>NW_020954551.1:31715200-31811338 GCF_900497805.2 Vombatus ursinus | reverse complement strand
TCTATCTATCTATCTATCTATCTATCTATCTATCTATCTATCTATCTGTCCGTCTGTCTGTTTGTTTGTCTGTCTATCTATCCATCCCTGGTATATCTCTGTCCCTTCTCAAGTGATGGTGTGATAACCTGTGGAAGAGTTTCCCATCTGTGTGCATGGAGGAATCTTTTCACATTACTTAATTTACTGTACTGTTTGATTAAATGTCCTTTGCATCTAATTCACGTCCCTTCTTTTTGTCTGACAGAAGTAAACACATCTATGGGGGCTCATAGGCTCTGGTTTTGACAGAATGTTGACCAACAGAGAGCCTTGAATTTAGGGTAGTTTTCAAAGTCCTCGCTTAGAAGAGGACCCCCTGCTGCTACATCATTTAAACATTCTTGTATATCACTTTAACATTTCCAATGGAATCTTCACTTTGTTGTTCAGTTGTTTTTTCCCTCATGTCTGATTCTTGGTGACCCTATTTAAAATTTTCTTGGCAAAGATACTAGAATGGTTTGCTATTTCCTTCTCCAGCTCCTTTTACACATGGGAAACTGAGACAAACAGGGTTAGGTGATTTGCCCAGGGTCACACAGCTAAGTGTCTGAGGCCTGATTTGAACTCAGGAAGATGAGTGTTCCAGACTCCAGGCCTGACACTCTGTCACTGTGCCATGCTGTCCCTAATCTACATATTACTAAAACAAAATTCTTTGAGCATGTTCTACTTAGAGAAATGTTTGATTGGTGTCAGGTGCAGAAAGATATTTGTTAGGGGACCATTTTCTCCTGACCTTGATTGTAACTCTAACAATTCATTGCAGAGATTTACCTTATAACCTTTCCAGACAAGGTTACAAATAGCTATCACTTACTGAGTTGGGGCTTCATTTTTCATAGATATTTTTCTTTTCTTTTCAGTTTTTCTCATCTGTTTTCCTCACTGGCACTGATGCCTATATTATATTGAGAACAATGATACACCTAATTTGCCTCTGCAAATGGGAGCAATTAAAATAATGTAACGCAAATGACAAAGTCTCTTCAATTACTTATGGATAAAGAAGGGAAGATAGCAGCTCTGTTGACTCACGTGCTTTCAAGACTCCAGAAAGCCTGGAAGTCCAGGTGTAATTAGTATAGACAAACTATTCTGGGCATCATGTTCAATTTGACTAGTTGAGACAAAATTGCTAATCAGGAGTCAGAAGGAGAGAACACATGGGCATTGATGATATCACTATCATAATGTGCAGAAAGCATGTAAAGCACTAATGCTAGTATTTATCTATCTGTAGGTATCTCTCTCTCTCTCTCTCTATATATATATATACATAGATGGATAGATAGATAATAGCATATGTGGATATGTAGATATTTCACTTTATCATTTCCTCATGACTTTCTATTATGTAGGAAATGGAAATATTATGACCATTTTATAGATTAGTAAGCTAAGGTTCAGATGAGTTCAAGGGAGCCAAGGTAGTGGAAAGAACACTGGAATAAGAAGACTTGAATTCACATTAGAGGTCTGACCTTGGGAAAATCACAGAACTGTTTTTGTCCAAAGCTTCCTTCTCTGTAAAATGAGGGCCACAATCTAGGGGGACCTATAAGATCATTCCACAATTCTAAAACCAATGGCCGTTATATACAGAGTGACACAGTTAGGATGTTTTAGTGGCAGGATTCAAACACAAGCCATAGTTTGGTCACCTACTGCATAGTCAGCACAGGGTCATATGTTGGGATGCTAAGGTTAGAGGGGATTTGGGGGTGTTCTAGTGAGCCTCAGGAGGCTTCCATCATGAAATGACTATTAAGTACTTCTGGACAAGGGTGATCAAATCCTGGACTGCTATAGCCAGGGAATTTAAGGGAAGCCTACAGAATGAATTCTATAGTTGGGCAGCTGAGTGGAGCAATGGATACAACACTGGGCCTTGAATTAAGAATATTATCTTCCATGGGGCAGCTAGGTGGTGCAGTGCATAGGGCACCAGCCCTGGAGTCAGGAGAACCTGAGTTCAAATCTGGCCTCTGATACATAACACTCACTAGCTATGTGATTCTGGGCAAGTCTCTTTACCCCAATTGCCTCGACAATAAAAGAAAACAAAAACAAAAACAAAACATATATATATTTATATTCTTCCTGAATTCAAATCCAGCCTCAGATACTTACTAGCTGTGTGACCCTAAGTGAGTCACTTAATCCTGTTTGCCTCAGTTGCCTCATCTATAAAATGAGTTGGAAAAGGAAATGGCAAACTGCCCCAGTATCTTTGCCAAGAAAACCCTAAATGAGGTCACAAAGAGTCAGACACGATTGAAATGACTGAACATACAAAATGAATGCTATTTATTTGTCTTAGAGAAAGCTGATCATTATAGTTTGTGTGTTTGAAAGGAACTGGGTTCTATGAGAGGAAAGGAGGTTCTACAGTGAGTAAAGATTGTTGACGTGACTGGTCAGTAAGAATGGTAAAGAGAGCGCCTGGGCATTTGCTGCCCTAGTTGCCTTTCTTCTGAGAATGGTATTCTGGGTTATGCCTATTTCCACACTCATTCTGCCCCAGTATGTCTCACCTGGAGGAAGATGCAGTAAAGATAAAACTTTCCTCCCCCATCACCAGATGTTGTGTCCACAACATTCTCTCTAAGCTGGTGGTATCAAACTCAAATAGAAACAGGGGACCACTAATTCATACGTAAAGATCCCATGGGCCACATCTTGATTTAGTTTTAAAATGTAGTGTTATCTATGTTCTATTGCATTTTTGTTTACTTTACTAAATATTTCCCAATTGTATTTCAATCTGATTCAGGTCACACCAGGGGGTTTTGTGGCAGGCTACATTTAGTGCCAGTGGCATGTCTGACTCCTTTACACTAAGCTATTTTAATGCCCACCCCTCAAACCAGCATGTGACAGTGGTCAGTGACTGTGGAAGTCAAAGATCTTAACAGCCTTATAACCATTCTACTTTCTCAGTAAGGGTCACTAAGTGGCACAATGGATTGAGTACTGGACCTGAAGGTAGGCCCACTCATCTTCCAGAGCTCAGATCTGACTAGATACTTTCCTAGCTGTGTGACCCTGGGCAAGACACTTAACCTAATTGGCCTCAGTTTCCTCATCTCTAAAATGGGCTGGAGAAGGAAATGGCAAACCACTCCAGTATCTCTGCCAAGAAAATCTCAAATGGAGTCATGAAGAGTCAAACATGAGTAAAACTACTGAACAGCAATAACAAAAACAACGTTCTCAATAAAAACTTAGTTAACAAGAATTCAACTATTCAGAAGATTGGGTATTGAGAATGCTTTCAAAATTTTACATTTAGAAGAAGGAGACATATGATACCAAAATCAAACTAGCTAACACCAGGGAGTATTCAACAATAAAAACAACTTAGAATTGCAGTGTAATCTTAGGGGTTACTATGTTAAATCATCCTCTAATGGTCTCCAAGCTGCTGATTTATTTCATGAAGGCTTTAGTCACTGTCTTAGGACATATGGAGGAACCTGTGCCCTTTCCAAAATTTTTCACTCGAAAGTACCCATCAGGCTTTGGGGGAGACCTGTAATACAAACAGTATCACTGTAGCTGAAAGGATGTACAAGAGTGTATGTTTGATCTATAGGCCAACCACAACTCCTGTTATGGGAAGTTTTGTTTGAATCAGGAAACCTGTCTTTGAACCTTAAATCTCTACCCTGTGGCCTACATTAGCAAGCCTTAGCTGCCTTTTCAAGTGTGTTTTTATCCCCAGTTCTTTCCCCCAAGCCTATCACCAGATGAGTACATTTCTAGTTGCTTCTTCCTGCTTATTGGACTTTTCTCATACTTTATTGCTTCATTTATTACTGGCAACATATTACTTTTCCTCTTTGCAATTCAGTGTGAGGTATTTTTAATCTACGATTGGCACCACGAAGTTTTCTTGGGAAAAACTCTTGATTCCCTGTGGCTATTATAATTTTTATTTATGGCTGTAATAACTCGAGAAATCCCCTGGATAATCCTTAAGAGGACATTATCCATTGTGCTGTTTCCTGAGGTACTGAGCCTACATATTAAAACTGACTTGTTTCTCACTTCCGCGTCTTCCCAAGGTAAGCATATTTGAAGTTGGTGAATTATGCCGATAGAACAAATTGTATGTGTGGGAAGGGTGATCTCTTTGTGTTTATCTATGGTTGTTCAGCGCACAGGTATACTGGATAAAGTGTGCATATGTTACTAGCCCGATAATGTACCTTGTAAGGTCACTTGGTCAAAGGCATTTCAGGGCTGTTTTCTCTACCACAGTTGATTCAGAGAGCGTGACAAAGTGGATAGAGCACTTCTGGACTTGAGGGTCACAAGACCAGAGTTCATGTCCTGTCCCACACTCTTACTAGTTGTGTCACTTTGGCCAGATCACCTAACTCCTCAGCCTCAGTTTGCTTTTCTGTAAAATGGGAATAATAATAGCATCTACTCAGAAAGTTGTTATGAGACTGAAATAAGATAATATCTACAAATGCTGTGAATGATTATTGCTACCAAGAAGGGTCTGTAATGCCAAGTTGTTAGTTTCTGTGATTAATAATTAAGTGATGGGTGCCTGATCACCTTGTGATCATCCTACCCTTAAAAAAATCACAGATCCAGACAAAAAATAGAAATATATAGGTATATACATGCAATTATGCATGTGTACTTTCTTTACGTTCTTCAAGATAGATGTTTCAGTTGTTATTATCATTATTATTTGTTGCTAAAATGTATACAGCACTTTAGAATATCGTATCATTTGATCTATAGTAGCAATCTGTAAGTTAGGTACTAGTATCACTCCCATTTTATAGATAAGGAAACTGAGGCAGAGAATGGTTAGGTGATTGCATAATGCAGTTAGTGAGTGTCAGAACAACAGGTCTTCTTGACTCTGAATATAGTGCTCTATCCACTAAGATATGCTTCCACTCCCCTCTCCCTTTTTTAACTGGTAAGGAAAATAAGGCTCGGAAAGGTTAAACAATTTGCTCAATATCACATAACTAATAAATGTCAAAGCTGGGGGTCTTCTAAAGACAATTTTATCTTTCAGAATTGAGTTTAATTTCATTTGAAGAAGTTTTTTAGTCACTTTTCAGTTGTGTCTGACTCTTTGTGACCCCATTTGGAGTTTTCTTGGCAAAGATACTAGAATGGTTTGCCATTTCCTTCTCCAGCTCATTTTACAGATGAGGATACTGAGGAGAACAGAGTAAGTGACTTGCCCAGGGTCACGCAGCTAGTAAGTGTCTAAGACTGGATTTGAATTCAGGGAAATGAGTCTTCCTGATTCCAGGCCTGATGCTCTATCCACCGTGCCACCTGGCAGCCCCATAGTTGAAGAAGTAGCAAAATGCAACATTTGTTGATAAACCACATATTTTGATGCAAATGTACTGCAGCATAGTGTCATGGTTTCAATTCTTCTCCAAAAGAAGTAGGGCCCTTCTTTATCCTATGATATTTGCATGTATCATGTTTCCAAGCTGAGCTGGTTATGCCCAGATATATACCAGTTTCTCAGAAAAGGAATTGATATTTTGCATCTCATTTTTAGCTTGTATTTTTTGGGCAAAGTTATTTTAAAAAATGACTTTAAGTTTTAGTTTCTTTGATAAGGAAAAAAAAATTGTACTTAGGGATGGGTATTCAAAAAGTGTTCACTTAAAAAAAAGTCCTTAAGTACCACCCTATTTTTTCCCTTATATTATTGTCTAAACTATGTAGGAAAAAAATACTTTAAACAAATCTGACCTCAGACACATACTAGCTGTGTGATGCTTGGGAAGTCATTTAACCACTGTCTGCCTCAGTTTCCTCAATTGTAACATGACGATAATTATATCTACCTAACAAAGTTCTTGTGGGAATCAAATGAGATAATATGTGTAAAGTGCTAAGCGTAGTGCCTGGCACATAACAGTCATTTAATAAATGCTTCTTCCTCCCTATATAAATGATGTGATGATGTCTAAGATGTAATAAGAATGGTACAGTGAGAAGGCCTTACATTTGAAGTCATTGGATCTGAGTTTGAATTCCATCTCTGATGTTTACTGTGTGACCATAGGCAAGTCACTTATCCTTTCTGAACCTCAGTTTCCACATCTTTAAAATGAAGTAGGAATATATAAAGCCTCTAAGGAAGGTCCTTTTAAACTGGATTTTATGTTGTAAGAAGAGTATGTTATTTATTAGGTACAAACTTATCACTGAGTTGGGACTATTCCTCATTCTGCTTGCTGATTTGTCTTCCTTAAAATCAAGATGCAAATCTTTTAAGCTGTTTTCAATAATGAGGCAGAAGGTTTACTAAAACAACAGGAGTAATGGAGTTGTTTTCAGTATGTGTTCATAGCAATAATTTGGCTCACATTCATCTAATCCTTCAGAAAAAGCTTTCTACTGACCCTTTGAAGAAGATACAGTGAGTTATAGTCTCCTTATTATGCTTCTTGCTTCCACCCCTTAAAGGGTGGAAAAGATTTACAGTCTTTTGCTTCTTTCCAAGTTCAGCCCAGAGGCCCTTTCCTATGGGAAGTCTTTGCTGATCCACTAATCTTTAGCATCCTCTTCCCTTTCAAATGATCTTGTAGTTATTTGTTTATATATAACATCCCTCCAGTGGAATGCAAACTCGGAGAACTTTTCTTTATTTCTATCTCTATATCTCCTGGGATGGGCACATCACTTTGTACCCAGTAGGTGCTTAATAAATGCTTGTTAAGATGAATTGGATTTCACAACTGAGGAAATGGATGCTTAGAGTTGTTGTTACTTGCCCAAGATCACACATGTAGCAAGGAAATAAACCCAAATGCTCTTATATATAGTCTAGTCTTTCTACCCTCACATTGCTATGTCATGATTTCAGACTCAGGTCTCTTGGGGGTGACTCATGGCTTGAGTTGCATTTCTGTAATGCTTTTCATAAGAGTAGAGGATCAGAGATTTGGAGCTGGAAGGGACCTGGAAAATAAGATGATAGACGTAGTGCTAGAAGAGAATTTAGACACCATCTAGTCCAATAGACCATCCAATGGCTACCTAATAGTCTAATAGATATCCATAGTCCTGGGGTCTATGGATAAATTCTAGGGGTTCCAAAATGTGGTTGATGAAAAAATGACCTTTTTATTTCAATATAATTTATTCCTTTGGCGATCACATTTATTTTATTTTATTCAGTTAAAAACATTCTTCTAAAAAGGCTCCATTGATTTCACTATATGGTGCAAGGAGCCCATGATACACACAAACAAATGTTAAGGACTCCCAATTTGGTCCAACCTCCTCATTTTACACATGAGGAAGCTGAGGTCATGGAGGTTAATGGACTGAGTCAAGATTACACAGGTATTATCAGAAGAGACATTTGAACTCAGGGTCTCCTATTACCCAAACAGCATGTATTCTACAATAACAGTATTCTACCGGTATGTTGGGGGTGTTCAAGGAGGACTAGCACCTCTGGCGTAAAGGTTTGCTGAACTCTTTTCAGGACTGCTAATTCACCTTCAGTATCCACCTTCACCCTGCTCTCACCTGTGGCTCCAAGCAACTGTAACATTTTCAGCAACCTCACCCTGGTAAACCATCTCAGCAGATAGACTAAACCAGATTGAAAGTAACCAATGGGAGTCAAACCCTCTGTGAATTAGGAGGTGTCTATCCCAAACATGTGAAGATTTCCCCTGGTGGGATGGGTAGATGAGAACATTTTGTTCCAACAGTTATGAAAGTGGCTGAAGCAGGCACTTTGGAATACTCAAAGCTTGGTCAGACATCAAAGATGCCAAGGTCATCTACTAGATCCTAGGCCATTGCCAGTCATCCTGACTTTTGTCTTGACACTGGACTTGATGACTCTGGAAGAGAGAGTGAGACCAATGACTTTGTGCAACTCTGCCTCACTTAAATCCAGTTTATACTTTAGTCAAGATATCACCCGTGATGTCTTTGATCTTCTTCAAAAAAGAAGGACAAACAACAACAGTATTCTGCTATATTGATCATTCATTTGAAACTACTCAGTACCAAGGACACACTGTTTTGACTCTATAGCTGTTCACAGTAAGATAACTTCTTCAAGCCCTTCTCCAAGTGTGCTTGCTAATTTTCTTTCTATTAACAAAACCAATTTAACCTCATGCTCCATGTTGCTCCATATAGTATACCTACCAATAAGCCAACAGGAGTCTCTAGGAGAGGGTTCAGGGCTCCTCCTAGAGGGAATATCATCTTTGGAGATTTTCCCTTCAGAAAGTGTTCAGGTCCTCAAATCAGATGGAACAATCATGGGTAATTTCTTTCATATTTTCTTTTTTCAGGACCTCAGACAGCATTCTCTCCCACTCTCAACTCAATAGTCAATAGCTCTTCTTTGGAGCTTACTGCCTTAAACAGCAATACTTTGTAACTTTTAGGATACCTTAAAAGTTTTCTTCTGCTTGCATCATTCAGAATGAAAAATAGAAGTGAATGATAGAATGGAAACCTTTAATATGAGTGTTTGAGAAGAAAACAAACATCTGCTTTATTACATCTCCAGGTCATAGCAAATTATTTCTCATGCACCCACTTCCAAAACCCTTTTCTCTTTTTTCTTTCTTCTTTTAAAAATTATTGATTTCTTTAATTTTTACATGACTTTCACTTCTGAATATATCCCTCTTCCCAAATATAATCCAAGCAAGTTATCCTAAGTAACAAAGAATTCAAAAGAGAAACATGAATTGGTTTAGCAAAACCAACAGACTCATAAGCAGAATCTCCCAGTAAATTCAATATTTCATAGCCGTAGTTCCTCACCTCTGCAAAAGAACAAAGGTACATTTTAAAAGTCACCTTTGGGAACAAGTTTGGTCATAGCAAACTCTTAATGTATGGGATTTCTAGGTTCTAAGATGTATGGTTTGATCAACTAAATGTACAAGTTCATATAATAATGAGGTGAATTGCTGAGCAGGGCTTACTGTTGACCCCCTCTTTCCATGCTTAAGTAAATTCCTTTGGGTCAGGAATTTGAGATGTGTTCTTGTTTATCATTTCTGTAATTAGCTTCAATTACTTAGAGTTACTGGGCCCCCAACTCCATCAGATTTCCTTCTGGGAAAATGTACTTGTATTCCTTTTTCTTCATCTGTAAAGTGTGTGATATAGTTCATAGAATACTGAGCTTAGCACTCCTGTCATTGTCTTTAACTAGGTCCTAGGTCCCCCTGTGTCTGGCTGCTCAGATTTTCTCAGTACCACCACTAGAGGGCAGATCATAGTGATATCCCTGGAGAGGTATCTGTAGGCATCTCTATTACTATATAGGTCTTTCCAAAAAACAGTTTTTAAAGAACCAAGACTGTTCTAAGCCATGAAAGGCATCAAACCTAAGTGTCAGCTAGTGCCATGTCACTAGCTTTTTTTCCTTCACTTATTTTTCCCATGTCTAGAGGCATGACACTGGATAATGACTTTGCAATCACCCAGAGTACATTTTCTAAGGGTACCTTTACATTCTCTATTTTTTCACAGGTCACTCACATTACATGGGATTAAAGACAACATGAAGCCTACTAAGAAATAGAATCATCAGAATAAAGGGACAATTGAGAATTAAAGATGACATGCTATCAAAATGCAAATGATAGCGAGAGCAATGCTTCATTTGGAATGCCAAATACAGAAAGAAAACATAGAAAACTTATTGTTAAATGCTTATACTTGAATGAGGAAGGGTGGTAAAAATTCTGTGACAAACCGGAAGACCAAAATTATGAGGAAATAAGAAATCATGCCATAAAAGGATTATATTTTAATGAGGAATGTCTAATCTGGAGAAAAGCTGATTTGGTGGGATATGATATTCAGATAATGAATGGATGTCATGTGGAATAGTGGTTAGACTTCTTTTGTTTAGCAGCAGAGGACATAACTAGAAACAGAGGTTGAAAGGAGGTTGTTTTAGGCTTCATGAAACAAAAATAGTATCTGGGCTTCAGTGGCCTGGAAACTAGATATGATTCAACATTGAATTACATTAGCCAAAAATGAATGAATCTATCAAAAATGAATCTCAGATCTTAGACTGTATTTGGAAAAGAGGTTCTAGTCATGCTTCATTCTCTCTTCTAGTGAGATCACATCTGGAGTATTATTTTAAATTCTGGCTATCACATTTTTTAAAAAATAAATTTATTTATTTTTAGTTTTAAACATTCGCTTCTATAAGATTTTGAGTTTCAAATACTCTCCCCATCTCTCCCCTTCCCTCACCCCAAGAAAGTATGTAAATCGATATAGGCTCAACATATGCATTCATATTATACCTATTTTCACATTAGTCTTGTTGTAAAGAAGAATTAGAACCAGTGGGAGAAGTCATGAGAAAGAAGAAGCAGAGAGAGAGAGAGAGAGAGAGAGAGCAAATAATATGCTTTGATCTGTATTTAGACTCCATAGTTTTTTTTTCCCTTGGATATGGACAACATTTTCCATCATGAGTCTTTTGGAGTTGTCTTAGATCCTTGCATTGCAAATAAGAGATAAGTATATCAAAATTAGTCATGACACAATGTAGCTATTACTGTGTACAATGTTCTGCTGGTTCTGTTCACTTCAGTCAACATCAGTTCACATAAGTCTTTCCAGGTTTTTCTGAAGTCCACTTGCTCATCATTTCTTATAGCACAATAGTATTCCATTACATTCAAATACCACAATTTGTTCAGCCATTCCCCAACTGATGGGTATCCCCTCAATTTCCAATTCTTTGCCACCACAAAAAGAGCTACTATAAATATTTTTGTACATGTGGGTCCATTTCCCATTTGTATGATCTCTTTGGGATACAAGCCTAGAAGTGGTATTGTTGGGTCAAAGGGTATGGGAATATCACATTTAAATAATGATGTTGATAAGGTGGGGTGAGTCTATAGGAAGGTAACCAGGTTAGTGAAGAATGTTAGTATCATGACACATGGAGACAAACAGATTATTTAACATATAGAAGAGAAGGCTAGAATGGACGTGGCAGAATATACATGTGGTATAGAATTGGAAGCAATGGATGGAAATTGTAGACAATCAAATTTTGGCAATATGAGTGGAAACAAACAGAAATGTTCCTGGAAGTTATAGTTGGAATGTTAAAATAGGATGGACTTCCTCATGTCCTTTCTTACTAGAGGAGTCTGCAAAGAAAGCCTGAATGAACATTTCTTGTGGATGTTATAAAGGGGATTCTTGGTCAGGTACAGGTAAGACTAAAAGACACATAGATAGGTCTTTAGACTGGTAGATTCTATAAGTCTGAACCTTTACTACCTTATACAAGTATCCAAAACCAGATATATAGGGGACTGAGTAAAAACACCCAATTTCTCTTTATATTCATGTCTCCATATAACTTAAAGGTGTGAAGATAAATCAAATCCTCGAGTTTCCCATAGTTCCCTAAGATAGACACAGAGGAAATTCAACTCAATTAAACATTTATTATTTGTCTCTGGTTTGCTCAATGTTTATTGGCCTGATTGCACTGTCTCGATACATTTTTAAATCAACAGAAGTGAAAAACTATGTTTTGAGTCATAGCCCTTGGTTTTCCATTCCCTGGGAAGCTCATCACCGTTTTCCACTGTGGCAGAAACCACACCTAACATGAATCTTAATTCTGATTCAAGACTCTCTTATTTTTGGAACTTTGTGACTTCTCTTGTTATCCTGAATGTATACATGACTTTCAGTTCAGGTGAAGCTTAGGATTAACCTAAGAAGTAGACGTTGATCTGAGCCTTGAAGGAAGCTTCAACTTCTAGAAGGCAGAGTCAAGGAGGTAGTTCATTTCATGCATGGGGAATGGCCTATGCAAAGGTACAGAAAAAAGAGATAATCTTGACTTTGGAGAATATCTATTGGGCTGGGGTGGTTATAAGAAGAGTAATATGAAAGAAATCAAGAGATGTGAGAGTCAGATAATGAAAAGCAATAAATGAACAAGTATTTATTAAGGGATCACTATGTGCCAAGCTCTGTTCTACTTGCTGAAAATACAAACAAAAAGGAAGATTGTCCCTGTCCTCAAGGAGCTCACATTCTAAGAGGAAGGAATAATGACACAGAAAAGGAAGCCATGGGGTAGCTAGGTGGAGCAGTGGATAGAACACCGGCCTTGGAGTCAGGAGGACCTGAGTTCAAATCCAGCCTCAGACACTTGACTCTCACTAGCTGTGTGACTCTGGGCAAGTCACTTAATCAAAATTGCCTCCCCCCCCCAAAAAAAAGAAAAGAAAAGGGAGCCAAAAAAGAATGGGGGGAAGAAATGAAGGTATCTGTAGGAGGGGCTTGTTAGAGAAGGTCTGTTGAGTCAGGAGTTTTGCCTGGTGAGGAATTAAGACATGGTGGACCTAGGAATCCTTTTTAAAATGGAGGCCCTGTGGGGAGCTATGGACAGCTAGGTAGTGTAGTAGATAAAGAGCTGGGCCTGAGGTCAGGAAAACCTGATTTCAAATGTAGCCTCAGACACTTATTAGTTGTGTGACCCTGGGTAGGTCATTTAACCCCTACCTGTCTCAGTTCCTCATCTGTAAAATGGGGATACACTGGAAAAGGATATGGCAAACCATTCTAGTATCTTTGTCAAGAAAACCCCATACACTTTGTCCATGGGGTCATGTAGAGTCAGATACAACTGAATGACTGATTAACAACAACATATAGGAGGAACAAGCTAGTGAGAAAAAGAGGCTAAAAGACCAGAAAGTAGTTTGAAGGGTGAAGTGAGCTTCCAGGGTAAAGAGATTTCTGCCATAGTAGAGAAAGTCTAGAATAAAATCTAGAAAGTAAAGAATCAGCAACTCTTCTATAACTTATGCCCTTAGAAAGTAGCATGGGGCCCTAAAAGTGTAAATGAATTTTGTTTCTGGAGATGTGCCCAATAGGTGTCTGGGGCTGAATTTGAAATCAGATCTTTCTGATTCTATATAATATACCACACTGTCTTCTGGTGAATGTATAGATTTTTTAAGCTGTCTATATAAGAATGATAAATGGTTTACCTTCCTACTTCTGCTTACAGTTAGTGGAACAATGAGGTTGTAAAGTTATGTCTATAGAAAACAAATGCTTTCAAACTACAACATCCATTCTAAATGGAAATTTAAAAAAAATATTCAAGATAAAGTAAGATGAAGTCTAGTACACAGAGGTTAAAAAACCTTCCCTTCTCATATCCCAACTCCTCAGATTATCCCTTGATATTAACTCATCACAGACTCCAGTTACACCTCTTCTTCAACAGCAATCATCAGAAATATGACTTTTCAAAAAAAAAAAAGAAATATGACTTTTCACCTGTTTTCAGATGGTATAGACCAAGGACAAAGGGTTTGGTGGTGTGGTTTTTAAAGTCTATAGAAATTGGGAACTTTTGGCTAATGTGAGTCAGAGAGAGATCTTTTGTTCTTATAATCATCTATTTCACAATTTATTCCATGCTCTCTGTTCAGTGTTCAACCAGGATAGGAAATTAGAGTTTAAAGATTGCTTTAATTCAAGCTTAAAGGGAGCAATCACTTCTTCATCCTGGGTATTTTCATTGAAGGAAAGTGGTTATTTTTTCTTAAACAGAACTCCAGACAACAAATCTAGTTACACAATTAAGCTAATTGAATTCTCCAGATTGCTCAAAAGCTAATCTTATCATCCTATTTTTCCAGCTCATTAACTAATAACTGAAAAAAACCTATTGGTTAAGGTATGTAGGCAGTATCATTAACTGCACTTGGATTCTATCTTGTCCTTTGCTTTGGGAAAGAATTGGGTTAAAATCACTTAACTCTTTGTACTTATTACTTTTACTGAAAGTGGACATGGGTATATTACTATTCCTCTCAATGTTATAGTCTTAATAGATCTTGGCTGAGTTCTGTGCAGTTCGCCGATGAACAATTCTTTAAAAATAAAGTCTCCACCTATTCAGGAACTGATTATCTCTTTCGTGCATAACCCAGACATTTTCTCTTGTTGGCCATTCAACTGGTTGGAAGCACTTTTGCTAGAAGACAAAGGAGGTTAAGAAAGTAGATTTCTCTTTCCAATTACTGGAATGTTTTTATTGGTCGCTTTAGGAAAGTCTTGGCGAGGGCACATCAGATATAATCCTAAAGGATTATATGTGTATTTCAATCTAGGCCTCCATTAGAATGAATAATTTAGAGCTGACTATAAAGCACTACAGTTTGATTAGAACTGGAGGCCTAAATTGCAGTATGTGTATGTATGTGTGTGTGTGTGTGCGTGCGTGTGCTCATGTGTGTGTGTGCACATGTACACACGTGCTCACAGTATAGAATAAGATGAGAGCAAAGTATGAGAACATTGTTCTCATCTGGAAATATTGATTGTCAGTGTGCTTATAATTGCCAGTTTTTCTTATTATGGATGGAATAAGAGTAAGGCACATAGTTTGGCTGTAGCATTTCTAAAACTTTGTACCTCATCTCTTGATCACTAACATTGTAGTATCTCAGATATAAAGCATAGAAAAGTCTCTAGTGGCCCTGAGTTTTCCTGGTCACCAGTCATCCCTACGTTGCCCAGCAACAGAATTTAAATTCTGCCTCATCACCTCTGGACTGTAAAAGTTACTTCCGAGAGGACGGTAGTCACTCCCCAAGAAGGAGAGTTATTAGTGTTTGTATTACAATATAAACTGATCAATCAGTCTAATTATTTCTTTTGTTGCTAGGGAGTTTGTTAGTTATGTTGCCTTCTGGTATAAGATAAGTGCCCATTCCTGTCTCCTCCCCAAGTCACGAAGTTTCACCTTCATCTACTTCTGCATTTAATTCGAGAAAATTAATGATAGTAATAAGGAGTAATGTGATAATATGATGGTATCCTAACTCTTTTTTGTGATTTCTAAGCCCAAACCACATGCAGAAGTTCCTCTCTATGGCTTCTGTGTCAATTGTTTTAAATTTCTTTGGTCAGATCAATCAAAAGGGTAGACGTGGTCCTGAGGCTTTTCTTCTTGAACTTATTATGGACATTTATTCAACACATAGTATCATTTGACATGCTACCCCTCTGAGATCCAGTGAGTGACTAAAGAGGAAAGAGAGAGCCTGAGGAATTTAATAGCATTATCACTTTGGTTTTTCTCAACAATTTTTAAATATCCCTCCTGATTACTGATACTTGACTCTTGTCTGATTTAGTAATTGTGCCTCTTATGCCCTTTGGCTTTCCTAAAAGGGGCTCTGTTATATTAATATTGTTAGTGATTGTAATTCACATTTATAATCACTTAAAGTATACAAAGCACTTTTGCCACAACAACCCAAGTAGTGGTACTACCACTACTACTACTACTACTACTACTACTACTACTAATAATAATAATAATAATAACTACCATTTTATAAAATAAGAAATTAATGTTTAGAGAGGTTGAGGCTTAGGTCACGTGGTTGTGCCAGAGTCAGCATTTAAACCCATCTTCTAGCTCCAAATCCAAGGGTTTTTCCTCTTTTCAGTTGAACTGGGCACCAAATTAAAGAGAAAGATCCTTAGACGAGGCAGAAAAGGAGTGAAATTGCATATCCAATGCTCTCACTCCCAGAATACTATTTGATCATGAAAGCTTACAAGTTTCCATGGGTCCTATACACAAAGCAAACTTTACTAGCTCTACATCAACACAACTCTCTCTAGATATATTTTGTAGCCATAAAATGTATTAGAGTCTGAGATCTCTGGAGAAGGCATACCCTCAGGGGAAAAGCCTCAATGGCAAATTGCAGATATGCACATGATGGTGACAGTGGCCTTTCATCTCATCATTGGCTTACATGCTGCCATTCACTCATTGCTTGGCTCTACAGATACAGAAAGACAAGATATGTTGTGCTCCTACATTGTTGCCCAATAGAAACATATACAGCACAGTCTCTTGGATCTAGTCTCAAACTAAGACATACCACAGTGAGCCAAAGAGGACTTATACAAAGAAAAGAAACCAAGGACATAATAAACTTTATGGCTTTAGCTACTTCCCTGCATCAAAGACCCCTTCCAAGCTCTCTTTTGTAACTGTACTGTGCATGATCGTGCCTGACTGGTTGCTGTCCTTTGTTCTTGAAGAGGACCAAAATGGCATCATTATACTAGAGTCAAGTTTCAGTGTGTCTACCTGTAGCTGAGCAGACCAATATGAACTTGAAATGTTCTACCATAGGTCAGGCACAAATAGTCCATGTGAACATTTGGGGCGGATTCTCTAGAAAAAGTGTAGGACAAAATGGAGAACAGATAGGATGGGTGTCCATTGTTTTTCCTTTCAGCTGTGATAGTATGTGACTGTTATAGACCAAACATCCACTAACACCCAATAGCAGGGAGGAACAATTAGCAGTTTTTATTTGTTTCTAAAATAAGTAATCTAATTGTTAATTTACCTAATAGGAGCTAATTGATCACAGGCTATTAGTGTTCATCAATAAAAGAAGTAGACTTTGCCTTTTACAAGTGTGTTTGCATTTCCTGTTGAGGTATAAATCTCAGACAAGGTATTCCCATGGAAATGTGACTGATAAGTGGTAAAAAACATGATTTCAACTAACATTTAGGCCTTGAAACATATATTTTAGAAAAGAATGGAAAATGGATTTGCTAATTATTCTTAACTGGGGACATTAACCAATAGTTACTCTTAAAATTACATATGTGTATATACATATATCATGTTTTTCATTTCTTTACACTAGTCATTTCTTTTTAGATCCCCCCCCACCATCACCATCATTGAGCACTTCCATGTAACAAAGCAAAATATTTAAGCAAAACAGATTGTTTCTGACAGCATATACTACTTTCTATATCCATGTACCCCAACCTCTCCACTAAAATAAAGAGAATATGTCATATTATCAGTACTCTGTAACCAAAAAATCATTACAATTCATCAAATTGATTGCCTTTTGATCTTATCATTTATTTTATTTTAATCATTCAAACATTTACTCTTCAGCTAGAAAAGATTTACTGTTTTATTCAAAAAAGTCTGAAGTAGCAATTAACCGGAACAGTAACACACCATCTCAGGCCAGCCTGCAAGTCGATGCAGCTGGGGTCCACCTTGAGGCAGCTGAGAGCCATGAAAAAAGGGATTTTTATAACTAAATATGAACTATTATCCTTATTATTATTGTTAGTCCTATTGGGAACAATCTCTTTAATCTTCCTGGGACTCTGTTGGGATTGGGGTTGGAAGAACAGATGTGATCACAGGAAGAGATGAAGCAGATCCAGTTAGTCAAACCATTCATGAAAGGCAAGAAGCTCTAAATGTGAGAAGGGAGATAGAGAGTCCAAAGAAAGCAAGAGAGATGGGGGCAGAGAGAAACCTCAATGGGAAAATGAGGGGAACTTTCCTGATCCTCAATGAAAAGACAGATAAGCAGGCTTAACCAGTACAACATTAAAATATAAATATCTCCAATGGCCAACATCGGCATTTTTAATGATGATGCATGAGCATCCGTTTTTAATGTAAGGTCCTCTCTGGAATGAATAAATTATTGCAGCAAGTTCATTTCATATCTTTCTAACAGATTAACTGCTTGTCTGAACTCCTGAAATAGGAATGATGAGCCTCTGAGGAGATTAAGGGGCTCCCTGATTAGCTCATCTGTTTTAGTCTGTGATAATGAGAAGTTACCACTGAGCCCAGGAAGTGCCACTTCCTCCCTCCAGAGAGGCTACAATTGATGTTTCTCGTCCAGTGGCAGATGGGTCAGAGCAAAACCTCCCTCCCTTTGAGGTGTACTCTGCATAAAATCTGAGCAGGCCTTAAAGTATGACTGTGGGAACAGATAATAACTAAGCATGACAATGGGGCTAGTAATGATATTGGACAAACACCTTTGTGAAGTCCAGGTTCTTTTCAAAGAGCTAAAACTTCTGAAGACAATATCATTTTCCCTTTGCCCTTTGTGCCTGTAAGAGGCACTGTGGCTAAGAAGGGTATGAATCAGGACATTTGGCTTGCAAACGATATAATAGTCTAAATCTTACTATTAAATTTTTGTTCTTAAACATGATTCTTTTCAATCTCCTCACTTTACAGCTGAGGAAACTGTGGAACCATAGCTTAAGTCACTTTCTTGAAGTCAAACAGTTGGTTAGTAGGAGAATTATGATTCAAACTTCTCTCTCCTAAATTCCTATTACAGTGTACTTTCCATTATATCAAAGTTATTCCATTCTTTCCTTTAAGAAAAAAAAAAGAGTACTAGGTTTGAAATCGAAGAATGGACTTGAACCATGGATTAGGTTTTTATTGCCTGCAAAACTTTAGTCAAGGCATTTAATGTATCTATACTTTGGTTTCCTCATCTATGAATTAAGGGGATTGGAATCATTGACCTCCGAATTCTTTCCCAACTCAAAATTTAGAATCGTATGAAACATCTGGAAGCTTGACATCATGGAGATGAGTGAATTTATTAAAACAAAACTTTTCATAGTGATTTTTCCATAGTAAAGATCAATCTGCATTAGATACAGGATTCTCTATCTGTATACTTTTATCCTGAAGCTATTAAGTGGCTGAATTTTACACAAATACAGTAATTTTCAGGAGAAAATTATTTTCTTTAAAGCCTTATCATTCAATAAAGTGAAGGTATAAACCATTTTTATCTGCCAAGAATCTTTTTTATTTTATATTTCTCAATGAATGCTAATGAGACATAGGAGCACAGGCTGCCTTGGGCAGAAATAAATATTCCACACTGGCAGTAATTAATTTATGGCAAACTGTAGTCTGTCTGGTAAAGTGAATTTGTGAAAGCATCTGACTGCTTGACAGCAGAGATTTGAAGTGGAGGGGGAAAAATGCAGCCTATGACAAGTACAAAGTTGAAGAGAGGTTTTAGTCCCAACTCAAGAGTTTTATTCAGGTAATTTAGCAAACTTTGTACTTCTGTTTGACAAGGAGTTTGCACATTCCTTTCCCCTGAATTTCATGTAACATTCTCAGTTGAATAAACTTGAAGCATATCAGTTAATGATTTCATGAAATCATTCACTTGAAAAAAAATGAAAAATTCGATCTAGACTAAGGACCTGGTTGCCAATGCCTAGACGAAATGACTGATTCCAATATTTTGGTCATAGACTTTGGGGAGGCAGTTAGTATTATTCCAGTGATACTGTGTTCTCAAGCACTTTGCAATGGACTACAAGCCCTAGTAATTCTTAGTTTGAGGAGAAGGCTTTGTTTTTGTGCTCCCTTGCTGACTGTATAACTATAATACAAATTACAGTTGAACTAAGGTGGAAAGGCTGACTCCACGGCTAGCCACACGGTGAGGACGGTAGGCACATTCCAACTTGAGAAAGCTGTATGGTTTAGCAATCACTTAGTTTAGAGTGAAGGGCATGGCTTTGACTAGGACTAGCTGTTCACAACCTGTGTAAAAGGAGACAAATCACCTAGTTTCTCTGATTTCAGTTTGCTCATCTGTGAAATAAGGAGACTGGAGTCTTACTTTTGGCTCAGGTGGGGGAAAATTATGGGAGAATAGGGTTGGAAAAGATTGAAGGACTTGAGTCAAATGAAAAGTCATATAAGTGATTTGGGGTTTGGACTGTTGATATAGGTCAGAGGTGGAGTTTGGGGAGGAGGAAATCAGCAAAAAATTGTGAAAAATTTGAAGGAGAATAATCTCCATGCTCAGATTCTATTTGTAGGTTCAAGAAGAGCAAGTCAGTTAAGGGAAATATTAAAGAATGAAGGAGGATTGAAGAATAGAATCTGAAAAGGTAAGTAGAACCTCAAGAAGGAAAAGCAAAAGGTAGTGGCAAGACAAGGCAAAATGAGTAAGAAAATAGATGCTGAACAATTGAAGGGTAAATCCAATTCATGGGTTCAGGCAAACTGGTAACAATTAGGACCTTAGGGCAAGCCTTGAAGGAGAGGTTCCTGTGACTGTAAAGTTTCTGAGATTAAAGAAAGGAAGTTTAGTGGGGTTGTCAAGTTATTAAAGAGGGAATAATTAATTATAAAAGTTTTAAACAGGTACGGCTAAGTTACAAATAACCTCAATTAAGAAAAACATGACTGAAAATCTTAAATAACAAGAATAAAGCAAATTGGGCAGTGGTTTACATCAAGTGGTAAATGTTTATTTGTTTATCCATTCATTCATTCATTTGTTCATTTATCGACATAGCCCTGTGGCCTATGTCTGTGTTCTAAGTTCTAAGCTGATCCCACTCCTGAAGAAGACTGAAGGAACTCATAGGACATCTCTGCACACATCGGTCTGTTAGAATGAATGAGGTGTTCCTAACAAAAATCAGAAATGAGGATTTGAGAGAGGAAAAGAAATATGTCAGAAAAGGGGAACCTGGACCCTTGAGAAGATGCAAGAGATTGGAAGAAGGTCACACAGAGAAAGAAGGGAAGGAAAAAGGACAGCTTTGTACATGTGGAGTTTAAAAACAGATTTCAGGCTCTTTCTTTGGGGAAAGGAGCTAGATGTTCTGAAGAAAAAAAAATAATTGTCCTCTAAAATAACCTAGGATTAACCTGAGTTTTGAGTAGACCTGCAAGCCAGAGGTACTAAAGTTCAGAATGAGTTAAGGTATAAGGACAATAAAAGGAGAAGATACTTTATTTTGTTTTGTATAACAATGCAAGGAGGAAAAGAATCAAAACAAGAGGAAAACCTGGACTTTGGATGGTGGGGATTATATGAGACATCAGAGACAAGGCAGAGATGCTCAATATTAGTTTTCTATAATTATCTACATCAAGGAGAATAACCAGTGTTCTGGAATTAATGGAACAAAAATGACTAATAGGAAAAGTAAAGAGCTGTCCTTGACTAATTCAAGTCAACTCACCTATATCTTTTGGTACTGAAAGGATTGGCAGATATGGTTCTTCAGCTATTCTCATATTTGAAAGATCATGAAAAACGCCAGTATTACCATTTGATTACAGAAGAGCAAATACCCTGATTTCCAACTAATGAAAAAGAGCTGATCCTGCAAAGTATGGGCTGGTGAGCATAAATTCAGTTCCTGGAAACATCCTAGAATAGATCACTACAATGAACATCCAGAAAAGGAAGTAGTGATTATAAAGAGTCATCTTGGCTTTTTCAAGAACAGGACATGCCAAAGTAACCTCACTTCCTTTTTTAAAAAGGATTACTAAAATAGTAGAGGAGTCAGTCAGCCAGGCCATGCCTGTGATGTGTTAGGCACTCTGCTTAGTGGTAGGGACACAAAGAAATTTTTTAAAAATGCTAAGAAGTTTGCTGTGGATATAGTTTACCTAGTTTTTAGTAATATTTTGGTAAAGTATTTTATATTATTCTTGTGGGGAAGATAGAGAAATGTTCACTAGACGGGAATGCAGTGAGATAGATGGAAAACTGGTTTGATGGTTGGATTGAATGAGTAATTTTAATGATTCAATGTCAATATGGCAAGAAGCCCAGTAGTACCCCAGCGATCTGTACTTGGCCCTGTGCTACTTAACATTTTTATAATGACTTGGATAAAAGTAGAGATGGCATGCTCATCAAATTTGCACATGGCACAAAGCTGGAGGGATAGCTAACACACTAAGTGATGGGATCAGATCTTGCCATACTAGGGCACTCAGGCAAATCTAATAAGGTAAAAGTAAACAAGGATTAAAGTCTTACACTTTTGTATTTAAAAAATCAACTTCACATGTATAAGATAGGTGGATAGGGTGCCTTACTTGCTGTCAGGAAGAGCTGTATTCAATTCATGTCTCAGGCATTTACTAGCTGTGTGACCTTAGGCAAATAAATTAATACCCCTTACCTTCCATTTGCTCAGATGTAAATTGGGGGTAAAAATTGCACCTATCTCTCAGAGTTGTTGTGAAGATAAAATGAGATAATTTATGTTAAGTGCTTTGCAAACCTTAACGTGCTATATACATGGCAGCCATTACTATCATCATCATCCTCACTCAATTTAATCTGATTAGGCTTGGCCTATTGTTTTAATAAACCAATATAATTTTGGATTATGACTTTGTCAGCTAACACTTCAATCAAAACCTCTAGCTTCATTCTATTTGCAAATCTGATAATCCTATCATCCCTGATTTCATCTAAGTCTATGATAAAAAAAAATATTGACCTGAATGAGATTGTTGTATAAACTCTCTAAACTTTAATCTCTGTAGCACTCTCTAGGTCACATGGTGATCATTGGTATAAATCTATTAATGACTACTCTTAGAGGTCATTGCAATGATTCCAAATGGTATTATTGCTTAATCCACATCTCACTCTCCCTTCCCTAGCAGAATATAAACTCCTTGAATACTGGAACTGCTTTGTTTTTTATCACCGTAATGCCAGTGCCTAGAAGGGCCCTGCATAGAGCAGCCATTTAATAAATTCTTTGTCAATTGAATCGAACTGAATTGAATCAACATTAAGAACCTTTTTCAAATATTGTACTGAAATCCAGGTATATCATGTGACATTTTCTTGATATATCATTCTAGTGATCCTGAATATATATATATATGATATATACCTACACACTATACATATATGGATATATGTGCATGTATATATGTATATGGGTATATATACATATGTGTATATATGTGTATGTATATGTAGTATATATGCGGGTATGAATATGTAATATATCAAATAGATATAAAATAAAATAAAGTTTATACAAATTTTAAAATTGTATTTTCAAATAATTTTCAAATACATTTACATAAAATTATATGTGTATGTATATAGATAAATACATACATATACATATATTAAATGCTATATTTATGGTGGGCCTGGAAGTCAATTTTAAGAGACATGGTGGAAAGATTCAAAGAAGCAAATGTATGTTTGATATGAGGAAGAGCTTCCTAACAATTAACAGCTGCACAAAACTAGAATGGGCTCTTTCAGAATCAATTAACCAAGCAGCATGTATTAAGTGCCTACTGTATGTGCTGAGAGGGCAGAGAGGTGACTTTTCATGCAGGCCTTCAAACAGAAATGGGATGATAGTTTCTGGTGGATGTTGTAGAGGAGATTTGTTTGGATACAAGTTGAACTAGTTGGCCTCAGACATCCCTTCTAACCTGAGGCTCTGTGAATATAAAACTTTCCAGAGTCTTTTGGGTCATGACTGAATTAAAATATCCTTTATCCCAGTAGAATGGAAGCTCCTTGAGAAAAAGGAATACTTTCATTTTCTTTTTTTTTTATTATTCCTTAAACAGACATGACACAGAGTTGATGTCTAAAACTTGTGTGTTTGTTTGATTAACTGATTATACTCTATGACTTGCTTCCTGGACCAAGCGCAATCTTCAATTGCCTCTTTTAGGACATTTCCAGAGACTGAGAGAATCTATATTCATTTGTTGAGACTATATATAATGGCAAGATTGTACTATATGACTATTTCAATCTATCACCCCAGTCTATTTGGACTTCCATGAGCATGAAAGAGAACATTCTACCTCCATGAAGAATAGGAAGCCAGCAGTCAACCAGATTGATCAAAAAGCTTCCTTGGCTCCCTACTTCTTCTAGGATCAAATGGAAATTTGTCTATTTGAAATCTAGGATATTTCACAATCTGGCTCTAGCCTATCTTTTCAACTGACTACACAATGGTCCTCCTCACCTACTCTTTATTCAAACACACTGGCTTACTTGCCCATTGGTATTTCCCACAAATGACGTTCCAGCTTGTAACTCCATATCTTCATGAAGGATTTGCCCTCTTCCTGGAATGCCTCTGTTTTTACTTCCAGATTTGACATCCCTAAATCATTTCAGGTTCAACTGAAATCCCACCACCTACCCAAGGTCATTCACAATCCCTCCATTTTCTATTGAACTCCACACTGTGTAATTGCTTTGAATTTATTTTGGTTATATTACACATTTATTGTTGTACAAATTGTTCACCCAATAGAATGTAAGTACTTTGAAGGTGGGTACAATTTTTTTCTCTTTACTTCCCCAGGAAGTAAAACAGTGCTTTGCCTATAGGATGTGTTTATTAGTGCTTGATAAATTAATTAATTGAGAACAGAGGGGACTATATTCAAAGAAAGAAATAGTTGCATGTTGGGGAGCTTGAGGAAGGAGATTAAATTCAATTAACATATAAATTATTATAAAAAAGGACTGGTCAAATTCTAAAATTAACATTTTTAGCCTCATTTCAGTAATATTCTTTTTAAAATCTTGTGTGTGTATAGACATAGTTTGCCTATGGGGTCCCTGGCAGATAAGGATGCGTCACTTAATCAGACCAATCCTGACAGCACCCATTTAGTTTAAGAGCCAGGTGTAGATACAGCCTTAGTTATAATTGCTTTGGCTAGTATGAAAGTAGCAGATAATTTAAATTTCCATGTTTGACAACTTAGGTCAACCAATTGCAAACATTAAAGATGGATAATTTAGCAAAGCTCAGAGCTTCCAGTCCTCTTTGCCAGCTTCAGATTTCTAGACACCTGACCTGTGGGCATAATGTTACTCTTTTAGTAATAATATCATATTTAAGAATTATTTTTAGCCCTCCAAACATTTTAACTCATGATTTATTTTGTTGAGTTGATATGAGGCAAATGAAGGGTCAAAATTTCTAACTGCCAACTTTGAGAAAGATGGGTTTCAGCTACCTGGCTGTCATTATACAAGCCCATCTGTCTCTGCTGCTCCTTTGGCTATGAAAAGCTAGATATATTATGCATCTCTGAATATTAGAGTGGTTATGTAACAGAGTATCAAGAATAGGAGACCAGAAATAATCGTGATAGAGTTTCCAAGGACTTTTTCCTCCATTTTAATGTCAATGAAGATGATTTTCTGAGCATCATATGGGTTGAAGAATTTAATTTAAAAATCTCTAATGATTGGCATCAGCTGGTCTAAGAGTGATGGTAATATTAAACATATCTTGGCAAGAGCTGTTCAAATCCATTGACTAATTTAGGAATTCATGACATTTCTCCAAGAATGGCAAAGAGTGATAGTTTGTCTGGAAATACATAAAAATACAGGGTATTCTGTTTTGTAATATTCTAAGATATCTCTGAAATAAGATGTTAGTAATGAAAATATAACTAAAGTAGATTAGCTAAATAACAATTTCCACAGTTTAAATAAGCTAATCTGATTGGTTTTTGCAGTGAATATAGGATCCATTTTCATCTGTTGGGAAAAGAAAACAGGAAAAATTATGAAACTTTACCTGAGCAAAACATGAACTGACTTCCTAAGAAGAGAACACTCAACCAAGGATCAGTTACCCTGAGAAATTGAGCATAATCTTTCATGGGAGGAGATAGAAATTCAATGAAATAGGGGACTTCCAAACCTTCCTGATGAAAAGATCAGAGCTCAACAGAAAATTTGACCCTCAAATACATGACTCAAGAGAGGCATAAAAAGGTAAACAGGAAAGAAAAAAATATGTTATTAATAAGGGCAAACTGTTTACCTCCCTGCAAGGGAAGATGACACTTCTAACTCTTGAGAACTGTAATGTTATTATGACATTTAAAAGGGATATTCTTAGACAGAGGCATGTGTATAAGTTGACTTTGATGTGATGGCAAAAAATCTAATTAAGTGGTGAAAAAGGATTGTATTGGGAGAAGAGGAAAGGAGGAGGCAGACAAGGGTAAATTACATCACATGAAAAGGCACAAAAACCTAATACAGTAGAAGGAAAGAAGGAAGGGAGGTGAGCATTGTTTTAACCTTACTCTCATCAGATTTGGTTCACAGAGGGAATAACATAATCAGTTAGGTATAGAAATATAACTTACCCTACAGGAAGTAGGAGGGAAAAGAGAAAAGAAAAGGGATGGGATGAATAGAAGGGAGGGAAGAAGTAGAAAGGGTAAAGGGAAAGAAAAGGGGGGTATTGGGGGAAGGGAAGACTGAGGGATGCTGTGGTCTAAAGCAAAATGCTAGTGAGGAGGAGAGAAAGGAGAGAGAAAAGCATAAACAGGGTGGCAGTGGGAATAGGATGGAGAGAAAGACACAGATAGTAACCATAACTGTGAATGTATATGGGATGAACTCTCCCATAAAATGGAAATAGATAGCAGAGTGAATTAAGAACCATAATCCTACAATATGTTGTTTACAAAAAAAATACATTTGAAGCAGAGGGATATACATACAGTAAAGGTAAAAGGCTGGAGCAGAATATATTATGCTTCAGATAAAGTAAAAAACAAAAAACAAAAAACAGAGGTAGCAATCCTGATCTCAGACAAAGCAAAAGCAAAAATAGATATAATTAAAAGAGACAAGGAAGGAAACTACATCCTGCTAAAAGGTACCATAGACAATGAAGTAATATCATTACTAAACATATATGCACCAAGTGATACAGTGTCCAAATTCTTAAAGGAGAAGGCAAGGGAGATTCAAGAAGAAATAGAGAGCAAAACTATACTAGCAGGGGACCTCAACCTCCCCCTCTCAGAACTAGATAAATCTCACTACAAAAAAACAAGAAAAAAGTTAAGAAGATGAATAGAATTTTAGAAAAGTTAAAAATGGTTGACCTCGGGAGAAAACTGAATGGGGACAGAAAAGATTATACCTTCTTCTCAGCAGTACATGATACCTCCACAGAAATTGACCATGTACTAGGGCATAAAAACCTCACAATC
Organism: Vombatus ursinus; assembly: GCF_900497805.2. Classification (NCBI taxonomy): domain Eukaryota; kingdom Metazoa; phylum Chordata; class Mammalia; order Diprotodontia; family Vombatidae; genus Vombatus; species Vombatus ursinus. The sequence continues at coordinate 31,784,571 of NW_020954551.1, read as the reverse complement.
CAGTGCAGAAAAGCAGAAATATTAAATTCATCATAGATCATGATGCAATAAAAATTACATGTAATAAAAGGCCATGGAAAAATAGACTAAAATTAATTGGAAACTAAATAATCTAATCCTAAAGAATGAGTGGGTCAAACAACAAATCATAGAAACAATCAATAATTTCATACAGGAGAATGACAATAATGAGACAACATACCAAAACTTATGGGATGCAGTGAGAGTGGTCCTTAGGGGAAGGTTTATATCTCTAAATGCCTACATGAATAAAATAGAAAAAGAAGAGATTAATAAATTGGGCATTCAACTAAAAAAGCTACAAAAATAACAAATTAAAAATTCCCAATTAAATACCTAAGAAGAGAACACTCAATTGAAATTTGTAGTCTAATAAAAAAGACAGATCTTTATCTTTACCATAAAGATTCAGATTAAATGGTCCCTTCTGCATGAGTCTTTCCTTATTCCCTCCCACTTCACCCTGGTATCTTTCCCTTGAAGGTACTTTGTGGCTGCTTTATATGAATTTTGCATATGTCTGCAATATATAGCTGTGCATGGTGTCTTCCCCATTTGAATGTAAGCCATTTAAGAATAAGCACAACCTTATTTTTGCCTTTGTATCTCCAACATCTATGACAATATGGAATATATCAGGCACTTAATAGTGGAGGAAAGGCAACAAACATTTATATAGATCCCTTGTTGTTGTTGTTCAGTTGTTTCAGTTATGATCAGCACTTTGTGACCCTATTGTGGATTTTCTTGGCAAAGAAAATGGAGTGGTTTGCCATTTCCTTCTCCAGCTCATTTTACAGATAAGGAAACTGGGGCAAATCTTAGTAAGTGACTTGCCCAGGGTCATACGGTAGTAAGTGTCTGAAGCCAAATTTAAGCTCAGGAAGCTGAGACTTCCTAACTCCAGGCCTAGCACTCAATCATTATGCTACATAGCTGCCTGGTTTTAATTTCCTTCTATAAATAGATCTACTTGTATTTTTTTATCAGCCTTATGTGTGACTTAATATGATAACTCTCAATATTAAAATTATTTTTATTTTAAATTTAATTTTTCTCTCTATAATTTTATGTTAGATTTTATTAGTAATCTATAAAAACTCCAGTGGCTTTATTGGTGTCTTGCTAATAATTACATTGATTAAAAAAATCTAATTCTCTAGAATTCCCTAAAGAAGCTATCAGTCTCCTTTGTTTATTTTTATTCATTTATTTTTATCTTGTTGTACTGTTATAATTATTATTCCTAGTAATATACAAAATAATTGTGGAAACATTAGCTATCTTGCTTCTCATCTGGTATCAGTGGAAAATCTTTCAGTGTTTTTTTGGTAAAAATAGTTCTAGTTCTTGGTTCTTTAGGTGCTTTTAATCATATTCAGAAAAGATGCTCTTGTTTTTAAATTTTTGACATTTTTTTCATGACACTGATTTTTTTCCAAAGGATTGCATGGATGGATAGATAGATAGATGTAGATATAAATAGATATGGATATGGATATAGATATAGATAGATAGATTTTGATATAGATATAATCATGTTAGAGAGAAAGGAAACAGAAAAAATCACATCCACCTTTTCAACCACCACATCCAATTACTGACAACCTGCTGTTAACAGACAGGTGTTGTAGTTTTTGTATCTTTAGCATTCAGAGCTACTGCTTAACATGTGTCAAGGGATATACATTTTTCTCTAAGGATAGCACAAGCTCCATCAAATAGCATTGAGCCCATTTTCTCATTTTTATAAAATATTTTAATATAACTACATTCCAATGATATGTTCTTTGACTCACTGATTATTTAGGATATCATTATTTAATCTCTATTTCTATTTATTTTTATTTCTATCATTTGTTAACTTGTGTTACGTATCTAAAACAAATAGCTTTCAGGACACACTGATAATTTCTTCATGTACAAGTACAATATAATGAATTTCTGTAAAAGTTTAATGCGAAGCTATATACAAAGTATATTACTTAAAACTCTGACTAAATTTTTCTCAAGATGTATCATAATTATATTTTCTCAAGATTCTACCTAGATTTATCTTTTCTTCCTTATTTATATTTTCTAAAGATTTGTCTGTATATGAAACAAGCATATTAAGTCACCTACAAATTTTGTTTTACTATCTAAGCCTTTCTGTAATTTGGGTAACTTTCCCTTTAAGCACTTTAGTGCACATATTCCTAATATTTAATTAGTTTTGGTGACTCTTTAAAAATTATGTATTTTCTGTTACTTTTTTCAGAAATTATGATTGAAACTTTCTTTTTTGGATTTCAGCTGATAAATCAAGAGACAATGGAGGTGTTTTTCTCTTTTGCTGTCTAATCACAACACTGGTCCATCACCTGGAACTTTCAAAATATTTTGACTTTTTACATGGTCTGAGTTTCTACTGTACACTGAATTTCTACTACAAAAACTCTGCTCAACACTGTCATTAATGAAAGGGATTATGAGAAGCCATTAAATCTGTTAAAATCCTTCTTTCCTCCTATAGCATTATGCTCAGTCTTCTAGTTTTGTGCCTAGATGGAAGCAGTTTTCCTTGGCTTTAAGGCATCTTTAAATCTTTTCTATCAGTTCTTCTCAACGTTAGGTAGTTTGGGGTAATTCAGATTGTTGACTTCTCCTGACAGCCTGAAAAAAAAATTCACCTAAAGGCTCACAAAGTTAATATCTATTACTAGATGAATTAAGACTAATTTCCTTGACTTGTAAACAATTCACTTTTATTTTACTTTTCCTGGCTTTTAACTTTGTACCAATATCACTTTTTTTATCTGCACCACTGAGTTCTATTTTCTATTTATTTCAGGATAACTACAACTTCATCAAATTTTTTGAATTCTTATTCTCAACTACTGAATCTCTCAGAATTTTTAAAAGCTTTGTTTGTTTGAAATCTTTGTTTGTTTTTTCAATTATTTTAGGTATTTCAATTACTCCAGGGGTTCCTATTGGGCCAACATTCTTTTTCCCACTCTGGTGCTGGTTGTAGTTATTATAAGATTTATTAAACTATTATACACAAACACATATACACACACACACACATACATATATATATATATAGATAGATAGATAGATAGATAGATAGATAGATATACACACACACACATACATACATACTTGCTGGACTTCCTTTAGAAGGCAATCTCCTTGACAGTAAAAGATCTCTTCAATTATTTTTTAATTTAAATTATTTTTTTTTATCCTTGGCACCTACCAGAGAGCTTGGCATGCAGCGAGTGCTTAAAAATGCTTGTCAATTTTTTTTAATTGAATCTTCTGGAGGTTTCTCCTTGTATTTTGAAATCCATAGTATTTTTTCTTTGCTTCATGTTTTATTTTTTGATTTGCTTTTATTTCCTCCCTGCCCTTTCTTTCCTTCCTTCATTCCTTCTTTTCCTTTCCTTTCCTTTCCTTTCTTTCTTCTTTCTTTTTTAATCTTCTTTCTTCCCTCCTTCCTTGTTTCTTTCCTTCTTTCATTTTGTTCTTTATTACTTCTTCCTTTCTTGTACTTGTTTCTTTTTACTGATAAGCTTTCTTCATTATGACTTATGGAGATTTCTTTGATTTTCTCAATAAAATAGGAAGTGACTGCTGAGATGTATGTGGTAGGGATGAGGGTTATATGAAAGGATTGAAGAAAGAAAGGAATAGTTGGAATAGTTGTGAGAAATTGAACAGAGGAGAATAAAAGGCTTGTAAGTTTAAGAGGGGAGAATAAAAGGCTTGTAACTCAGCAATAAGAACCACATTTCTATAAGACTTAATGGTTTACACAGTCTTGCAAAAACTTTCTGATGTAGGCAATGCCAGTATTATTTAATAAATGAGGAAAGGAAGTCTCAGACACATAAAGTGAATTAGTTAAGGTGACAAAGTTAGTGAGTAAACAGCAGCTTGAGTCCAAGATCGTTTGGGAGGGAGACAGTGACTTCAAATTAACTTCAAGTCCAGTGATATTTCCTCTATATCACACTCTGTACAGGAATGAAAAGCAAGGTTTGAGAATCAGAGTGAAAGCTAAGACAGGAACTGGCATTAAGGAGCCCCTGAAAGACCAAGGTTTTTGACACCTCATGGCTCCCTCCCTCCATGTCTCAGCTCTGGGTATTTCTCATACCTGCAATCCTCTCCCTCTTCTTCTCTGAATACTGACCTCTCTGGTATCCTCTAAGTCTTAACCTTCTACAGGAATACTTTCCTAACCCCTCTTGATTCCAGTGCTTTCCTTCTTTTAATTCTTTCCTATTTATCCTGTATACAACTTGCTTTGTATATATTTGTTTGCATGTCTCCCACATTAGATTGTAATCCCCTTGAGGGCAAGGACTGTCTTTTTGCCTCTTCTTGTATCCCTTAGCTTTGAGCCTAACACAAAGTAGGTGCTTAATAAATGTTTATTGAATTGAATTAATGCCTCCTTAAATCAAGTCCAAGAAATCAAGTCCAAGACATCCCTCCTTGCTATATAATAGGTGGTGTTTTGGTGAATTTACTAGGAATATAGTTGCCATCCCACCATTCTGCTTTCCCTTCTTTAGGTGTTGTTTCTCTTGACCATGGACCTCTTTGTTCAAGTGAACTAGCATATTTATTGTTCCCAACCTTAAGATATCATTTCCCACCTCTATGCCTTTTCACAGGCTGTACACCATTCTTAGAATGATCTCACTCCTTACCCTCACCTACTAGAATTTTTATCTTCCTTCAAAGTTTAGTTCAGTCATTGCCCAACACAGGAAGCCTTACCATATCCTCTTTTCTTTTCTTTCCATACACTATTTTTGTATTGATTTATCTGATTTCCTGAGTACAGGAACTTTTTTTTTATTTCCCTTTTCTCACCAGCATGTATTATAGTTTCTTGTTACCCCATATAGGGGACAACTTTTTTTTTATTAGCCTAATCCTTTCATTTGGCATCAGGAAGAGATATTATGGTGGACTAGAATACAAGCCTTGGGTTTAAAGTGAGAACAAGAAGAAATACACCCTTGGAGAACAAGAAGAAATACACATCTTTCGGTTGCTTGAACTGTTTCACATTCTTATTTTACAGTGTATGATAAAGTTATTTCAAAGCCTCCTAGTAGTTATGGAAGGAAAATCTACAGTTCTTTGCCTTCTTGTTCACAATATATCACTTTGTTCTTGTTAAGGAATGAATCAGGGGCGTAAGTGCCAAGTTTGATTTAAAGACCTTTTTCTGGTCTCCTATTAAAATTCCTGGTTCTGTCATAAATGTTAGTTTCTAGTTGCTAATAATGGTATTTCATGGTGGGACATTTTGTTATTATTTTATTATTTTCTAAGTTGCAAGGAAGATAAATTTTGATGTCTTTGTTTTCTTCTACATCTGTCCTCCATGTGCTTCTAAAGGAGGTTAAAAGGTAAATGTATAAAAATAAATTGAAGTATCATGGTAAAAATTCTATTTGGAAATTATACATTAATTCTGATTCCTGGGCTGAACCTGAGAGTTGGAATAGATCTGAAGCCTCAGTTCATTACTTCCATGTGCAGATTGTAAACATGAAAGAAATCTGTTTCCCAGTCTTTCAGTTTTTCAGGACCCTTTCCCTACTGAAAACCATTACTACTACACTCAATGAAGGACATCATGAATGTAAGATAGCAAATACCTTAGATGAGACAAAATAGGGAGAGAGTTATCGAAAGGTATGTTGACTCAGTGTCCCATTTTTCACAGCCCTGCTTATCAAGCAGTGTTGGGGGAGGCTCTTTTGGAGAAGGAGACAAGTCTGCAGGTTTTGGATTGCCTGCTCATTGTCACATACTGCAAACTGTCACATTCTTGCTACTTTGAGGAGAAACTGAGATGCATGGATGCAATCTCTTCTGTTGAGGTGGACTTATTTGAATTATCTTAAAATTATCTATAAAAGTTGGCCCCACCTTGAAACAATTACTGATCAGATTCCTTTTAATTCTTTTTGTCCTGAGTTTTGTTTCGTTAATCAGGGTGAAAGCCCAAATGAAGTATTTTCCTTTTGAGAGTATTGAGGTATTGTGAGGACCCTCTTTCATTGAGAAGTTATAAGGTCCTTCTTCTTGCTGTTCAGTTGCATATAACTCTTTGTGACCCCATTTGTGGTTGTCTTGACAGAGATACTAGAGTGGTTTGGCATTTCCTTCTCCAGCTCATTTTACAGATGAGCAAACAGAAGCAAACAGGGTTAAGTAATGTGCCCAGGGTCACACAGCTAGTAAGTATCTGAGGCTAGATTTGAACTCAGGAAGAGGAATCATCCTGACTTCAGGCAGGGTACTTCATTCGCTGAGCCATGTAATTGCTCTGATAAATTCCTTGTCCCACCACTAATGAATATCAATCGTGTGGGGAGCAGAATTTAACAAATAGGCAGAGACAATTATCCAAGTGAGATATTCATTATTAGCAGGGCCATGCAAGCTGGTATTGGATGGCTCTGACTGGTTTACTTCCATTTTGTGCCAAAAGACCAGGAGTTAGAGCTGGCCAGGGTTTTTATCCCAATTTTCCTTCTAATTGTCTTGACTTCACATCTTTGGAAACTCCCCTAGCAATTCTCATTGGTGGACATTTTAATGGGGAGGTGGGCCAAGAGTTCCAGCTGCTCCCCCATTACTGGTGGGAAGGACTACTCCTCAAGTGAGCTAATCCTTACAGCTAGGTAAATTGGCTTCCAAATGTGGCTGACCTGCTCCTCTCTGGCACTTAAGAAATGAAATGTTAGATGTTTATGAAACTCAGCTTCCTCTAGCAATCTTTGGCTGGGGTGGGGGACACTATCTCAATCAGGTTTTCATTGGCTTACTCTCCCTTTTCTAGATCTGATTGCCTCAAATCTTGATGAGGGGAGTAGCAAGGACAAGGATACTTGTGTGTGTGTGTGTGTGTGTGTGTGTGTGTGTGTGCGCGCGTGTGTGTGCTCGTGCGTGTGTGAGAAGGAGGAGGGGAGAGGAGATCTAACGGAGGCTGACTTTTGTTTACAAAGTAAACTAAAAATAAGAGTCCTTGCCCAGATAGATAGTTTGGGGTTTGGAGAAGATTACCTTACTCGGTTACACACTTCAAAAACTGCCTGACTTTCAGAGGTTAAACAGGATCTGAGGAAACAGATGGATTCCCATAGAAATATTTGTAATAAGTAATACAATCAAACATTAATTTCCTCAATAGCATTAGCCTTCTAGATAAAATCATCTGGATACCTACATTAAAGGTTTCAAAGTTTGACAAAGATACTTATGCAAATTTATGTATAACTAGACATAAAAAAAAAGCAAACAGGCCTTTTCCCTAGGGCACTGACATTTAGAAGCGGCAGAAATGTAACATATAGGGTTCTTCATGTAACTCCCCTATTCAATAAATTCCAGTGGTTTCATATTGCCACAAGACAGGGGTTCTTATTCTGGGACCCATTAACTTTTAAAAATATTTGGATAAACATTTTAAAATATATTTGGTTCCCTGTGCATTCTATTGCATGTATTTTAAAACATTATTCTGAAAGAAATCCATAGGAGGCACTAGACTGTTAATGGGGTCCATGACAAGCCTTAAGATCTGCCCTAGGATAAGATACAAAGTCCTCTTCTTAGCTTTTAAAGCCCTATATAACCAGGCAATAGCCTATCTTTCCAGCCTCACTGGACATTATACCTCTCATAATTATGCTTTTGCCAAACTCCCTTCTCTTTGTTGCTCACATATGACACTCTGTCTCCCTTGTCCAGGCCTTGACAGTAGCTGTCCCACATGCAATCTCTCCTTAATATTGCCTCATTTAATCCCTCTTTTCCTTTAAGATGTAGGTCAAGCATCATTTTCTGTATGAAGTAGTCCCTGATCTCAACTGTTAGTGCTCTCCTGTCCAGACTATCTTGTTTTTGACTACTTAGCATATGCTTGTATTTATTCACTTATTTATGCTATTATATTTCTGTATCTGCTTGTTGTCTCCCCCTTTAGAGTGTAAGTTCTTGGTGAGTAGGAATTGTTTCATACTTTATACTTATACCCCCAGAACCTAGTGTACTGCCTGGCACATAGTAGGTGCTTAGTAAATGTTTCTTGATTGATTGATTGATTGAGCAACATAAATGACATTCAACTATAGCTAATAGCCACCCTGACTCACCTAAACTTGTTTAAAATTTCTCATTTTTCCACAGATTAATGAGTTGATTAAAATTTAATTTTATGCTACTTACTGCAGATGCTAAATAGAGGTAGCTGGCAGCTCAGTGGATAGAGCATTGAGTCTGGAGTCAGGAAGACTTGAGTTCAAATCCAGATTCAGACACTTCCTAACTGTGTGACCCTAGGCAAGCCACTTAACAAAAGGATCCACTGAAGAAAGAAATGGCAAATTACTCCACTATCTTTGCCATGAAAGCGCCTTAGACAGTTATGTGCATGGGGCCATGAAGAGTCAGACACAACTAAATAACAACAACAAAAGCAGATGCTAAAATTGATTGTTATGACTGTTTATTTAAGGTAGAAAATGCTTGCTCCTTTTTCGGATGATTAACATTCCCACCACTAAAGTAATATGTTACAGCATTTAAACTTTAAAGGAGATCTTAGAGTTTGCTTAATTAGACCCAAGGCAGTAATCTTTCCTGACCGTTATGATTGTTTAGTAAAAAGAGCCTTGAACAGTCTATCAGGAAACTTGGAATCACATTGTGAGGGATTTGTCACTCTTGTAATCTTTTCCAAGTTGCAGCCTTCTTTGGTACTGTTTGCTTCTGTGTAAAAAGAGGAAGTTATATTAGATAATCTCTATAGTGCCTTTGATCCTAAAAATTTATTGTCAATAGCATAGTCTCTAGTAATACTTTGATAGTTTAATGCATCTTTAATCTCATGGATATGGTTACTCTTTCTGCCAGCACTGAAACCAGGAAAGTCAGACCTACTTCATCTGTTTAATCCTTGTCTATTTCTTTCTAAATATACTCCATGGAGGAGCTACAAATTGTGCTAAAGGTCTTCCTCTAGGCATTTTAACATCTTCTGGATGCCAAAGCAATGCCTCCACTGTCCTTTTGCTATCCCTAATCCTTGCAGCATAACTCATCTACTTCCTATTTCTGACACGTCTCCTTAATAATATTTTTACCTCACTTCACACATACAAGTCATCAATGGTAATATGCTTCAACCTACTTGATATATCTGCACTTCTTTCCCTTGGGATCCTCCATAATTGTAATTTTTCTGAGACTATGATGTTCCACAGACATATAGCACCATCAGTAGGAAAATATATGAAAGAAACATACTTTTAAAGGCAGGGAGCAGCTTAAGATCATGTAAAATGCTACACAATTTCCCAGATGTAGTCCAAACCAATCTATTCATTCTATTCAAATCTAGATGTGACTTAATGCCCATATGAAATCCCTATCTAAGGTAGCTTTACTGATGAAATAACTCTGTAATTTTCCTATTGAATTGTATGTCAAAAACTGGGCATTGAACATAAATCATTCTCTTTGATTGTTTCTATGTGACTTCTTATACTGATCAATATTTAATCACCTTTACTGATGAACCCCAGTAATGTTTTGGGGTTGAATGAAATCAGCCCAATGTAATCTATAAACAGACACATGTGAAATCTTTCACTATCTAAGGAATCTCACTTAAAGAAGGAAAGATGCCAAAAGAATGGAAAAGATCATGGATGTCTTAATTAACAACAGTAAAGACAACAAAAATACTGACCCATATTGTATTTTCTCATCTATATAAAATTGTATGAGGATGGTCTTTTTATGCATCAAGCATGTCCTTGATGAAAGATGAGAAGGGAACAGCCATACTTTCCATAGATGATTTTCTACAACAGGCCACAGGTCTTTTGTCACATAATTGACTGCCACATGTATAGGATACAAGATAATTTTTGGTATCATTTTTATTACTAAAAACAGAATTGGTAGAACAAAACATATCTTTAAAGCATCTTCAACAAGTTGTGTCCAGTACATCTGTTAGGATCTCATGATTCCTTGATAGATGTGACCATAGAAATAACTATTTAGTCATCCTTAGATTATCAAGGTCAAGAAAAGTATATAAAAATGCTTGCTAAAGGTGTTCATCAAAGTCATAGATAATGCTTTGTACAAAGTGCATATCCTCTGATAAAAATGCAGAAAAAAGATATAAAATATAATATATATAATATAAAATATAAAAATATAAAAAATATATAAAAAGAGTTTTTAATATAGATGCGTTCTTCAAAGGTCTTTTTTTTTTTCTATTACCACCATGGAATCAGTCTCAGAACCTACACTGGAATTATAATTCACCTGTATGTAGTGCTTTAACATTTAAAAATCACTTTCTCCACAACCACCTTAAGAAGGAGGAACTGAAAATATGATTATTTCCAATTCACAAAATAAGAAAAAGAGGCTCAGAGAATTTAAGTGATGAGGATGGTCTCATGGCTATTATATGGTACTCAAACCCAGCTTTCCTGACTCCAACTCCAGCACTGCCACCCAGTGTTGTTAATTTTACTCCTGGAGAACACCAAGTTAGGCAAGACTTTACAAGAGGAAATAGTCTCTGAAGTAATAGTTATATTTGTGCATGGGCAGTAAGATTCATGATGCCACAATAAGGTTTTGTGACCTTATGATGAGATTTGGCTATAATTTTTGAATGCTTAAATTGAATGTTTTTTCCATTAACAAAATTCTATTCTCTTTCTTTCCCACCCCTCGTTAGAAAAAATAAACCCCTTACAGTAAATAAGCATAATCAAACAAAACAAGTTGCAGCATTGTTGACCATAAAATTTAATGATATTATTGTAAAACAATGTTGTTCAGAGCAACCTAACACAAGGAATTTTTGTGCAGCAAACCCCTTTTTTGCCTGACTTGCCTTTCTTCTCAAGCACCTGCTTTGTTACTCCAGGCCCTTGGGAGAGTATGTGCCTTCTCTCAGTATTTTGCTGCTCCCAGCATTGGCCTGAAATGGAATCTAATATTTTCTTAATATACTTGGGCAGCAAATATAAATATAAGAAACTTGGGCTGTCACTTTCTCCATGTAATTATGACAAATTTTCATTTGTTCTGTTCTTTCTTTGGGGGTTGAAAGAGTCCCTTTGCTGTGTTCACAAAGGGAGTATAATTTATGCAGGTCATATAAAGGCATGGAACATCACCACTCACCTCATCTTTACCTCTAGAGGCAAGGAAGTGAGGACTAGACTGCTTTCAGACTTTGGCTTCTGCGGATGACTTTGCAGTTCTGTTTGGGGACCACGAATGGCTTTTTCTCATGTCTACCAAGTGCTTTCCGACTCCAGATGAAAGGTATTATGTGAGGGCAATGAATCCTTCCCACTTTTAGCAAATTTCATTTAGGCTTAATACACTTCAGTTGAGAGGCACTGTGACTTTTGAGAGATTTGTTTTTTGCTTTCAATCTTAGACTGGAGAGAAAATGAAAAGGGAGAGAAGGCCCTTCAGCTTGCCTTTGTCCACAAAGTTAACAACAGAAAGTGCATTTTCATTTGGCAGAAGGGCTAGAATGATGCTCAGGAAGTATTGCTCTTTTCCCTGCCTTACTTGCTCTTCACTAAATGTCATGTTGCTACCCTCCTGTCAAAAAGCTAAATGTCTTTCACAATGTCAATGCATGAACCAATAGCTTTCAACTTATGAATCAACAGCTGTTCCTCTTGGATTGTATTTAGTGGGTATGACTTCTTTCTCATTGTTTTTAAAGCTAGCAAAAGGACTATTATGAAAAAGTACATTTCCCTAATATTTTAAGATCAAAATTGTAGGGCTTTTTGGGATCTAACTCAGAGGCTATTTCTACCCCTTCACATTCTAGATGAAGAAAGTATGGACCAGAGAGGTCAAGTGAATTTCCAGTGATGACACAGGTAGTTAACATTAGGGGTAGGATTTGAACCCAAATCTTCTGACTCCAAAGACAGTCTTGCCCTTTCTTTTCATATTTCTGATTTTTTTTAATATTTCACCTCAGATCTTCTTTGTCCAAACTAAAATGCTCTCTGAAACATTTCCTATGTTGGGAAAAGCATTTGACTCAGAGCCAGGAGAGATACAAGTTTAAATCTTCCCTACTATTTCTCAACTGGCCATGGACAAGTTGCCTAATCTCTGAGCCTCAATTCCCTTATCTGTTTAATGGGTCAAGAGGCCTAACCAATCTTGTGACAAGCCGTCTCTGTTCTATATATTTACTGTACCCTTGTTCTACAACATGCCCCGTATCCTAGCCCTGCCCCTTCTCTAGTATCTGTCATATCTGAAGTCCTTCTAGCCTAAAACATAAAGCCTAATAATAGGGACTTTCACACAATCTCTCAGTGAGTTTCATCTTTCTAACACATTCTTTTACATATATATTTGATGAGACTTCATCTTCCATTACAGAATGGAAGAGGCCTATAAGAAAAGGGCATTTATCTTTTGATTTTTGGATATGATTTCTATGTAGAGTTGAACTCTGGTTTTTGAGGTGATATAAATGCAGTAATATTTATTGTCCCATTAGTATTTCCCCTAGATTAGGGAAAGGAAAGTTAGACAATCAGTGATTATGTAGAAATGTGATTGGAATACCTCACCACATGTCATGAGATCAGAAATGAAGTTTGGCCAAATCAGCACCATTCAGAGCACATTAGAGGCTCTACCCCAAATTTGCATTGGGGTGGTTTCTGCAGAAATTCCCTTTCTCTTCTGGGACAACAGGAGGGACCTAATCATTATGGTAACTGCTATAGGGGATCATAAAGCTGAACTAAAACCGGGAGAACTGAAGTTGTGTCTTAGATACCACCTAGTCTGAGATTCTTGGTAGTTTTCTTGGTGTTGTTTATAACCTAAGGCTATTTATATCAGTTATAATATAAGTTATTTATGAGAGCGTATTATTAATTATTATTACTATTAGCATTATTATCATTATTGTTCTCTATTCCCTTGGGAATAAAGTTAAGAAAGCATTTCATTGTTTATTACAGTTTGTGATATAAGGGAAAGAGAGAATGAATTTAAAATAAATCATCCAGTTATGGTGGCAATAGCAGAAGGAGGGTGGGTTAGTTAGGTGTTGAGTGTTATAGGTCTTTGAATTCAGGTAGTCAAGCAGACCTTAGGTACCACAAAGGTCTAAGAGATTCATTACTTTGATTTAGAGTTCAATAATTGAGAAATGATTCAAAAGCAGTTAATGATGAAAGCTTTGGGGTCACTCTAATATAAAGTCAACCACTTAAGGAGAAAGGTTGTTTTTCTTTTTCTTTTTTTAAACCTTGTACTATCAGAGACTACTATACCACCTTACACTTAGGATGTGTTTAATAAAAATGATAAAAGTCTCTTTGTTATGCCTAAAGCACTCAAAACATGCCCTGTGGTTCTTATATCAGAGGGACAGAAATTGACTGTGTATAACTCAAGCATAAGCTGTCTGTTCCAGAACATCTTTGTCTTTACAAGCTTCAGTGTTTTTCTTAGCCCCTCCCTGGTGACTCATAGCCCAGCCCTGCTCCATATCACAAAATCTTTAGATTATGGATATAGAGCTGAAAGGGCCCTTAGAAGCCATCTTGTCCAATCCTCCACTCCCCTTTTTTACAGAGGAAGAAACTAACACCCAGAGAGGTTAAATAAGTTGCCCAAAATCACATTGGTAACATGTATCTGAGGCACTTCCCAATTCAAGGTCTAGTGCCCCTTCTGGAATCTTCTCTGCAACCCTTCTCTCCATATTTAGAATCTTCACTGAAAACTTCTAGCTTCCTAGTTAATTGTACTTGTAAGATTAGAGGCGGAAACTAACCAGTCATTGCTGAGAGAGATCCTGCCCCACCTTATAAAACTTCTCAGTCTCTTCTGCTTTGTGGAATAGCTCTCATTTGGGAAAATGATCTAGACCAGGGGTGGGAAATCCGTGGCCTCAAGGCTGGCAACATGTGACCCTCTAGTTCTTCAGGTGTGGCCCTTTGACTGTATCCAAACTTCACAGAACACATTCTTTTATTAATGGAATTTGCTCTGTGAAGTTCGGATTCAGTCCAAGGGCGTAGAGGGCCGCTTGTGGCCTTGAGGCTTCAGGTTCCCCACCCCTGATCTAGGCATACCTATACCTCACTGGGAGGGAGCGATGGGAACATGGCATAACTTTCGGGTTAACTCTGGAGCGATCCTCTTGAATGGTCACTGAATCATTTTTTCTTCCCTTTCCTCCAGCTCATGACTTCAAGATCTTCTTATTCAAGGCCCAGATTCCCTTGTGAATGGCCCCTCCCCTTCTGGTAACCATTCTGCATCTTTGGCTTTCAAGCGACTGTGATCCTGATTCATCTCTACTGTTTCTACCTCTGCCCCTACCTCTTTGCCACCCCATAGTAGAACAAATTAAGTGCTTTCCCTTGTGTGAGGTAAAATGTACTTGTAATAAGGGCTTATTGCTTTTAACATTCTTGGCTGTTTCACAACCTTGGTGGAAATCTCTAAGTCTCCGAAATGCCTAGAATGGAATGGGACATTGCACCAGAAGGATGATGCCACAGCGATAAGAGAAGTGTGGGATGGGATGGCAGAGGGAGTGTAACCAAGCATAGCTACAATCCACAGAGGGCCACTAGCCAGTGGAAAATGAATGAACTTTACCCCACTATCCCAGGCCTTCTTCCTGTATGTCAGCATATATACACAAGAAATGTGACCACATATTGAAAGTTTCCTAGGCATCCCAAATAATTCATTCATGATTCTGGAACCCAAGAGGCATATCTGGGTCTGAATCACTATTTACAAATAATCAAATCTTCTGAAAGGCAACGTAATAATAGTCAATCTAATAACTACTAAAATCAGTCAACATTCTTCATCTTTATGTAAAATGTGCCCTTCTACATGTCTGAATGGGCAATGACTTTGTCCCAGCCATAGCTGGCATCACTGATTTCCCAATTTATGATGGTGACTGAACCAGCTGATACATGTTCAGACATTACCTCCCTCCCCTTGCCCCATGGTATTGAGACCACATTCTGAGGGGGAGCTCAATAAGTTGTTAAATACCTCCTATATGCAAGGACCAGAGGACTTAAAGAAAATCTGGACCTATAATTTAATTGTTAAAAGAAATCCACATGAAGAAATCCCCACTATCAAAGCAGATCAACAGCTATTTTGAATTTATAATCTTAGTAAAATATCTGAGGTCACATTACCATTATGTCTTAGAAGTAGGACATGAGCTGAAGTTTTCCCTCATCCCATTGACTATGTCATGATGCTTTTGACTACTGAACCACAAACATCGAACTGTCCCTGCCTAGCTGATTTAGATTTATAAGAATGACAGCCTTTTGTCTAATAAACAAAAGCTCAAACGATGTGAACAGGTAGTTATAAATATATATATATATATATATATATATATATGTGTGTGTGTGATCAATAGTCATATGAAGAGATGATGAATTGTTATTAATTAGGGAAATGAAAATTAAAAGTAGCTCTGAGTTTTTAACTCATAGCTATAAGATTGACAAGATAACAAAACCAGAAAATGACAATTATTGGAGGGGCTATGGGAAGATAAGCTCATTGGAGTGCTACTAGTAGAGCTGTGAATTGGTCCAACCATTCTATAAAGCAGTTTAGGACTAGGCCCAAAACATTATTAAACTAGATATTACTTTTTATTTTATTTTCCCTAATTATAATCAAAAATAATTTTAAACTTTTTTTTTAAGTTTTGAGTTCCAAATTCTATTCTTTCCTCCCTCTCTTCTTCTCTCCCTGAGCTGGTAAGCAATCTGATATAGGTTATACATGTGCAATCCTATAAATAAACTATATTTCTTTTGACCCTGCAATACCTATACCACTACTAGGACTATTCCTCAACAACATTAAAGGAAGAGAGAAAAAGATACACACACATCTATCATATCTATGTATATAGGAATATAAATGCACATATCTATGTATATGCATGTGTATATATATTATATATAGAATATAATATCTATATATACTATAAATGTGTGTAAGTGCATATTCACATATATTCATATGCATATTTAGAGTAGCTTTTCTTATAGCAAGTAACTGGAAACAAAGTGGATGTCCATTAATTGAAGAATCAGTGAATAAATAATGGAATATAACCATAATAGGACATTATTTTGCCATAAGAAATAATAAATCAAAGGGTAAGGAAACTGTTCAGGGCACTTACAGGACTTGCTAATGTCATGCATCAATTTACCAGCAAAGTCAGAACTAAAATCCAACCAGGGGTCTCCAGGTCACATGTGGACTTCTATGTCCTTGGGTGTGGCCTTTTGACTGAGTCCAACTTTCATAGAACAAATCATTTTATTAGGGAGATTTCTTCTGTGGAATTTGGATTCAGTCAAAGGGCCTCACTTGAGTACCTAGAGGGCCACTTGTGGCCTTGAAGCTACAGGTTCCCCACAACCTGATCCAGACCTTCTGACTACCAGACCATTTGTTTTTATGTAGCAACACACTTCCAGGAATATTATATATGTCTATATATTCACGTAAAAAACATGTAAGTACATATAAAATCCTCATATTTCTTTTCTACATCAATTGTGTAAAGATTTTTTTTAATCTGTATCTATAATTATCCGCTCATTCTCTCTTGAGAGAAATTTAGAAAACTGCATTTAGACTCACAGAATAGCTGTGTATGTTTTGGCATAAAGTCACCCAAACATCTTAATGAAGCTCTATTTTCCTCTCTCCCCACCTCCCTCGCCCCTGTCCAATAATCACTGCGAGACAGTGAAGGAGTGGTGCTTGGAGCATTCTTTAATTCTGTGCATTCCCAGTCTAATAACAGGGCTATTATCCCTTTGCACTAATTGCTCACACAAACCGCATCTAGGTTATGGCTTCATTCATATTTAAGTCCATCTGTTCCTTGAAGGGGCATTGTAGCTTCGGCATTTGGACCATGCCCCAGTATCATGATTGCTCTTTGACGGGGAAGAAAAGGATTTCTCATTCTCTCTCTGCATTTGTAAAGCCTTGTTTGTTTTCCCTCATCCCATTAACTATGTCATGATGCTTTTGACTACTGAACCACAAACATCAAACTGTCCCTGCCTAGCTGATTTAGATTTATAAGAATGACAGCCTTTTGTCTAATAAACAAAAGCTCAAACGATGTGAACAGGTAGTTATAAATATATATATATATATATATAACCTTGACATTTAGGAGGAGTCCTTGTCAGTTCATGTAAATTTCCTAAGCACATGGCAATCCCCTCAGGCCAGACAGTCCCTTACTGTAGCACATTTCATAAGAGCACGGCATCACAACTCTAGATTTAGTAGGGAAGCTCAGAGACCATCGTGTCCAAATCTTTTATTTCGTGGTCTAGGAAATGGAGACCCAGGAAGCTTAAGCGACTCTCTCAGGTTACAGAGATAATAAACCTCAGAGGCAGAATTCCAACCAAAATCTTTTGACTCCAAGATCATTGCTCTTTCTACTGTGCTTCAATTCAGACCAAACCAAGAAGCATTTATTAGGTACAAGTATGTGCCAGGACCAGTTAGGTAGTGCAGTGGATGGAGTGCAGGTCTGCAGTCAGGAAAACTCATCTTGTTGAGTTCAAATCTGGCTTCAGACACTTACTAGCCTTGTGACCCTGGGCAAGTCACTTAATCCTGTTTATCTCAGTTTCCTCATCTCTAAAATGAGTTGGAGAAGGAAATGGCAAACCACTCCAGCATCTTTGCCAAGAAAACCCCAAATCAGGTCATGAAGAGTTGGGCACACTTGAAAAAATAACTGAAAAAAATGTGCCAGGAACTCTTCTAAGTTTGGGAATTCAAAGACACAAAAAAATTGTCCCCGAAAAAGCATAACACCTGACACATTAAAAAAAAAAAAAAGTTTGTGGCCTGACTTAAGGACCTTACAAGTTACTGGGTAGAAATATGGCTTGAATGCCAATCTATATAATCAAAGATACAGAGTGATGTGAGCAAAGGAGAGATTACCAGAGGGCCCTAGAAATAGTTGAGGAAGGAAAGAATAGCTTGTGCTAGGATATAAAGCAAAGAAAAGGCACTTGGAGGAGCATGACCATGGTTACAGAAAGCCTTTAATAAGTGAAACAAATAGGGGCAGGGGAATTTCAGGCATTGCCATAGGCTAGTGGGAAAAATTATTTTGGATAGAACGGCATTTTGACATCCTTTAAGTCAAATTAGTGAGTGTCACCTAAAATGAACATTGAAGGGAGATAAATAATCTAAAAGGAAATGAGGAGTGAATGTGTTCTAGTCCTGGATGTTTGCAGTTTGAAAGCAAACCAGTAGGAGATGGTACAGCAAATTCATGGAAGAATAAGTTGGCCAGTTTGACTACAACATAGATTTCTTAAGGGCAGAGGCATGGAATAAAAGCTGACAGTGAAAGTTATAACTAGACTATGAAGGGTCTTGAATGCCATTCTAAAAGATTTGTGTTTTATATTAGAGGCAACACAGAGCCATTTTTTGTGGTATTTTGTACAAAGGAATGATATAATCAGACTTTGAACCTCAGTTTGAAAATTTTGGCCCTTTTGTTAGGGATCACTTGGAGAAGAAAAAGACTACAATCAGTGGGATTAATTAGCAGGCCATTGCAACAGTTTAAGGAATCTCATTTAGCATAATCAGCAGGGGACAACATGTTGAAATTAACATGTTAAAGGAAAGACCTTTTTAGGAGTTTTTCAATGGTGTGTTGTTAGGTAGTTGTATGTTTCAATGCACCAGACAATCACTCTCTTGGTGTGCTTTGATGGGTACCAAAATGTCCTACTGCCCTGAAATAACTTCCCAGCAACCTATTGCAACACCTGAAAATCTCACCCTTAGTTTCACCTTTCCTTAACAGTTTACTAGAAATGTGTGCACAAACAAGGTAGTGTTAAGACATTAAGTTACTTTAGTTGGCTAATTGGTTAACTAGTTAACATGGGAATTGGTTTATCTAGTGCAACTATTGTCACCCAACAAATGAGATAATGAATAGAAAAAGCTGAAGAAAATGATAGGTTAGAAGGTTTTTGGTTGTTTCCTGTTCTAAAAAGAGAAAATAACTCCTCCTTTCAGTCCCAAGGCTTCAACTCTCCTTTTTGTGATATTGTTTATGAAGTGATCATTGGCTTCTCAGATTTTGAAGGTGCTCTTCTCCTATTTTAGTCTCCTAGATGACCAACACATTTTAAAAGACAGCTTTTTTTTTTTTTAAAGTTGATTGCCTTCTTGTAAAATGATTTTTTTACACATTGGCAAGTAATGGCTAAGGTAATGAATGGTCTGTGTTTCTAGACCTGAGCCATCTTTATTCCTTTAGCACACCTGTTATGGGTGTTCAAATACATAGACATTCTGGACAGCTTCTTCCTGGTACAATTTTACTGGGCATTCCTTTCAAGGACAAATAAACAATATTGCCTTAGTTAAAGATAAGGTCCACAAGATAGGGCATCTTTCTCGAGAAATATTATGATCCAGAAGGTATAGGCATTTGAGAGGGGACATTTTCCATGAACTTATTATCTCTCTCATTGTTCTTAAAATATTCAGATGACCTAAAAACTAGTTTTCATGATGTGAATAGGCTGCTAGACAAGCAATGAGAGATATATGGTTATTTATAGGTGCTGGACTTAAAGTCAGGAAGATATGAGTTTAAAATCTGCTTTAGACATGTACTAGACATTTATTCACCGTAACCTCTTTGTGCCTTATTTTTTTCATCTGTAAAATGAAGATAACACCTACTTCACAGGGTTGTTGTTGAGGATAAAATGAGGTAATATATGTAAAGTTCTTTGCTAAACCTAAAAGATCTATACAAATGTTAGCTATTACTTATAATGACATTTGGGGGTCTCAAAATGTTAGCTATTATTTATACATGCATCCAAAGTAAATTACATATATTTATTCTTTTGAACATTATACAAGCTACATCTCAGGACAGAGATTAAAGTGGGGTCTGAATTTTATTTGAATTCAGTTCCATTCAACAAAGTTAAGTTTAACTTGAGCTTAAGAGCAGGGGTTCTTTCTGCCTTTCTTTGTATCTGTGATTAGTACAATGCCTGGCACATAGTAGGCATTTAATAAATGCCTATTAACTGTAAACAACCATTTGCCAAGTGCCTACTATGTGCACAGTACTGGCATATCAAGACAAAACTATCCTGACTATAAAGCAAATTGAATTTGACTGAGGGATCCAACATATAAATAAAGAAGTAAATATGTGATCATTTAAGAAAAGAGAGGTTAGAAATTGGGAACTGCCATTTGTAATTGCTCTGAATCTTTTAAAAATGGTTAATCCAATGCTCTTGTTTTACAGTTCAGGAAAGTAAGAACCAAAATAGTTAAGTGACTTGCCCAAGATCACACAGTACATTATGGCCAAGCAGTCAGCATTAATTATTTGCTGTTTACTAGGCAGCTAGGTGGTGCAGGGCATAGAATTCCGGACTTGAAATCAAGAAGTCCTGAGTTCTAATCCTGCCTCACACTCATATTAACTGCATGGTGCTAGACAAGTCCTTTAACTTCTCTGTGGCTCAGTTTTGTCATCTGTAAAATGAGAATAATGTGTATAATAATAGAACCTCTCTCTTCATAAGGTATACTGTACTCTATTTTTTTTCCCCAGAGACTGGCAGTTTACCTGATTTGTATTCCTTTTTACATCCCCTGGACTTTGAAGGGTTGCAACGGCTAACAGATGAGAGGCCCAATTGTTCTACTGACATCTACATGTTGTTAGAAGACCCAATGGATGACCTCCATCAGGTAGAGTGGAACCCGTGCAGAATATTAGCACTAAGACATAGATGACAGTTGCACTGGATGGTCAACCATAATGGGTCATGATCTACATTTTTTAAAAGAACTCTCACTTTGGGGAGACCATGAAATCATTGAGGTATTTAAGATTTTTGCACCTTACAAGCAAATGTCTAGGACTGTTAATGACCTCTACCCAGTGGGACTACTCCATCAGTTAATAGCTTTACATATTCTGAAAGACAATACTGTCAGATGTCAGTTTTCTGAACTGTCACTTTTGAGAAGGCCTATGTTCTTCAGAGCCCACTCTCCCAGGGGAGGAAATTCTAATTATTTATCTCTGCCTATAATAGACCATGTGATTATTGTCTTATAAAAATAATTAGTGTCACTTGGAAACTATATACCTTATTCAGTTTAATAGCACAAGATAAACACATTAGAAAATTTTCACAAGACTCTTTTAAGAAAAAAAATTTCAAGTCGAGAGATGGAATCGCAAATCAACCTTAAGGTGTGTCTTGTTACCTTTTAATAATGTTTCAATTTGGTGAAAAATCCATCAAGGCCTTTGAAAGTCATCACTGAACAGACAAACAGGAAGACATATGTGAAATTCTGGCTTGTCAGGTTGAAAGATCCCTCAAGTTATTAAGGCAACAAATGTCTCCAGATTTATTGTGTGAAAAGTGTCTAGACCACTATAGACTGCCTCCACCCAAAGACTGCTTTTGGTTGGGTCATGTTTGACAACACTTTAAGAAATTTCTTACATGATAATAATAGTTTACATTTTTGTAGTATTTTTTACAAATGGCTTTCCAGTCCTATCATTTCGTCTTCCTTACAACTCTGTAAAATACACAAGACAAATATTACTACCCCCATATTACAGAAGAGGAAACTGAGACAAGGAAAGGCTATAGTAAGGATAAAATTATGTTTTCTTTTGATAACCTTTCCCAAGGTGACAATAATGAAGACACACATATGTAATATCTATCCTTTAGTCTGTTCTTTTTTCTTTTGGAAGACACAGAGGTAGGACTCAGACTATGGTCCTTACTTCCAATCCAGTGCTTACTTTATTATAAGTAATTCTATTTTTTCCCTTGTGTTCTCACATTGTTACTTGATAAATATTGAAGACATTGACCCTCAATAAAATATATCTGTTGCTTCTTAGAGTGATTTTAACTCTACTTCCTTAATGAAGAGAAGTTTGCTTTATTTTGTTTTCCTGTTATCAGTAGATCTTGCTATTTAAGACCCAGAATTAGGCATCCACAATTCTAGTTCTGGACTAGTGACCAGAACAGTGACCTGAGCAGTCTGCTCATTTCAGCTGTCATCATGATGGGTAACAATAACTCTGGTCAACTTAATTGTGAGTGGATCCTAATCCATCTTTCTGGACAATCAGCCCTTTCCAAAGAGTACACACATATATGTGTGTGTGTGTGTGTATGTGTGTGTATGTGTATGTACATGTATGTATATGTATATGTATACACACATGTATTTGCTAAATACCTACTTCATATTGAGCACTCTGCATTAGGTGCCATAGAAGATGTATACATATTTGACTCTACCCTTCCCTTTCAGTAGCTCACAGTCTAGTTTCCTTAGAGAATTTTTAATCAACTTGGAACAACAAAATGTCCTCAGAAGGGATCAGCTCTATTGTGTATTTATTATATTGAATATGAAATTATTTCATCTTTCTACAAAGTTTGTATAAAAAGTAATATCATATAGTGGATAGAGAGATGGCCTGAGACTCAAAAGACTTAGGAACAAGTCTCACATTTCTCATACTTCCTACCTGGACCTGAGCAACTCCATTGACCCCTCAGTCCTCTAAGCAATGATTTTTCTTGTCGCTCAGTCATTTCAGCCATGTCTGACTTTTTGTGACTCCATTTGGGGTTTTCTTGTCAAAGATAATGGAGTGGTTTGCCATCTCCTTTTCCAGTACATTATCCAGATGAGGAAACTAAGGCAAACAGGGTTAAGTGATGTGTTCAGGGTCACACAGCTTAGGAAGATGAGTCTCCCTGACTCCAGATCTGGCGCTCTCTCCACTGAGCTACCTACCTGCCTCAAGCAACTATTTAAGACTATACATTATAGAGAGACCATAACCTGCATCCATAGAGGCACTACCTCAACTGAACTTTCTTAAACCAATGAAATCATAGGTGTGATCCTTGACTCTACTACACAGTTATGTATTGTAAAACTCTCTCAGTGTATCATAGGAAGTCTCGGCTATAGTCCTTGTCCTTTACTCACTATCCTTGTTTGACCAGAGGGACATTGCCATGTTCAGGTGAAAAAGAGATAGTATTTCCCCAGATTTTGGGGTGGGTCAAAGCTAGAGAAAGATGTACCTCCAGGAATTTACATTCTACCAGGGAAGACAGAGACACCAACAGAATCTGCACCTGTAATCATAACAGTCAGGTTTGTTATCATTGTATAGATTTGGATTGTAAACGCTAATAGCCCAGGGTCTTTTGTGTTTCTGTTTAGGGAGGATGTCTGCAATTTGGATTAGCTAACAAGTTCACAGTGGTGATTAGGCTAGGTGTTTGTGATTTAAATAGACAAGCTTCCTAGAGATGTGCTTTTTGATTACTAATCCATTCCCCACTGTAAGAATAGCTCTATCTATTAAAATAATATAGTATAAGTAGGGCCACAGGAATCATAGAGGATGGCACTATCAAGTACACTCTCATCACTTGACAGATGAGAAAAAAATGAGCTCCAAAAAAATGTAAATAACTTATGTAAGGTCACACAGTAAATAGAACTTTAATCAAACCCATTCATATTATGCTAAAAAATGTAAAGAGGGGAAGGGGAGAGGGAGTTGGCATAATAGAACAAATAGAGGGCTTTCTTTGCAGTCAGGAGCACCTGGGTACAAGTCCTGTTTCTGACACACACTAGTTACGTCATTTAACTGCTGAGTGTCCCTGGATGATTGTCATAATTCTAAGTTACAGATGAACTTCCAATACAGCTCAGTGAAAGAAATGTTCATTTCAGGAATTTCTTATATCAATGAAATCATAAATACAGACACATAGAGCCATATGTATATTATATAGATATATATGTGCATATATATACATATAAATACACACATACACATGTATATATACACAAATATATATGTGTATATCTTTACATGTGCAAAGTCCCGTAAATATGTTTTGTTCTAAATTACACATACATACATGTATATGTGTGTGCATGTATATAAACACACATATACACATATATACATATATGTGTATGTATGTATACATATATACATATTTAAATTTAGAGCAGGATATATAAAATATAATATTTGAAATTATATCACTCTAAAAATAAAATAAAATATAATTAAAAATAAACAGCTAGGTATAATTTGATACATCTGAGTCCTCCCTAACTGGTAAAATCAAATATATATATATATATATATATATGTGTGTGTGTGTGTGTGTATATATATATGATTTGTAAAAGCAAATATATATACACACACATATACGTATATGTATATATTTGCTTATGCAAACATATGATGTTTATTCAATATGTGGTAGATTTTAGACCTGTCAGAAGTACAGAAGAAGTAAAATAAGGCATTTATGTATTTTATCCCAATTACTTTATAATTTCATTGAAAAAGCCAAGATGAAAATATAAGAAACCAGTTGATAAAGAGATCAATATAGACCATAGGTTCTTGAATACGTCAGGGAGACTGAATCATGGACACTGTTTGAACAAGGAGGCAGGACTGAACCCTAGAAAAAGAGAATTAGGGTCAAGGCAGAGATTCAAGGGGAGGAGCAATCCTGGTGGACTGAGCTAGATCCTGGGAGTTGGATGAAGCCCAAAGATAAGCCAGAGTAGCAAGTCTGAGACAGGTGAGGATCCAAGGGGACGTGGTTGGGGAATGGTGAGTCTATAGAACTTAACACAGATGAGCTGCCATGATAAGCTTGTGAGGGTCTTAAACTTGACTCAAGGCAGCAGAGAGAATGCAGACAAAGGAAAAATGAAAAAAGAGTGTGGCACATTTGTGGAACAGTGAGAAGATTATCCTGGTTAAATAGAGGGTGGGTATTGGGAGGAGTGGGGATATATTCCATCCAAAGACTGAGCTACTTACCCTTTTGGAATATCCCACCATGACAGCCCTGTTGTGCCTCTCCACATTACTGAGCTTAATGCTGCCAGCCATCCATTATTATGGCATTAGGAAGTTTTGGAAAGGTCAGTGAACATTTCTGGAACTACAACTGAAGCTTGAGGGATGATGGATTTAGAGAGGGACCCATGAGCAAAGTAAATCTCTGGGTTAGGCAGACACTATTACAGTAGGCATATAAATTTTCAACTTTCATTCCAAGAAATGTTTTCAATTCTTCACATTCTGGAACAACAACAATATTTTAGGTCAAACAGTACCTTTAAAAATACTCAAAACTATCAAAACAAAATGCAGAGGAATTTAGAATAAACTCATGGGAAATTAGCAAGACAATCTGCTTACTTACTTCTTACCCATTAAACTCATCCCAAGACCCCTAAATGAAAGATTTTTGCTTCCAGTGGTTTAACTTTCAGTATTGTCTCAGCCTGTAGAAATAGAAATCCAAATCAAGTGAAGGGATAGCAGGAGGGAAGGAGGAAGAAAGGATACAGGAAAATTTGAACTGAAATGCAAATTCCAGCTCAGTGATTTGATTTCTGTTTTCTTTCATTCTAAATCCTATGAATCATAACCACCATTTTCCTTTTTGCAAAACAGCAAAGATTCCTCTGTAATTGTAACCATTTACATTCAATGCCATCATAATAGAGGAGCTTTATTATATTACAGAGGGATGATTAATATGTGACAGGGATTAAAGATTGCATCTCTGCAGGTAGGGCCTTTTCTATGTTCTGTCATTTTCCTGATTACGAATGCATACCAATTATATAAACAGAAAAAAAATGATCTTCTCTTATGCTAATTTTAGCTTGGCCACCTGCACATTAACTCATTTTAGATTAACTGGTGAAAGGTAAATTATAATAGGTTTGTTAAAGTGCATTTTTGTCTCATGTATCCACCCCTCCAACTTACTCTACCTTTATTTCAACTTTACTGCCCTATTATCAGTACTGTAATTATCTTTCTTAATCTGCATTTTTAATCTTCATAAAATTTTATGAAAAATAATTGTTTCATAATGGGTGTTTTTTTTGGGTGAAGGAATAGAAATACAAGGTATATCTTCCCTAGGCAGGCTAATATAAAAGAAAATACTATAGCATCATAGTAAATACTATTAATTTGGGCTAGTCGCTTACATATCTAGCTTAATCTGTTTATTCCAAATAATAGCAATAATTACTTTTCTTGAGGTCTAAAGTTTGTAAGATGTTTTTCTCCATAATACTAGAAGGACAGGTAATGCAAGTATTATGATCCCCACTTTATAGTTAAAAAAAAAGTGGGTCTTATAAAGGTCATACAGCTACAAAGTCACAAAGATGACTTTTGACCCCGCACCCAGTATTCTTGCCCCAAGTCTATCCTACTTTGCACTACACCAACGCAATGCTTCCAATATTCTAAAGAATATTAAATGCCATGAACAGCCATGTGAGGTAGTTAAAAGATAGTCATGAAATTAGGAAGGCCTCTTTTTCAAATTCTTTCTCTGTCTTTGACCCTGGACAGGTCACTTAACCTATTAGTGCCTGAGACAACTTTCTAAAACTGAACTGTAAAGCAGTCACCAATCAGCATTGGTTTAGGAAGCTTCCTCACCAGGAATTACCTATATCGCAGATCCAAAAAAATAAAATAAATGCTATTGAACAAAGGTCATGACTACATGAGACAAGTGTTATCAATCATAGATTTATCCTAAGCCAACTCTCCTGTTGCGCAGTATTCATTGTTTATATGGCCTCTGGGAAACAAAACCTAGTCTTTGGATATAGTTGTCTTCAGTATGAATGATCTCAATTACTCAGTGTGCTCTGGCAGGATATTTAGGGTCATAGGTTTTTAAATCCTGGGCTGTCAATAAACAGAAGGTGTTTCTGAGGTAGACCTGGGAGCAATAAGAATAAAAGAAAGGAGGAAGGTAAGTGAGAGGCACAGAATGTGAACTAGAAAGGAACTAGAGACTTGAAACATGAATCAACTGGAGGTGCTTTCCAGGATGCTGACCGCTCATTAGTTTTCTCTCAAGTCTTGGTGTGCTGAATCTGCATTTTCCTGTTTCTTTCTTCTCTCACTCTCAAGAGAAAAATAATATGATTTTCAGAATGCAGATCTGTTGCTTCTACTTCCTGGTATTTTCTTATAACGTGAATCACTGGGTGCTGTTGTCCCTTGAATAAATTAGTCCATTCCCCAATCCTCCTATGAGAACTAGCAGCACCAAATGACATCCCTGCCCATTTTATTTCATATAAGAGAATCCTGGGGACTAAAACCATGATATCAGTCTTTTAAAAAGTTTCTAACATTCGTAGTCAAGAACTAAAACTAATAGCCAGAGGTGAGCATGCTCAGTAGCTAATGGAAATTTTGGCTACCAGCATCAGCTTCGCCAAGAACATGTTGACATCAGTTTCATTGTCTAGCTTTTTGTGTGGCATTGTGCAAATTCTATCACTTTTACGGGCCTCAATTTCCTAAGCTTTCAAATGAAAGGCTTTGACTACATTCTCTTCCAATTCTATTATGCTGTTTTCTACATTATAAACTCAGGGGGAAAAGTATGCTTTTAAAATCCTACTGTAGTAATATTTGTGGTTGACAGATATAGGAAATAAATTAGTGAAATCATACAGAAGACTTATGACAAAGCATGCTTCCCACCTCTTAGTAGTGAGGTGATACACTAAAGATGCAGATGTTTTAAGACATGCCCAATGTGTGAATTTGTATAACATGACTACATGTATTTCTGTCAAAGTTAAGTTTATATTTTGTTGTAGGATGAGAGTTGAGAGGAGTGGGTAGGCAGTGATAGTGATAGGAAAAATGAAAAAATAGAAAAGTGTATCAATGAAATAGTAAAAGTATACAGAAGTGAGAAGGAAGTTAAGTATGGAACACAGAAAAGCAGGGTAGTATTGGAAATACTATGATAAATTTAAAACACATCTAATAACTAATTAGACATAACAAGAATTAATTTTTCATATACAATCCTCTTTTTGTTCTTTATATTTTGAAATGCCTATTTTGGGAATTTCTTAAGTTTGTAATAAAAAAGAAAGGAAATAACAAAAATGAAAGAATCAAGAGCTACAAAAGTCAAATTGTATTTTCTTTTAGCAAAGGTAAGTAACAATACCACAAATCAATAACTTTTAGAACACTACCTCATGATCTAAGGAATCCACCTATCTTATTCATACCCCAACCACCTCATATAATAAATATTCATCATGATAGAGGAGAAAAGTCCCTGGATTAGGAGTCAAAGACCTAGGGTCAAATTCTGGTTCTCACACTTGCCTGTGTCAACTTTGGATTCATTTATTGTCTTTGGGCCTCAAATTTCTCCTCTATAAGAAAGCCAGATTGTGTGATCTCTAGCTTATGCTGTTGCCTTTATCAGGAATTTTCCTTCAAGCCATATCACCATCAAAATCCGACCTATTGTTCAAGGCCCAGTTTGTTCCATGAAGCCTTTGTCTTCCTCCCCTCACACCCCACTTCACGGTTGGTAATAATCTCTCTCCTTTAATATTTAAGAGCACGTTGCTGGCCCCTCTCTTAGTTATTATAGTCTGCCTTATATGGCAATTATTGGTGAACATAGCTTATCTCTCCTAATAGCTTCTAAGCTCCTTAAGGATAAAGACCAAGTCTCATTCATCTTGCTCCCCATAGTGCCGAGTAATTTTTAAAATAATGGGTGTTCAATTAATGATAAATAAATGAATATGGATAATACCCAACAATACACTCATAAAAGACTTTAATAAAAATTCTTGGACTGTGTTTGTGAGGGTTTTGTTTTGTTACAAGGGTATTGGTTTTCCTTTTTCTTAATGGTAGGAGATTTGGTCAGAGGGAGAGAAAAAAAGTTTTTTGTTAATTGAAAATTTAATTTCAATAAATAAATAAATACCCTTGAATGGTTCTGTTGATTTTTTTCATTGGTGCCAGTCATGGTTGGGTTTACTGCCCTACTCTTCAAAGATGGTGAGGCCAAAGTTCTAAGGGATATACTGAGGAACTCTACAATGCCCTTGATATCCAAGTAAACTGAATTTCAAGCTCTGATTATTTAGCTGTAATATTTCCACAGTCATACAGTGTTGAAGTCTCCCAGGGAATACATCTAACCTCTAGAAATATAACTCCTGACGATAGATTGAAAAACAAAGTCAAGTGGAATAAACTGTGATTATAGATTATGAAAGAGCTCCACAGGGATAGCATTGGGCAACATGCATCTTGTATCCAACATGTGCTTTCATCTGTCTGAACAGATTGAATTTGCAACATTAACACTGCAGAATCATTTCCTTGATGGGGTACGTTGTCCAAGTATGGAATGACTTGACATTTTAGCTTTCGGCCCTGAAGCAAAGCTGATGTAGTGCCTCCTATAGTCAAAATCTGAAACAAGTGCTGGGCACTGGGTAGAACTGACAGATGGCTTTGACAGGATACTATCTCATCTGCTATTGAACTATTCAACATTTCTATCAGTATGTTTAGTAAGGGTGCTTTCCCGCGAAAGTCTTCTCTACCATTTTCTCAATGGAACTGTACTCTTTGCAATCAAACAAGCAAAATGGAATTTCCATTGTTTACATATTCCTTTTTGGTACTGATATTCTTATTTCCCAAGGCAATTCTGAAATGCTATATCATCAAAGTTTCTTTTTGTTCTGTAGCTCTAAAAACGACATTATTTTTTTAATAAATTTTAATCAGCCCTGCTCCCTTTAAGGTCTGTACTTGATAATGAAGCCTTTGGTGTATTAACATATAATAAAAAGAATTGGGACTCAAGATGAGTATGAACAAATTCACCATCTTGTTTATTTTTTATGAAGAAGGGCTATTTATTTCTTGCATATCATTGTGAAAATATAACTTGGTTTGACTGCTTAAATCCTAGAATCCTGAATCCAAAAATATACAATTACTGAGACTGAGTAGGAAAGGGAGAATTAGTCTATGTCAGTACCAGATATAATACCAGTATTAGCATAGGTTAGGTTAGGAAACCCTTGACGTGTAAAAAGCTCTGGAAAAAAAAAAAAAACTCTTTACCTGGTTACCCAATGCCTACTAGGGTGTAATTAGTTATGGGCTACTCAGTGAGTCCTCTAGCATCTAAAAACTACTAGTGATATCTGAACTGGCTCCCATGGTACTAGCACCATAAGATCAAGGATTATATAATTGCAAGAGAAAGTTGGGAGGGATTTACTATGTAATCAGCTTCCCTAGACATTATGGTGCTGAGGTCTTCAAGGCCCTTTATATCTGTACAAGTGTCATGAACTTCACTGTGATAGTTCTTGCTTAAACAGGTGACTGATGGAGGTATGTACTGTTCCTCATCTATCATCACGTGAGTTTCACCTTGAGGGGACTGAGGATGCAAGCAGATACCAGTAGTGATTCATAGAATGGCAAAATGAATGTCCACAGGCCAAACTCTTTGGGGCTTGCCTTAAGTTTCCAACTGAAACCATTCCTTTTTGCTTTGGGATTGCCTACTTTGGAGTGTGTGGCCTCTGATAAAATGGAGGAATGAGATTCAACAGTAACCTTCCATCCCAAGGTGCAGCTAAGGTAGATGACCAGCATTTTCCTCAAAGGTCCCAAAACTAGATGGCTCCAAATGAGCACTTGCAATCCATCTGCCCTTTATTAACACTATTGTTTAGCACCTAGTTGTTGTTGTTCAGTCATGTCTGACTCTTCATCACCCCATTTGCAGTTTTCTGGGCAAAGATATAGGAGCGGTTTGCCATTTCCTTCTCCAGTTCATTTTACAGATGAGGAAACTGAGGCCAACAGGGTTAAGTTGACTTGGCCAAGATCACATGACTACTAAGTGTCTGAGGCCAGATTTGAACTTAGGATGAGTATTTCTGCCTCCAGGTCTGGTACTCTATCCATTGTGCCACCTGATTGCCCCTGGGAGTTCTCTACTCCAGTGAAATGATTGGTGCAAACCAAAAAGCAAACTCACAGTCCTATGACTTGGTCTTTCTTTAACACAGATTCATAAAATTACAGAGTTAAGGGAACTTTAGTAAGGATCAACTTCAACGCCATCACTTTGTCATTTTATAGATGAGAAGACACTCCCAGAAAATTTGAGTGATTTTCCCGAGGTTATTCAACTAATTAGTTACAAAACTGTACTTATAAAGCTATGATCTGGTTAAGTGGAAGCTTTGAGATTAGAGTCATAGAATTGGAGCTGTAAGGGATCTTAGAGATCATCTAGTCCAGTACCCTTTTCCCATTTTACAACTGGGAAAACTGAGGCCCACCAAGTTAAGGAACTTTCCCAAAATCACATATATAGTGAGTGACAGAATCATGGTTCAAATACAGGTCCCTTGACTCCAAATCACCCATTCTTTTTGCAATATAATGATGCCTACAGGCCTCCTGGCATCTTAGCTAGTATTCTTTCTAGAAAAAATATGTTGTTTCTGTCGAGCACTTGCTACAGTAGTACCATGTGCTGAGGGCTGCATCAAACAGTCTGTCCTGATTCTGATTCTGATTCAGGGAGAAGTGCCTCATGTAAAGGTCAGCGCACTACGGGGGGATAGGGAAAAGGCATCGTGTTAGCTTCGTTAGAAGTCTTTGGCTTCTCTATATTTCCATGAAATGTCAACAATAATAATCTCAGGGCCTCGTCTGTTACAATTTTAATAACTTTGGATGATTCTGGACCTTCTGCAGATCGAAATCATTCAGCTCAAAAGAAAAGTATTCATTGGAAAAGGGATGAGTCTACCTGCTTGCACACTTGAAGTCTGGCCTATTTGAACTTGGGCAGCATTTGGTGAAAGCAGAATTATTCAGATTAATCAGCCTCTGTGTTGATTATATGGAAATAGTCTTTCCTGGAGGTGCCTTTGTCATTGTACCAGTTCTTACTGTGGAAACCAATGAATAGTGAAAAACAAAGCACATGCACACACACACACACACACACACACACAAACACACATATATACTGGATAATATGTCATTGAGAAGTCATGCTGCTTTTATGAGAAACTTTATTGAGAAGTGGGTGGGGGGGAAGGGAGAGAGAAGTAGATGGAGAGAAGGGAAAAGAGCAATACCATTGAATTGTAAATGAAGCAAATGTCTATCTTAAAAAATAAAGAATAAAAATGAAGTATACAAATTTGGGGCAGTGGGCTCAACTTCTTTTCCTGTTAAAATTATAGGAATTCAGAGAAAGGTGAGTAAGCATTTAGACAAAGTGGATTGCTGATCCCAACAGGTCAGTGTGCCTTCATTAATTTTTGTGCACAGCATTTTCTGGCAAGTATACGTCAGGGTTGGCTGTGTCCTCTTCCATCATCCATCCATATATATAGCATTTTTTTTCTCCTGAATAAACTGTTACAAAATTTTAGGAGTATTCTGTGAATGAAGCCTTTGCCCCACTAATGACATTGATAGGGTTTCTCCCCTGTACAGATCCTCTGATAAATAGTGATAGGCCAAACTTAGCTCATTTCCTTCTGTGACAGGGCAATTAGACTAGCAGAGCAGAGCAATAGATGTGTAGAGCAGAAGTGTGGCAGTTAGAATGTCTGCGTTGGGGTCAGGGAAACATGAGTGGAAATCCCATCTCTGATGCTTCCTAGCTATGTGACTCTGAAGAATTCCTTTACTCTGGAGGCCTGCTTTCCCAAATATAGAAATTGGAGTTGATATCATCTGTGGTACCTACTTGTTACTAAGTGCCAGAGCCGGGAATCAAACCCAAATCACCTACAATGTTGTTCTGCTGTCTCCAAGACATCACAGTCTTATAGAGATAGAATGGTATGTGTGTGTGTGTGTGTGTGTGTGTGTGTGTATGTGTGTGGGTATACAGTGCATATCTGTATTCATATGTATAGATACTATCATGTAAGTATAAAGTAAAAAACAGTAAATAAATCCTGTAGTTTCCAAATAAATCTAATATACCTTCCCTATCCTCTGACATCCTTTTGGATGTAAATACACATTCCTAAAATTCCACCAACATCTAAATCTTGCTTTTTCTCTAAACCTTCCTGCATCAATTTCCATTCCCCTCAAACTCTCCTAAAGCATGGCAGCTTTACACATTATGCCAGTGCAATCTCAGCTCTCAGATGCAGCTTCTCTCTAGGTAAAAGCACACTTTACACATAGGCAAAGCAGGCAACCACCTACATGGTAGGATTTCTTTGAAGATAGGAAAGCTACTCTAACTAGTGAAGTGACAAATGACAATATCTTACATCTGAAATTCCATGTTTAGAAATCTATACTCTCATGGAAAGAATTGGCATAGGCTAAAATTGTGGTGAGCCTGCATATTATCACCAGTCATGTACACTTAAAGGTTAGTGAGCTCATAAGGTCCTTTCCCGAGAATCATTTCAGATGGATGAAAAGATATAGCCCATGACAGGACTTGACACCTAAACATGGATGGGGAGTTGTTATCACCAAAAGGGAAAGGGTAAAAAGGAAGGCAGAGAATGCAAAAGGCACACTTCCTCTTCTGTCCAATATATCCTAGAACTGGAATAACCTTTTTTCAGGCTTTTAAAGGACCAGATTTGAAACTTTCCAAAATGTACAACTCTTGTGGACTGTAGCTTTGCCTTCAGGATTTACGTAAATAAAATGCACTATACTTTCCATTGAAGAAATTAACAGAAAGTAGAAATGATGCATTATTCAACAAAAATAGCATTGACTTGGGGGTCAAGAGAATCAATGTAGTGTAGGGCATTCAAACATAGGAAGATCTGGGTTCAAGTCACATCTCTGGGATGAGACATACTGACTTTGGGACTCTGGGAAAGTCACTTAATCTTCTAGCCTTCAAGAAATCTTTTTAAGATCCTAAATTCCAGAGAAGGTCTTGACCAGAATTGGTAGAGGAAATTTCCTCACCAGGAAATTGCCTATGCTAATGAAGTCACAACTTAACTCCTTATCTCCTATCAGGGAATCAAGGAAATTCTAGTTCTGGGATCTAGTCCCAGATCTTTCACTTAAAAACTGAGCAACCTTGCTTAAGCCATTGAATGTTTCTATGCCTGTTTCTAAACCTGTGATATTAAGGTTCATGCCCTAGATGTCTCCTTTTCTGAGTGTATGAAAGTGTTAATTTGGATATCTGTATATTTGTATAAATATATATATATATATATACATATACACATACAGACACATATTTTTGTATGCATGTATATTTTTATATGTATATATCCATGTATATGTGTGTATATAATTATATATAATCATCATAGAAACCTAAACCCATAGTTATGCTATGAAGAAAATGTGTAGAATTAGGATTTTCTTCATAAACAAGAAATAATCTTGTTCTGAGAGCAAGTGAGTTTGTCTATGGATTCCTGAATTTGAAGACATTTGAAAGCAGCATTGTACAAATAGAAATGCTTTTTAATTACCTTAATGGTGTGTAGTTGCTAAGCTTTATGTGAACCTCATTAAAATGGAAGCCTATTGTTGGCAGCATAGAGCAGAGAGAACACTCTGCTGATTGTTTTTTCATTTGCTTATGATAAAGGGAATATTCCAAAGATGCCGAACTTACGAACAATAACCATACCAAAAAGAATTGTTGTGTTAGTTTAAAAGGAGTGACACCTCAGTGTGTGAATACTCTTTGGCTTGTATTGATTCCTTCTTCTGTAATCAAGGCCATCCCTATCAAAAAACAGGAGTGGTGACAAATTTTTTACAGAATCAATCTGCTTAGAATCAATAAAAAGAGCAACATCAGAGGAGATAAGGGGAAGTGAAAATATATTTAATTTAACATGATTTGACAAGTATTTATTAAGCATTTATTATAATCCGGGAATCCAGGCTATATGATGAAAAAAAATCTTTCCCGCACTTTCATGATCTACAGTCTACACATTCTACTGAGATCTTACATTTTCTATATATAATGGTAGTGGTATTTGGGAAAAGATGAAAGCCATCCCAAGGCAGAAGTTATAGAATATAAGGATGTATTGGGGTTCATGAAAGACTAGCACCTCTGGTGTAAGGGCTTGCCAAGCCCTTTTCTTTTTTTAAATTTTTTAAAAATTTATTTATATTTCATTTTCAACATTCACTTCCATAAGATTTTCAGTTTTAAATTTTCTCCCCCTCCCATTTCTTCCCCCTCACCCTGAGATGGCATGCATCCCGATATAGGCTCTATCTATACATATTTATGTTAAGCACATTTTCCCATTAGTCATGATGTAAAGAACAGTTAGAACTAATGGGAGAAACCATAAGAATGAAATAATAAAACAAAATGACAACAGAAAAGGAGAGCAAATAGTATGCTTCCATCTTTATTCAGACTCCATATTTCTTTCTCTGGTTGTGGATAGCAATTTCCATCATGAGTCTTTTGGAGTTGTCTTAGATTCTTGTGTTGCTGTGAAGAGCCAAGTCTATCAAAATCAATCATTCCATAATGTGGCTGTTACTATGTACAGTATTCTCCTGGTTCTGCTCATTTGACTCTGTATCGCTTCATGTAAGTCTTTCCAAGTTTTTGTTTTTTTTTTTAATTCTGCCTGCTCATCATTTCTTATAGCACAATAGTATTCCACTACATTCATATACCACAATTTGTTCAACCATTCCCCAATTGATGGACATTCCCTCAATTTCCAATTCTTTGTATCACAGAAAGAGATGCTATAAATATTTTTGTACATGTGGGTGCTTTGCCCATTTTTATGATCTCTTTCGGATACAGACCTAGAAGTGGTGTTGCTGGGTCCAAGGGTATGCATAATTTTATAGCCGTTTGGGCATAGTTCCAAATACCAAAACGGTTGGATCATTTCACAACTCTACCAACAATGGCATGTTACAACAAAATGTAATAATGTTCCCATTTTCCCACATCTTCTCAATCATTTATCATTGTCCTATTTTGTCATGTTAGCCAATCTGATAGATGTGATGTGGCACCTCAGAGTCGTTTTGATTTGCATTTCTCTAATCAATAGTGATTTAGAACATTTTTTCATATGACTATAGATAGCTTTAGTTTCTTCCTCTGAGAATTGCCTGTTTATATACTTTGACCATTTATCAGTTGAGGAATGACTTGCATTCTTATAAATTTGAATTAATTCTCTATATATATTAGAAATGAGGCCTTTATCATAGATACTGATTGTAAAAATTCTTTCCCAGTTTTCTGCTTCCCTACTAATCTTGGATGCATTGGCTTTATTTGTGCAAAAAAATTTCAATTTAATATACTCAAAAGTGTTCATTTTTCATTTTATAATGTTCTCTATCACTTATTTGGTCATAAGTTCTTCCCTTCTCCATAGATCTGAAAGGTAAATTATTCCTTGCACTTCTGATCTGCTTATAGTATCAGTCTTTATATCTAAATTGTGTATTCATTTTGACTTTACCTTGTTATAGGGTGTAAGATGTTGGTCTATGCCCAGTTTCTGCCATATATTTTCCAGATTTCCCAGCAGTTTTTGCTAGTGATTTTTTTTTTATCCCACAAGCTGGAATCTTTGGATTTATCATATAGTAGATTAGTATAGTCATTGACTGTTGGATTTTGCATACCGAACCTATTCCATTGATCCACCACTCTGTTTCTTAACCAGTACCAAGTAGTTCTGATGATTGCTGCTTTATAATACAATTTAAGATCAGGTACAGGTAGGCTACGTTCACTTGCATTTCTTTTCATCAATTCCTTTGATATTCTGGACTTTTTCTTCTTCCAATGAATTTTGTTATTGTTTTTTCTAGTGTTATAAAATAATTTTTTGGTAGTTTGATTGGTATGGCACTGAACAAATAAATTAACCCAGTTAGAATTGTCATCTTTACTATATTAGCTTGGCCTACCCATGAGTAATTGATATTTTTCCAACTATTTATATCTGACTTATTTGTGTGAAGTGTTTTGTAATTGTGTTCATATAGTTCCTGGTTTTGTTTTGGCAGGTAGACTCCCAAATATTTTATAGTGTTTACAGCAATTTTAAATAGAATTTCTCTTTCTATTTCTTGCTGCTGGGCTTTGTTAGTAATATATAGAAATGCCAATGATTTGTGTGGGTTTATTTTATATCCTGAAACTTTGCTAAATTTGTTTATTATTTCAAGTAAATTTTTACTTGATTCTCTAGGATTCTCTGGATATACCATCTTATCATCTGCAAAGAGTGATAGCTTTGTTTCTTCTTTGCCTATTCTAATTCCTTCAATTTATTTTTGTTCTCTAATTGCTGCAGCTTGTAGATGCAACTGGGAAATAGTTATACAGAAATGGGATACAGAAATCCATCCTGCCCTACAGGAAAACTGAAGGAGAAGGGGATAAGAGAAAGGGGGGAGAGATAGAAGGGAAGGCAGACTAGGGGAAGGGGTATTCAGAATGCATGCCATCTTGAGGTTGGAGGAGGGGTGAAATGGGGTGAAAATTTGGAACTCAAAATCTTGTGGAAGTAAATGTTGAAAGCAAAAATAAATAAATAAATAAAAATTACCTAATTGCTACAGCTAACATTTCTAGCACATTATTGAATAACACTGGTGCTGCTCATTCACCTTTGGGGTCCACCTTCACCTAGTTCCAGGAAGCTGTAGCATATGCAGTGGCTACACCACAGTAAACCATCTCAGCAGATGAGCCAAACCAGGTTTAGGGTAATCAACAGGCTTCAAACCTATCAGTGAGTTAGGAGGATGTCTAGCCCTAAGCATGTGAAGACTTCCTGATAGAATGGGCAGATAAGAGCAATTTGTTCCAATGGCCATGAAGGCAGCTGATGCAGGCATTAGAGCTTGGTCAGACATCAAAGACACCAAGGTCATCCACTACATCCTGGACCATCACCAGTTATCCTGACTTTTGTTTTGCCACTAGACTTCAATGACTCTAGAAAAGAGAATGAGGCTGATGACTTTGTGCAACTCCACCATACTTAAAACTAATTCCCCTCCCCAGCCACAAGGCACAAATCACCTCATGATGTCATTGATGTCATTGGTCCTCTTCAGAAAATAAAGGGGGAACAGTAACGAAAATATAAATTGCTTTTGGCTACCCTTGTAAGTCAGATGATAAAACCCCATCTCTTTCCTGACTCACTCATTGCTCTTTTGATCTCTCTACTGTTGTTGTTTTGTGCCAGAGTTGTACAAAGTCCTCAACCTCACTCTCTCTTCTAGAGTCATCAAAGTCCAGTGGCAAGACAAAAGTAAAGATGGGTGGTGACTCCCCTGCATGCAGAGTATGACTTTGGCATTTTGGTCTGATCAAGTTCTAATGCCTACTTCAGCCACCTTCATAGCCACTGGGGAAAAAATATGTTCTCATCTATTCATTCTGCTGGGAAAAGTCTTCACGTGCTTAGGACAGACACCCCCATAATTCACCAACAAGACTTTCTCACTTACCCTCAACCTGGTTTAGCCAGTCTGCCAAGATGGTTTCTTTACTATTCTCCATCCCACAACCTCTACTCCAAAAGGTCACAGAAAATGAATCCATGGTACTTGGAGAAATTATCTCATCTTCCCAAACCTGAGACCATTTCTCTTCTATATTTAAATATAAGCAAGACAGACATCTAGGTGGCTAAATGGATAGAGCGTTGGGCCTACAGTCAGGAAAACCCAAATTCAACTCCAGCTTCAGACACTTACTAGCTGTGTGACCCTGGGCAAGTCACTTAACCTGTATTTGCCTTAATCCACTGGAAAAGGAAATGGCAAACCACTTTGGTATCTTTGCCAAGAAAACCTGTGTTGTAGTCCATGGGGTCACAAAGAGTCAGACATGACTGAACAACTGAATGACAATAAAGTATTAATAAATATTTTATTACTAAATTGATAAATATGTTTTTTGAAATAGTCATATGAGTCATTTGGAAAGTTTTATGTCAGTTTTTATATGGGTGAGAGGAATAAACTCATTGGTTCATAAGGCATCAGGGCTTGAACAGGACCTATAGCTACAGACAAACTGTGAAGTATTATGAATTGCTCTATGATAATATCTGAATTGAGTGGATGATGTGGTTGCTTGTGGAGTAATGCTCAAGGCTTCATTGGCACCTCCAGTTTAGTACCTGGAACTCATTTCCTGGATAAGTATTATTGACCATAAGTATTTTATAGGGAACTGCATTGTGCAAAGTGTGGTTATTTCAAAGATGTATGTATATTTCAAAGATGTCCTTGCCTTCCTGGAACTTCCAGTCTAATTCTGCTAACAAGATATGCCTAGATGAAAAAAAAATAGTAAAAAAAAGATCATATGCAGTAAGATGATATATGTGCCAAATGAAGGGTATATGTGATAAATGCTATGGGACGTCTAAAGATTAAAATATTATGTCCAACTTCAATAAGCAGAGAGGATCATGAGATTGTGCAAAGTCAGTCACTGGTGCAGTCAGTTTGAGTGACCCCACAACTTTTAGATTTTGGTTACCTGTACAACCAGGAGATGGCTATCAGCAAAGTGCTCTCAGGCATGCACACTAATCCCATCTCCCTATTATACTGTAATTGGGGAGGAGCTGAGGTGGCAGTAATCCCATTTCCTCATTGTCCTCTCATTGAAAGCATGTACTGATCAGTATTGTCTTGTCCTTATATGTAAATTTATTCCTGTCTATAAAAGCAATAGACAGTTCGAATTCTGCGGCCAGCCACATCCAACCCCAAGCTACCTTGGTGTGCTAAATAAATCCTTTTAACTTTCTTTTCCTGAGTTTGTCCCATTAATCATGATGAGATCCAAAGGAAGATTGCTTCACAAAATATGAAAGATGAATAAGATTTAGGTGGGTTGACAAGGAAAGGAAGCATGGTTGGATTTGGGGGAGTGATATGTACAAAGTCTTGAAGTCACAAGACATATCTACAGAGTAGTGAGTGATCAGTGAGTAGAGAATGAATAAAAGGAGTATTTAGAAGACAGACAGATAGATTGGATCCCAATCATAGGAGTGCTAGGATACAAGAATGAGTTTGGAATATTCTCTATAAAAATATGAAGCTATTGTAGATTTGTGAGCAGAGGAGTGGCATCATCATGTTAATATTTTAGGAATATTACTAATAATTGATATTTACATGGCATTTTAGTTGTCATAGGAATTTGTGAATAATCTCTCAAATGAACTCCACAATAATCTTGTAGTATTATCCACAGGTCTTATCAACTCTCTTTTACATATGAGCAAACTGAGGCTCAGAGAGATTCTTTGATTTGCCCATGGTCATACAGCTTATAAGTTTTGAAGGTGGGATTTGAATGCAGGTATTTCTGGTGCCAGATCCAAGATTCTTTCTACTTTGCCATGTTGCTGCTTGAAAATTCATCTATAGGCTTAGATTCTTATAATCTAGTCACTGCTGGGATTCTTATAATCTAGCCATGGCTCAGATTCTTATAATCTAGCCAATAGCTTACTAATGTTCAGACTCCTTAAGAGTCTGCCCAATATGATGGATGTTCTAATAAACCTTGTCTTTGACTGAAAAAAAAAATAGAAAGAAAATTTATCTATACCCAGCAAAAAAAAAAAAAGGTCCTCCAACTTTTGGGGCTTCATACTTGCCATTCTTTAGAGTCGACATTTGCTCTCCCTTCTCTGGTCTTTTGCATAGGCCATCCCATAAACCTGTAATGTACTCCCTCATTGCCAATGGTTTATAAAATCTTTCCTTCAAGGGTCAGATTAAATGCCACCTGCTATAAGATGCCAATCCTTAATTCCACCTCTCACTCCAACCCAAATTAATCCCCTTTTAAAATTTTTTCTGTGCACAAACTGTTATTTTTTTTTTTTTTCTGTTTTGTTGAATGCAAACTCTTGAAGTGTAGGATCTGGCCATTTTTATTATTTGTACCTTACACTGGAAATGATACACAATAGGGAATTAACAAATGCTAATTCTTTTCTCACTTTCGTGCTTTGTTTTGGGAATTCAGGCATCTAATGAGGTCCTTCTGGGTAGGCCTTCCTCAAATACATGATATTTCAACTGAGACAGTTGAGTATTTTAAGCAAATCCAACTCCCTTGGGTTTTTATCCCATCTCAGCTCCTACTTTCCCTGAAAGATAATTAGTAGAATTTTATGTCTGATTCCACAATACATACATAACATTCTTCCTACCTAATACAAACTAAGTTTATAAACAACTAAGCCCCCAAGTCCACTATTCTGAAGCTATTATTAAGGATTTTTAGCATTGTAAGGGATTTGAATGCATTTGCTATATGTTCGGGCAGCTGAGTGGCAGAGTGGATAGAGTGCTGAGCCTAAAGTAGAAAGACTCATCTACCTGAGTTCAAATCCAGCCTCAGACACTTACTAGCTATGTGACCCCAGGCAAGTCACTTAACCCTGTTTACCTCAGTTCCCTCATCTGTAAAATGAGGGGGAGAAGGAAATGGCAAACCATTATAATATCTTTGCCAAGAAAACCCCAAATGGGGTCACAAAGAGTCAGATACAGCTGAAATGACTAAACATCAACAGCCATTTGCACAAATTAGGGCAACAAAGCTTCCATGGGGATGCACAAAGAGCCCCAAATCTGGCATCAGTGGATCTAGGTTCAAATCTCAATTTTTCTACTTATTACAGGGAACCTTGAGCAAGTCCTTTCATTTTTATGAATTTCAGATTCTTCAACTGCAAAATGAGAAGTCTGAGCTCCATGACCACTGAGATCACATCACCACCTTCTGTTCCTAGATTTATGCTCCTTTGTTTCTGGTGAAACAGACTGACCGTAAAAAGGCAGGCAATTGTGAACATCATCCATTTTGAGCTGGAAAGGTCCTTAGAGGCAATCCAATCCAAGACTTTCATTTCACAGATGAGAAAACTGAGGCCCAGAGATGTGTATTTTCGAGCAAAAAACACCATGTAGTTGGCTAAGCAATAGAACTAGGATTTAAACCTCAGTCCTCCAATTCCAGATTCATTGCTTTTTCTTTTGTTTGTCAGTCATTTTTCAGTCATGTCTGACTTTTCATGACCCCATTTGGGGTTTTCTTGGCAAAAATACTGGAGTGGTTTGCCATTTCCTTCTCCAGCTCATTTTATAGATGAGGAACCTGAGACAAACAGGGTTAAGTGATTGCCCAGAGTCACATAGCTAGTAAATGTCTATAGCCAGATTTGAACTTGGGAAGATGTCACCTAGCTGTCCTCATTGCTTTTTCTACTATATCACACTGAGGGAAAAATTAGAAAAGAAAGGAAGAAGGGCTGATGTAGACTAATCCAATCCACAAGCATTTTCCAAAACAAAGGATCTAAGGAAATCTAACAGAAAAAAGTAAAGAATTAGAGAATCTTAAAACTGGAAGGACAAGAGATGTCATCTACTTTCCACTTCCCCTCCCACTCAAATCCCTCCTTATGTTATCATTAACTCAATGCTTTTGGTTTCATTGTTGGATAATTATGGTTGTTTAAAAAATATTCTCTATGGAGGCAAAATTATATTCTCTGTAACTGCAGTCCACTGATATTAGATCTGCTCCCTGAAACAAGTCAGAATAACCATGATATACCTCTTCTACTGACAGAATACTAACAATAATAATTAACACAGCCCCACAAATTTAAGCAATTTAAGATTCATAGAATTCTTTCCCCTTAACAAGCCTTTGAGGTCAGGATCTGGAATTATTATGCCAGTTTTACAGATGATGAAACTGAGGCTTGGAGAAGTTAAATGGCTTCCCGATTAGTTGCATAGCTTACAAGTATCAACACCAGGAAAAGTACTAAATGGAACAACATTGTCAGGTCCACATTGCTTCTTTTTTAAAGGACCTATGAAATCCTCCAGGAACCTCCTACCTGAACTTTAAAAGGCGGTATAATGAAACCAGTTGCCAGGACGACCTGCTCTGCTGTTCCTTTT
This sequence comes from Vombatus ursinus, assembly GCF_900497805.2. NCBI lineage: Eukaryota > Metazoa > Chordata > Mammalia > Diprotodontia > Vombatidae > Vombatus > Vombatus ursinus. The sequence continues at coordinate 31,741,391 of NW_020954551.1, read as the reverse complement.
GGTCTAACTTAGGCATACCAATATTTTGGCCCAGCACTTCCTTTCCCTATGCCTTGTCAATGTTCCCAGATGATTGGATTGGCTTCCTTCTGTACTGAATTCTATTTTTTCCAAGCTCTTCCTCTCCTTGATGCTTTCAAATAGCATGTTGACTTTGCCTCATTCCCCTGGATATCATTCCCATTGTGGATTACATAAAGCATTTGTAGATCTTGTCTCCTTTCCTGTCCTGGGCCCAATGTGTTTGGCACCCTGTGTTCTAACAGCTGCTTCTGAGTCTTAGAGTCACCAGCCCTACACCTGTTCCTGGCTCTCTGCTACTCTCTGCTGCTTGCTAGCAGGCAGGTTGACCCTTTGTGTGCTGGAAGCAGTTTCTGAAGACCAGCATTTTGAATCTTAGACTTTCAACATTTCAAGACTTTCAATGGGAGAATATTAAAATTATCTTGTGATTTGCCCAAAATTTAGAGGCAGAATTCAGATTCAAACTCAGGTCTGCTGTTTCTAAATCCAGTGTCAGATTTGATTTCAGAAGACGAAAGGAGAGGTATTAGACTCAGTTGTCCAATGAGACATACATTTTGGACGTTGGATAACGTAAGATTTTTTTGCTTGATAAAAATATTTGTAATAGAGGGTTTTTTGGTTAGTTGTGGGAATAGTTGTAGGGTTTTTTTTTAATTTTAGTTTTTTTAAGGGAGTAGAGTTAGGATGGAGATGGGGTTTATCTCTTGCTAAAAGGGTTGTCAGAAAAAGGAAAAGAAAGGAAAGAAAAGAGGATCATTTAAGCATTTTAATGCACAGATGAGAGCAGAAGGAAAGCCAAAAGGAATCATGGACAAAGACAGCTTTAAAAGTTACATGTCGAATTTCTTATATTCTTTAAAAGAACATCAAGCTCTACTCTAAAGATATTTGCAGTTTCACATACAATCCTCTCTTTTTCTTCTACTGCATATGAGAAGTTCATATTACTCTTGGTGTTTGTTATTCAGAATGAAAGAAACAAAAGAAAAGAGAGAAAAAAGGAAGGAAGGAAGAAAAGAAGAAGGAAAGAAATGCACTGTTATTTTGAAACATAATAATGTGTTATCTCCCTTCTTGTCAGTCTCCCTCTGCCACAAACATCACAAAAGTTAGTATTCCTTGGCATTAATTGACATGGGGTCACAATATAAACAAGTAGATAAAAATGAACATTTTCCAAAGTCAATTGGAAATTTTCTACAAATGTTATTTTCAGTCAATGCTTATGCCTTCATTGGTCCAAAATGTAAAAGAATGACCAATTTTCCCCTTATAAGTATGTGTTGTCTCTACCATTCAAATGTGAGCTATTTGAGGACAGGGACTTTTTTTTTCTTTGAATCTCCAGTGCTTAGCACAGTGACTGGTACATAATACTTAAATTCTTATTGATTGATTGCTGATTGCTTACAATTGCATAACCCTTCAAAGCACATGCATCATCCCATTAGCAGTTATACAGTGATTGAAAAGATAGCCCCACCATAGTTTGTCATTTTCACAAATTCTTATAGCAAGCATCAGCATGGTTATCCTTCCATCAGTCCCATAGACTTATGCAATTACAAAACAGAGAGCATAATGGGTGAAGAAAATAATATACAGCAAAGCTTTGAATTTTATTGATGACTCTAAAATTGCCCTAATGAAAACATTAGATGATAGAGCCTGAGCACTGGGGTTGTCCATGGCCTAAAAAGGCTTCTATTGTGGGTGACTGGCTTTTGGTGCTATCCTCAAATAGGCTGCACAGGAAATAGAAACTTTTCAAATTGCACAGATGTCCTAGCCTGGTAAATTAATTATTGAACAGTCACTGCCCAGTGCTGTTGACATGTGTGTACAAGCCTGCTATAACATTCTACCCTTCTAGGAAACTAATTCTATAAGGGAATTGCTTGTGATAAAAGTGGGGGGTGGACTCAGCCAGGTGATAGCCATGTCACAGCAATCAATACAAGAATTAAAAAAAAATCAAATATTAATGAAAGATGGATTTGGCCATGCCCAGAATCAGTAGTTTTTGTAAATGCTATTTTACTCCCACTGTCCGCTTTCCAGTCAGGGCCAAGTATGAGCACAGGGACACTAAACTCAAGGTGACATTTCTCATTTCAATTATTTCCTGAAGCACCATCCTCCTCCTCCTTCTCCCACCTCTTGTCAAGAAACTCAGGCAACATAATGAAATACTCTATCAAATGTGGAGTTGGGGTTTGGGTAAGTAAGCAAGGTGAAAGCCTCGTTGATCATTCTGAATTCAGACCATAACACTTCCTAATTTGAAAAGCCAGCAGGAGACGTTGCGGGGGATATCAGCCCATGTAAAAACATCATGAGGATAATTTAACCTAAAAAGTGTAGGCACTTTTATTGAGCAAAAATTAGCTGCTAATTATTTGCATGTAGGCAGCTTTCGACATAAAAATTTCACAGTCTGGTTACTGATATGACATCCTGGGTTCTCCAAGGTATCTGTGGTCATTTACCAAGTACATTTAGTAGAACTGATAAGAACCCAGCATTAGATTACCTATGTCACAAAATAGCAAAGCCATAGGAGAGGCACTTGAGAAACTATTTGAAACTGATTGTTTAAGATTGTGTAGGTGAAACAACCAGTTGATTAGCACCTGGATTGACCTGACTATCTTGACTATGTTGAACAGTTGGATAAAATTACTGATTTTCCAGTTGAATTGATTTGGTTAATTCCGTCAAGAAAATTGAACTAACTCTAAATATTTGAAATTTGTCTTCAGAGACTTTCATGTATCACTACTATTCTTGTGGTAAGGGACAATTCCAAAGACTACGAAGAGTCATACTTTTAGAAGTCTTGATAAGTCTGAGACGTCTTGGGTTTGCCTTCTTCAGTGAAAAATCAAGGAGGGTTTTATTATATCCTAAAGTTTGACAATTTATAAAATGTTTTAACTAATTATGGTGCCATTTACAAAGATTTAGGCAGACGGTGGTATTAAGTGAACTTATGTGTCAATCCTCTATTCCATCACTCATTTGACAATTTGGGAGATGAGGGTAGTTGTAAGAAGTATAAGGGCAGTATTGCAATAGAGAGAAAGTTCTGATGGTCAGAGGAGCAAATTTTCCTTAAACTGAGGGATTAGATGATGAAAAAGGTGGTTCCTGAGAATACGGCCAGCTTTTATCAAAAAGTGATTATGCTTTTAAACTCTGTGAAATAAAAATCAATGTCTCTCATGCTGTGTAGGATACACGGTCTTTCAATAACATTGAGTTCAAGCAGCCAAAGATCTTATTTTGACAGGAAAGGGGGGAAATGTAAGTTCTTACTTCCATTTTACACAAAATGCTGGTGGCTAATACCATAATTGCTTTAAATTTTATTCCAGGCTACTTTTTCTGGTAAAAAAGTTTTGGAGACTCAATTTGCTTACCTGGACCTCTTATCTCTTTAGCCTTGGTGCATAGAGACTTTGATGACAGTTTATCTTCTTCTCAGCTTATTTCACTTCTGAATTTTCATTTATGCTTATGGACTCTTTTAAAAAAAATCATCTCCAAAAAAAAAATAATCTCAAGAGGTAAAACTCTTTCTCAAAGTATAAATTGAAACACTAGCTCCCAATTGATTTTTAATCTGTGTCCTAGTGTATAGAGAGCTGGCTTCAAATCCAGGAAAACCTAGGCTAAAGTCTTGCTTGTGATATATACAGATTGTATGACCTTTAGCAAAGCACTTAGTGACTCAGCATCCCTGCAGAGAAGGGGCTGATCTGTATTGACAGCAATAATTATCTTTTCAGGCATTCACTGTATCAATGAGATCCTATTTCCATTCCAATCCCATAACTGTAAAACAAATAAGGGACTAAGAATATGAATGTGTCCCATGTTATTACTACTCCTCTCTAGTTATAATACCATTATTCCTTAAAAATTGAGATGTAAGATAACAAATTGACTAATTCAGTCCCCCAAATGCAATCATAAAAAAAAATCCAGATATTTATAACCAAAGTGCCTCTGGGGCTTAATTCTTAACTTGTATTGTCTTTGATAGACTAGACTTTGCCCAAGATTTCTTCTTGCCCTTGTAGATAATACCATTTCAAGTACAATTAAAGAATTGAAGACCTGGAATTGGTATAAAAGATGAATTAGATCATCCACAATGTGTCACATTCAGATACTTCAATGGATCCATGGTCTCATCACCGTGAATATTGTCTCCAATGGTGCAGAACACAAACCAAACATATCTTCTCAGTCAATGTGACTTCTGTCCATGCATTTCCCTAAGTGAGTCAAAGCACTTATGATGGAGAATTTACTGCAGAATTCTTGATATTTTGTGGATATCTTGGAATAAATAGGTTGCCCATTGGTTATTCCTTAGTTTCATTATTAAATAAAAGATACATATACATATATAGACACACATATATACACATACATACATATGTATTCATATGTGTGTACATGCATATATATGTATTTATACATATATACACACATAAAGACACACACTTTCATAATTCTTCCTCAAAAATTTTTTCATCATATGTTATGTCTCTCCATTATCCCTTGAATAACCTCCCACTTTAATTTTTTTACTGCCATTTTGATTTCCCTCTTACTTTTGTGATGACTCTTCACTGATCTCCTTTGAATCATCAGCTATGTCCTGACCCCTAATTAGGCAGAACTCCACGGCTGTTTCCTAGGTGTCCTTTTATCTTCCTATTCTCTCTCTCTCTCATGATCTCATCAGGTCCCATGGGTTCCATGGGTCTCATGATACAGATTAATTCCCAGGTATATGTATCCATACCTCATGGCTCCCCTGAGATCAGGCCCCATAACACTATCCATTCTTCAACTTTTCTACCAACAACATGTTCTGTCCAACTTCCACCAACAGGCAATTATCTCAAGGCCCTGGGAGTGGCTGGATCCCACAGACAAGCAGTCCTACTTCCAGACAAGCTCTCACAACCATTATCTGGGGAAGCAGCTTCTATGGAGAAGGGGCCAGCCATTTCCACCAACTGCTAACCAACTGCCACACACAGGGTAGGCAATGAGTCCAAATGAAATAGCAAGATAAATGGCAGCACATGATAGGCAAGTCAAACCACCATCATCACCCTGACCACCGTATTCCTCAGACCTGGATGGCAATAGTGCAGGACCCTGAACCCAAGAGCCTTGGGAATTACAATGCTTTCCAACCCAGTGTCTGCAGTCATAATTCTGGGAAGCAATCCTTATGGATTTACAACCTGGCAATTATTCCTGAAGGTATTACACTTATAGCTTCTGAACACCCAGAAAGAAAAGTTCTTGCCACTGAAGTTTTTGGCATTGTCAAATGGTTCAACATCAGAAGTGAATATCATTTTATCAATCAAAGTAGCATTAGATAAGTCATTAATATCTGCTATGATACTGTACCCTAAAGATGATGAAAAAGGGAAGGAGAGGGGAGGGAACAGCATTTATTAAGCACCTACTATGTGCCACTACTGTGATACACTCCTAATATATAATAATTCATTTGCTCCATGGGACCTTTCCAGCTGATATGCATCTGAAACCTTTCATATGTGTTGTCTTCTCTATTAGAATGTGAGCTCCTTGAGGACAGGGACTATTACACCTTTGCTTAGTTTATTTTAATCTTAATTGTCTGTTTAGCTATGGAATCACTCTGTGATTTAATAATTTGTGTATGGCCACACAAAATGTGCCACCCATCTCAAGCCATTATTATGTTAAGGAAGTTTGCTTTGCACCATTTGGGAATTTCTTTTGTTTTCTCCCCATGGACATGGATCATGATAATCCAACCAAATTCTCTGATTTAATTTCCTTTATGACTAAATTACATCAACTAGTAGTTTGTTGATAGGTAGCATTGGGTAGGAATTAAGTCACTGGACTAAGAATTAGGAAGACTTAAGATCAAAACCTGCCTCAGATATTTATGAACTATGTGACCCTAGGCAAGTCACTTAACATCTCCATTTCCGGTAGAGAGAGGTTCTTCATTTGGGAGTTCCCTATATTAATGAAATTACAAGTCTAATTCCTACTGTTATCCTTGTGTATATGACTCATACAGCATAATTCATAGTCTAGGACTCCCCAAACTGGCCTTATATAAACCAGGTCCAATCTTGGAGGAAACCCTTAAGCATCAGGAATTCTTTGATTTGTTTGTCCCCACCCAGACTTTCCTTTGGTAAAATCTGCATATATGGTTCATGTATAGATCATGTCTATGTTTTTACAAATATGTATAATAAGGCCCATTGTATCCATACAAGCATGCAAGGTGAATATCATGTATGGGACATATTTTATCCAATGTCATAAAAATGCAAAAGCCACAAAGGACATAAAGGAATCCATAAATAAACGTAATGTGTAAAGCACTTAATAGTAGTCCATAAATAACCATTGAAATTCTCTTCCTTCTCTGTTGGATCCCTCTTTTACACCAAGGTCCTGGAGTCCTTCTGATGAAGCACATTTCCATGGGTTGGATTCTTCTCAGAGAGAATTGAAACTGTGATTGCTAACAACATAACACCCTGATATTCCAATGAAACCCAAGCGCCCCTACATAGTCTTGCTGAATTCCCTGTAAGTCATAGTTATAGAACTGCCACTTCTATGTTTTGGACTTACATACACACACATACACCTACAGAGAGAGAGAGAAAGAGAGAGGAGAGAGAGAGGAGAGAGAGAGGAGAGAGAGAGAGAGAGAGAGAGAGAGAGAGAGAGAGAGAGAGAGAGAAGACAAACATACTTTGGGACACGGAACTGGTAAGAGAAACCATTTTCATAAGATCTATACTATATGAATAACTCACAGTAAGAGTGGGGAGCAAAGTACAAGTCTTCTCTTCTCCCACGTAATGATTTTTCATTCTTTCCTGCCATTACTCATGTAGGGACTATGAGTCTGGCAATATTCTCTCTCCAAAGGCACATTATTCAGGAACTTCTCTCTCTCTCTCTCTTTCTCTCTCCCTCCTTCCCTCCCTCCCTCCCTCCTTCCTTCCCTCTTTCTGTTTCTCTAAAACCAGGTTTCCCAAATCTCAATACTTCGGTTAATTTTGAGCAAAATCTCAAGGTTGGTGATTTCTAAGAAATCATCCTTCTATTGTAAGAAGCCTAGACTCTAAGATCATGCTGCTTAGTGAGTTAAAATTGACTCCCATGACATGAGAGATTGGGGTTCATGTGCATTGTACTCGAGCTTCCATTGGACCATGTGGACAAATACATCTTACTCTGCCATGTGCTTCTATAAGAACTTTTAATAATCTACCATTGTCCTAACTGCTACTATCTTTTGGAATTGAATCATCCACCCATAGAATCTTTCCTGCTAGTTGGTGGGGTGGATAGAGCTCTGGGTCTGCATTCAAGAAAATAATTTCAAATCCAGCATTAGACACTTACTAGCTGTGTAACCCTGAGGAAGTCTGCTAATTTCTATCTGTTTCAGTTTCTTCAGCTGCAAAATGGGGATAATAAGAATACTGCTTATCTCACAGTATTATTATGAGGTTCAAATGAGATATTCATAAAGCACTTAGCATGATGCTTGACACATAGCAGGTGCTTAATAAATGCATATTTCCTTTCTTCTTGCTCTTTTCATTTCTCTAAATAAATTGTTATCCATGTGCATTCTCTCCCAGGCAGCCATTAATGGCTTCTGAAGGAAACCGAGTAGTACTCAGGCTTCCACCAACCCCTAGGATCCATGCCCACTCTTAAGTCTTTGGTTCTTTTTAGGTTCTCAAAGATGAAGTGAAAAGAGCTTCAGAGGTAAGTCTGTTTCCCCAAAGGTAATATAAAGTGGGTTCACTTCAATAAGTTAGCAGAGAAGGTATATCCTTTGAATAAATTCTAAGCACATATGAGTCCAAGCCAATGGAAATATGTTAGGGACTTAGCTAAAATAGAAATTGCTCATTTTCTCCAGTCACTGACAGCAATCCCCTGGTAGTAGTTCCAAACTGATCAATTCATCCTTCAGGTTCTCCAATCACAGATACACAATGAATTATTGCTTTTTTCCCACTCTCTACAAGGTCCCAACATATCCGAATGACAATGTCCACAGCATTTAAGGAGAAAGGTTTAAAATAAAAGCTCACTTCTTTCAAAATAAGCTCATCGAATCAGTCAGGGGATTCCCTAATCAATCCCACTTAACACTTGTAAATCTACATCTTCAGCCCTGACTCTTCTCCCAAGTTCCATATACACATTTCCAATTAACAGTTGGATATTTCTCTTTGGATCCTAATTCATCATATTCCTCTGGCCTAGACACAAACTACTCCTTCCCCTTATATCTGTCAGTTGTCCCAATAGTATCTCAGGCTTGAAAGCTTAGAATTTTCTTTGACTTCCATTTCACCTGAAGTCATATTCCTGACTCCCTGAAACCTATAAATGAGAGAACAAGAGTTGAGGAATAAGACTATGTAGGAAATTTGGGAGGAAAGGGGTAAAAACGAAGGTTAGGGTTCCCATCCCCTCCATACCATGGAAACATGCATTCCCAATAGAGAGGAGAAAATCAAGCTATGATACTCTTATGGTTCATAAGCATTAGTTCTACCAGGGAGAGAATGAACAATCTCCCTCTAGCTAAGCCATTTAAGAGCTGTGATAATTTGAGCTCAGATACCCCTCATCAGCACATCCACCCCCATCACCATTTCTCCATGAAATTGATTGGAATCTATCTTCCTTTCTAATTTAATGCATTTCTTATTGCCTTGATTTAATTTACTCAAAATCAGAAAATAAACTCAGCACTGGCTTGAGTTAAGCTCTTAGGAAACCTAAAGTGAAATAGGTCTCTTTCGATATTTTGAAAAATTAGAAGGGCCAAAGAAATGAGCTTGTATGTTAAATGGATAGCATGTGTCTCCTCACCCTTCATCGGAATCCAAGTCACATTTTCTGTGTCACTTTCTATATATCAGGGTAGTTTCCCTTTAGAGATAGAAGACCTGGAAAAAGGGAGATTCTCAGCCCTAAACAGAAAACCAAGCAGGTAATCAAGAAACCAAATATGCACAAGGAATGGGGACTCAGAGTACAAGAAGTTTGATGTGGTAGATAATTTGCTTCCCATACTCTGCTTTACCGACTGCACAATAAAATACATTTCAATCTGAATTGCCTCCTAACTCCAATCAGCTTTAATTTAATAATACATATTCAGTAGAAGTAAACATTTCAGATGACAGGAAAGGAAGGATAGCTGCACATGTGTTTATATTGATACGAGCCCCTAAATATAGTCTTTACCACTGTCTGGAAGAGAGATGATGCCTGCTCCCTCACCCAAGACCATCTTCACATAAAATCTTTTCCCACTTCTAGCCAATTTCCATAACACTTCAACCTAGAAAACCAGAATCCCTTTTCTTTCTTTTTGAAAATAAGTTTTATTAAAGTCTTTTATTTTTTCTATAATTTCTTCAAGTCAACTTTCCCTGATAACAATGAAAAACAATTAAGCCAAAACAACAAATATAATGTCTGTCAGTTAGTCAACAAGTATTTATTAAGCCCCTACTGTGTGCCAGGCACTGTGCTAAGTACTAAAGATACAAAAAGAGATAAAACTTCTGCCCTCAGTGAGTTCACAATCTAATGGAGGATAAAACAAGCAAACAAATATGGACAATCAGGATAAATAGATAAAGGAAGTAAGAAAGATAGCACTGGAATTAAGAAGGGTTAGGGAAGGCTTCTTGTAGAAGACAGGATTTTAGTAGGGACCTGAAATAAGTTAGGGAAGCCAAGAGGTAGAGATGAGGAGAAAGAGCATTCCAGGCATGAAGGCAGCAAGGAAAAATACCTGGAATCCAGAGATGGATTGTCCTGTTTGAAGCAAAGCAAGCAGTCTAGTGTCATTGGATTAAAGGATACTTGGAAGGGAGTGAGGTATAAGAAGAGCAAAAAGGTCAGGGATGGGGTTTGGTTATGGATAATTTCAAAAGCCAAACGATTTTGTATTTGATCCTGGAGGTGATAGGGAGTCACTGGGGTTTATTTAGTAAGGGGGTGACATGATCAGTCCTGAACTTTAGGAAAATCATTTTGTTGGCTGAATGGAGGATGGATTGGAGTGGGGGTAGATTAGAGACAGGCAGACCCACTAGCTGACTATTGCAATGAGGTGATGAGGGATTTAACCAGGGTGGTGACATTATCAGAGGAAAGAAGAAGGCAGTCTTGGGAGATGCTGCAACATTCTGCATAGCCTCCATAATCTCTCTTAGATGAAAGGAAGCACGTTTCATTATTTATTCTCTGGGACCAAGATTGTATGTTATGCTTACTCAGAATTTCACTTCCTTCAGTTTAGTGTGTGTTTGTGTGTATGTTTCTGTGTGTGTGTTTTCCTTCTCTCAACTCCCATTACTAGAGTCATTTTATATATTTTTTGATTCTTCACTCTGAATCAGTTCATAAAAATCTCTGTGTTTCTACGAATTCCTTATATTCACCTTTTCATCCCAATGACTCCCTAAAACATATTTGTCTCAAAATCAACTCCATCACCATTCCTTCTCTACGTGTTAGCAAGTGGAGCTGTGATGTCACTGAGATACCAGTGAATAAAAAACTCTTTTCCTCTTTCCATGAAAAATCTCAGATTTGAGTTCACAGGACCTAGGTTCAAATCTAGGCCTTTTGATTTAGTGCCTGTGTCATTTTGGGCCTCTCCAGGCCTCAGTTCCCTCTGTAAAATCAGGTTTGACCCAGGGCCTTTCAGTCCTAAACTTATAGTCTTCTGATACTCTGATCTCAAAGGTTCCTTCTAGCTCTAATTCTACAATCTATGATCTTTGACAGTAATCAGAAGAATTCCACTTGTGGGAAAGTGACAGGGAAATTTGTATATACCTAGTGACCAAGTGTAAGGGGCAGGCCTGACACAGACAAATACCCTTTTAGTTTAGTATTGATGTTCTAATGAAGTGAAACATTGTAGGTCATCCAACAGTTGACAAAAATGGGTTTACTTATCCGTAGCATGAAAGGATATCTAACAAGGATACTGCAGTACTTATCATGGACCCATGTGACCCCTTCACTCCACATGGAAATGCATATAAAAGATCCAGTTTTGTTGGTTTGTTGAATTTAATCCACATTTGCAATGTGGATATTTGTAATCTGCAGCTTTATGAAGGAAGGTGAGTTTCTGCTATATAATTCTGGCCAATTAATCATATCTTTCTAAGTATTTAGTAGGTGCAAATTTTTGCAGTTCATCATATGTTGCAGTTTCTACCATTTCCTTGGAAAAAAATAGTTTCAATAAGTCCAGAGCTTGTAGGGATTTTTTTTTTTTGTAATTTCTGGCAGCAATGACTTGGTCTCATAATATTATCATAAACTCTTCTATAACTGAAAACAAATACTCATGACATGATTCAGCCATTCTTCCTCAATTTATTTTTGTAGGTATATTGTTGATCGAGTTCATTTGATTTTGCCCAGAGAAGACCTTTTGATTCAACTTTTGCATCTTAGTCATTTCAAAGGTTCCATCCAGACATAATCCAATATTGGTTATATTCTATAAGTTCAGGATCAGTCTTTACTCTTGCTGTGTGAACTTTTGCCTGTTTGCTCCAGTGGTATTTTGTTATACCTTTAATCCATTTATTTTGTGTTCTGAGAACCTGTCAATGCTTTCTCTCTCTTTTTTTTTTTCTACAAGAAAGTGATACTTTTACTAGAGCTGTTTGGGAATGGGCCCTCTGTAATATTGTACAGGTTTTTTTTTTCTGAAAACTTTGTAGATCCACTCTTATTTAACTGTTTCAAAAGTATATGCTAAAACTGATATTATGAAAGTGTTCATTGATCTGTACATAGTAAACCAATTTAGCTTTGACTTCAGATAACAGTTAAATATCTTGATATGAACTTCAACAGTTTTCTCTTTTAACTTTATTTACAATTTTTTTTCTAGAGGAGAACAAAGTGTTTGTACATATTGACTTTGTCCCTTGGCTCTCTAATAATAATAATATCTATATAGACCTTTAAGATTTAAAAATAATTTTACATGCTATCTGATTTAATCTTTACAACAACCATATGAGGTAGGTTCTATTATTATCCCAATTTTATAGATGACGTAACTGAGGCTCAGAAATGTTTAGTGACTTGCCCAGGGTCATATAGATAGCAAATGTTTGAAGAAGAATTTGAGCTCACATCTTTCTGACCCTAAGTCTAGCATTCTATCCACTTCTCCTTCTAGCTGTGTATGGCCTCCAAAATTCAAATTCAAAGTCTTTAGGTTTTATTTTTACCTTGGCAGACATTAAGCATCTTATACTTACCATATCCAAATGACATTTTGATATTATTGGACAAATTATCCATGGGACAAAGAAGTGGTCGAATGTGTTCATATTATTATCATCATTGGTATTATTTATCATAAAATAACATGCCACTGGGGGAGATCTAGCTTTATTATGACTTCAATGTTCAGCTGCCTAGATTATTAGATAGCTTCCTGGATCCTCAGATGACTGCCAGGTACTTCATAAAGAGCTAACTTGAAATTTCAAGGAACAGAGTACTTGCATCCTTTAAGGAGCTGTGATCGCAATGCCTGACAAGTACTTTCTACCTTTCCTTTTTAATCATGACAACCAATGGATATTCCTCACACAGGTTCTCAAAGAGAAAATAATTTCATTACTTTATAGGGTTTTTAAAAAGCATGCAGCAAATATTTGGAGGGAATAAGCAGCTAGGACTATAAAGAGAAGAAGACCTGTAGAGAGCATGCCCAATCTAGATATGCCTAGAATGACTGGATTTCAAGTCAGAAGATGTAGATTTGAATCCTAGTTATACTGTTACTTTGTGAGGGTTAGGGAATTCACTTCAATTCTTTGGGCCTCAGTATTGTTATTTATCAAATGAGGATCATTGGATTACTAAATCTACAAATTAGAAGGACCAGAAGAGTCATTGAGTCCAATTTCTTTATTTTATATGAGGAAACTGAGGTCCACAGAGGTTAAGTGACTCACCTAAGATCACATTAGGATAAATAACAAAGGTAAAATTTGAAGCCATGTCTTCTGATTTCAAATCCACCCCTAAATTTTACCCGTTATATGGTGGGGTAGCAAATATAGAAATACATTTTCTACCACTATAAAGTATGCAGACATAAAATAAAGTAGATCTTTATACATAAGAAAGATACAAATAAAATGCTTTGTCACATCTAAAGAGGAAAGAATATGTCAGACTGTCGAAAATAAGGAAGTCTTTGTGGATGAAGTGATATATTAGTACTCCATTTTGAAGCATGGGTAGAATTCTAATAGGTATACTTGGGGACACAGGACATGAAAACTATTCCCTATGGAACCATATATTAAGGACATTTTCCAGAACTCTTTGAGATCCATGGATCTCTGAGATCAGAACAACTGCACTTGTTCAACAAGTGTGTTTAAGAATCTATGAGGTCCTTATACCTCTGAAAGGTGGGAGTTTTGAAAAGAATAAAGGGGAATTGAGAGGAACTAAAATGACTATTGGCACACAGGGATGTCTCCCTGTGCGATGAATTTTTTACCTTTCCCTCTGCAATGCTGACTTTTGATCTTCAGCAGCCATGTCCAGATAATGACTTGGTCCCCACGCTTGGTGAAGTAAGACACTTGGCCAAATACAATGTTGGTGCCTTCTGAATACTTTTGACAGATCTCCTTCTCCTGTGGGAGCAATATCCCTCTAGTAAGCATCAGTAATTTCCAGATCCTTGAGAGGCAATGTCTCAGTGGTAAGCAATAGCATCATTCAAACAGGGAGCTAGCACTGGGAAAGTTGTTATTCTATCCCAGTATTTACCATTTTCCTTAACTGAATGTTTGATTGATTGGAAGGCTAAAAGTGTCAGGATTTAGCTGGATCTGAAAGAATTTTAGGGAGTTAGGTGGTAGCTTAGCTTTAGTCTGAGAGTGATTGTTATCAATATATTTTCCTGCTGTTCTTCTGCCTTTCTATTTTAAGTTATCAATTTTTTCCAACCACCATTTAATGCCTCATAACTGAAGGCTAAATGGTTTAGTCTTTATGAAGAAGAAATGAAATGGGATTTTTGGTTCATGAGCATTAATTTGGTAAATAGAACATAAACCAATTAAAAATTTGGGAGTAGTTAGAGAGTGTTGGAAATAGCTAGCTATTTATTCAGTAATTGGAAAAAGAAGAAAGTAGACAGGTGCTGAAAGGGAAAGTAGGGATTTGAAGACAAATTTTGCCAAATTGAATACTATGCCAAAGGAAATTATATAGAAAGAGAAAGATCATATTATAGAAGGTGGCAGAGTGAAAACTTTATTTACTCCCCTAGAAACAATGAATCAATTGTAAGAAACTCCAAAGTGGTTCAAAGGATAAAGAGGAGAATTGGAAAACATTATTGCAGAATTTGGGATTGAAATTAGGGCAGAAATTAGCACTCTTGAAAAAGAATTTAATAAATTAAGTGTGAGAGTAGATAATTTAGTGCATATGATCAAGATTCTCTCTGGGGTAGTAGGGACTCAGAAAAAGAGAACAGCAGATGTGAAACTAAACAAAATATATAAATGTGGAATGATGAAATGGGCAAAAGAGTCAAAGAACTGCAGTATTAAAAGGGCTTCAATATGAATCAATGTAACTGACTTTGAGAATTGTATTTCACAGAAAATTTGAGTATTATGAAATTGCCCGGAAATAAAAAAAACAGATAATAAAATGCTAATTGATAGAATGTAGAGCTTGCAATTGAGAGAAATCCTATGTGGAGGTGATGTTGGGGAAGATGGGTATTCAAAAGACAGATCATTAGTCAAAGGAGAGAAGTGAGGTATCTGATAGAAGAAAGTTTAAGTTGTATGTCCACCAAGCTTGACTTGGAGAAAAGAGGAGGAAATCATACCTTTAGGCACTTGCCCCACGTTGAAGAAAGGGGAAAGAGAAGGATAAGAACAGTGGAAGGAAAATGTTTGGGATGAGGAGAGGTAGGCAGCTCTCCCTAAGCAAACAGAAGTGTTGAAACTTATTCATAGAATGGAGAGAACATCAGGGGTCCAATAATGGAATTTTTTTGAGGGAGGTGAATACTTAAGGAGACTTTCTGATAATAATGATCATGATTCCCAGGAGCACAGTTCATCATAGCAGAGAAAGTTTATGGCCTATGCTCTTCTCCCCAAACCACGTTTTAACACATTCTATGATCTGGGGACAGCGGCCTCCTTGTTGTTGCTTTGCACAAAATATTCCATCTCCCAATCCAAGCATTTTCATTGCCTGCTCCCCATGTTTGGAACTCTGCCCCACCCCATATTTGCCTCATGGCTTTTCTGGCTCTCTTCAAGACTTAACTATATTTGCACCTTCTACAGGAAGTCTTTCTTGATCCTCTTAATGCCAGTTCCTTCCCTTCAAGATAGCTCCAGTTTATCCTGCATAAGTTTTACCTGTCCTTTATATAGTTCTTGGCATGTTCACTGCCCCATCAGACCGTGAGCTTAAGAAAAAAAAAGCTTGCATTTCTTTGTATCCCCATAATATAACTGAGCACCTGGCACATGGTAGATGCTTAATAAATGCTTGTTCACTTGACTTAACTTGACCAAGAAACACTTTGAGACTCCAAGTTATGCTTAAGTTGAGCATCTGCAACAGTAGAGGACATTTTTCATGCTAGGAGAACCTTCACCCACAGAATCACAAGTTCGCACCAAAGGAAACCAAACCTAACCTAATCAAATCAAACTTGTAGTACTTATTCTATGCAGGGTTCATGTAAAATGATTATACTATAAGCAATATATTATATGCAAATGTTATACTATATGCAATAAACATTGCAAGTCTTCAAATCCCATCTTATTTAGTTATTCTTTTTGGTTATTATTAACTTAAGAGTTATTATGAACTGATTGAGCAGAGAACTACCTTCATCATTCAGAAGGTTCAATTTCTAGATAAGCTTATAAACAACATATCATTCCTTCCTTCTTTTAATCTCTTAAGAGAGCCCGGAACTTTCCCTCCTTCATTTACTCTACATTCTGGCCAATGTGGATTATTAGCTATCCTTTGAATGTGACATCTCATCTCCTGTCTCTTTGTCTTTGTATCAACTCTCCTCTACCCCTGGAATACAGTTCCTCCTCACCTCTGCTTTTTAGAATTTCTAGTTTCCATCACAGCTCAACTCAGAAGCTACCTTCTAAATGAGATGTTTCCTGATCCCTACCATTGGTTATTAATGCTCCTCCCTACTGAAATGACTTTGTATCTACACATCGATGTATGCACTGTCTCTCCTCCTAGCTCCATCTCCCAGTCATATAGAATTATGGAGGCAATTAATGTTTGTAGAATTTAATTGAATTGTTTCTTTGGTAAAGAAAATGTTTTCCCAATTTTGTCTAGGAGGAATGCAAACCAACGAAATTGAAAAAGGAAGATTGGCAGGTGTTACCATTTTCTTTTTTGTTTTCTGAGTTTCTGTTGTTTGTTTGTTTGACATGTCAGAGAGTCACCTCAATCTTACAGTGGACTCAGGAAACCTCAGGATTTAAAGGATAGGTAAGCTCTCTTTCACCTGAGGCAGGGGATATAAAGGGCAGAAGCTGGAGGTAGAAATGCCGTTGCAATCTTGCCCATTCAGGTTTATCAAATGTGAAATAATGCTCAAATCAGATCACTTCCCTGTAATCTTGTTCTAAACAAATATGATCTGCAAAGAGAGCCATTTGTCAGATTGACTTATCTGTGGGATTGTAAAAATAGACATTTACTATCTATGTTTTGACTGTAATTTGTGGGTATGTTAGAAATCTTTATGTGTGTGCTATTTAAATGGTAAAAAAAAAAAGAAGCAAGATAAATACATAGATTGCTTTGTAAAAGACTAAGAATGATTTTGAGGTATAAGGAAGATGTACATTCTCTCAGATGATATACAATCTCACCAGGAGTAATAGACTCTCATTAAAACTGCTTCTATACAAAGTGAGCAGTTGAAGCAATCTTCCAGATAATTCAACTTTTAAAAATATCCTGTTGAGGAGAACAAAGAGATTTGGGGTCTGATCCCTTCAGACCATTTGTCTATATTACTTTGATTAAATTGACTGAGTAATCAATTCTCCACTTGGTGCAAGTCAATTAAAATTTATTTGAGGAGATTTAGGTTCTAGTCTCAGCTTACTACTATCTGTGCAAAGTTGGGAAACTGAGGGTCAGAGAACGTAGCATGGTATCGGGGAAAGAACGCTTTGTGTGCACCCAGAGAATCTGAGGCTGAATGCTACCTTTTCCACTTACTACCTGAGTGACCTTAGGCAAGTCATTGTACCTTTACTGAACTTCATTTTCCCCAAATGTAAAATGCAGGGATTGGACTAGATGGACCACCTCTATGATCCCTCTAGAGAGATTCCCTTTAACTCTGAGATTCTCCGACTATTTACAAGATGACAAAACATGCAGTGATATTAATCGGCTGAATTAAGTAGGTTAATCAGAACTGTCAAACCAGAGTCAGATTTTGGGAAGGAGGCATAGTGAAGTCACCCAGAACACTAGAGAGTATTTTTCATCTGCTTTGAATAAGTGATTGCTGTGGTTCGTGGTGATCTTAGGGAAACTATGTCATTGATATCCCATAAACAACTTTTGTATTTCTTAGAAGCAACCAGTAGAAGTGTCTATGAATAGAGAAACTGTACCATTCCTGAGCACTTAGCACAGTGCTAGGCACATAGTTAGAATTTAATAAATATTTGTTGAATTGAATGCAGTTCAATAGACACACGGAGGTGAAATGCTTTTTCTTCTTTCCTTCCTTCCTTCTTTCCTCCCTCTCTCTCTCCCTCTCTCCTTTCCTTTTCTTTCTTTCTTTTCTTTCGTTCCTTCCTTCCTTCCTTCCTTCCTTCCTTCCTTCCTTCCTTCCTTCCTTCCTTCCTTCCTTCCTTCCTTCTCTCCTTCCCTCCTTGCTTTTCTCAAGATTTAATGTCCAGGATTGTCATACAGTCCTAGTTCATGATTCCCCCACCCACCCATTTGTGCACTTGTCTTCCCTATGAATAGCTGGAGACCTCTCAGCCATCATCTTCCTTCTTCATAATTGTTAATTTTTTCCTGACCATTTTGAAGTAGGAATGGAGCCAGTCCATTTATATAGAGAGTGATACAAGTAGTAAAATTGCAGATTTCCAAGTAATCCATGCTTCAGTAAACCTCATTCTAAATCTTCAGGCTCAATATTTGCTTTTTCACTGGCAATGAAAAACTAGTACAATTTGGGAAAAGCACATATACATACATGTTCATCTCTGTTCATAACTTTCTATTTTTACTTCCAAATAAGAAAATTGAGATTGTATTTTGCCCCCCTTTAGGCTTTGGCACATTCATTGTATTTTTTGAGGTAGATTTGACTTTTCCATATAACATAGAATAAGAGACCTAGAAGAGACTTTAGTAATCACATAGCCTAACCTTGACATTTTTCACTTGAGAAAGCAAAACCTTGAAATTCACATCTGATTGAATTCACCCCACACTTGCTAAGCACCTACTATGTGCCAAGCACCACGCTCAATAAAAAATAGAAAAGTCCATTATTTTCTTTGTATTTCTCATACCTAGCACAGTATCTGACATGTAATGGGAACTAAATAAGTACTTGTTGAATTGAATTAAAATGATTTCTCTTTCTCAAAATGCCAGGTTTCTTCTGATAAACTATACCAAGTCATATATATATTTATTGTGTGATTACTGGCAAAAAGCTCAGTATAGACCCACATCTGATAAATGCATCAATGATGTTGATCTTTCAGATCAGTAACTCTTACAGCCTCCAATTGATAAACAATTTAAGTACATCTCTGAAGGCAAGGGCAGGCACTGTCCTCCAAAGAATCATTAATGTTCTTTAATGGAGCCTAGGCCACCATAAACAAGCAGCATTATGGTTTGACCAATTCAGCTTTAAAAAATTTTTTCTCCTGTATGTTGCCATGACTGATGATAATTTAAAGGTGCCTTTTTACTTGCACTTCACCTCCTATTTTGCAAGTTCTCATTCCCAAAAATACATTATAACTCAAATGGGATTGAAATTGTTTGGCTGGGAAAATGAGGTAGTAGAGAAAAAACTTAATGGGATTTCTGAGCAAAAGTGTATACTCCAGGCTGAGGGAGTCCACTTCAGAGAATTCTAAAAGTTCAGAGGATGGTAAGAACCTGTGCTAATGGCTCATAAAGTGCTTGGAGATCTTGAGAGGAAGGACCCATAAAGGCACAAAAATAAAATTATAATGGTCGTTTCTTTGATTTATAATGAGATACTAGGTAGGGAAGGCTATAATATAATCACTCTTGAAAAGCACTTTGCAAAGAAAGTGCTATCTAAATGCTTAATAATAAACTACTTTTCTTTAGTGATCGTGCTTCAAGGAAAATGAATGTGTGCTATTTTCCAAGCCTTGTGCTTGATTCGCTTAATGGTAAAACAATGCCTAAGTAGATTCCTCTTTGCTGTTAAAAGCCTGCACCTGAACAGAAATTACCATTTTCAAATGGAAAAAAAAATAATAAACGATGTGTTAAATGACTAGGAACATGTCAGTGAAGAATGAGATGTGAAATATCTTTGCTCCCTGCTTCCCATTCAGCTCCAAGAGAATGGGCCTGGCAAAAGGTTTGCTCTTCCCAGGTACATTTCAACTTAGAGAGGAAAAAGTCACCAAAGAAGTCCTTTTTGACCATCTAGGGAAGTAGGTATGATAGAGCAGAAAAAAATACTGGAGTAGGAGTCAGAAGACCTGGGTCCACTGCTACCAGTTGGTTCTGTGATTTTGGACAAGTCACTTCAATACCCTAAGCATTGGCTTCCTCGTCACTGAAAAGAGGGCGTGGATGAGATGCTCTGTGAAGGCCCAGAAACTGATTTGGTCATGACACCAGAATCTGAGGAGGATGACCAAAAAGTTGGGAGTCCTACAAACCATTCCATATGAATATTGAATGAAGGAATTGGAGATATTTACATTGGAGAAGAGAAGACTTGGGAATCATTATAACTATCTTCAAACAGAAAGTTTGTCACATGGAAGAAAGATTAGACTTGTGCTTGGCTCCAGAGGAAAGAACTAGGAATAAAGAATAAAAGTGTCTAAGAGTAAATTTTAGGTTTGAGGTCAGGAAAATATTTCTAATGTACCAAAGTTGAATGGGTTACCTTGGGAGGAGGTAAACCCCTTACTGATGAGTATTTTTTTTAGCAGTAAAGACTGTATTGCCACATTGGGAGCATCTTGAAAAGGGGAGTAAGCTAAACTCATGTATCAATTGCTTTAAGAAGACTTTCTTTATTTTCAGTTGTCAATGTTAACTGGTTACCCCAGTTATTAGTTTCTCCTCTTCCCACTGAAATTTCTTTTTATATGTCCCCCCCATTAGAATACAAGCCCCTTGAGAGCAAGGAGTTTTTCACATTTATTTATATCTTCAACATTTAGCCCAGTATATAGATGCAGTGGGTATTTAAAAAGTGATTGCTCATTGTGCCATTGATGGATGGAATTGGTCCAGATGGTGATTGAAGGCTTTTCTAACACTGGAATTGAAGACAGTTATAATGATTTCCCAAGCTTTGTCTTTTCCAACATAAGTATTCCCAATTCCTTCATTCAATATTCATGTGGAATGGTTTGTAGGACTCTCTCCTTCTCAGTCATCCTCCATCCATCCATTTAACCCTGTGCTGGAAATAGTGTTGGGGAATGAGAGGTCTACTCCACTTGTTTTGGGGGAAAAACACAAATAAATTTGAAGATTATTGTGGCAAAAGGAATGCCAAAGAAGACAGATTCAGATTGTTCTCTGTGGTTGTCATTCTGCTTGGAAAGTCAAGGGAGAAGATGATTTTTAGTTTGGTTTTAGTTTAGTGATTATGACGATGTCTACTGTAATGTCTGGTCAACAAATATCTCTAACCACGCAGAAGCCTTGAACAGCAGATTCTATGGCTAGCTCCAAAGGACAGTGATAATTGGCTAAGATCATTGGTTTGTTCCCTACAAAGTCAACTTTGCTTTCTTCTATGGCCACAAATATTTATGACCAGGTTACTGCATATGAAACTCTTAAAAGGAACCTAGGAATAAATATAACAATACATACCCATTCCCATAATTTGGCACATGTTCTTCAAATGGGGATGGGGGGATGATAACTAGCATCAATTAAGCAATGACTATGTCAGACACAATGCTAAGCACTTTACCAATGTTATCTCATTTGTCCTAAGCATCTGAGGCCAGATTTGAACTCAGGTCTTTCTGAATTTGGAACTAGAGCTCTATACCCTGTGTCACCTAGCTGCCAATGGTGGTTCAGTATCATTTCAAAGTATGAAAACCAACAGAAAGATAATTTTTCACCTAGATAGGAAGTTTGGAAAAGTTAAAGTGAATTAATTTTATCATTTCTGCTTAAAATAGACGACTATATTCAGGGCATTTTTCTTCTTGGGGGGGAGCTCTTTCAATATTTTATTGGGTAATCTTCACAGATTCAAATAGTATTTAAAGGATTAGAATGACATATCTTATTAAGAAACACTATGAGATCTATTGGGACAACTAAGTAATACAGTCGATAGAACACTGGACCTGGAGTCAATAAGACCTGCGTTCAAATCCAGCTTCAGACAGTTACTATATGACTCTGGGCAAGTCACATAACCTGGTTTGCCTCAGTTTCCTTATCTGCAAAGTGATCTGGAGAAGGAAATAACGAATCAACCCAGTATCTTTGCCAACAAAACCCTAAATGGAATCATAAAGAGTTAAACACAACTGAACAGCAAGAAATTAGCTCTAATGCCAATGTTCATGTATCATTCAAGACTTTAATGTTATATGAGACATTAGGTGGGGGTGGGGTGGGGTGGGGTGGGGCTACAGAGAGAAACCACAGACAAGGAGACAATGAGGACATGGGAGGGATATATATATATATATATATATATACACACACACACACACACTCACACATATATGTATACACACACACGTACATACACACATATATATCTCATGACTACTTCTGAGGCATGTGGTGGGGGAACATACTAGGAATTGCCATCTTCTGTCCACATTGTGGAGTACCAATAAAAAAAAAAAATTGTTATCCTGAGCTGGCTCTCTCCTTTGCATCCAGATCCTTTTCAGGTCCGCTCTTCACCCACTTGCATCACTTGGCATGTGGCCCCAGAATCATCCTTAGTTTTATTCAGAAGTCCTTTCAGGAAACATTGGTCTTTTTTGTTTTCTTCATGGGAGTAGGGGTATGTGTGTGTTTTGTGAGTAACTATGTCAGCCTATTTAATAATAATTATAAAATATGCTTTAAAAATTGTGAGCCAACAGCATAAAAACAGGCCTTTAAATCAATTTTGTAACTCAAAATTTGAAAATAATTCAAGAAAAAACTAAAGCAAATTCTTTTTAATTTACAGAGGGGGATTAATTGCTATAGTTGCTCACAGATGGTTATGACTGTCAATGCTAACTAGTTGCTAAGATTAGTTGTTTCCATGCTGTTGAAGACATATATGCATTAAATTTTGAACCTTCTAAATTTTAGTACTGTAGTGCCAAAACTTTGTCATCCTGCCCTAGTTAAAGGTCTTAATAACCATACAGACATGTACAGGACTACATGCACATTTATGTATGTATGTATACTATGTCCATATATACATATGTGCACACACACTCACATATATATCAATATATTCATATATAATTACAAAGAGAATGAGAGAAGGAAAAAATGAGTGATAGTTTATAGATGAATATTATATATGTATATATATATTTATATATATAAATGTATATAAAATCAAACATACACATATTTCAAATACATTACACACCCTGGTCACATCTAGATTGCAAAACTGAATTAGGAAATATTTGATAACGAAGATGTTACATGTTTTCATCTAATCATTCAGATAAACACATGTGAAGATATCATAGTTGTGCATTCATATCAATAATTGTCAGTACCTTTTTGGTATTTCCTTCCATCCAGACAGTAGAGACTTCAATTGGAAAATTAATCAATCAACAAGCATTTATTAAGAATTTACTATGTGTCCAGCATTGGATGAAGCATTGAAGATACAAAAACAAAAGTGAAACAGCCCCAGCTTTGCCTGCTCTCTCTCTGTCTCTCTCTCTTTCCCTCTCTCTGTCTCTCTCCTTTCTTCCATCCTCCTCTCCTCTCCATGTGATATATACGCATAATACATATGTATATACACATATTCACATATATACATATGCACTTGCATATACAAAATAGATAGCTAGAAGATAACTAAGGCACTCACATCTGAGGGGGAGAAATATTTCATGTCAAAGGGAGAACTTGAGCTGAATCTTGAAGGAGGCTAGGGACGTTAACATGTGCAAACGAGGACATATTGTATTCCTGTGGTCAGGCAGGGGGCAACTAATGTGAAGGCACGGAAATAGGAAATAGAGTGCTATAGAGGAGATACAGTAAGAAACCAGTTTTTGGTAGCTTTTGAAGTTAATTCTGTGCTAAAACAACACACAAGACTGAGTTGGTTAGGGAGGAGGAAGAATGTGTAATAAGATGCTCAGTAGCACACAGATACTCCAATTAGCTGGTAGACTCTATCCTTTTTTAGCAAGGCCTTTTGCCATTATATGAACTAAGAGAAGAAAGAAAAAAGCTAAGAATAAAGTCCCAGAAGTTTCCATAAAGGCCAAGATGAAGGGGGTAGGTCAGAAAGATTTATCTCTGGGTACCAAATACACTTATTTAATGAATGGAAATAATGTGTTTATCATTGGATTTGGGATTGGAATATGTCATTCGGGAGTTAATAAAATAAAGAAAATGAAATATCAATCCTGAGACACACACACCAATCCCCACAAGATTCAGACAAGTGTATATCAACATTTTCATTTAAGCTTTTGAAATTATTGCCTCTACTGCACCAAAGTTGAGTTGTAATCTTACATTTTATTTATTTTTAAGTGGCAAAATATCTGCAAAGGCAAAGTGAACCATCCCCTCCTGGGTTTCGATTCAAAGGAGGACCATGTATTTAGAAACTTCCTGTTTCTGTAGAATTATTGAAGAGTGTGCTGTTTGAAGGTCCACTTTTTGCTGTTTGATGTATTGCCTTCAGTAAGAAAATGCACCCAGGGCTCTTTCAAAATATTTTAGAAGAAAGAGGGTAGCTGTGTGCTGGAGTGTGAATTGTTTGTTCTTTTGTTTAAAGAAAGGAATGCTGCCTCCTTGGAGCAGAAATGAGCAATTCCAGCCACAAGAAACCTAAAAATCTGGTTGAATCTCAGTCACACTCCCCATGAAAACTTTTCCAACAGTTGATCTTTTTTTCTTTTTTCCTTCTTACAGTCAAGTTACCCCACTCCTATCCCCCTGTCTCTGTAAAGATGAATTTGCCATCCGTTTTGTGAGGATGAAGAGCATTCACTGTTACCTCAAATCTCTCCTCTCTTCCACTAATGTAAAGCTCCCATTCTGATTCATGCTCTGTTCCTTTGTTCAGCCTCAGAGAATGAACAGGTCCTCCTCTTTCCAGGACTAGCCCTTCCCTTTGTGCTCATGATGTCATCACCTCCCTAAGTGGTGCCTAACCCCTGGGCCTGGAGATAAGGAGACCTGAGTTAAAGCTACCTTCAGATGCTCACGAGCTGTGTGACCCTGGGCAAGTCACTTAACCTCTATCTACTTTGGTTTCCTTAACTGTAAAATTGGGATAATAAGAGCATCTACCTTGCAGAGTTATCATGATGTTTAAATGAAGTAATATCTCACCATGTTGCTATTCAGGTGCACTCTCCACTCCCACTTTTCAGTTCCCTTTTCTATGTTGTTTTACCCTATTGAGTAAAAGCTCATGGATGGTGGCAGTTGTCTTCTTTTTTGCTTATATTTGTATCTCCAGTGCTTAGCACATTACCTGGTGCTTAGCATTTGATAAAAGTTTCCTATATCTATTGACTAACCCTATGTAACATATTATGCTTTTGATTCCTATCCAGTCCAGACAGTGGGAATCAACAACCCATAATCTTCCATCCTTTCTCTACTTTTACTTTGTCAAAACACAAATCCCTTCCTTGGTTGCCTCTCTCCTATCTTTGCTGTCTTTATCTATTAGAATGAAAGCTTCTTTAGTGCAGAAATGTTCTCTTTTGTAAGTTTTGTTCCCCTAGTACTTAGCATATGCATGACAAAGAGTAAGTGCTTAATCTTGGCTTTTTGTATTCATTCATTCTTTTTCTTTCAGCTAATCTTCTTGTGACTTGAACTAGAAGACTCCTACCATCTTTTTTTTTTTTTTTTGGCTAGGCAGTGGGGTTAAGTGACTTGCCCAGGGTCACACAGTTAGTAAGTGTTATGTGTTTGAGGTCAGATTTGAACTCAGGTCCTCCTGAATCCAAGGCCAGTACTCTATCCACTGCGCCACCTAGCTGCCCTGACTTCTACCATCTTGGACATCAGGTTTCAAGGGTCATGGCTGAATTAGAGTTTTACAACTCAAACCAGGTTAATATCAGAGATCCTTACTAGGTCAAATACCTTCTTTCATTGAGGAGAAAGCTAAAGCTCGGAATGTTGAAGTAATTTGTCCAGTATGCCATATCCAGTTGGCAGAAGAGCTAGAACTCAAACCCAGGTCTTCTCCAAGGTTCAGTGTTCATTCCACTCTCTCTCACTATCCCCCCAAAGAGACCACAGAGTTTGTTTGGTAACTATTTCTTCCCCTGTCATTGTTCACTCATTTTACATCAAAATATGTTTAAGAAGAGCAAATTCTAAGTTGGGCCCATTCTCCTACATTTGAATGGTGTGTGTGTGTGTGTGTGTGTGTGTAATATGTATGTGTATATATATATATATAATATATCATATATATGTATATATCATATGTACGTGAAGGTATGGGATTTAGTAATGGTAAATGACACCTTAGAGGACCTCT
>NW_020954551.1:31638450-31715190 GCF_900497805.2 Vombatus ursinus | reverse complement strand
AGATCAGCTTTCTATCACTAATATAAAAGATTCTTTGAAAAATGCAACAATAGAAATGACTTTGATAACCTTTTCATTATCAGCATAAATGAAGTATTGAATATGATTCACATGAGCTTTAAAAGAAGTTTAACGGCTGGCATGTAAGAGATATAGCACTGAGTCCAAGTCAAAGTATTCCCTATAGATGGCACAGTCCTCCAGATGCTCCTGTTTGGAGATGATCTTACGCTGTTCACATCAAGTCCCAGAACACTGCATTCTTCTGGGTGAAATCTATTGTAACTAAAGAATATTATCTAGCTACACATTAAAAAAAAAACCATGAAAGCAGAAAGCTTATATTCAGATAAACTCTCTTCTTGGTTCAAGGGTGGCCTCCTCGGTGTGAGACTTCACCCTAGCTTATGCTGAACATTTAGCATATTTCTCAAATCTTCTACTAATGTCAGCTAGGCTTGGACATTTACTAGTTATGTGATTATAGATAAGTCAATGAAAATTTACCCAGGTATGACCAAATAGCTCAGTGTTTGTCAGTTTTTAAGTTCTGTCTTCCTGTTTCCACATGTTAATGAGTAATGGGGGAAAAAAGTATTGAGGCAGTCTATACTCCAGAGGTAAGTTCATTGTCTATACTGACATTCTCATGCATACATGAGCTTCTCAAAGCCTTAGATCCCATAAAAAAAATCAAATGATTCAAGTATATCTGAAAGTTTCAATCCTATATCTCATTATCACTGTTCTTGCCCTTTATTACTTAGAAATTTGCCAAAGTATAAAAGGGACACATTCTTGCATCTCTATTAAATCTCCTATCATTAGATTAGATGAATAATTTTATTATTGGCATCTTTTTGCATCCTGATTCTATTATCCAGTATGTTTGCTTTCCCCTGCTTGGTTTTGTTATAAATAAATCTAATAAACATTCTATCTACAGTTTTTTAAGTCATTGATAAAACATTAAATAATACAACTTCAACGATAGATTCCTGGAAACACTCTACTAGGGACATATTTACAAGTTGACCACTCCACTAAAGACTTATTTTTCGGTCTTGTCAGTTCCAATTCCAATGAACTATTCTAATATCTCGACCATATGCCATATTTTCTACAATGATTGCATGACATTTTTCACATACTTTACTGAAATACAAAAATACTATATTTACAGCATTACCCTGATTAGTCAGATTATTAGCGCTGTCCATAAAAGGAGGCAAATTTATTCTGGCATGTTCTTGAGGAAGTCATGTTTGTCCTTAGTAATCTCTGTTTGTCTTTATAAATGTTCACAAGCCTTTCCTTTAAGAATGTACGCTAGATTTTTTTTTTTACCAGGAATCAAAACTAAATTTGCTGACCAAGAATTTGCAAATTCTTCTCTATTTTCTTTAAAATTAAGACAATATTTAACCTTCTTCAATCCTGCAATGCTCAACATCCTCTCTGTTCTTTTAACAATCACTGGCAATGGTTCAGAAATCACTTTTGCCAGTTTTTTCTGTATTCTAGGATCTAGTTCATTCCAGTCTGTTGACTTTACACAACTAGAGACATTCACGTACGCTCATTATTCCCTCACACTTATCTTGATTTTGACTTCATGTATCTGTTTGTGTTCTGACCTTTACTGTCCAAATTGTATTTGTCAGAAAAATCAGAAGTAAGAATTGAGCAAATATACCTCTCTCTCTCTCTTTATATATATAGTATGTATATGCGTATGTGTGTATGTATATATATGAATATGTATATATGAATATATATGCATGTATATATGTATATATGAATATACACATATATAGAATCAGAGAAAGTAATTGCAAGAAGGATGATAAGTTATAAAAAGTGAAATTTAAAAGATAAAAATAGAAATAATGTTGATGAGGAAGAAATCATGGAACAACCATTGAGTTTTTCAGTGAGTTTTCTAAACACAGTTGGTTTGGTTAAAAGAGCACCATATACATATATATATATATACACACACACATATATATATACACACATATATATATGTATATCTATGTACATATGTGTGTATGTGCATATATATACATCACCATGAGAAACCTTGGTACACATTCTACCTCAGACACTTACTAGTTATATGATTAGAGACAATGAACTTAGGTTCATCTATAACAGGGAATTAATAATAACTACAGTAACTACTAAGCACCATGGCAAGGCTCAAATAAGACTGTGAATCTAACATGTAAAGACCTAAATTTCTATATAAATGTCAACTATTATTTTAACTACCTTCTCCTCTCTAGTTCCCTTTCCCTCTATACCAATAAGTTCTAGGAACTCACATTGACATTTGACAAATTATAGGGTTTCCCCCTTTAATGTAAAAACTGAAATCTGATATATCCAGTCAAGGAGCAAACACATCAAGAGTCATAGCTAAAAAGTTAGCATATCTGATAGCAGTAAAAGAAATGCATCTGTAGCTGGGTGGTCAAGGTAACTAGATGCTAACTGTAATGATGAAAATTGTAGCAAAGTACAATTTATTACTCTTTATTGTTATGGAGATTAGGGGACAAGATAGCAGATTTGATTAGATGAAGCCTACTTGTTGTAAACCCTTCTTTAGCAACTATGCCTGGTGGGAACTGGCATGCCACCTTCCAAATGGGCCTTACGCCATCAAACAGATGGCTTTGAACAGAGTCTGCCAGAGAACAAGTGTTTGCATCATGTTTTTGCACGCAACCATACTCTTCTCTAAGGCAGCAGGCCCATCAAAACAGTGTGTCATGCAGCTTTCTAGTTGTACCCAAAGAAGAGAGAGAGAAAAATACTCTTTGGGCAAGATCCAGTGTTCTTTCAATGACAGATATCAAGTAACTAACACACTGCTTATATAGCTCTGTAGGTAAGGTAATGCTGCTGATAAATTCAGAGATATGCACTATCGTCTAAAAGCATTTAATTTCTATCTCTGAGTAGGGATCCTCAAAGGATAGTGCCTG
This sequence comes from Vombatus ursinus, assembly GCF_900497805.2. Taxonomy (NCBI): domain Eukaryota; kingdom Metazoa; phylum Chordata; class Mammalia; order Diprotodontia; family Vombatidae; genus Vombatus; species Vombatus ursinus. Next base: position 31,712,194 of record NW_020954551.1, on the reverse strand, counting down.
GCATGAGCCATTCTTTTTTTTCATCTGTCTCTCTTAAGAATCAATTACCTGCCATCCTGAGGTCAAAAGACCAAAGACATTGGACATCCAATGTTCACATTTCCTTTCCTCCAGTCTCATTATGTCGTTTTTGTTGATTGCAGTCATCCATTCTTGAGTTGCCTGCCACCTCCAAAGTGTGAGAAGCATAATTGCTAATGGCCTCCAAAATTTAATCTGTTTTATATAGTGTTTTGTGCAAGTAAAAAGCATCATTTCACTTTGATCCAGAAAGTTTCAGTGCTTCATGCGCCTCCTGGAAAGATGGGGAAAAGTTGGAACATATACTCACAGTACAATTTCTGAGCACATCACCAGGTGGCATTCCAAGCTCACTCCCCCTGCATTTGATGGAGCAGTTAGGTTCTGATCTCACATAATTTCCCCCTTAATCTAAAGGGTCTTATAATTCCCAAAGAAATTCATTACTAGCTTGGTTGATTTTCTCATTTCTACCATACTCCAATCTTTTCTCCAACTTCACATAACCAGAAAGGATTACCCTTTCATATTATGACATTAGAATAATCTTAGATATTTCCTTTTAAGTTAAATCCTCTAGAAAATTCACTTTAATATTTCCCATTTTCTTTAGTTAATATCACAGGCCCATAAATTTTTGAGTAGAAGTTATCAAACCTAACTCCTTCATTTTACAGATGAGGACACGAGGCCTGAAAGATAAAGTGACTTTCCCAGGATCACACTCATGCCACTAATAAATGTCTGAGCTGAGAGTTCAATCATGGTCTTCCTAAATCCAGCATTCTATGTTTCATCACTATTTTATCTTTAATTTTTAGCCACCTCTAGAGATGGCAGAAAAATGGTGGTTGGGGGGGAGCTGGAGCACACTGACCAAGTGGAAATTACAAATGAATAAATGAGAAAGCATCTGAACAAGTCCTCTCCACCATTTCCGCCTAACCCTTTTGCACAGGTGAAACCCAAAATCTGACAACGTTGGATGAAGAAAGCAAACCTACCTCTACCCCGACGCCTACCTTTCTCCAAGAAAGCATGAGATGAGGCAGTTAAATGTTATTGCAATTATGCCCCCTGAGTCACTTCACTTTCTATCCACCTGACTTCATAACATCATAGTCAGAAGCTGTCTGACAAACAATGAGTTCATTTGCTATGAAATGCTTTCTTTGAGGGTCCCCAAACCATTTGACAGGTTTGTTTACTCACTTCAATTGAGAACAGTAGCTTTATCAAGGTTTTACTATTAAGTGTTTTCCCCCGCCTGATGCCCCCTGCCAATAATGTAGAAGCGAATGTTTCTTTCTTCAGTTTAGTTTACTGCCAACTTATAGTAAATAGGTGCCTTGATGCACACATTCTCATAGTAATAAGTCTACATGGCAAGAGCTTTATAATTTTTTTATTGATAAATTTTGTTTCCACACAACAGCAAACCCAAACAATCTCAGATGAAACACTCACAGAGTAGTTCCTCAAGAAGTGTGCAGCGAGGAATCATAAAAGGGATGTTATAGCTGATAGGCCTTGAAACTATATACTTCAGTCAGTTAACTTTGGAAGGAAAGAAGAGAGGAAAGGGAGGGGCAGAAGAAGGAAAGAAGGGAGGAAGGAAGGATAGGAGACAAGGAGGGAGAGAGGGAAGAAGGAAGGAGGGAAGGGAGGGAGGAAAAGGAGCATTACTTTAACATTACTAAATGTATATTAGTTTTTACACTGCATTTGACGTAATTTTTTAAATTTGTTTTTGTACTACTACTATTTAATGTCTTTATTATAGTCAGTGCTTATATGTTCTTTTGGTTCTGCTTTCTTTACTCTCCATCTCTTTCCATATTTATAAAAAAAAATACTATCACCATCTTTCCAAACTGATTTTGTAATACTTCCCCTCAAGCATGTTATGCTATAGCCAAGTTGGCCTGTTTCCTGTTCCCTATAGTGGGAATAAGTGTGTTAGCTTAGCATGAGCAATTCAATTTTATTTCAAGCTTTCATTTCATGCATGTGTTGTAATACAAGTTACTCTTCTGTAATAAGATAATCACTTACATATATTTGGGCACTGGTGTGAATGTCCTTCAAATCTGGTGAGCAACTGAAAACCATTTGCTAATGATGTTAGGAAATTAAAGCTTTGATTCATAGTTTCCTTGTACCATAAGATTTAAATGCCCTTAGCCAGAATCAGACAAAAAAAAAACTTCCTGGAGACCCCAGCCATGAGTTTGCTTCTGGGTGACCATTGAAACTGAATCTTACATGCCCTGGACTCAGGTATTTGAGCATCCTGTGTTAGCTCAAGAGTAGAGATAATTGATGGAGACACTTTCCAGAGCACTGCCTTGGAGGTGATACCTGACCTCCAGCTGGAGAGAGGGAAACTTGTTGTGAGAACTGCCATAAGACTTTCTTACTAGGACCTATAGACATCAGGTTGGTGGTTTGTTCCTAGTGGGGTTGATGTTTGTATTGTTGAATAGGTAATAAAGCTTGATTACATGCATTGATGAGTGTAATCTTGTGTGTACCATCAGCCCTAATAAGCATACGTAACAGTAAATGTTAGGCACGTGCACTACATTCACTAAATGTGATATTTCATCTTGTGCCTCTGTGCTTTGGCATGCACTCTCCCCCATGCCTGGAACACTCTCCTTACTTGGTTCCAACTCTTATAATATCTAGCTCTCTTCAAGTGTCATCCAAGGCCTCTCTCACAGGATCATATGATAATCAAATTAGAGCTAGAAGCAACTTCAAAACCATGTTCCAACATCTTCATTTTATAGCTGAGGAAACTGAGGCCTAAACAGATTAAGTAACTTACTCAAGGGTCATACAGGCAGTAAATATCAGGGGTAGAATTTGAACTGAAATCTTTTAACTTCAGAGGTATTTTTCTTCCCCTTGTGTTCATATAAGGCCTTTCTAGATGATTCCTCCCTCCACGTGTTAATGCTCTGCCATTAAATTATCCTCAGAAGAGGAATGGTATAGTAAGACTTGTGCTTAAGGGTGATTATTTACACGGTTGTGTGCAAAATGGATTGGAGAAATGAAATACTAGAAGCTGAAATCACACTACTCAAAGGAAAAGGGACTTGCAAATATAACTGAACTAATCTTTGAAGGAAAAATATAGAAACTTCAAGGTTGGATTTCAATTCCAAGTGGATGGCAATCAGCACAATTCCAAGATAAATCTCCCAAACCAGTTTATGATAGTTCAGGCTGCAGACATAAAAAAAATTAAAAATAAATGTTTATCTCTAAACCAGAGTCAACATATTCCTTCTTCTAACCCTGCACCAATCCTTTCTTGTGATGCAATCAGGGAATAAGAGGAAGTGACTTTGAAACATGTTAAATGGGGAAACTAAGTAAATAAATCCATGGGGACAAATGTCATTTAAAAATTAACCTATATAAAGGCTGCTATTAGTATATGCTTACTTATGTAACTCCTTTGTAGCAGAGGAGTATAACAAAAAGTATCTGTTAAAAGGTAGATGGAACCCTCAAATTAGGATGTTTAAATCTAGATTGCTTAACAAAAAGACTCTTTAGATTTACATTTGCTTATATTCTCAAAGAATCGTAGTCTATCCACTAAAGGTCAGTATTAAATATATTAATATTCTCTATTCATGTATGCTCATTTCAGTGGGTGGTGTCATCAAATGTGAGAGCTTAAAAGGAACTTTGTTGTTATTATTGTTGTTCAGTAACGTCTAACTCTTCATGACCCCATCTGGAGTTTTCTTGGCAAAGATACCGGAGAGATTTTGCCATTTTCTTCTCCAGCTCATTTTACAGATGAGGAGACTGAGACAAACAGGTTTAAGTGACTTGCCCAGAGTTACACAGCTAATAAGTTTCTGAGGTCAGGTTTGAACTCAGGCCTTCCTGACTCCAGGCCTGGTGCTCTATCTACTGTGCCTTAGGAATCATCTACTTCTGATCTTCTCATTTTACCCAGGAAGAAATTAAAGACCAGAGAAGAAAAGGGTCTTGGTCAAGGTTATACAAGTGAGTTCAAGAGAGAGAACTTATCTTTTCCCATGTTGTGTACATTAACCCTTCAACCCACCCTAGTTTTATGTTTCTAGACTCAAAGAAAAGAAATCTAATTTTCCAAAATTATGAATTGTTGAGTCTAAATGCATTTACATGATCAATTGTGATTCTTTTAGAAAGAATCTCTCATTCATAAGATGAGTGTTGAAGAAAAGATGATTCCTAAGATCTTTTGCAATTGGCTGAAAAAAAATGGCTGGTGAGAAGTTGGTCATGGTCTCAGGTGAAACGTAGCACACATATTAAATTCAATAAACATTTATTAAGTGCCTACAATATGCCAAGTGCAGCTAGGTGGTGCAGTGGATAGAGCACCAGACCTGGAGTCAGGAAGACCTGAGTTCAAATTTGGCCTCAGACACTACTAGATGTATGAACCTGGGCAAGTCACTTAACCCTGTTTGCCTCAGTTTTCTTATTTGTAAAATGAGCTGGAGAAGAAAACTGCAAACTACTCCAGTATCTTTCCCAAGAAAACCATGAATAGGGTCATGAAGAGTCAGACATGACTGAAATGACTGAAGAACAACATATTTCAGATAATGTGCTAAGCGTTGAAGACATATATAATTAAAAGAAAGAAAGTCCCTGCCCTCAAGGAATTTAAAATCTAATGGGAGAAGACAGCATATAAAAGGAAGCTGGAAAGTGGAGGGGAGGACAACAAAGGTCCCTGGTGCTAAGACTTCTTATTCCATTCCATGGAGTTCAAACCAGGAAGAACTGCCTAGGGAAAGTGGAGAGTGGATTGGACAGTCCAGATCCCTCCTCTCTCTAAAGTATAGCTTTGGGAGGAGTTTAATGCTCCAGCCTCCAGTCCTCCAATCAGAGGGGAAAGGAGACTTGAGTGAGTTACTCACCAATCAGGACAGGAAGGGATCCCTAAGGTAAGAGTTGCAGGATGGAAAGAACTAAGTCCTTTGGGCCAGTGAAGTCAAACTCAAATAGGAACTAGGCCACTAAACTGCATACAAGCTTTATTCTACCAAACTAAAGGCTTGAGTTTTCCCCTGGATAGAAAATAAATTTGTGGTAATTAGAAGGGTAAACATACACATTTTGGTAATTCTCTTCTTTATCCTCCCCCCAAAGTACTATGCAGCCTCTAGTTGTATAGTACTAACCTGAATTCTTGAATGTCTCCCAGAAAGGCCTTCATTTTGGAAAGATACAAAGGTACATGGATTCTCATTTGATTCACATTGTTTAAATGACTCATGAACAGTAGTCAAGGAGAGTGTCTTAACAGTCCTAGCTTCTCCTCTAATTTGGAGGCTATTATTGATTCTCAGTACAGGACTCTCAGTACTCCACAAGAAGACTGGTATTCATGAGCAGCCACCACTCAGGCACTTGGTTCTTTTCTTCAGAGTCGTAATTTATGGGATCAAGAGGTGCCATTACATCTTGGGATGGAAATTCAGGGTTCAGGAACTTCTGTCATCCCTAAGGTAGTATGGATCTGGCAGCTGGCTCATCTGATATGGCTCTTGCCCATGCCCTACCACGAATCCTCAATATAGGATTCACCTAGTCATACAACATGAGAATGATGGCAAGTGGAATATTTCCCATGCTGATAAGTTCAAAGAGCCATTTACATAGTCTTCTATATGCAGACTACTCTCAAATCTATGTATCTGTATAAGCAGTTAGATGGTGCAGAGCTCTATGACTTGGAGTCATAAAGACCTGAGTTCAAATTTAGCCTTAGACACTTACTATCATGTGACCCTGGGCAAGTTATTTAACCTCTGCCGGTCTCAGTTTCCTCATGGAGATAACAATATCCCAGGATTGTTATGGGGATCAAATAAAGTACTTTTTGTAAAACTCTACATTATTATTATTATTATTATTATTATTACTATTAATTATCAATTAAGCTAGCCATGTCTAATCTCTCTCCTGAATTCCAGGGCTATCTTTAAAATGACCCATTGTAAATCTTGACCAGTCTATTTCATAAGCAATTCAAACTCAACACGTCCAAAATGGAAATCATTATGTATCATTATATCCTAAACTTCTCTATTTCTAGTGACAACACAGCCACTTTCCAGGTCACTTGGGTTTGCAACCTTGGAAGCTGTCTTTGTCTCTACCATGTCGTTTGGACCCCTGATCCTATCAGTGATCGATGGAAGAATAGGGAGGTCAATAATACATCATATTGTTTCTCTATGGAGCATTTATGGAAAGATATAGACAAGAATTGTTGGGGATGAAAAGATGCGCATGACTTGAATTCTGTACTGGTAGTTGACGTAATCATATCTCCAGTCCCCTCTTGAAATTTAGATGCCAAAGGAGAAAATTTTAGAAGCATATCACTCTACATCTTAGGCTTCTAATGTAATTTAAATATTGTAATGGAATACATCTTGGGATACCTCACAGCTATATAGGAATGAAGGAGGGAAAAGCACTGAAAAAAGAAGAGAAGAAAGTAAAGACCAGGGGTAAAAATAAGAAAAAATGTGTCTAGAAATGGCCCTTCTTTGTATCATGACTATAGGACAAGAGGGGGCATTTGTTTTCAGATTATGTATAAGGAATCCAGAGAAACTCCATACTTCAGCCTCTGGCTATTAAAAAAAGATGGCAGCACAGCTATTTGGATCAATTGACTCAACAGGAAATATTTTTGCTGTATCTGAAATCTTCCTTCAAAGATAAACAAAAGCGTAACAGACAACCTCAAAGAAACTACATGTCCTCAACCTGCGACTTGACTTACATGAGGAAAATCACTCTTCTGTTTTGGAGCTCATGAAGGTCAGCAGAAACCCTTACAGAACTAGAGACCAAAGAAACTCCCAAAGAGCTATCAAATATTACTATGTTCATTGCCTTTGTTTTGAAGACAAACATTCCTCTTCATAAATATGCCACCCCAAAATATGCCAGAGTAATGTGGGTTGGTACTTGAAAGAATGAAGCCACTAGACTCTGCTGACATTTGGGTCTGGTACAGAATTGCATGATAAGCCTATTGAAAATACCATTTTTTATTAAAATCTTGACCCTTGTGAAACAGAACTGAATGGGCATCATCTGTTATCTTGTCTCTTTGAAGCCAAAAGTCTTTAAGCATATTTTCTGAGCAGTTATCTTTGGGATTTCAAGACTAGAATGTATTATGACTGAAGCACTGTGAACTTTGGAGATTCACAATTTTGCTTCCAGAACTCTGAGACTTGCCTGCCTTTTTAATGGAGGCCAATCCAAACTTGAGAACAGATGCCCCTAAGTAATCTAGACAGCCTTTTTATATTTCACCCACATTTCTTGGCTACTATAGTCCTGACAGCTCATACATAGCATAGATGATGAGTCACCAGCTATAAAGGATGTGTTCATTTAGGAGACTTATTTACATTCTCCAATTGCCACTGACCCCTGGCATCCAATCTGTTAACATGAACTGAAGACTTCCTCAGACTGACCAAGATACATACTTTTTTTAAACACTTTGTAGAAATGAAAATATGACAAAGAGGTCACACCCCCTTACTTTCACTGTAGTCACTGTCTTTTGAGAAAACTCCCCCCAAAAAAACAGTCCACCACAAAAAACCCAGACATTGCATGGTCAAATTATTCATTATAGTTCCGGCATGCCCACATGTCTCTTTGTCAACTGAGAAAGCATGCTGTTATAGAAAGATTATTGAAATTTATGTCAGAAATTCTGGGTTCAAATGCCAGCTCTGCCCTTGACTTGTTATGTCACCTTGGAAAAGTCATTCAAGATTTTTAAGGCCAGATTTCTAGAAGTGAAGGGAGGTGGGTTACTCAGTAAATCCTAGGTTGGTTATATCCAGCCGTGAAATATCTAGATTTATGCATCCAGTTCTCAGCTCTGCTTTGATGTATGGTGGTCTGGCCCTACCTTTTTGTGTTATAAAACTTGGTGGTGGTGGTGATGGTGGTGGTAGTGGTGGTAGTGGTGGTGGCATTAGAAACTCTTTTTCAAACCAATGTAGAACAACAATCTGTTCTGTAGCTTAAGCAGTCATAAAGAGTTTCCTGGAGCACTGAGAAGTGACTAATTCAGGCCCACCTAGTCAGTATGTGTCAAAGTGGGATTTGAACTGATACCTTTGCACAGCTGCCCCCCATTTCTGGAATGCTCTCTCTCCTCTTTGCCTCTTGAATGCTCAAGTTTTCTTCAATGCTCAGATTAAGCAACACGTCCAAATGAGGTCTTTTAGATACTCACACCTGCTACAGCCTCCCTCCTCCTAATTGATCAATTATTTATGTATTAAACAATGCATACTTCAAAATGCATATGTCTCATTTATGACATATACTATAGACTATAAGCCCCCTGGGAGCAGTTTCTACTTGCTGCCTTTGTATCTTCATTGCCCGTTGAGTTCCTGGAATAGAGTAGGCCCTTGATGAATGACTGATTAATTCCTGACTTTGAGATCAGCTGTTTATCTGCTATGCTACCTGTTCACTAAATGAAATGGAGTCAAAGTACCTGCATTTAAATCCTACTCTGAAACTGACCATGTGTATGACCTCACTCATTAGCCACCTTATACGCAGTTTCCTCATTTGAAAGATAAACAGGTTAATCTAGGTGATTTCTAAGGTCCTTTCTAGCTCCAAATAAAAATGCTGTGAGTTATAAATAAATGGCACTTTTCTATATTATATCAATGATTTCCCCAATAACCTGTGAGGTAAGAGCTAGTTATTATTTCCCCATTTTACAAGTGAAGAAGTAGGCTCCAACACATTAAGTGACTTGCCTAGGATTTATATAACTAGTAAGCATCTGAAATAAGATTTGAACCCAGGATTTTCTGACTTCACATCCAACACTTCACACTCATCATGGTCTAAAATTGAAGTGTTCTCTAAGGCCAGCAGCTTATTACCAATTTTTCCCATCACCCTGGAAACAATAACTAAGATAAGTAATTTTGTGTGAGGACACCATGTTCTAACTTAGAAGCAAGATTTTTTGGTTGGACCTGAACTTGTCTCAGCAATGGTTTTAGCTCCCTGGGACTATCTAGACACTCCACACTTCAAACATTTTATAGATCCCCGCTGTGACCCTGCTCTTGCCAGATCAAAGCAGCCAAGAACAGAAGAGAAAGAACATTTTTAAGAACTACAGCTTTTCTAACTTTAGAAGACAAGGCCTGAGCTCACTGCTTTTTGCCACTTTTCCCTGATGGGCATTTGTCCTATTCCAGCTGTGGGTGCTATGGTATATTGCCATGGGCATAGTAAATGAGAATGTTAATTTCCATTGCGTATCAATATATACATGTGTAATGGAGTCCAAGCCTCAGGATGCCTATTTCTTTGCATAATAGTTAATTTCCTATTTTAAAAAGTGGTGCGAATGCTCTGAACATCAGTGGAGTCATAGAAATTAAAAATCTTTAACAATACTAGCTCATGGGCAGCTAAGTAGCTCAGTGGATAGATTGCCAGGCCTGAAGTCAAGAAGACTCATCTTCCTGAGTTCAAATCTGGGCTCAGACACTTACTAGCTGTGTCACCCTGGGCAAGCCACTCAAACTTGTTTGCCTCAATCTCCTCAACTGTAAAATGTGATGGAGAAGGAAATAGCACACCAATCTAGTACCTCTGCCAAGAAAATGCCACATAGGGTAACAGAGTGTCAGACATGATTGAAAAACAACTGAACAAAAGTTCATCTTTAAATTGCTATTTATAATTTACATTATTTCATTTTAGTTCCCCAACACATGTGCATAAGCATGCATATATAAGTTATGCATATGTACATATGTGCATACCCTATTTTACAAGTGTATAAAAACACTGAAGCAAGTAATTTTAATGTGATCATAAGTGTCTGAAGCAAGAATTGAAACCAAGGCTTTTCTTACTCTGAGCCTAGTGGGTTTTTGTTTTTGTTTTATTTTACTACAATATATGACCCTTCTATGAAGTTAAAGTTAAGTCTTATATCGTGCAGTAAAATAAACACAAATGAAATATGTGTATATATATGTATGTATGTATATGTGTGTGTTTTCTATAAATCAAATTATAGAAATCCAAGGTTCAGAGAATCCTTGAGAATTATCTCCCCCAGATGTTCTCAACAGCTGTTGGTGTCATCATTCACCCACCGGTGACTTCCTGTCACTTCCAAGATCAAGTATAAAACCTTCTGGCATTCAAATCCCTTCATAGCCAACCTCCTCCAATCTTTCCAGTCTTCTTACATCTTATATCCCCATTTGCCCCTTGTGTTCTTCTATCTAGTTGGGCCGTTTTTCTTGTTATTCTATTGACAAGACACTCCATCTCTTGGCCTCAGGCATTTTCTATGGCTTTCTCCCATACGTGCATTGCTTTCACTCCTCATATCCACCTAATGGTTTCTCTGGCTTCCTTTAAGCCCCAGATAAAATCTCATCTTTTTTCCCCAAACTCTCTTAATTTTAGCAACTTCTCTGTTTAATTACATCCCATTTAACCTGTATATAGCTTGTTTGCACGTATTTCTTTACTTGTTGTCTCCCTCATTGGACTGTGAGCTCTTTGAGGACAGGACTGACTACCTTTAGCCTCTTTTTGTATCCCCAGAGCACAGCATAGTATATGACACATAGTAGACATTTAATAAATGCTCATTGATTAACTGACTAAACATTTTTTTTATTTTCCTATTATCTAAATCTGTGCTTAAGCTACACGAAATTTTGCATTGAAAAAGACGTTTCTCCAAACTCAACTAACACTTGTATACTCTTTCAGTATTTGCAAAAGTCTTTCTCTCATTTGACCCCAATGACAAATTTAGAATATCATTGAAATATACTGGGTAATGTGTACTTCACTTGACAAACAATTAATTAAGCTCCAGCTACGTGCCAGGCATTGTGCTAGATACCAGATATACAAAAGCCAAAAAGACTCAACATTTCTTATCCTTGAAGAGCTTACATTCTACTTAGGAAATAGAGCACATACACCAATAATTAAATACAAATGTAACAGTGACATCACTGCACCTCCGCCAACCCCACTGCCTGAATCTAGTTGTGCTACATTTCTTCTCTCTCCCAAGTATGGGGATCATTAATGCTGGGTTTCAGATTTTTGTATTTTATCCTACAGGCAATGGAGAGAAGTTTGTTGTTGTTTTAAGCTGAATGACTTGATTGGACATGTGCATCAGAAAAATAATTTTGCCACCTATATGATGGTTTTATTAAAGAACAGGACAGGGTAGAAAGGGGAATGTCTAGATCAATTAAGACATAACAGTACTCCATGTGAATGGAAACAAATAAGGGTCTGAAGTGGTTATATAACTGCTAATAAATCGCCAATACATTAAAATTAAGTTATCTTGCTTTGTAAGGAGGTTTTCTGAACCAATTGACTATTCTTCCTAGCTAACAGTTCCCAGAATGTTTTCACAAGCACACTGGGTTAACTGAATCTCACCAAATAAAGCCAGCATGACCTTTCCAGAGAAGGCTTGGAGTGTGGACTATATATTGGAAAGCATAAGGACTTCCAAGGAAATTCCTTATGCAATATAAACCCATAAGATCATAACCTTGTCATTTTACAGTTGATGACACTGAAGCCCAGGAAGGTAAGTGAGTGGCTCGACTTCACAAAGGTAATGAGCTGAAGAGCTAGGATTCAAATCAATAATCTCAGAGCTCACATGCAGTGTCCTTTCCTATTAATCAACAAACACTTAAAATATATTAAGTTTACATTGTGTACAAGACATTGTGCTAGATGCTAGAGATACAAAGGAAAGAGAAAGGAGGGGGCCCAGAAAGCAAAAAGTAAAAGAAGTAATGAAAAATGAGTGTGTTGATACAGTATTAACCTATTGTGTATAAGAAATGATAAGCAGGATGATTTCAGAAAAATCTGGGAAGGCTTGTATGAACTGATGCAGAGTAAAATGAGCAGATCGAAGAGAACATTGTACACAATAAAAGCAATATTGTAATGATGATCAATTTTGAAATACTCACCTATTTTGATTAATACAATGATCCAAGATAATATCAAAGAACCCATGATGAAAAATGCTCTTCACCTCCAGAGAGAGAACTGATGAAATCAGAGTGAAGATTGAAGGAAACATTTTACTTTCTTGTTTTGCTTTTTATTATTTTTTGTAACATGGCTAATATGGAAATATATCATGCATGATTTCACACATTTAATTGATATCACATTGCTGGCCTTCTCAATGGTTGTGGGAGAGATCGGAGGGAGGGAGAGAATTTGGAACTCAAAATTTAAAATAAAAAGGATGTTAAAATAAATGAATGAATGAATAAAAGTGAATTATAAAGGATGAAATAAGTATCAACACTGAGTTATCCTTTTTTGAAGTGTGAAGAACTTCCTCTGGGTGTATTAGAAGAAGGACTTATGTGATTCAGTGGACTATGGGGTATAAGGATTAAATCCCCTTATCCTTACACAAGAAAAAAGCCAACAGTTCCTGCCATCAAGAAGCTTACATTCTGTTGGGGAAGTTGAAACAATAATTTGTAAATAAATGAATACAGAGTGGATGGAAGATAACCTTGGAAAGGAAGGCACTAACAACTAAGGGGACTGGAAAAGGTGGTCTGAAGATGGTGAGATTTAAGCCAAGTCCTAAAGGAAACCAGAGATTCTAAGAAGTAGAAAAGGGAGGGAGACCATTCTAGGCATGGGGTATAGCCAATATAAAGGCATAGTGAGTGCCTTGGGAATTCTCTAGAATGCTGCTTATGAGGAACAAGATGGCTAGTATAGTTTGTTAGTGGACTACATGGAAAGGAGTAATGTTTAAGAAAATTAGAAAGGCAGAAAGGGGCCAGGGACAAAGATGTAGCAGACTTTAAATGCCAACCAGAGAAGTTTATATTTGATCCTGGAATAACAAAAGGGAGCCACTGGAGTTTACAGAATGACATGATCAGGTCTACCCTTTAGGAAAATCAATTTAGCAACTGAGTGGAGACTGGATAACAGTGAAGAGATATTTAAACTGAAAAATTGATTAGGAAAGTATTGTAATCATGAAAGAGGTGATGAGAACCTGTAAGAGGGTGACTATGTGAGTAGAAATAAGGGAATGAATCAGGAAGGTATTTTAGAGAAAGAAATTAGAAAATTGGAAACTGATTTTATATATATATATATATATATACACATATATGCATATATATATAGATAGATAGATAAAAATAGATAAAATGTGTGTGTTGAGAAAGAATGAAATGCAGGGATACACAGAGGTTGCAAGCTTAGATGACCAGATGGATGGTGGTTCCTTTGACAGTAACAGGGAAGTTGGATATAAGGTTAGGTTTAGAGGGAAAGAAAACTAATTCTGCTTTGGGCATGCTGAGTTTGAGATACCTAGAAGATATCCAGTTAAAATATCTAGTAATTAATTGATTATCCATCGATTGGAGCTCAGGGAAGAAGCTATGACTTGGTACATTAATCTGAGGATTATCCATATAGAGATGATAATTGAACCCATGGCAGCTGATCAGATAGATCAGATAACCAAGGGAGAGTACATATAGATTAAAAAAAAGATAAAAAGCAAACCATCCAGGATAAAGGACTGGAGGCCCCAAACAAAATCTATGACACGGATGAAGACCCATTAAAGGAGACTGAGAAGGAACTAACCAACAAGTAAGGGGACAAAGAGAGAATAATGTCATTAAACCACAGAAAGAAGAGACTATTCAGAAGAGAAGATGTCAGTAGTGTTAAATACTGCATAGACTTTAATAAGCATGAGTACTGAGAAAAAACTATTAGCTTTGCAATTAAGAAATCAGTGGGAACTTTCAGGATGGCACTTTCAATTGAATGATGAGGTAGAAAGCCATATTGCAGAGGGTTTAGAAGAGAATGAGAGGATAGGAGGGTGAGTTATCCATTGTAGATAGTGTGTTCAAGAAGTTCACTTGAGAAGGGGAGGAGAGATTTAGGATGATAGCTAGTGGAGATTGTAGGATCTAGTGAGTGTTTCTTTTTAAGTACAAGGGACCTTAGGCATGGAAGCTTCAGTGAAATAACTAGTAGGTAGAAGAAATTGAAAATGAAAGAGTGAGAATGATAATGGGAGAAATGTGCTGGAGAAGATGTGAGAGAATAGGGTGATGAGTCAATACAGGTCAAGGGTGAGTAGGTTCAATCATGGATGTAGAGGGGCTGACTTGGCAAGGAGAAAGGTCACCTCTTAGTCAGAGACTGAAATAAATTGGAAAATAGAGGGAAATGATGTAAGAGTGACATGAAATGAAGAGTCAAGGGAGATTCTCTAAGCATATTTTCACATTTTTTTCAATGAAGTGTGTGGTTTAGAACATTCTCTGTGGTGAATGAGATTGAGAATGAGGGAGGATTGTCTTGTTGTAGTGAGGGCCTAATTGAGATCAGATGTTACGAACTTGTAGCAAACCAAGTAATCATGGTTTCAAAACTTCCTCCAGCTCCATTGAGCATCATATGAGTAGGAAGCAAGGAAACAGATGATTGGAGAAATCCAGATTTGCAGTTTGATGAGGTATGATTGGTATCCAGGGGTGGGGAACCTGCAGCCTCAAGACCACATGTGGCCCTCTAGGTCCTCAAGTGTAGTCCTCTGACTGAATCCAAACTTCACAGAACAAATCCCCTTAATAAAAGGATTTGCTCTGTAAAACATGGACTCAGTCAAAAGACCACACCCAAGGACTTGGAAGGCCACATGTGACCTTGAGGGCACAGGTTCCTCACCTGCCATAGGCTATATAAATACTTGCTAACTCACTCTTGAGAACCACATTCTTCATAAGTTAATGCATGCAATTCACAATTAGCCCAGATTTTTTATAGATTTCAACAGCTAAAGACTCCATCACCAATGGCCAACCAGTTGGTGATGGGCTTCTCTGCCCTTCGTTGGGTTGGTTCTCAGAAAGCAGAGATGACCTGTTTCTAAAATTGTACTTGAAGCTTTTCCAACATAGTATACTCTTTCAGAGTTTATGTTCCATTAGCATAGGTGCTGACAACCCAGGGTCATTGTCACTCTGCAATGAGCCATCCAAGTTGAACTTATAGAGAATTAAATTCAAGATTACGCAGTAAACATATAGGAAGATATAATAACTCAAGGAAGGAGGTTTCATGGAGGTAGCTCCTGAGCTGATCCTTGGGATAGGTTAATATTATGAGATAGGCAGATATCAGAAAGGAATATGTTCTAGGCCTGTGGAAAGTCAAGGGGATGTCCAATGGGATACCGATTTCTATGCACTGCTACTTCTATTTTCCAAGTAAAGGTAATGTGCAAATATAATAACCTTATATCTATTTAGGTTGTGGTCCTGTAAATGTCTCATTAAGTAGTTTTGTCTTGAAATCCCTGTGTAATCTCAAGTTGCAAACCTGATCAGAGGAGTCCTATGGGCAAGGTGTAGTCTTGTTCTGGTCTTTGATTAAAGATGAATTGTACAAGGGGAGGAAAGGTCATTCCTTCCGGTATAGTGAAGGTAATTTAAGATCTGTAAGACTTGTCCTTTTCCTAACACTGCCGGTAAGTTCTTTCTGTGTTGAAGCAAATGTAGAACTTTGTAAAAATAAATTAATGCTAATTAATGAATATGGATGCCAGCACATGGAGTTAAGCAGCTGAAATCAATTCCTCTGCAGTCCTACAGAGGTAAATGACCTCTAATTTCCACCATTTATTTGGTTGAATCTTAAAGAAAAATAAAATTGATCAAATATTCCAGGAACTTAAAAAAATAGGCAACCAGACCCAGTGTGACCTCTGTAGAGGAAACAAATCTTTATTTTGGATCATTTAATGTTGTCCAAATATCTCAGTCTGGGTAAAAGCATAATGTCACCCAGCAGCTTTTTTTTTTAATTTTTGCTAGTTATCTCATTCATTCATTTGTATAAGGTGCGGTACAGATTAGAGTAGAAACTGAATGATCAATTCTTAGGGATGTTGTACATTAGATTCCTGTTTCATCTAAGGATTAGACTAACCCAGTGGTTCCCAACAATTTTTGGTCCACAATCCCTTTCAACAATAGCAAAAATACAACATAATGTGCTGTCAGTCCTTCGGTAATTTAATAGACTATTTACAATATTCTTTTACATTTAGTCATTAAATATTTACAATTACCGTATAGGCAATTTTTGACCAAAAAAAGTTTCAAATAAGCACATTTATTGTTACAGAGGAAATATGTATATGCATATATGTGTATATATATATATGTACACATACACACATATATATACATACATACATATATGCCATAACTGGGCAATTACTGCTTAAGGCATTATTGAAAAATTTTTAGTACAAGCCTCTTGTATTATTGCCACAAACCCCTAAGGGGTTCATGGAACGCTCAGTGGGAACTGCTGGACTAGATAGCCTTTAGCTCTGGGATTCTCTTCTTCTTTGATATTACTTTTGATACTTTTATTCTTAGATCAGTTTCCTGCAATTGTCTCACACATTCCCATCAGAAATTCCCAAGGAGAATCAAAATGTCTTTAATTATGAGGCAAGCAAACCAGAATTGGAATAATAAACAATGAAAAAAACAATTCTCTATATTGTTTGAAGCAAAGTACACGTGATTTTAATATTGTCCATGTCAATGAATGTTCCCCTTCTTCATCAGTGTGGATAATTGGGATTAGATAATAACTTATATAATGGTTCAGTCTTTACACCTTTGGGGTCTTCTGAAAATGTGTCATACTGAGAATTTTTAACATGGAGAAAAAAAGAGATGATTCTATAGTATTCCAAAGTCTTGTCTGTTAGTGGGTCTCGATTTATAACATAAAGTAGGTCATTTGGTACCACTATCAGATGGTAGAACCACTAGAAAAAGACAGGCAAATTATAGCAACCCTCACTTCTCCCCACAGGCATGACCAGTGTACATTTATCCTATAATTTAGTACATAGAATTCTTCTCCCAAGGTATTCCTACCTCCCTGGAATCTGTAAAGTGGAGATAAAATAGCACCAGCATCACAGTGTTGATGTGAAGATCAAATGAAATGGCATATGAATGGTGGGTTGTAAACTTTAAAGCACTATATAAATATCATGTATAAAACACTGAAAATACAAATCAGAAAATATCTAATCTCTATAACTAAGAACCATAGGGCGAATGATACTTCTTATGGGCTGAAAGAGAAATGAGGCACAATGAATGGTACAGGGGCAAAATCCATTGCCACTCAGCCAGCATCCCCTGATAAGGACAGCTGGCTTTGAATTGACTGAAACTAAATGATTAAAAGAGCTGTTTGAATAGAAAGAAACCTGAATGAAAGAAGTCATGGTTCTAAAATTTCTGTATATTGTACCGAAGTTGTAGCTGATGCTTTTGAAGCTAAGGCTTCTAAATGAATCCATCCAAAAATGTTTTTCCTTGCTGTGGAGGCCAAAACTGAGGAAGCACAGAGCCTTTGATTATCCATTGCAGGACCTAAGACAAAGCTTCCTCATTCCCCAATAAGCTCAGTGTTCTGTGGTATGGATAGTTAAAATAAGCAATAATCCCACATTATGCTGGACTCAGGGCAAACCAGGGTTTGAACTCCACCTTTTTGACAGGAAGCAGATCTTCCTTCTTCCTTAGCCTCCACACTAGCAGCTGCTTCCTTTGCTTAAATGTAGAGAAGGCCCTTCTCTTTGTAATATGTACCCCGCAGGTATCTTATTAGTGCATATTCTCCTTCCTTTGTATCCTGTGCCTTCTTTATCTATCCCTTCTTTCTTTCAAGACTGGCCCTAGCAAAACTGTGAAACAGGTAAAATTTATCTCTGTTATTTCCCCTAGCTGCCTTCCTCGTCCAACTCATCCAGGACCCACATGCTGCTGCTGCCTGATTGATCATTCAATCTATTGAAGACCAAGCATTTATTCAGTGTCTTAGAAGTACTTTATTAAGTACCAGGTACTGTGCTAGGTACTGAGAATACAAAGACAAGATATAAATATGTATGTATATATATATATATATTCATGTATGTATGTATGTATGTATACACTTATCTATGTTTATATGTATGTATATATGTACATAGCAAAATTGTGGGGGAGGAATGAATGAGCAGCTTAAGGTATGAGGCAAGACCTAGTCAAAGACCTTAATATGATGCCAGGACCTCTGAAACCCAAAGTGAGCCCTAGACTCTCTATCTTTCTCTTATTATACTTCAAAAATATTCTTAAAACACCAATTTATTCGTTTTCTTCCCAAATATAGAGATAATAGAGTTTTATTTAGGATAGCTTTATGGAACCAAACAAACAAAAAGTACAACTAATACTTTTGGGACCTATATATATATAAAAATAGGGACAGGAACATTCTGCATAACCCTTTCCCCCTTAACTTCCTCTCTGATTCCTCTTGCTGTAAGTTTGTAAATTGGGGCAGTGAATAGAGTGCTAGACTTAAGTCAGAAAGACTTCCTTTGTACAGAGGATATCTTGCTCAGATGTAGAGATCTTTCAAATTAGAATGGGTATTAGAGATTGTTAAAAAAAATAAAAACAAAAAAAAACCCACTCATGTTATAGATGAAGGAAATGAGCCCACACTTGTGTCCCATTCTGTCAGGCCTTTGCTCCCTGCTAGGTAGCAGTGAATAGTGAAACATTAATCATCGCTAATGTTTTGGTTTGGGTATCCTGGCTTAGCAGAAAGAGCAACTCCAATGGAGTCGGGAAGACCTGGATTCACATCCTATGTCTGAAACACTGACTATGTAAACTTGGGTAAAAGATTTTTCCCCCTAAGCACCCTAGGAACCTCTAAGACTATGTGAAATCATAGGTTAGGTAGATATAGTTATTAATGGTTTTATTTATTATTAGTTAATATGGGTATAAATGGAATATACATCTATATGTGCATATATTTCTATAATATTTTGTTATATATTTAGATTATATGCTGTATATCATACATAATATAATTCATATACACATTAAAATAGCATTATATAATATTTTATTATATAGTTATATATCATATGTAAGGTAGTATATAATAAATCCCATCATATATTATGTACTTATATTGTTACATATACACCCATATTGAATGATAATAAAACCACTAATATCTATCCATCTGTCTATCTGTTTCTTTATTTCTCTATCTATTGACCCAACTTTAGCAGTACAGGATTGACTTTCCATTCGAAGAGCATTCTTTTACTAATGATCATCTATAAGTCATAGTCTTAGAGGTTCTTTGTTACCTTGGGTAAGTTATACATCATCTCAGCAACCTTAAGATTGTGAGTGCTAGATCTGCTTTGGTAGAAGGGGTTTTCCCTCATCCAGTTATTGTTTCTGGCATGGTTTTATTAATCAACTTCTCTATTGCTCCCCTCCTCATCCCTTTGACTTCCCAAATCAAATCACTCTTCACTGACTATCAGCCCCTATATTTGCTTATCTCCCCCATTAGAATGCAAGCTCTTTGAGGGCTGGGGATATGTCAGCTTTGTGTTTGTATCCCCAGTGCGTAAACACGGAATATAGTAGGTACTTTTTATTTTTTTTCTTGACAGATTGAGTAAAGATAGCAGAGGGGGAGGGGGGAATGAAACCTCTGTCTAAGTCAGTACTACCTCCATGTTCATTAAATGAACTAGTGCTTTAAGACTCCAACAAGACATCTCAAGATGGGGGTCCATAAAAGTTAATATCAAGTACACACCTATCCTCTCAACCCTCAAAGAAGAATCCTGATTATTGTTTCTAACTTAAATCTGCTAATGACTCTGCTATGATTTCTGCTTCTCTAGCCAAATGTGCCCTTTCTTCTTTGTCTATTGCCTTCCCCATCTAGCCTGCCTACTCCAAGATGTTGTCACTGCCTTTGTTTCTCTCCTGACCCACCTGACTAACCCTCTCCTGGTTCTTGCCTTGTACATTTCAGTTTTGGCTCTCTTCTATGGCGCTAGCTCAGACCTCTGCTCAGATTACCTACACATGCCACATGCTTAACTGGCCAATTCTCCAGCCTGATCTGCTATTCTGGAATATTGATCTCCAGTGCTTACCAGTTTAGCATTGTCTGACCTCATCCCAGGCACCTGGGTTAAACCCAACTAAATTGTAGCTACCTGGGGCAGGTGATCCACAGCCTGCCTGCCTGACTGACTCTGACTCACTCTCATTCTCTCTCTCTCTCTCTCATTCTCTCTCTCTCTCTCTCTCTCTCTCTCTCTCTCTCTCTCTCTCTCTCTCTCTCTCTCTCTCTCTCTCTCTCTCTCTCTCTCTCTCTCTCTCTGTCTCTCCAATCCAAGAGAATCTTTACGTTGATCTTGTATATCTCTTCTCATTGACTGAGTTAATCAATCACTTGGTAATTGTTAACAAGTGCCTATTATGTGACATGCACTGTGCTAAGCACAGGAGTCCCTCTGATGATGGTTTTTGGCTATCGGAGATAGAAGCTGGAGAATATCATGTTTAATCTCTGTGTATAGGAGTATAGCCTTCTTTTTACTAAGATAGTTTCTTATGGTGAACTGAGTTTCTCTTTGTTGATTGGTGGGCTAGAATAATTCCATTGGAAAATGAAAATGGCATTCCCTGATTCAATTCAATTCAACTAACATTTATCAAGTACCTGCTTAAGTGCAATCAAGGTAGAAATTAGAAGGCTGAGGCTGGTAACAAGAAGCTTTGGAAAAGTGACTTATCCTCTCCCTGCCCTTTAAACTACTATATATAAAATTGATTGATGTTTATCAATATAGTGAGAAGGAGGAAGGGGAGAAAAAAAGACAGTCAAGTAAAAAGGGAAGGGGAGAGAGACAGAGAGAGAGAGAGAGACATAGAGAGACAGAAAGACAGAGTCACAGAGAGACAGAGACACAGAGAGACACACAGAGAGGCAGTAAGGCAGTGAGAAATAGACAAATGGGCATGCAAGCAGAGACAGACAAATGGGCAGAGACATAGAGACAGACAGGCAGGCAGGTAGGTAGGCAGACAGAAAAAGGCAGAGACAGACAGAAAGACAGAAGAGAGCAGGGTTGAGCTGAGCCTTGAAGGAAGCTAGATTCTAAGACACAAAGACAAAGAGGACCTATATTCCAGATGCAGGGGATAGCCTGGCTTGCTTGTTATACATAATATTGAGAATTCAACAAAATCCACTATTTTTAAAGAGGGAGCTTGAATTATGCTGATACAACTGGAATCTGAAAAAAATTATTTCTTTTTTTCCAAGGAGAAAGGTCTTATTGCACTTGGCACATAGGCAGTGTTTTCAAATGCTTTGCTAGCTAGCTACCTAGCTAATTCTGAGCCAGCTTGGTAGCACAGTGGACAGAAGGTAGAATTGGAGTCAAAAAGACCTGAGTTCAAATCCTGCCTCAGACACTTACTGGCTGTGTAATCCTGGACAAGTCACTTAACCTCTCTGAGGCTCAGTTTCCCCATCTGTAAAATGGGAATAATAATAATATTATCTCATAGGATTGCTTTGAGGATCAAATGACATAATATATGCAAAGTATTTTGCAAATCTCAAACAGTTATATAGATGCTAGCTATTGGTTATATAAATATTATCTATTTTTATCAATCTATTTATCTAATAAACTGGGTTATCTATGGCTAAAAAAAAAAAGCCACTGGTCCTTTGAAAGACTTGAGCCTGTCTCTCCTAATGGACTGATAAGTAAATTCAGTGAAAGAAAAGAGGTCATTTTATAATCTATTATCTCTGGGGAAGTGAAAGCTTCTAATACCCACTTGAGTTACTCACAAATCACATCCTTGTAACAAAGACCCTTTGAAAAACTGAACCGAAAGGCTAAAAATTCTATAATGGACAAAGATAATCTTTCCCTATGAAAATAGCTGAATCTATTGTACATTGTCATTATGTCACTGATTAGGGCATTAGAACTGAAGTTGTATCTTTTAATCAAATAAAATCTTTTTGAAGAGACCATCCCTTGATAAGTGGTTAACATCCTTCCCGGGGAAACTGTGAAGTAGCGGTAGAAATACTATCATCAAAAGTAGTGTCAATGAATCACAGATCCTGGAACTCAAATCTGGTGTATAAAACTGTTACTCCAGGGCAGTAATATCCCCTGGAACTCAGTAGCTTAATAAGTGTGTGGAGGACTGAGCAATAACAATAATAATAATAACATAATAATAATAGCAGTCCTTGCATTTAGTAAGGGTAGGAAGCTACCCATGTTATCTTTGGACCTCTCCAAATCTCTCTTTGCCTGTTGACTGATGTCTGAAATTCAACCATAGCAGCTTATTTCTTTTTAGCATAAACATTGTCAAAGCACATCCTTCCCATGGGAATTTTAAAACTTTAAGTTACCATCTTATGGAAGAAATGTGGAAGATCAGGGCAACAGATGTGACTGAACATATGTGGAGGGAACACATGTGATTGTGCACATGAGTAAGAACCATATGCTGCCAATCCATACATAAAAACATTCATGTAGAGCACACATCTTGAGACCCAAATGGGGGCAACTCACAAGTCCAGGGAATACACTTGGAGGGATCATATATGCCTCAGCCCAGTGGATCTCTGATAGGACGTTGTTCAGCTTCTTGCTGGGTATCTCAGTTCTACGGCTGACATCTTCAATCACTGCATCTCTCTTTTGGTTGCTTCTGCTCTCTGTTGGGTATGTCTGCTCTCTATTCTCACCTGCTATCTCCTAAGACATAGTGGAGGTGTGGCTTCTTTGCTGGGTTGCAGCTGGAACTGCCAAGGTCTCATTTCTGATAAGGACAGAGGACTAGTCTACGTTTAGCTCTCTGGGGATTTAGACCCTAGTCAGCCATACCTAGCCACCTGACTGGGAGGGAGGCTGAGGGGAACAAAACAAAACAAAGCTTGGGCATTTAAGTTTGCTAAATAAACTTAATATCAGTGCTAAGGTTAATCAGATGTTTATAAATAATTGGAAAGATCCATTGATTTTAATGCAGATACGTTTTGGATCACAGTATCATAAATTAAGAACTGGAAGCGATTTTTGGCAACAGACTAGTCCAGCCTCCTAATCTTACAGAAGAGAAAACTTGTGTTTGGAGAGATTAAGGAACTATCCCAAGGTCACAGATGCAGTCATTAATGAGCCAGATTCTAAACTAGTCTACATGACTCCAGATTGAGCAATGGAGGATAACAGGTGCCAAGACATCCATTAAGATCGCTCTGTCAACAAAGCACACTGTGTGCTTCCACATGTTAGGAGACAGAGGTGATATGGCAAAAAAAATATCAATTAAATCAACAAGAATTTATTAAGCACTGACTATGTCCCAGGCATTCTGTTAAACACTAGAGATACAAAGAAAAGGAGGGGAAAATTTCCCTACTCTCAAAGAGCTCATAGTCTAATAGGTGATGGGGAAGGAGGAAGAGACAGAATGCAAACAACTATGAACAAACACAATACATCCAGAATTGTTTTTCAATTGTGGCCAACTCTTTATGGCCCCATTTGTGGTTTTATTGGCAAAGCTCCTAGAATGATTTTGCCATTTCCTTCTCCAACTCATTTTACAGATGAGGAAACTAAGGCAAACCGGGTTAAGTGACTTACCCAATGTCACACAGCTAGTGAGTGTCTGAGGCTGGATTTGAACTCAGGTCTTCCTGATTCCAGGCCTGATTCTGTCTGCTGAGCCACCTAGCTTCATATAACCAGGATAAATTGGAGTTAATCACAGAAAAAAGGCACTAGCACTAAGGGAAATCAAGAAAAGACCAAGAGCTGAGAATAGTTACAATTACTTCACTTAGAACTTCTGTAATTTCATTGATACAAGTACTCTTTTCACTGCAATAGATCACACCTCCTTATGAAATCACTAGATGGGTTTTGGCGGTTGACTCAGCAAAATCATCATCATCACCATGCCACCAAACTGGTAAAGAACCTCTCTGGCTTAGCTAGGCTAAGACAATAGACACAGTCAGTCACCCAATCCCTACTTGTATCCTTTTCAGCTTGGTAGAACCTTCCAGTTCTGGGATATCATTAGAAAAAGCTAAGGTTTGACAAGGTGTTGGAAAAGGACTTCAGTATATAGCTCCAAAAACTAGAACTATACATTTGTTGTTTTTTTTTTCCTTCTAGGGCCAAGCTTGAATGGAAGAAATATCATTACCAACATACGACTAGTTCGCATCAGAACAGCTATAGGATTGGAGGACCCTAGGGAGTAATGAAATATTTTTTCTCATAAGCCTGTGGAGTTAATTGCACTCTTGAAAGGCAGTACAGAATGCAGGGCTAGTTTGATCTCAGAAAGAGCTTGGAGGTTTGGTGGTTTGATGGTTTGCCAATGGGGATTTAGTGGGCACAGCATATAGCAGTAGTCCAACTGTGGACGCCTGCAGTGATATAAGGCCTGGGAAAGGACAAAAGAACCTGAAGAGCTCATTAAACAGAGCAATTACTGAAAAATGGCAAGAAGGAATTGGCAATGGGAAGCAAAGCCACATAGGCTATGCCAAGTGCTACAGAGCCAAGCAGTTGAGCTGGCCCAGAAGAGCGTGTGAGTGTTTGCTTCAGGATTTAGGTAACTTATGACCACAGACAACAGTTCCAGACTGTACGCCTAAGTCATCAGAAAAATTGAGGTCACAGGGCTTAACTGTGATTTAGATAGGTCTACATCACCTATAGGTCTACCTCACTTTATATTACATGAGGATATGTTCTTAGAAAGTTTTACATACTTTTTTTAATGTTTTTGTTTGTATGAACTGAATCTTCCTTAACTACTTCTACTGTCATTAGAGATGATTAATCTTCTTTTTGTGATTTGTCTTTAGCTGGAAGTGGTTCCAAACAATTTAAAGTTTCTTTGGTAGGAGTTTGCCAGTAGATGAACTCAGAGACCTGTGTTTTGACCTTGCCCTGTTAAACATATTTTCTGTTGTTTTTTTTTTTCAATCAGTGATTTTGATAAAAGCTTAGGTGACCTATTTATCAAATTTGCAGATGATACAGACCCGAGAGGGATAGCTAAGACATTGAATTATACACTCAGAAATATCTCCCTATGCCAGAGCATTGAATTTGATAATAAAATGAAATTTCATATGGATAAATGTAAGTTTTACACTTTGGTTCAAAGAGAATCACCTTCACAAGTATAAGTTAGGGTAAACATGATTAGGCAACAGTTTTCTTGAAAAGCATCTGGAGACTTTAGGGGACTGAAAGATCAATATGAGTTGGCACTATAATTAGGCTGAAAAAAGAAAAAAAAGCTAATTTCTTCCTAGGCTGTGTTCATGGTCATTCATAGAAAAGGAGCCTGGTATGCTGGTATATCATCCCCATGGGGTTACTTCTCCATCTTCCACTTGCATTGATGGACCGGGTACCTAGAGGACAATAACTGCTTCTTTACAATTCTTTAAATTTGGCTAAAGATGTATTTATACCTAGTCTACTTTTAATTGATTGATTCAATTGAGATGTTTAAGCCTTACATGATTAATTGGGTGGGAGATCATCAGACATCTATTAGCACACTCTGGAGAGGATTGTCATTGGCTCTTCCAGGTGGTGATAGGGGTACTAGGTACAGCCATTCTCTTAACTCTCTAGTTCTGTGCTAAATAATGAATAAGTAAATAAATAAATGTTATTCTCTACTGAAGCAAAGGGAAAGGGTCAAGGGAAGCTATTTCCTAGGTTGTGTCAGCACAATTAGCTCATAGTCTATGCCCACATATAACTGAACTGAGAGACATATCATTAAGAAATAAGGGGGTGATAATGTTGCATGGGTTGTCTTTTCAATTAGACTAGCTAATGCCAATTAAGCCAGCATGAATCAGAGCACAGGTTTACTACACTCAGAGTATGTCATAGCCTACCAGCAGTTGGTGGGGAATGTGTTATTCACAATTCAGCAAGCAATATTTATATATTACATGAAACAAAGGGAAAAAAAGATGACTGTTCATTACAACACAGCTGGTCATTCAAAGGAAATAAAGTATGCTTGCTATTAAAAAACGTATATCATTAGTTATAGGAAACAGATAAGGGACTTGTCATTGTTAATATAGATATTCTCACTAAATCAAAGGGGCTATATAAGGAAGGGAGACATTCCAACTCCAAAATCTTCTCTCTTTTTTTTAACAGTTAAGAATTTTTGTACCAATTAGAAAAGGAGAGAAGACACTGAAGGAAATCAGCTGCTGCATATGGTCGTGCAATTCATGCAGGTATCATGCACAGCAAAATGGCAAATACAGATCAAAATGGAGTCGGTTATGTTCTCTCCCAGATTCATTTTCAACAATATTATCCCTCTACCCTAGTCTGACAACATCTGTGATATTGTGTTTATTTCTGGATATCAGAGACTAAGAAGAATATGTATAAAATAAAAAAAAAAACATACAAGGTAAGTCAACCAGGATGGTGAAGGATCTTGATTCCATTCTGATAATTAATTGAAGGAATGGAGCATGTCTGATCTGGAGATGAGAAAACTTGGGGGAAGCGTAAGAGCTGTCTTCAAATAATAGAAATATTAGGCATCTAGGTGTCAAAATGGGCCTGGAATTAGGAAGACCACCAATTCCAACCTCAGATATTTCCTTATGACCCTGGGCAAGTCACTTAACTTCTGTTTGCCTCAGTTTCTTCATCAGCAAAATAGGGACAATAATAGCATTGCTCTGATTCAAGATGATGAAAATATTGATATCAAGTAGCTTCTACTGTATCACTACTATTATATTACAGAAATAGGAAGTCCAAGAAGACCAATGTTATTACCTATTGATACCATCCTGTGTCTTACCAGAATTAATGCTGGAAGCAGCTCTCACTTAGCAGGACTGAGGCTTTGTATTCTGAAAACAGGGAGCAAAATAATGGGGTGGACATACAGATTGTAAACTAAATAATAGCTCTCCACACAGGAAGGTTTCCTAGTTCATTCATGTTCAGTCTTATACTTTTATGTCTTCCATCAAGACTTTCATAGATAATCTGAAACAAAGCACTGTCATAAAATCCAGACACTGAAAAAGTCTCGCTTACATACTTCACCTGTGCCTGTGGGCATCTAGGTATTTGTTTGTTTTAAATGGCATAATAAAAAAGTAGTTAATGATGGGAAGAAAAAATATATAGACATTGTTAAATATAATTGTAAAATGTTCCTTTCCTTCCTTGAATTCCTACAGAACTTCTCATCTATGCTAACGACTTGGCACTTAACCCAGACTCTTTTGTCTGATACAATCCAATCCAATGAAAAAAGTGTTTATTAAGCAAATAACAATGAAGTTGAGGATGATGATGATAAGAATAAGTAGTTTGGAAATCCTGGGATCTGTGCAACACATCACTGCAGACAATAAATGAATAGATAGAAAATGAATAGATAGGTAGATAGATAGATAGATAGATAGACAGACAGACAAAAATAGAATTTACCAAATACTTAGCAAGATATGACCTGGCTAGAATTCCATATCAAAACCATTATCTCTCATGGACTAATTAAAAATAAATACCCATACTATAAATACATACCTAAAAGTATCTTGGAGAACTCAACCAATACACTATATTAGAAAAGGACCAGCCCAGACCATACACTAAGTTCAGAACTGTCTAGTCATAACACTAATCCATACAAACTTGAGGATAACATTTTAATAAATGATGCCTCCCCAAATTCTCATAGTCTCTAAGCTACATGGACTAAAAAGCTTTTGCAGTATAGAAATTTAGCTTAGGAAATTAACGTCATGTGGGAACAGGGTGAGGTGCATGTCATCGCATTTGCTACTGGAGATGTACTGAGGATAGTTATAGTGAGCTCATGAAGCTTAAGTTTCCATCTTAATACTTTTAGGTAACTACAAAAAGGAAGAATTTTATCCACCTGCGTGCGTCTGTAGACCATTAAACACAAAGGAATAATAGCAAGATAGCAAGTTACACAAGAACAATTTCAATCTGAACACTATCAAAGAAGGTGAGAAAAAGACTACAGTAATATTAATAATTAATCCTCACATTTTAGAGCTTTCAGTTTTTCAAAGCATTTCATAGACTCTCCCATTTAAGGTTCACAAATCTGCTGTGATACAGATGTCATTTTATAGATGAGGAAACTGAAGCTCACAGAAGTTAAATGATTTGCCCAAGGGATCATAAGTAATAAGTGTCTGAGGTGGCATTTGAAACAATATCTCTCCTATTTCTATGACACTGTGCTAGACATTAGGATAAAAAGATAAAATGAAACATCATCTCTGCCCTCAAATAAATTATGTTTCACTGGATCAAGGTCAAGATAGATTAGAAGACAGACAGACAGACAGATTGATTGATTGATAGATGAGAAAGACAAGGAGGGAGAGGGAAAGAGAGAGAGGAAATGGGAAAGAGAGAAAGAAACAGGGAAAGAGGGGGAGAAGGGGGGAGAAAGAGAGACAGAGACAGAGAGACAGAGAGAGAAAGAGAGACAGTGACAGAGAGAGAGACAGAGAGAGAGGAGGGAGAGGGAGAGAGATAAAAAAGCTGGGAGAATTTTGGATAGGAGATTCCATGTCTTGAAAATATTAGAAGCTAGATAAATACTAATTATATTATTTAGTTTATTGCTCTATTAGAAGCTGTCCCAAAAGCAAGTTGCTTAATATATTTTGACAACTTCACCCTCCCTCCCAAATAAGTACACATATAAATAAAACTTTTTTCCTAAAAAAAAAGTGGTTTTTGATCTGATTCTACAACTGCATAGTTTTTAGAAAGTCTTTGATGCTATTTCCTTCTCTGCAAAATAAAAAAAAAAGGTGTAATCAATTTCATTTGATTCAAGTCATCAAACATGTTTATTAAGCTTCTGCTATGGGCTGGACACTGCTAGATATTGAGGATATGAGACAAAATATGAACTAGCCCCTACCTAGAAGGACCTTATAATCTACTGAGAATATGCTACATGGAGACAGATTAATAAATACAAAGTGTGTATAATATTAGACAAAGTAATTTCAAGTGGGAAGAAGAATGTTCTGAAGTTCTTTACAATCTTAAAAAAAATAAGTGCCAATTTTAAATATGTGAAAATCACAAATTTTGTCATATTATGAAGTATTTGGGGGTACAAATAAAGGCTCACATACTTAATCAACATTTATATGTGCAAGCCTCCAAATTATGAATATGATAGGATTCTATGTATGCAAAGACTTAAGAAGTTAACACTTCCTTCGTTCTGCCTTCAGGCAGGACTACCTTGTCTCTGATAGCAGAAGGTTTAAATGCCTTCACAGAAGTAAATGTCGCAGCTTCCAACAGTCAAACACTACATTTCCTAACCCACTCCACTTAGAATCTCTAAATTCACTTCTTGAGCTTATTTTTTTTCTTTTTAATAAGGGGCAAAATGTAACATATATACATATATATATATGAATCAAACAAAGATAAATGAATGAAAAAAGCTTTTTCTTAAACATTTACTATGTGCAAAACACTATACTGAGTTATATTATGGGAGACAAATAGAAAAGTGAGAGAGTATGTACTCTTAAGAAGCTCACATTGTATTAGTGGGACAACATAAAAAGGAGGTTTCATTGTCAGGGTATGTGGAAGGATGAGGAGCACCTTAATGGACAACAGCAAGGCAGAGGGTATTGCTTATATAACAAATAATGCAATTTGTCTGTAGTGTTGAGGAAGGAAAGACTTATGTATGAACTTATCCTTCAGTAACATTTTTGATAGATTAAACCACATTGGTCTCAGATGGTGAACCATTTCACAATGCCAAGAACTTTAGTGGTGAGAATTTTCTTCTCCTGGTCCTTAGTAGTTGTAGCTGCTCTGAAGGCAGGGGCAAGGTTGCAGGCCACTACTACTCAGAGGTTGTTGGGTGTGCAGTCCATGGTAGCCGCTTCTTTTGGAGTTCAAAATGATTTCCCCCTCCTTACTCATGTCAGTTCCTTATATTGTGACCAGTGTCCTATATGATGCTCTTGTTTCAGAAATAAGCAGCCTATTTAAATGAGGCTGACAGCTCTGAGATGATGTCAGGGTCACCAAGAGGTTGCTGCCCCCTCCTATACCTTGGAGTCCTAGGTGAAATTACAAAATATGGGAGATAGATTAGTGATGCCTTCTCACTATCTGACCTATACCCTCATCTTCCTCAGGGAACTTCCCTTTCTCATTTGTCAGTAAAAATTGTAATAGCATTATCTACATATAATTTTATGAAATATTTTATTAGATCTCGGTTGATAGACACCATCTCACAATTTTCTGAAGCGTTTATGGCTTTGATCAC
This sequence comes from Vombatus ursinus, assembly GCF_900497805.2. NCBI lineage: Eukaryota > Metazoa > Chordata > Mammalia > Diprotodontia > Vombatidae > Vombatus > Vombatus ursinus. The sequence goes on along the minus strand of NW_020954551.1, from coordinate 31,681,679 downwards.
ATGATTTCAAGTTACAGATATCTTTCCTGAACATTTTTTACTCTACTCTATTGAATACCCAGTTAAATAGTACAAGGTTTATCCAAGAGTGAACTGATGGACATATAATATCTGCTCTCTCTCCTAGAAGGATGCGTAATGAAAATTTTTTTTCACATAGTACCTGAAATGCTAACAGTGTGGTCCAACTGTGCATGAAACTAGCCCTAGACAAGAGCAAAAATCTCATGGTTTTGTCAGCAGAGTTCCTATGAAGCATCTTTTTCTTGGTTTTAAGAGAGCAAGGCTAAATTATTTTAACACCAAAAGACTTGGTGATATGTTTTATTCCCCAATGCACTGATTCATACCACTGGACGATTCTTCTCTTCTTCAGTCTAAGCCTCCACTTTTTATTTAGCTGTCTGTAAAGATGGTGTTCAGCCAATGGGTCAATGATAAGTAATGCCTATCAGCTGCAAGGTATGGTTACTCATTTGAACAGCTGGAAAAAATTGTGTATGCCTTAGACTAGTGCATGAATTAGTGATACTGAGCACAAGCCCAAGAGAAAGCTAAACTGTGTCTACTAATGGACAAGTAAACAACCCTTCAGAAATGAAAATAATTCATTTTTTAAAATATCGTAGCAGAGACACAGGTTGAGCCATAAGCTACATTAATATTCCTGCAAAAGAGACTTATTTAGACCCTGGGGGGGAATTAAGTATGTCGTTTTAAAAATTTGTGGCACCACTTATTTTAGGGAGCTGACAAGACTTATTTAGTCCAGAGTTCTTCGCAGTTCTGTGTCAGGAGCAAGCATAATTACCATCTGCTTGGTATTCCCAATAGGAACAAAGCTCTCTCTCACACACAAGTACTTTAAAAAGAGAGAAAGAGAGAGACAGCAACAGGACTGTTCAATATCACAATTCGGTAGCATTTACCATCAGTGAAGGGTACAGTTACAGAAACCTTTGCTATCTTTTAGTATCCTCTGGCAGTAATCCTTGAAGGAGTTCAGGACATTTAACAGAGTCTTTGATTTCATTTCAGGGTGGCAGTGCATCTATCCGAGAGCCTGTGGGATTGGTCTCTGGCTTCACCTGTTGACTTTTCTATCACAACTTTCAGGCTCTGTTAAGGGTGGTTATTGTACCTGGTAGTGGACCAGAAAATAGTGGAATAAGAAATGAACTTAAATGTAGCAGTTGTGATTCACAGTGGTTACACTGACACCTTTACTTTTGTGTTGCGCTTCGACACAAAGTCATGCAGCTCTAGCTATGACCAAATAGTAAAACAGAATGTAGCTCAAGCAAATTGATGGAAGACCATTGAGAATAAGACTAGTAGGGGTGAAGCCAAGATGGCAAGGACTCACCTAAAATCTCCCCCAAATCCCTCCAATTCCCTCTAAATAATGACTCTAAACAAATTCCAGAGCAGCAGAACCCACAGAAAGACAGAGTAAAACAATTTTCAAGCCCAAGACAACTTAGAAGGTCCGCAGGAAATGTCTGGTGCATCTGGGTGAGAGTGGAGCACAATCTAGCACCAGCCATGCCAGCATAGTCCTGGCCTCATCAAACCAGGAGCAGGCCTTAGGAGCCACTGAGTCAGCAGTGGGAGCAATTGCTTTCAGAGCTCTCACAAATGGTAAGAGGGTTGAATAGCTGGGCAGAAGGAGATTACAGGGGTCTCTTTGCTGGAACTGGGGGCAAGATTCTGTTGGCCTTTCCCATACTCAGATCCAGGCCACAATCCTGGGTGGTAGTTCTAGAGTGAGGAGGAACACTAGCAAACCAGAGCTTGCAGCCGCAATAAAACTGGGACCTCATCACAGTAGAGTACTTGGTCTCATGCACAGACCAGAACACAGGCCAGGAGAGTAGTAAATACCTCTCCTTAGATCATACCACCTTGGAAGAACTGAAAACTTATAGTCCCTAGAAATATCACTGAAAATGTCTGCACAAAACCCCTGAAGCTTGGGACATTGGGCCCTCCACCCTGGAAGCAGAGCCCTACTTTGACAAAGACTTAAAAGTCAACTAATAAACTGGGAAAATGAGGAAACAATAGAAAAAAATTTCTGACTATGGAAAGTTACTATGGTGACAAGAAAGATCAAACCACACAACCAGAAGACAACAAAGTCAAAGCTCCTATATCTCAAGACTCCAATAAAAATATGAATTGGTCTCAGGCCATGGAAGAGTTCAAAAAGAATTTTGAAAATCAAATAAGAGAAGTAGAGGAAAAATTGGGAAAAGGAATTAGAGTGATGAAAAAAATCATAAAAAAGTCAACAGCTTGGCAAAGGAGACACAAAAAATTGCTGGAGAAAATAACGCCTTAAAAACAGATCAGGCCAAATGGTAAAAGAGGTACAAAAAGCCAGTGAAGAGAAGAATGCTTTACAAAGCAGAATTAGCCAATTGTAAAAAGAGGCCAAAAAGTGGCCAAATGGAAAAAGAAGTATAAAAGTTCACTGAAGAAAATAATTCCTTAAATTTTAGAATGGATCAAACAGAAGTTAATGACTTTCTGAGAAATCAAGAAACAATAAAACAAAACCAAAAGAATGAAAAAAGAAGACAATGTGAAATATCTCATTGGAAAAACAACTGACCCACATGCACAAAAATATTTATAGCAGCTCTTTTTGTGGTGGCAAAGAATTGGAAATTGAGGGAATGCCCATCAGTTGGGGAATGGCTGAATATGTTGTCATATATAAATGTAATGAAATACTGTTGTGCTATAAGAAATGATGAGCAGGCAGACTTCAGAAAAACCTGGAAAGACTTACATGAACTGATGCTGACTGAAGGAAGCAGAACCAGGACAACATTGTACACAGTAACAGGCACATTGTGTGATGACTAACTTTGATAGACTTATCTCTTCCTAGCAATGAAAAAATCTAAGACAACTCCAAAAGACTCGTGATGGAAAATGCTGTCCCATCCAGAAAAAGAACTATGGAGTCTGAATGCTGATCAAAGCATATTATTTGCTATCTCCCTTTTTTTCTGTTTCTTCTTTCTCATGGTTTCTCCCATTGGTTCTAATTCTTTACAACATGACTAATGTGAAAATGGGTTTAATATGAATGTATATGTTGAGCCTATATCAATTTACTTGCTGTCTTGGGATGGGGGAGGGGAGAGATGAGAAGAAAATTTGGAACTCAAAATCTTATGGAAATAAATGTTGAAAGCTAAAAATAAATAAATAAATAAATTTGAAGAAGAAAAAAAAAAAGGAAAAACAACTGACCTGGAAAATAGATACAGGAGAGATAATTTTAAAATTATTGAACTACCTGAAAGCCATGAGCAAAAAAAGAGCCTAAACATCATCTATGAAGAAATTATCAAGGAAAACTGTCCCAATATTATAGAACCAGAAAGTAAAACAGAAATGGAAAGAATCCACTGATCACCTCCTAAAAGAAATCCCAAAAGGAAAACTCCCAGGAATGTTACGGCCAAATTCCACAACCCCCAGGTCAAGGAGAAAATATTGCAAGCAGCCACAAAGAAACAATTCAAATATCATAAAGCCACAGTCAGGAAAACAGCACAAGATTTAGCAGTTTCTACATGAAAGGATCAGAAGGTTTAGAATATGATCTTCCCAAGGGCAAAGGAGCTAGGATTACAACCCACAAAACTGAGTATAATCCTTCAAGACAAAAAATGGATATTCAATGAAATTGAGAACTTTCCAACATTCTTGATGAAAAGACCTGAGCTGAATAGAAAATTTGAATTTGAGATGCAAGACCCAAGAGAAGCATAAAAAGGTAAACAGGAAAGGGAAATCATAGGGGATTTAATAAGGTTAAACTGTTTACATTCCTACAGGGGAAGATGATACTTGTAACTCATAAGAACTTTCTCATTCTTGGGGCAGTTAGGAGGAGTATATGTAGAAAGAGTGCATAGGTGCGAGTTGAATATGAAGGGACAAAATCTAAAAAAAATAAAATTAAAGGGTAAGAGAAGAATGTATTGGGAGAAAGAGAAAGGTAGAATAGGGCAAATTATCTCACATAAGAGGTACAAAAATACTTTTTACTGTGAAGAGGTAGAGGAGGTAGGTGAGGGGGAGTGAGTGAACCTTACTCTCATCAGAATTGGCTCAAAGAGGAAATAACATAAATACTCAGTTGTGTATAAAAATATTTTACCCTGCAGTAAAGTAGGAGGAGAAGGAGATAAGAGAAGGGTTGGGTGATACAAGTGAGGGAAGATTGAGGGAGGCGGTAGTCAGAAGCAAAACACTTTTGAGGAGGAACAAGGTGAAAGGAGAGAGAAAATAGAATAAACAGAAGGGGAAATAGGATGGAGGAAAATGCAATTAGAAATCAAAATTTTGAAGCAAGTTTCTCTGATAAAGACCTCATTTCTCAAACATATAGAAAACTGCATCAAATTTATAAAAATAAGAGCCATTCCTCAATTGATAAATGATCAAAAGAGATGAGTAGATTTCAGATAAAGTAATTAAAGCTATCTATAGTCACATAAAGTGCTCTAATTCACTATTGATTGGAGAAATGCAAATTAAAACAATTCTGAGGTACTATCTCATACCTCATAGATTGGCTAATAGAATAGAAAAGGAAAATGGTCAATGTTAGAGGGGATTTGGTGGAAATGAGATATTAATGCACTGTTGGTGGAATTGTGAACTGATTCAACCATTCTGAAGAGCAATTTGGAACTATGTTCAAAGGGCTATAAAACCATGCATACTCTTTGACCTAGAAATACCACTATTCGTTCTGTATTCCAAAAAGGATTAAAAAAAAGGAAAAAGGACCTATATGCACAAAAATATTTATAGCAGCTCTTTTCTGGTGGCAAAGAATTGGAAATTGAGGGGATGCACATCAATTGGGGAATGGCTAAGCAAATTCTGGCATGTGATTGTGATAGAATACTATTGTGCTATAAGAAATGATGAGCAGGATGCTCTCAGAAAAACCTGAAAAGACTTACACGAGTTAATGCAAAGTGAAATGTACTGTGCACATAGTAACAGCAATATTGTGTGATGATCAGCTGTGAATGACTTAGCTATTCTCAGCAATACAATGATCCATGACAACTCTGAAATACTTATGATGAAAAATGCTATCCATACCCAGAGAAAGATCATCTGAATACATTTTGAGAAATACTTTTTTTAACTTTATTTTTCTTGTTTTTTTGTCTTTGTTTTCTTTCATGACATGACTATTATGGAGATCTTTTGCATGACTACACATGTATAACCTATATCAAATTGCTTGCCTACTCAATGAGGTGGGGTGGGGCAGGAGGAAAGGGGAGAATTCAGAACTCAAAGTTTAAAAACTAATGTTAAAATTGTTTTTACATGTAACTAGGGAAAATAAAATACTAAATAAAGAAAAAAAGAGAGAGAATGAGACTTGTGGACTATGGTAAATGCCCAGCTAATGAAATCTATTAAAATTCATTCTATGAAGCAGAATAATATTCTTTAAAAGCCAAACCTGTTTTTGAAAAAAAAAAAGTTACTATCTTTTTTTTTTGTTTTTGTATCACATACATTTCCCAATGTATCTAACTTCCCCTGAAAGAAAGTCATTCCATATAACAAGTATTTTTTTAAAAAAAGAAAAGTTTATCAAAACTAGCAAATACATCAAAACATTATAATATTATATGCAGTATTCTATACCCATGATGTCCTCTCTCTGCAAAGAAGCTGAGGAAGTAGTCTTATATCTCTTCTTTGGGGAAAAGTTTGGTCATGATGATTTCACAGTATTCAATTTAATTTTTTTTGTTGTTAATGTTTCCATCAACAAATTTATAGTCAGCCTATATATTGTTTGTCTTGTTCTGCATATAATATCATCATCATCACTATCATTATCATCAACAACAACACCAACAACAATTAATAACATGTATATTTTTGCAAAGGAATTTACATGTATCTCCTTATTTGATCCTTTCAACCCTGTCAGGTAGGCACTATTATTACCCCCATTGTAAAAGTAAGGTAACTGAGGCAGAGAAACTTGTCAAGGGTCATGCAATTAGCCAGTGTCTGAGGCAAGATATAAATGTGGATCTGCCTGACACCAAGTGTAGACCTCTTTTGACTCCCCTATTCTACCTAGCTACCTTGATGGCATCAGTTCACATAATTTCCCCCATTTCTATAGTCATCACTTTCATTTCTTATAACTCAATAATACTGTATTTGCATTCAATCCACTAATGTGCTGGTAAATGTTTAATTACAAGCTCTCTGAGAAGAAAAATATACACATGACACACTTTTAAGTTGAATGTGTCTATTAATATTTTCTCTATCACTTTTTCTTTTTTTAAATTTTTTATTAATTTATTTTGATTTATCAATAATCACTTCCATATGTTTTTGAGTTTAAAATTTTTCTCCCCCTTCCTCCCCACCACCCTCCCCAAGACAGTGCACAATCTGATATAGGCTATACATTTACATTCATATTAAACATATTTTCACATTAGTGATGTCATAAGTAGAAATTAAAACCAGTAGGAGGAACCATCAGAAAGAGGAAACAAAACTCAACAGAAGAGAAAAAAAATAACAATAGTTCTTTCTTTGGGTGTGGATAGCATTTTCCATCACAAGGCCTCTGGAGATGTCTTAGATCCTTGTATTGCCGGGAAGGGTTAAGTTTATCAATATTAGTCATCACACAACGTGGCTGTTATTGTGTACAACGTTCTCTTGGTTCTGCTCACTTCACTCAGCATCAGAGCATACAAGTCTTTCCAGGTTTTTCTGAAGTCAGCCTGTTCATCATTTCTTATAGCACAATAGTATTCCATCACATTCATATACCACAACTTGCTCAGCCATTCCCCAATGGATGGGCATCCTCTCAATTTCCAATTCTTTGCCACCACAAAAAGAGCTGCTATGAATATTTTTGCACATGTAGATCCTTCTCCCATTTGTGTGATCTCTTTGGGATATAGCCCTAGAAGTGCTATTACTGGGTCAAAAAGTATGCACATTTTGAAAGCCCTTTGGGCATAGTTCCAAATTGCTCTCCAAAATGGTTGGATCATTTCACAACTCCACCAACAATGCATTAGTGTTCCAATTTTCCCACATCTTCTCCAACATTTATCATTTTCCTGTTTTGTTATGTTGGCCATTCTGATAGGTGTGATGTGGTACCTCAGAGTTGTTTTGATTTGCATTTCTCTAATCAATAGTGATTTAGAGCATTTTTTCATATGACTATAGATGGCTTTAATTTCTTCATCTGAGAACTGTCTGTTCATATCCTTTGACCACTTATCAATTGGGGAATGGTTTGTATTTTTATAAATTTGACTTAATTCTCTATATATATTAGAAATGAGGCCCTTATCAGAGAGACTGGTTGTAAAAATTCTTTCCCAATTTTCTACCTTCCTTCTAATCTTAGTTGCATTGGCTTTGTTTGTGCAAAAACTTTTCAATTTAATGTAATCAAAATTATCTCTTTTGCTTTTTGTAATGTTCTCTATCTCCTGTTTGGTCATGAATTCTTCTGTTCTCCACAGATCTGACAGGTAAACTATTCCTTGTTCTCTCAGTTTGCTTATAGTATCAGCCTTTATATCTAAATCATGTACCCATTTTGACTTTATTTTGGTATATGATGTGAGATTTTGGTCTATGCCTAGTTTCTGCCATACTCTTCCAGTTTTCCCAGCAGTTTTTTTTCAAAGAGTGGGTTCTTATCCCAGAAGGTGGGGTCTTTGGGTTTATCAAATAATAGATTACTATGGTCATTGACTACTGTGTCTTGCATACTTAACCTATTGCACTGATCCATCACTCTATTTCTTAGCCAGTACCAAGCAGTTTTGATGATTGCTGCTTTATAATATGATTTAAGATCTGGAATGTCTAGGCCACCTTCCCCTGCATTTCTTTTCATTAGTTCTCTTGATATTCTGGACCTTTTGTTCTTCCAAATGAATCTTGTTATTATTTTTTCTAACTCTATAAAATAATTTTTGGTAGCTTGATTGGTATGGCACTGAATAAGTAAATTAGCTTAGGTAGAATTGTCATTTTTATTATATTAGCCCGGCCTACCCATGAGCAACTGATGTTTTTCCAATTATTTAGATCTGATTTTATTTGCATGAAGTGTTTTGTAATTGTGTTCAAATGAGTTCCTTGGTTTGTTTCGGGAGGTAGACTCCTAAATATTTCATGATGTCTACAGTAAGTTTAAATGGAATTTCTCTATCTCTTGCTATTGGGCTTCATTGGTAATATATAGAAATGCCGATGATATATGTGGGTTTATTTTATAACCTGCAACTTTGCTAAAGTTGTTTATTATTTCAAGTAGTTTTTTACTTGATTCTATGGGATTCTCTAAGTATAACATCATGTCATCTGCAAAGAGTGATAGCTTTGTTTCTTCTTTGCCTATTCTAATGCCTTCAATGTCTTTTTCTTCTCTTATTGCTAAAGGTAACATTTCCAGTACGGTGTTGAATAACAGTGGTGATAATGGACACCCCCAATCTTATTGGAAACGCTTCTAGCTTGTCCCCATTACATATTATGCTTACTGAAGGTTTTAGATAGATACTATTTATTATTTTATCTCTATCACTTTTAAGTTTAGACAGTCAAGAAAATAATCAAGCCTTGATTTCTAGCATTTGCTGATTTTCTGAAAATTTAGCCATCAGCTCTTCTCATGAATCTATTGGAGCTGCCTCCAATATACCCCTGAACATACTTGTTTAGCCATTCACCATGTATGAGCATCTACTTTGATTCCCGCTCTTTCCTACAGCAAAAAGTATGGCTATGAACATTCTGGTGCCCAAGGAACCTTTCCTTTTATCATTGACCTCCCTGGAGTATACTCTTTGGAGTGGGGTATTTGGATCAAAGAGTATGAACATTTTCCTCACTTTCTAAAAACAATTCCAAATTGCTTTCCAGAACAGTTGGAATAATTTCTTTGCTCCTTCAGTAGACCTATCTTCCCACATACCACATTCCAACATAGACTTTTCTCCTTTTGATCATCTTTGTCAATTTGCTGAGTATGACATAAAATCTCAGAGTTGTTTAGATTTGCATTTATTTTATTGTTCATGATTTGGGTTATTCTTTCATGAAATTATTAATAGTATACAAATTTTATTTTGAAGAGCTTTAGTGTATTTCATTTGACCATGCATACCCTCTCACTGAAGAATGACCTTTGTAGACCTCCAATTTCACTGGAATCGAGAATACTGCCAATGCAGATCAACACTTGCTCTTCAACCTGTAGTCTTTGAGAGTTACCTAGAATACTGAGAGGTTAAAAAGACTTTCCCAGAGCAACACAGCCAGTATGTTTCAGAGGCTGGATTTGAATGCAAATATTGTTGTCTCCAAGGCCTAGATCTTCCATGATGCCAGCTGGATCTCAGAAATTATTTTTAGGACTCTGATTAGCTAGAATTCTAAAATAACAACCCTAAATCTTTAACCAGTTGAATAATTTTGGTGATTCTTCTGGTTACAGGGCTTAACTGAGTTCCTTTAAAAGTAATCCTATATCTGGGATTTCATTTGAGACTTACAACAACCAGAAGAGATAGGGCAGGTAATATCCCTGTTTCACAGATAAGGAAACTGAGACCAGTTTATAACATCAACATCTGGGACTTCTCACTATCTCTCTCAGTCTATGTATCCAATCAACTGACAAAACTTGCATTTCTACCTTCACAGCATCTCAATTCAATTCAATAAAGATTTATTAAGCATCTACTATGTGCCAGGCACCATGCTAAACTCTGTAAATTAAAAAAAAAAAAGAGGCAAAAGACAGTCATTGCCCTCATGGAGTTAAAATCTAATGGGGGAGATAACATGCAAACAAATATATACAAAGCAAGCTATATACAGGATAAATAAAAATAATTAATAGAAAGAAGACACTGTAATGAAGAGGGGTTTGGGAAGGCTTCTTGTAAGAGGTCAATTTTTAGTTAGGACGTAAAGGAATCCAAGGAGGTAAGTAGTCAAAGTGGAGGAGGGGGAACAGTCCAGAAATGAGGAAAAGCCAGAGAGAATGCTCAGAGCTGAAATGGAGCGTCCTGTTCATGAAATAGCCAACAGGTCAGTGCTGCTGGATCTAAGAACATGCATTGGGGAAGAAGATGTAAGCAGACTGGAAAGGTAGGAGGGGGCTAGGTTGTGAAGGGCTTTGAATGACAAAGAGAACATTTCCTCATTGACTCCTGGAGCCAATAGGAAGCCACTGAAGTTTGTTGAGTGAGTGGGGGGAGGGGTGGGGCAGAACATGATCAGACTTACTTTTTAGGAAAATCATTTTCATGGCTGAATGAAGGATGGGTTGTAGTAGAGAGAGACTTGAGACAAATTACCCACCAGCAGGCTACTGCCATAATTTAGACTTGAGGTGATGAGTGCCTGCAACTGGAGTGATGGCACTGTCAGAGAGAGGAGGGGGAATATTTGAGTCATGCTGCACAAGTGAAATTGGCAGGCCTTGGCAACAGCTTCAGATGGAGATGGGGAAAAATATTGAGGAATCCAGAATGACTCTTAGAACATCTCTCACATCTAACTCTTCTGTCTATTCACACAGACACTACCTTAATTTTGGCCTTCATTATCTCTCACTTAAAATATTACAACAGCTTCCTAACTGGTCATCCTGCTTCAAGTAACTCCCCACTTCAGTACTTCATAGACTCAAATGCCAAAGTAAGTTTCCTTAAACATAAATCTGACCATGTGACTTCCCTTCTTCATCAACTTTGGTGGCCTCTATTATTTCTAGGAATATGTATATGCGTGTACACATATATGTATATATATACATACACATATGTATACATATATACATATGCATATGTGCATATACATACATATTATACATGCATACATGCATGTGTATATATTATATATATATACACATACATGTGTGTATCTATGTATGACATTGTGTTTGGATTTTAAAATTTCACACCTTGGTACCAACCTATCATTTGGACAGTGGACATTACTTTTCTTCCCCACCCCACATGCACACTGGATTCAGTCAGATTGGCTGACTTTCTGTTCCTAATACAATATGCTGAATATTTCATCTCTATGACTTTTTACTGGATATGCCACATGCCAGGAATCTAGTCTTTCCTTATCTGTTTCATAGAATCATTCTCTTTCTTTCAGATGGAGCAAAGACACAATCTTCCACATGACACCTTCTACTGCTAGCACCCTCCCTTCCAAATGACCTGACCTTAACTACTTTGTATAGATTTGTATTATTAATTTTATATATATGCTGTACATATTGTGTGCTGTCTGCTCCTTTAGAGTGTAATATCATTGGGAGCAGAGATTATTTTATTTTTTGTACTTGTATTTCAAGTGTCTTGCATATAGCAAGTGCTTTATAAAGATTTGTTGATTGATTGACTGCTTGCTTGATTGCCAGATCTCACATTAGTGTGATATAAAAGAAAGAACATTGGGTCTGCAGCCAGAGAATCTGCATTCAAATCCTGACTGTACCACTTACTAATTGTGTGACCTTGGACAAGTCAATCACCTTCTCTAAGTCTTATTTTCTTCATTTGTACAACAAGCAGAGTAAAAAGTTGGGGTGAAATTGGCTTAGATGAACCCTGAGGTCCCTTCCAACTATCAATGTATGATCCTATGAAAGAGGGACATAAGTAGTGTGCACAGAACTGAGACAGGAGTCAAGACTTCCTAATGTCTATAACCCCAGGTCTCTTTTGCTATGAATGCAAAATATGGCCTCATCAGATAAACACAAACAATGAAGGACTGTGGATTTTTCTTTTCCACTTAGAAACAAGCACATAACTATCTCCACCAGTTCCTTTGGAGTTTCTTTCAATTTGCAACAACCTTTCTCCTTTCTTTGATGTGCACATGCCATCACTTCCAATCAGTTCACCTAATTCTCTAACAGTGCTGATACCCAGAGATTGAATTTTCCCTCTCTAGTCCAACTCCTCATTTTACAGAAAAGGAAACAAAACAGCTTAAGTGACTTGGCCAAAGTCACACAGAGAAGTTACAGAGTTTGAATCTGAATTTGGATCCTGGACCTTCAAGTTAAAGACTTAATTTAGCTATCTTTCCAATGCAAAAGAAATAAGGGTAATGGAAGTCAATCATTTTGATCTCTTTTTGGGCCCTGTCTCCTCTACTTTTTCCTCATGCTCTTCAGTTGCTTTCTCCTCATAGTCTTGCTCCAAGGGTCCCCAGTCACCCATGAAAGCATATGGCCAGGTAGAGAAGCATATTTGTTTTTAGACACATGGCTTTCCCAATCCAAGTTTCTGAAGGAAAGGACAGTGTCACAGAATTCAGAGCATGTTAATTTGAAAGAAAATAGCTCTATTAATGATAACTCTGGGCCAATCTGCTCTTCTCCCCCATATTTAATTGGTACTAGGGATTTCACGAGAAGTCATAGCGACTTTGAAAAGCACCACTGAGCACTCCGTGGTATAATTAGTAAGAAGCTGCCAATCTGGCTCAGCAGGCTATAAAGCACAATGCGTCTACATCTTGCCAAAAAAACCTTTGTAGGTAAGTGGGTAAGACATGCAGGAAGGAAGGTGTCTACATGTGAGACAGCTTGAGGGAGGAACAGAGATGGGTCATATTCCCTGGGCTTACGTCCTTTTAAGAAAAATGAAAGAGTGCTGGGATAAAATCCTCAAAGAGGATAAAAACAACTTCCTAAAATTATTGAGTTAATTCGTTTATTTGCTTTTAACATGAAGCTTGCTAGGAAGAAAGGAAGGAAATAAGTGAGGAAGAAAATAAGGAAGGATAGATGGAAGGGAGGTAGGAAATAAAGGAGGAAGGAAGGGAATAAGGAAAATGGAAGGAAGGAAGAAAAAAAGGAAAGAAGGAAGAAAGAAAGGAAGGAAGGAAAGAAAATTCATAATTTAATTTGCATAGTTATTGTAACTATATTCATAATTATTCATAATTTTCTTATGTGGGACATGAGCTACTTAATGGTCCCTGGCCTATCATGGTGTGAATGGCAGCAATATCTCTATTTCTACAAAGTTTTTTTTTTTAAGATTTTCAATTTTCCTCACCTTTAGTAAAGACATGTATAAATGAAAAACAAGTTTTAACCTTCCTACATGTCTCAGTCATGGCTTGGCTTGATTTATCCATTGACTGGTCTCTGACATTCTGAGCTCCTTCTTTGTCAGGCTCTTGCTAACTGTGCTCGACTCTTCTTTAACCCTTCTCATTGCTGGAAATGCAGAGCAGTATAGTTTGAGGTGAGGGGAGGGACTCAGAAACTCTGGGTTCGAACTTTGAATTTTCTTCTTGCTACTTGTGCAGCCTCAACCAGACCATTCAATAGAATCACAAAATGTTAGCACTGAAAGGTACTTTAGAGATCATCTAATCCAGGTGCCTTCATTTTATTTTTATTTTTAAAAATCCATTTTATGGGTGCATTTTGTCTTTATATTCAAGTCATTTTTTTCCTACACAACCCCAGACTTAACCCCTCCATTATAATAAACAAGAACAATTATACAAACATTTCCAATGTAAGAAGCTCACATCTTTACCATATTAGGTATGTTTTTTTTAGCTTCCTTTGAAAGATCTGTTCATTTACATTGATGTAATTACTATTCATATTTTTCTCTGTGTTCCAATTTCTTTACTCTACATCATTTAACACAAAACTTCCCCTATTTCTTATTGACGTCAACCAATGCAAATCTTCCCATATTTCTTGTCTTTCCTCATATTAGTCATTTCTTACTGTATATTAATATTCCATTACATTCATACAGCATAGGGTTGTGGTTTTTTTTCAGCCAGTCATGAATATGTCAATACACACTTTGTTTCTAGTGTTTTGCTATGACAAAGCAGACTGTCATGAATTTTTTGGGCCTCTCTTTCTGTCTTTGATTTCTTTGACGCATATGTCTAGCAGTGTGATTCACCCTCATGTTAGAGATGAGGAAACCACAAGTAAAAATAGACCTAAACCCAGGACTTCGGAGTCTGTGGATTTCAATTGCAGTGTTCTTTCCATTATATAGATCACCACCCCACTCTCTAACTCTCCCTTTCCATATTTACAAAATGAGGAGACTTGCTTTACTTATCTTAGAATGTTATTATAAGAATCAATTAATAAAACATATATGAACATACTTTGTAGTCATAAACCACAGTGTAAAAGTACCCCTCACCCCACAACATACACATACATTGGGCTTTCATCCCTTTGTTCAACTTTCTTTCTATCTTAAATGATGTCATTTTCTTTTCCTACCATATCATACAATGTCTCCATTTCATTCAGTCCACTGTTTTCATCCTCCCATTTCTCCAATTCATTCTTGTCCCCCTTAGGGTGATAGATGCAGTGGAGTGAGTGATGAAGCTAGGAGAGAGAGTTCAGACATCTGTTTTCAGTTGTAAGGAGAGAACCCAGGGTGGAAACTTCCTCAAGTGATGTCAATCACCAATTTATCTCTAACTTGAAGTCAATGAAACTTACCAGAGGAGGCAGAGAAGTTAAATGATTTACCCCAAGTCAGTCAATGTGTAAAAAAAAGATGGTCTTGAACCCAGGACTTCCTGACTCCAAGGCTGTCCTTTATTCGCTATGTCATTTTGTCTTTCAGTCTAGATATAGCCATTTCAAACTATCTTCCTTTCTTCCAAGGAACAGCCTCTATTTAGGTGTCGGTTCTCGTACCTTTCATGGTGTTGAGACAGGAATGGAATCATGGACCCCATCAAGCATACAGATGATTTTCAATCAGAAATATATCAAACAAAGGTCATAAGAGATGTGCGGTTTCCAGTAGTTGAATGAAAACTTTAATGTTTGCAAGGAATTTAATCTTAAGAGTCTTTAGAGAGGCTGCAATATCCTACAGGTATGATATCTGAGATTAAGGGTTATTTTATTTATTGTATTTGTATCCGCATCATCTAGAACAGTGCTCATCAGCACATATTAGGCACTCAATAAATATTTTAGATTGATTAATAGTATTCACAGATATGCAAGAAACTGTAACTATGCAAAGTCATTTGACCCTGAGCCCCAGTGAAAAGAAAAAATTCCGATCAGGGGGCTAGGAAGGACAAACCAGAAACATGATCAAAAAAGTAGCTGTGCTTTCTTTCTAGGTGATGTTTAATGCAACATATGTGCTTGCAAGAGTCAACCAAACTGAAGTGAACTTAGAATGGGTTGCTCACCAAATGGTGAACACAACTATTATGGTAAAGCATCAAAGTTGATCTGCATCCCTGTTTCCACAATTACAGGAGAGAGTATGAGAGCTAGCGAACTTCATGCCTAGACTACGGAAAGAGTTTCCTCACTGGGCTTTGTGACTGTAGCCTCTTCCCAAGCTAATCTATCTTTCCTGACTGCCACATTAATGGTGCTGAATCATTTTGCTATTCTGCACCTGTGGTATTTAAATCCTATAGCCTCCTCTGTTCCCCCTCTACTACTTCTCCTCTCTCCAGGTTAAGTCCCTTCAGGGCAGCTACTGCGTTGTTGTGTGTGTGTGTGTGTGTGTGTGTGTGTGTGTGTGTGTGTGTTTTCCTCAGGCCTAGCAGAATGCCTTGTCCACTGTAGAAACTTAAGAAATGTGATTCCATTCCAAACAAGGTCACCACCTCCTACACTTGCCTCCTTTCAGAGGCTGTAGGTCTTTCAGAATGATTAAATCGACTTGACTTAAGCTGCCCTCTATACTCTACCCCAACCCTAATCAAGCACAAATCCTACTTATATTTCTGGTAACAACATATTACCTTACACAAACTAGCATTTTTTTACAGCAATATTCCCAGTGTACTTTGGGCAGCTAGGTGCCTGGATTCAGGAAGATTCCTCTTCTAGAATTCAAATTTGACCTCAAACACTTACTAGCTATGTGACTCTGGGTAAGTCACTGTTTGCCTCAGTTTCCTCATCTGTAAAATGAACTGGAGATGGAAATGGAAAACCACTCTAGTATCTTTGCCAAGAAAACCTCAAATGGGGTCACTAAGAATCAAACACAACTGAAAAATGACTAAACTAAAAATACTTGTCACCCCCTCCTCCTTATTCCATGTGCTAGCACTGCCATGAGTTTGAGCTGCCTCCTAGCCATACAGTTTTCATCTAGAGAGCCATGGTTGGCCAACTTGCGAATGCACTTCTTCAGTCACCAAGGACAGGAATTCATCACTGCTTCTAGGAAAATAACTGAAGATATATGTCCTACAGAAACAATTACGAGAATAATAACAGCTCACATTCAGATCATGTTTTACATTTACAAGGCACTTTATGTACATTACCTCGTCAGACATAATGGGGCAGTAGTGCCATCGCTCTATATGAAAAATAGCTCATTTTCTTTCTTCGTTCATTTTTTTCAGTGCTGGGCTATATAGAAAATGAGTATTTAATCAATTCTAGTAGATGCCCCTAAGTGTTGCCTTCCAACCAAGCATTCCCTTTGCCTTGCTCACATTACATGTGACAGGATCTAAATCCTCTTTAAATAGAATCTTACTTCATTTAATATGTATCTTTCACCTACTCATCCCCTAATATGAATCTATAGGCTGTACCACTACTTTGGTGCTTCTGTTTGGGCAGATTAGATTAATTGCAATGAGTCATTTGGACACACAACTAAAAACCCATCAAACTACCAGGGAATGGTGGGGAGAACAATAAAAATACTGAGTGTGGAGTCAGGACACCTGGGTTCTAGTAGCTACTCTGCTGCTAAGTAACTAAATTACATTGATTAAATCAAGGTCCCACAAGCCAATTCCCCTCTCTAGGACCCAGTTTCTTCCTACATAAAAATGAGAAACTAGACTAGATGTCCACTGAGTTCCCTGCCATCTCTATTCTTATATGATTCTACCATCTTGATTTATTTTTTACTCATCCAGTGACTATGTAAGATCCTGGCTTTTTGTCAGTTATGTAATGAAGTCAAATCTTAAGTATTTACATTGCTCCATTAAGACATTCAAGTGGTAGCAGAAGTTTTGATTGTATTAATCCAATTTAATGTGGCAGTTCTAATAGGGGGTCTGATGGTTCAAAGGGACATCATCATAGAAAGGGATTACACTGATTCTACATTAACACCCCTCCCCCACCATGGCCGCCATCAAGACCTCAGGCTCAGTCACCTATATGAAGTGCCCTAGAATTCTTTGTCATGTCCTCTATGTTAATATCATAGAAAGTGCAGCCTTAGGAAAAATTAAGTAGGCAAAAGATGAATTTGGCATGCTCCTACCTTTGTTTTCTAAAATTACAATATTAATGATCATGATAAAAATAGTGATCAGTGGCTTTCATAGCAGTTTAATTTGTATTCCTCCAAGGGTATTGTACTTTATGAAGCTCAGTTACTGCCATGCTTTTAGCTAAGGGAAAATGTGGGCAGGATGGAACTTAACTCCGTAGTCTCCTGGTATGTACATTTTACCTGGTATGTACATTTATGTCTCTCTTCTGTATTCTTCCCAGTCTTCCTTTTATCAGAGCTATTTTTTTGTGTACCTATCCAGAGACACTGTGAGGCAGTGGATAAAGAGCTACCCTCAGAGGTGGGAAGACCTTGCTCCAAGTCCTTCTTCTGACACATATTTGCTATGTGACCCTGGTCAAGTCACATGTCTTATCAGCACTCTAAGCAACTCTAGGAATATGGTGCCTACCTAGCTTGGTAGTTGCCTAATCTGAAAGTTCTTTATACAAATGAAAACAAGGCAAGTCATAAGCATTCATTAAATGCTTACTTATGTGTGAAACATTATGCTAAATTCTGGGGCTACAAATAGAAGCAAAAAGAAAGACAATCTCTGTCCTTGAGGAACATACATTTTAATGGAGTCAGACAACATAGAAAAGGAAATTCTAAGGAAGGGGGAGCTACCTGCAGTAGAGTATGGTAGAGAAAGATGAAGGGTGTGCCAAGAATAATGAAGACATGAAAAGTGACCTAAGAGCACTTCCTTAAAATGGAATTTCCAGAAGGAAATTCTGCAGGGGCAGAGACAGCTTTCAACATGGGAAGACTACTGAAGGATGGTAGTGAAGGCAGATTCTAGGGTGAGAAGTCTGCTGAAACATGATGGAGAAAGAAATCTTTTAGGGCATCAGAAGGGGAGTCCAATAGAGATTCATGGTGTTATGCATAATTCACTCTGTTCTAGAATCTAATTTTTTGGTATATTTTTCTCCTTCTCAGCTCTTTGAGAGCTAGACCTATGTTGTGACTATTTTTATAGCTCTAGAACCTAGACAAGTGCCTAGCGATCTTAGTGAATGTTTATTATAACACATTAAATAGCTTCTTCTACCTATATGCAAGGCAGCCCACATAGCAGTCTCTATCCCCTGGCCATTTCCCCTTTTTCAAAATGGCCCCCATATGAATCAGATAAACTATTTCAAATTCAACCTTGATTTCAGGTCTCAGAGTTGAATGTTTTTCTACCAGGTGATTACTATGGTAAGCCAGTACAAATCACTATTTATCTATTTTACTTAAAGACTATCTTGGTATTAAGACTAAGTGACCAACCCACCCCAGGACACATGGAGCCTCCCACCACTCCTGTATTCCCATTGCCTTTAAAGAGAGAAATTTCATAAATTAATTTTTTTGTTCAGATCTGCCTCTCCTTCCTCCCTCTCCTCTCAATCCTACAATAAGAAAGCAAGAAAAACAAAACCTTAGTTGCAAACTTGTATAGTAAGGCAAAACAAATTCATGTATTGGTCATAAAATTGGTCTAATTGATCATTTCCTGCTAAAAATTCCATTTCGAGGAAGTCCTCTTTTTTTTTTTAAGGAAGTTCTCTTAAAACACTTTTTCATGCCTTCATTACTCTTGCCACATCCTCCATCTTTCTCTACCATGCCCTACTGCAAGTTAGCTCCCCCTTCCTTAGAACTTCATTTTCTATGTTGTCTGCCTCCACTAAAATGTATGCTCCTCAGGACAGAGATTGTCTTTCTTTTTGCTTCTACTTGTAGCCCCAGAATTTAGCATAATGCTTCACACACACGTAATTGTTTAACGCATGCTTGTGACTCGCCTTGTTTTCATTTGTATAAAGAACTTTCAAATTAGGCAACTACCAAGCTAGGTAGGCACCCTTTTTACAATACATATTCCTAGAGTTGTCTAGAATGCTGAGAGGACATGGGATTTGACCAGGATCATATAACAAATATGTGTCAGAAGAAGGATTTGAACCAAGGTCTTCCTATCTCTGAGGATAGCTCTTTATCTACTGCCTCACAGTGTCTCTGGATAGGTACACAAAAATAGCTCTGATAAAAGGAAGACTGGGATAAAATTGGTCATAAAATGTATCTATCTCTCTCTATCTACATTTGTTGTATGTAATTGTTCAGATAGATTAATAGTACATATCGATGCAAGAAGCTGTAGCACGCACAATGCCCACACCCTAGTAAACCTTTTTGGCAGATGGGCTAACCAGATTAAGGATAATTAACAGGCCTCAAATCTGTCAGGGAGTTAGGGGATGTCTACCCCAAGAATGTGAAGACTTCTTCCTGTGTAATGGGTAGATAAGAGTGATTTGTTCCAATGGCCATTGAGGTGATAGAAGCAGGCACTGTGGGGCACTTAGAGCTTAGTCAGGCATTGAAGATACCAAGCTCATCCACTGCATCCCGGGCTCTTGCCAGTCATCTTGACTTTTGTCCTGCCCATGGACTTTGATGACTCAGAAAGAGAGAGTGAGGCCTCACCTAAATCCAATTCACACACAAGTCAAGCATCACCCCATAATGTTATTGGTCCTCTTCAAAAACAAAGGATGAACAACAACATGATGTTAATAGAAAGCTCTGTTCCTCAGTCTCTTTGTCTCTGTCTCTCTCTGTCTCTCTAGTCTCTGTCTGACTGTCTGTCTGTCTGTCTATCTGTCTCTCTCTCTTTCCTCCTCTTTGTTTCTCTCTATCTCTCTGTTTCTTTCCCTGTTTATCTCTCTCTCTCTATCTTTTGGTATTGTGTTTATACTCTGTAGTGATATTATATTGTGGGAAATCTCAGGACCTTTTTGGTTCTGATCTATTCAATTCCCCTCTTCTTCTGAAGGTAAACATTTCCTTGAGGATGATAGGTGGATGTCAGAAGTATGTTTTGACCATGCTGCTATTCCTATTCAAGACTCCTGGGCAAGCCTAGGGGGTGCAATTATCCTGAGTTAGAGCAACAGAAGGAGAACTTTAAATAGAAGTATAGACTTAAAAATCAAGTTTGATTTGTGCAAGGAATTCAGAGCAGTTTGCTTTTTTGAAATTGTCATTTCTAAGGTCATTGGTCTACAGGGATCCCAAAGGGAAATTCAATAGAGCCATTGTGCTTGAACAGAAAGCTAACATTCTTCAAATCCTTAAGAAGTCCTGAGTTATAAGCTACTTGTTACATTACAATGAACTTTGGATTCGATGATCTAAGGACTTTAAAGATGCCTCCTTTCTTTGGACCCTGAGTTAGCATTTATGGCCTTTGTTATAAGTAGTGTCTGATGTACTAGTGCAAAGAAAAGAAAACACAGGCTTTTAGTGTGTCTCAAGTTTCCAGGTACCAAGAGGGGTATGTTGAACTTTAAAGGACAACCTTGGCCTTATCCTTGTTTTGAGTACAAAGTAACTGACTGAATATAAAGGCAGAAAAGTTGGAAATGGTACATTATCTTAGATTTTATGCTTTTTAGTGATGTACAGTGATTAAACCCATGAGTCACATTAAGGCTGGTCCCTATAGCCCTGAGTAATTACATTTTTCTTGATGATTTTGTGGACTGAACACTTTATACTCCTGGTGATGAATTTGTCCCTGCCAGGCTCAGCTGAGACGTGACAGCAAAGCAAACACATCAGGTACTTTTTAATTTTTACAATCTAGTTCAAAATAGTGCAGGCTAATGATAATAATAACTCATTATTGAAGATGTTGTGGTAAATCAGTAATGAGAAACTCACTGGACAGATCTGAGGAAGTGCCAGAGTTCCTATAGATCATTCATTCATTTAATCATCCATTTATTTCATAAGTATTTATTATTAAGTACCGACCATGTGGCTAGTTCAATGGTGTGATAGGTATTAAGGATGCAAAGATGAAAATGAAATAGAACCTGCCCTCAAGAAATTCACATTCCATTGACAAGATTATATACTATTGGTTACATCCCAGTAGTTCACACATCACCCCAGAAGTCCCCTGGCAACAATTTGGAACAAACTGTTGGATTTTGTGTGTCATAGATAAAGTATGTTTAAGAATAGAGCACCAGGAGAGTGACAGATTTCAAGACAAGAATTAGCTCTCCCTTGCTATACATTTGTGATCTTCATCAAATCTCTGGACCTGAGTTTCATAAGAACTGGAGCAGTCTTAATTTCTTAAGTCTTAACTGTTCAAACACATTAACTTTATCTATCTTTGCCTTTCAGAGTCCTGCAAACTAATGACCCTATAAATGATAACTTGCAAAAATAATCACCTCCAGGGAAAGATAGGGAAGGGAAGGGAAAGGAGGAAAACCCACTAGTTTAATCACATAACTTTTCTGGGCTGAGTTTCTTCATCTGTATAATGATAGAAGTGAACTCAATGATCTCTGGGGTCACTTCCAGATTAAGATCTATTATGACCATATGATCCCATGGCCATTCTTCTCCTTCTTCCTCACAAGAGGTAGAGCAATAGGATTGAATGAATTGCCCTAATCATAGTACTTGAGTTTTCCTGAGTGGGGATCTCAAAACTTTCTTTGATCTGTGTCAGTTTATATCATAGTACCATACAATTTGCAATGCCCTTCCATATCCATTATCTTCTTTGATATTTACAAAACCCCTGTGGGATAGGCACACTATTAAATCTACATTACAAATGAGGAAACTGAGGTTTAGACAGGCTAAGATCCTTGTCCAAGGCCATGCAAGCAAATGACGGAGGTGGGACTAGAATCTAGGTTTCTGGGTTCTCATTTCACAACTCTTTCCACTCTACCAATTGATGAAATCCAGCTTCGGGAAGTCATCTTTGGCTCGCAGAAGTCTCTTGATTTATTATAGATTTTAGATTATTATTTCATAAAATTTCTAGATTTGTAATGTTAATTGCAAGAATGAGTCAGATGAATAAAAATTAGGAGAAACTTTAAATTGAAATATTGTAGTAGAGATCATTTATAAACTCAGCCCTTCTTAGGGACCTCTATTCAATGTGAGAATAAGGACAAAAATACCAGTAGAATAGAAACTCTTTGAAGGCAAGAACTGCTTTCCTTTTTGTTGTACCCCAACTGCCTACCACTATACATGGAACATGATATCTATTTGTATATATGTATATATACACATATAATGATATGCATGATATATATATATATCATATATGTGCATGTATATATATGTGTGTGTACGTATATACACACACATATGCAGATCTCAGAAACATTTGGAGCGTCATTCATTTCCCTCATTTTACAGATGAAGAAACTGAGTCTCAAAGAAGTTAAGTAACTTGACTAAGATCACACAACTAAGTAGCAGAATCAAGATTTGAACCCAAATCTTAACACTTTCCACTACACCATGAATGGCTCCCTGGTTTTTCATGGCATAGACCATCAGAATACGAGATTTGCCTTAAGTTGGAACAATCACTATTGATAAAGAAAACTCCTGAGCACTCTTTCAATTACATTTTGCCAGTAATTTTACATGAATCCCTATCAGTTTAATTATTTAGGTCCTAAATTTGCTTCATTCTGATTAATATTTCTCCTTCATTTACCAAATATCACCACTATGTCTTCTGGCAGGTTTAGGAGACTGACACATGTGTGATATAAACTAAATCCCCAAAAATACTAGTGAGAATTGAGTTACACTACATTCATCATATGATGGAAGATGTTCTTTCTTTACTTCTGATTAATTTATAATAACTGGGTCTATTATAATTCCTTGCTTCATTTTTTTAGATTTTAGGCATTCCGTGGAAGTGTAGATTACAAGCAAAAAAATCAAGACATATTTCAGGATACTGACATGTGAATCCTGAAGACCCCCCAGAACAGAGACTTTTCAGAAAATGGTAAAAGTTTGTTTTTTTAAAAATCTGTCTCAGTTAATAGGAACATAAAGCAAAGTTACAAGTTTTGTTATATTGTTGTCTTGTTTGCTTTCTGTCATAATGCTCTTGACTTAGACAAACAGGGAAAGAGTAAATGGCAGATAGTATATATAAGAGGTAATCTTTATGGCAGTAAGAATAACTGAATCAGCTTCTCTGAGCACTCAAAGGTACACAGGCTGGCATGATCTGTTGGTCTACCTAAACAAACTAATGCTTTTGTACTCGTGGTTTGAGAGGAAAAAATACATTGTAATGTGATGCAATCTTAATTACTTTGCTCTTAAACAGTTGAGCAATTAGGGTCATTATTCAAGCACCATCTCCAAAGGCTGTTTGAAATAATGATGAGTGAGTGCCTCAATGAAAAGACCAGAAACAAAAACAGCATCCTTGACACAGTACGGGTGGAATCTATGCCAGGATTTTTCTGCACCTTATAATTAGAGATTGATCTTCTCTATTCTGCATTAGGACTAATTTCTTGTCTCTGTAGGCAATGTGGCCTCCTTAATGTGAAAAAGAAAAGAAAATTCATACTGCTTTCACTTTTCATACTCCACACTGAGGAAAACAGGATTACCGGATTTCCCACCTCTTGTTTTTGTCCACACATTTTCCTTTGCCTGGAACACCATTCCCAACCTCTATTGTCTGTTTAAATCTTATTCACTCAGCAAAGTTCTGTTCCATATTGACTCCTTCATGAAGTCATGGTTACCTCAGGTAAAAATATTTATATCCCTTCTGAGGCCTTACATAATATTTTGTATTTACTTATTCAATTTTCTTCTTCCATTTTGCATTATGGATACACACACATATATTATACATATATATATGTGTGTATATATATCATACATATATTATACATATATATGTGTGTATATATATCATACATATATATATATATATATACATGTGTATATATATGTTATAGGTGTGTGTCCACTTTATGGGATAGTAACCTCCATATAGGCATGGATTGTGTTTTATCTTTGTATCTTCCCCAAAGTTTAGATTAATGCTCTGCATACAGTAGACACATAAGTGTCTTTTGAATTCAATGGAAAATTTCCTTTCACTTGTTTGAAGCAACCCAGAGGAACCCAAGGCAATATGAAATGTTCTTCACTAATGCATTGTTGATGGAGTTGTGAATTGATCCAACCATTTTGAAGAGCAATTTGGAACTATGCCCAAAGGGCTATAAAAATGTGCATATCCTTTGATCCAGCAAGACCATTTCCAGGGCTATATCACAAAGAGATCATAAAAATGGGAAAAGGACCCACATGTACAAAAATATTTATAGCAGCTCTTTCTGTGGTGACAAAGAATGGGAAATTGAGGGGATTCCCATCAACTGGGGAATGACTGAACAAGTTGTGGTATATGAATATAATGGAATACTATTGTGCTGTAAGAAATGATGAACAAGCAAACTTCAGAAAAACCAGGAAAGACTTGTACAGACTGATGCTGAGTAAAGTGAGCAAAACCAGGAGAAAGTTGTACACAATAACAGCCATGCTGTGCGATGACCAACTTTATTAGGCTTAGTTCGCAACATTACAAGGATCTAAGATATCTCCAAAAGTCTCATGATGGAAAATGCCATCCATATCCAGAATGCAGATCGAGACATACTATTTGCTCCTTTTTTCTCTGTTTTATTTTGTTTCCTCTTTCTTGTGGTTTCTCCTATTGGTTCTAATTCTTTACAACGTGACTAATGTGAAAATATGTTTAATAGGAATGTATATGTACAGCCTATCTCAGAGGACATACCATCTTCGGGAGGGAGGTGGGTAGGGAGGGGGAGAAAATTTAAAACTCAGAAGCCTATGGAAATGATTGTTGAATCTAAAAATTAATTAATTAAAATAAATAAAATAGGATAGTTGCCTATAAAAATATGAAATATTCTTGTTACAACAATAGGAAGAAAAATGCAGGTTTGCAAGTATGTGGTCAAGTTGCTAATATGTGTTAGGGACTGGAGTAGATGGGACAAATAGTGTTTACAAATGGATGGCTACCACAATACTAATGGTATTTCCAAAGAGAAAGATAAGGATATTCTAGAAATCTGGAAGCTGTCTAATAACTTGCTAAATTACTGATATTCAGATAGGATTTTAAAATTTATAGAGGACTTTTCATAAGTTATCTCATGGGAGCTTCACGGAAACTGAAGCTGAGAAGCAGGAGTATACTGATTAATGTTTGACAATAGGGTTTCCTAAAAAAAAAAATGTATTCACCTTTAAGTTTCATGTGCATTAGGAACATTTTCTCCCATGACTTTCTTAGTTATAGATGATCAACAAAATATTAAATCAAGCACTGATTTGTAGCATTTGCTGATTTCCTAGTTTCAATTGTTGATCTTGCTAATGGCTTGGAATTGAATCCAGTACTTGATTTTCCCATAATCAGAAGGTGTCAGAGATAAAAATTGAATGTCTTCTTGATGCTAAATTGAGTCTACTTTCCACTCCACCACTACCAACCATATGATTCCACCTCTGTCTTTGTTCATCTCTATTTTTCATTGGAATTGGATGCTTGTTATGAATAAATTGTTGATTGTCTCTTCCCTCTTACCTCTTGTGCAATAGCATGAAACTTCAGAGTTTAAACGGAACTCAGCAGCCAATGAGTGGAACCCATATCTATAAAAATATCCTTGCTTTCCTGACTCCCCTCACACTGCCATTTCCTGACTCTCCTTTGGCCAAACTGTATCTCCCCCAATCTTAATTGTGCTTCTCCTCCATTTCACAATGATCTCCTCTTTTTGCTTTCTACACGTGGACATTCCACAGGTTTCTATAATTTCTGTAGTTCTATTATCTTTAAGTTCTTTGCCTTAAGTTATCTAATTGAAGGTGACTATGTGGAGGGATTTTAATGAACTACAAACCAACATAATTCAACAATGTTATATCTCAGCCAAGAAAGCCACAGGTGCCAGGCTGCCTTAAGAGAGGCAAAGTATCAAGGAAGAAGGAAAGGGTGGTATTATTCTATTCTACCTCATTTAGACTACATCTGTAGTACGGTATTTGAATCTAGATGCCACTTTTTATTATGAGCAATAATGTGAGGGAAGAGCCAGAGAAAAGCAGCCAGGATGGGCAAAGTTGTCAAGACCATGAGGATCTGTTAAAGAAATTAGGGATATTTGATATAGAAAAATGGAGACTTACAGGGGACATGAGAGGTGTTTTTGTTTTAATATTTCAATACCTATGATGTGGAAACATGATTAGACTCATTCTACTTGGCTCCAGAGGGCATGATAATGAGCAGGTGGTAGAAATTACAATGAGAAAAAAAATGGACTTGATATCAGGGGAAAAATTTCTTAACAGTCAGAGTTATCCCAAAGTAGAATGGGTGTCATCAGGTGGAAGAATATTCTCTTTTATTGGATGTCTTCAAAGAAAGACTGTATGATGTTTGGTAGATATATTACAGAAGAAATCTCTTTTGGGGATAATTTGGTGAAGACAGTAACTGAGGTCTCTTGCAAATGTGAAATTCCATTTTTTTGTGTGTGACTTACACATCCATATTTGTAGTCTTCATCCTTCTTCCAAGCTATAGTATTATATCTTCCACTGTCTGCTAAATAATTCATAGAATTATCAGTTGGAAAGAATTTCAGATGCCATTGAGTCAAATCCATTTCTAAATAAGAATCCCTCTACAATATAACCAATAAGTGGCCACTGAGTCTTTACTTGAGGAGCTCCAATGGGCAGAGGAAGTCACTGTTTCCCCAAGTGACCTATTTTACTTTAGGAGCATTGTTATTTGTTGAAAATACTTTTTTTCGTTACATTTAGCAAGAAGCTATTTCTCTTCAACTTCCACCCATTGTTCTGTATTCTGACACCTAGAATTTTTTTTTTTTTAGGCACTTGGGGTTAAGTGACTTGCCCAGGGTCACATAGCTAGTAAGTGTCAAGTGTTTGGTCTGAGTCCAGATTTGAACTCAGGTCTTCCTGACTTCAGGGCCAATGCTCTATCCGCTGCACCACCTAGCCGCCCCTCCTAGCTGCCCCTCTGACACCTAGAATTAAGCAGAACAAGAGTAATTCCTCTTGCCACATGACAAACCCCTCAAATTCTTAAAGAATATCATGTTTCCCATAGAGTCCTCTTCTCCAGTCAACATATTCCCCCCATAAGGAACGAACTCACAATTCTTTACTTCTACCTAAATGTCCTAAAATCACTTCAGACTTATTATGTCTAAGTCTAAAGTCATCATATCTTCCTGAAATCTGTTTATTCTCTAGAATTTCCTATTTCTGTTAATGGGATTGCTATTTTTTCTAGTCACTGAGGTTCAAAATATGAGTAGTCTGTTAATGATCTTTTCCTAACTCTCTACATCTACTAAGCTAATTGGCTTATTCTATTGGCTTTCTATTCCCATTGCCATTACTTTAGCCCAGGGTCTTATTAACTCACACCTGAACTATTTAAATAATTAATTTGTCCAACTGCTATGTTCCACCCCTCCCTCTCATTTCATTCTACATACTAGTATCAAGTTGATTTTTCCTAAAATCTAGTTCAAATCCTGAAAAACTTTGATAATGTTTATATTCCTTACCTTGGTCTTCAAGATTCTTCATAATTTGGACTGAATCTATTCTTTTCATCTGACTGGAAAAAATTTCCCTGTCTTCTTTCCCTCTCAAAGCACAATTTTTTCAAGATTTAGCTCATATTTCACCACCTTCAAGGACTCTGTCCTAATTATTCCAGCTAAATGTACTCTCGCCCTCCTCAAAATTCCTATAGCTGTTACCTTGTAAACCACTTCTATGCCATTAATGCTGCATTGTCTTAGAGTTATTTTCATTAGTCTAATACATCAACTTCATTGTTAGGTTCATGAGGACATTCTTCTGTTTATTACTGACACTGACCACAGTGCTCTCTCCATACTAAGTGTGCTATGAATATCTGTTGTTGAAAGTTGTTGTTGCATAAAGATAATCACCCCCCCAAAAAATGGTCTAATTGCTATTGTTGAAAGAAAAATTCTTTGTTTGGGCTTTTGTTCTGATTAATGAGGCAAAATTCAGGACAAAGAGAATTATTACAAGTCTTTCAAGATAGCATATATTGACAGTCTGATCAATGGAGATCAGTGATGGCTTCAAAGTAGGGCCAGATTTTATTGGTAACCATCATAAGAGATAAAAACAATGTGGATAGGTCAGCTCAGCAAAAAGGGTTGGGCCCTTTCACCTCAGTTCCTCCCTAAGGTAGCAAACACGTGACAATTTTCTGGTAGGGGTACATAACAAAGATCAAGTAAGGCAAAAAGGTGGAGACTGGTGTCTACTTCCCCCAAAAGAACCTCCCTCAACACTAATTAACAAGCAGGTCTGGGAACAATGAGTCACTGAGTCAACAGAAGTGCCAATACTATTCTAGATCTTCTACTGCAAGTAACAGGTAAATACGGAGGGGTATTAAAAGCACTGCATTTGGAATCCAAAGATCTAGGTTCAAATTCCTCTTTTGCTACCTGTGTGTAATCTTGGACAAATCATTTATTCTAAAGGCTGCAAGTTCCTCATCTTGAAGTTAGATGGTATAAGGTCCCATCCAACCTTAACTCCCATAATCCTTAATGATCCTTTGTCTTTTCCTTGGGAAGTTCCTTTTGAATGAGACTTAGAATTCCTGAGTTTTAGGGACATTAGTAGCAATCTAGT
Organism: Vombatus ursinus; assembly: GCF_900497805.2. Lineage (NCBI taxonomy): Eukaryota > Metazoa > Chordata > Mammalia > Diprotodontia > Vombatidae > Vombatus > Vombatus ursinus. The sequence goes on along the minus strand of NW_020954551.1, from coordinate 31,652,640 downwards.
TCAACCCATACCTTGAGAGGATTCCCCACTATGACACACTTGAGAAGAGTAAATCAGCTTTTACATGAAGTGCTCAGATTAGAGAGAATACACTACTTCTTGTGGGCAAGTCATTCCACTTTGTGATAGCTCTTTTTGTTAGTAGAAAAGTTAAAATGTATTTATCTTATATCAGACTCAAATTTACTTCTTTGCAACTTCCATCTAATGCTCCAGAACACAGAACTAGCCTCTGGGTTGAATCTCTGGGCTCTTTTCCATACCTATGGGCTCAGATTACTCAGATAATTCAATGAAAACCTATTGTTTCTCCATGTCCTTAATAGGGAAGGTGTTTTGATCCAGGACTAATTATCATGGCTTGAAACCTTATTGTCCACCATAGAAAAAACTGATAATTCCTGGGGTGAAAAAAGCTATATTTTCAACTATGATTTTAACTTTTTAAAAAATCATTATTTTAATGATTGTAGCAGCTCATTTTCTTCTTTTTGTCATCATTCTTTGCCAGGTAGTTTCTTTGAGTGGCTTGGAAAAATCATTTAGAGGAAGACAATGTACTATATGTTTTAGGGCCCAGGACTGGAAGAAAGGGACAGTCAAGAACATATTCTATTTTCTTCCCTATAAGAGCCCTGCAACAGGATTAGAAAATAATTGTTCAGTCAATCATTGTCTTATTCTATTGCCTGTAAATCAGGGGTACTCAAACTGTGATATCTTCATACTGCTTGATTTGTGCTTACAACATGCCTAGGAACCATGGCATAAAGAATGCTAACAGACCAGATTTTTCAGTGATTATTGAGTGTTTCTTATCAGTGCCAACTAATAGAAGATAGATTACTGTCATTAATTAATAATCAAGGACTGATTTAAGATAAGCATATGCATGATATAATGGAAAAGAATTCTAGATGATTTGGAGTCAAGAGACTCAGGCTGGAGATTTGGCTTTTCCGGGCTCCATCCCGTTTACTACTTCTAAGAATTTGGGAAAGAAATCAAGTAACAAGCATTTATTAAACACCTGCTGTATGTGAGGAAATGTGAGTCTGACATTCAGACTTCTATTTTATCATTTATGAAGTAAGGGAGTTAGATCAGGTAACCCTTGAAATTTCTGTCATCTTTAAATCTATGATGCTCTGATCCTATATTCTCTTTTAATGAAATATTAGTATAGGTTTTCCTACTCATAGAAGTAACAAAGAGGATGGTGATAATCCTTAAGTCCCAACTTACCCAGGCAACTTTTCCCATTTGCCAGAACCTAGAATGTCCTCATCTCTTTCTCCTGGCTTCCCTGGCTTCTGTCAGGGCCCAGATAAAATCCTACCTTCTATGGGATGTCTTTCTCAGTCCCATTTAATTCTAGTGCTTTCCGTCTATTGATTATTTCAAATTTATACAATATATAGCTTGTTTGTGCCTAATTGTTTGCCTGTTCTCTTGTAGGGACTGTATTTTACCTTTCTTTGTATTTCCAGTTTTAACACAGTGACTGAACCATAGGAGGTGCTTAATAGATGTTTATTGATTGACTGCTAGTGCTTTTCATTCCAAAATTACCTCCAACAATGTATGTATCTGTTATATACATAGTTGTCTACATATTTTCTCCCCCTAGTAAAATGCGGCCTCCTTGAGGATAGAGACAATGTTTTGTTTTGTTTTGTTTTTTTTCTTTCTGTGTATCTCCAGCACTTAACAATTAATATTTAGCAAATATTGAATACCTAATAAATGCTTGTTGACTGACTCTCTGATACCAGAATAAAAAAAATCACATAAACTCCCTCTAAACTTGAAAAGGGGGGCAGCCAGGTGGCGAGTGGATAGAGCACCAGCCCTGAAGTCAGGAGTACCTGAGTTCAAATCCGGCCTCAGACCAAACACTTAACACTTACTAGCTGTGTGACCCTGGGCAAGTCACTTAACCCCAACTCCCTAAAAAAAAAAAAAAAACAGAAACAAAAAAAAAACTTGAAAAGGACATTAGATTCAGAATTTTAAAAAGACTTCATGGATCCCCAAATCCAACCTCCTTTTGTTGGCATTCCAAACCCTTCACAAACTTTATCTGACCTAACTTTCCAGGAATATATGTAGTATTCCCATTCACACACTTTACCATCCAATCAAATTGCCCTATTTTCTTTTCCTCATATACAAAACTTCTATCTTCAGTCTTTGTATAGGCTATCCCCTTGCCTGGAATTGACCCCTTCCTTAACTTTACTCCTTAGAATCCCTACTTTTCCTTCAAAGCTCAGCTTACATTCCAGCTCACACACAGGGTCTTTCTTGACCACACCAACTCATCACCATCAATTGCTAATTCCTCCTTGACAAAGCTAATGTGGTTTATTTTTATATGCTTAGATGTATGCAAGTTGGACAGTGTTGTCTTCCTTTATATAATTTAAGGACAAGCATTGTTTCATTTTTTGTTTAATTCTTTGTCTTCCCACTGTCTAGCATCATGTTTTGTATATAGCAGGTACTTAATAATTGCTTTTTATTAAGTGGAAAAAGGAGGAAACTGAGACTCAGGGAAGTTAAATGACTTATCTAAGATCATGGAGAACTTGTGTGATGTTGAGATTTCAATCCAGGCTCTCTGACTTAAGATCTAAAACTCTCTTTGCAGTATGCCTTAGCTGCCTTTAGATATAATAACACAAACACACTAATCTCTCACATTTAAAAACATCTGCTAAATTCTTGGGATTCTCAAAGGGCACATTTACTTTAGGATAGCCAAAGCCAGGGGGGAAATAGTCTCTGTTATGTTGTTTTTCATTTTAAAATAGTGTCTTGGGTGACCTAATTTAAAGACTACTTATGTTTTATCAGAAAATTATTTCTCTCTATGAGAAGCATGACATCTTATCAGATCTGATTTTTCTGGTCATAGAAATGAACTTAGTACTTTCCTGCCAAGCATCTATAGGGAGATCAGTCCAGGGACAATATGGGACCAAGCATGCCAAAGCTTTCATAGGGCATGCAAGAATCATGATTCAGCTATCAGGCTGGGAAGAAGAAAGAATGAAAGAAAGAGAGAGAGAGAGAGAGAGACAGACAGACAGACAGACAGACAGACAGACAGACAGACAGACAGAGACAGAGAGACAGAGATGGAAAGAGATGGAGAGAGAGAGAGACAGAGAAAGGAAGGAAGGAAGGAAGGAAGGAAGGAAGGAAGGAGCTATTTACTATGAGTAAAGGACTGTGTTAAGCACTGGGAAGACAAGCAGAGAAACAGTCATCTCTCTCAAAGAACTTATTCTAATGGGGAGGAATACATACTGGAGGTTTAAGCTACAAGTCAGATGGAAAGGCTTCATGGTCCTTGGGGAGCAGCAGCAAAACAGATGGTAATGCATCTTCCTCAATGTCATATCCCTCTAAATGGAATGAGGACTAGATCAAGATGGGGTGAAGATGACACAGAAGACAGAAAATAATTTCAGAAACACTTTAAAATAGAGTAGAGTTGCTAAGTTCAACTTATGAACACTGAAGATGCAGTCACCCAGAGTGGGGAAAGCATTATCAACCAGAAGAAGGGAGGTTTACTTCACCAAAAAAGAGGAAATTTCTGCATGGGCAGAGGTATAGCTGGCAAACTTAGTGCCTGGAATAAATGGCGCGAAATGTGTCTTAGAGACAAATTTAGTTGAGTGAGAGTCTGGGTAGAGGAACCAGGACACAATAATTCCCCAGTGAGTGTGACTAGAGGATATTTCCTAGAATGAGACAGAGACTCTAGACTACTTTGCTGCTCAGAAGTGGAAATGAAGAGCAGGACAGGGCCAGGTCAGAGAGGAGATTGCCTGGGTGTAGCCATTGGAGGAAGATGGCAAACTAGCTGATACCTTCTTATATTAACTAATTATCATTGCTAATTAGAATAGTTCAGTTGTTTTTGAACTGCCAGAAGACTGCAAATACTACTAGCATCTTCTAAATGTTGGTGTCCAGTTGCCATTTCCATCTGAATTGCAGCTTAAACTTCTATATGTGTGTTCTCTCCCATTAGAATATGAGTTCTTTGAGAGAGAGGATGGTCTCTGTTTGTCCTTGTCTTCCCAGTGCTTAACAGAGTGCTTTACCATCAGCAAAGACTCCATTGCCATGCCCTAGTTATGGCGCTTTGGATGGATGTCTTAAATAGTTGGTAATACTTATCTTTCCTTTTGTGGAACATTAACCTCCATGAAACCATGCTACATCCAGCCATCACCCTATCCCTGCAGGTTCTCCTGTGGTACTACAAACAATTTTATGTTAGAAGAGAAAAGGAAAATATACTTTGTTTTCTAGAAATTCATCTTATAGGCAAGTTTTCCATGAATGCACCATCCTCTAAAGGGAAATACACCTGTAAGGGCTGGATTGTTTAGCCTGGTTATATGGGTGACAGTTTGTACTCTCTTCCTTCCTTCCTCTCTCCTTTGGCTGACCTGTAGGGTAGGCTTCATCAAGTGACTGTTGCCTGGCAGAAAAAGCTTGTAGATAAGAGAACAGCATTAATTGCAGTAATAAATATGAAAGACATAAATCTTTCATGTCTCCTCCTAATATCGGCAACATGTTAATAGATGAAAATCAGCTCTATAAAATTACTACAAAGTAGAACTTGATTTTTTTTCTCACATAATTAATTATTGACAGTTTATGCTTGTTACATACTTGGAGAACACTTATTTTTACTTGAGAAAACCCTCAGAGATCTAATTGGTACTGTTCATATTTTTAGATGTTTCCCAAAGTGACATTATTGTGTCTATTAGTGGTTGTCACATGCTTTTAAATTCCAAACTGGTAAGAAATAACAGATATTTATATAGTACTTTAAGGTCTGTAGAATACTTTGCATATATTATCTCACTTAATCATAATAATCCTGTGGGGTTGGTTTGATTTTTACAAATAAGATCTGTTTTACAGATAAAGAAACTTAGGGTTGAGAAGTTAAGTGAGAGGCACAGAGTCATAAAGCTAGTAAATGAAGAAACAACTCTGAGGTTCCATTTCACATCCATCAAATTGGCAAAATCACCATAATTGGAGGGGCTGAAGGAAAAGAAGCACGTTAATGCACTGGTGCTGTAGTGTAAACGTGTTCAGCCATTTTGAAAAGCAATTTGGAACTGCATCTCCAATGTCACTTACTGCATGTCCTTTGATAATAGACATAATTCAAAGAGATCAAAGAGGAAAAGGAAATTTTATATATGTGTGTGTGTGTGTGTGTATGTATAACATATTTGTACGTGTAGGTATTTACACTCATTCACAAGTTTATATGTATATACCAAAATGACCAAAATGACACCATGATGTTGGGGTCAAAGTCAAATGTGTTCAACTGACTGGTTAGTCCAATATGAGCACAGAAGTATGGAGTGATGCTCTAGATATTGTATACATGTTTGTTGAATAGAAACAAATCTTTATTTGAGATTTAGTGCAATTTAGCAATCATGTTTTAAGCACTGAATTAGGGATTAAACTGATTGGTTTGAGCAGTGTGAAGTGACACATTTGGTCTCAAAGGTTGGTGAGTAAAAGTAGTTGCTGCTTTTTTAGAAGATACAAAAGCAAAGACTACCAGTTTGAATAAGCTAACAGAAGCTGCTCAGCTGTTAACAGACTTTGATGTATTGGGGCCCAGTGGAAACATGTGCAACTTGCTATACTAACCTGGGAGCCCCCTACTCCCCTGATGCATTTTCATATCTGTTATATCCTCATCCTCATTAAATTGTGAAACCCTGGAGAATAGGGCCTATGTCACATCTATCTTTGTTTCTCTAGCTACTTATTATTTTTAAATGTACAGAGTTTTCTGAGTTACCCAAATTAAAAAATATGAAGAAAAACAGATGTACTAATTATGTCCCCTTGGTATTGAATCCCCTTAGTCCAAAGAACTTCAACAAATACCCCTGAAGACTCTCTAACTGCAAGCATGCATTGCGATGCACTACCTGATGGGATTGCTCCCCATTGTAAATTTGCAAGACCATCAAATGACCTTTGTTTGAGTCATCCACTAATCTGAGCCAAGGGACTTCATCCATTGCTAGCTGTAGGGACTATCCTCAGAATACACTCTGGGGATAAAAACAAGAAAAAGAACTAGAGCAACAATAATAATAATTAACATTTAAATAGCTCTTACTATGTGCCGGACACTGTGCTAAGAAGTAGAAATGAAGAGCAGGACAGGGCCAGGTCAGAGAGGAGATTGCCTGGGTGCAGCCATTGGAAGAAGATGGCAAACTATCTGATACCTTCTCATATTAACTAATTATCCTTGCTTTAGTTAAGTTGTTTTTGAACTGCTAGAATATTGCAGATACTACTAGGTGTTCTTATTATCCCCACCTTCAGGGAGGAAACTGAGAGCAAAATGAAGTTAAGTGACTTGTGTAGGATCACAGAGCTAGTAAAGGTCTGATGTTGGATTTGAACTCAAGTCTTCCTGACACCAAGCCCAGTGCCTTATACACTACACCACTTGGTTGTTTGAGTATTAGTTGATTGATATAATGGAACAAAAGGATGGATGCACAACTTGCTATTCTAACCAATGAGCTCCTTATTCCCCTGACTCATATTCATACCTATCATTTTAATAGACATCAAAGGTGCTGCCTCCCTTGGTGACTATGAGCAAGGTTGCATGAGGATACAAAGACAAGAAACAGTCTCTGACCTCGAAAAGGTTACATTCTCTTGTGAACTGTCACACATACACATAGTATATACATATAGAAAATAATATTGAACACACCTCATCGGGACATTACCCATTGAGAGCTGGTGAAACAGAAGCTTCTGCATCACCCAGATTGTCCCAAATCTCAAGAAGGTTTTGACCTTGGGAAAAGAAAAAAAAAACTTTCTTCCACCTAGAAATTACAAATGATTTTGAGAAATTCCACAAGGACAGACAGAGGATCCTGGTTCTGGGTGACAGTGGTCCCCTATGCTACATTTACAAAGCTAGTAACTACAGTACTGGATGCTACTTCTGTGACAAAGTAGGGAGGGATATGAGCAGGGACTGAAATACAGAGCTGACCAGACACTAGCTGTTATACTAGTTGGTGGGACAAGCAGAATCCAGTCCACAGCACCTTTACCCCCTATCTGGGAAGTATTCCTCCAATTAATTATCTTATCACTACCTTTAATTTTCCCTCCAACTGGTGAGAAAAGTGGGTGAAAATGGGAAGAGAACAAGCATTTATTAAGCAACTACTAGGTGCTAGGCACTGTACTAAGTGTATTAGGAATATTATCTCATTGGATTTGGAAAGAAAGAGGTTGAATTTGTCTAAAGTCATCGTAGATGGCAAAGGGAAGATTGTTCCTTTAAATGTATAGTTTTTCTATGAGGCTTGAAGCTGGTATTAAATTGAATAACTATTTATATTGGGGGACAGAGTCAAGATGGCAAAGTAAAAGCAGGGATTCATCTGAGCTCTCCCAAATTTCCCTCCAAATAACTATAAAATAGGGCCTCACATGAATTCTGGAATGGCAGAACCAACAAAAGGACAGGATGAAAAAACTTTCTAGCCCAAAACAACTTAGAAGGTTGGTGGGAAAGGATTCACTGAGGTGAGGATGGAGAGCAGTCCAGTGTAGGCCATGCCCTTGGCAAGCCAGTAGCCAGACTTGGGGATGACTAAATCAGCAGTGGTGGCTTCTAGAGCTCTCAGCCCACAGATGGCAATGCAGTTGGACAACTGGTCAGAAGGAGATTACAGGGGTCCCTTTGCTAGCACTGGAAGCAGGACTCTGCTGCATTACCTATATGCAGTTGTGGGCCTCAGCCCCAGGGTGAGGAAGAGTGCACTAAAGAATGAGGTCATAAGGGTGCAGAGACCCTGGTCACAGTTAGAAGGAAGAAAATAATGCCTGTGGTCACTCACAGACCAGAGCACAGGTCAAAAAAGCAGTAATCCAACCTCTCCTTACATCATACCACCTTGGAAGAATTGACATTATAAACCCCCTCAGAACTAGCTCTGAAAACAGCAGCACAAAAAACCCTGAAGTGCCCCCTCCCTGGAAGTAGAGTTCAAATTCAACATAAATTTAAAAGTCAAGAAACAGACTGGAAAAAAAATGACCTTAGAAAGTTACTATGGTTACAGGGAAGATCAAAACACAAACTCAGAAAAAGAGAACAAAGTCAAAACATCTACATCTAAAGCTTTAAAATATGTGAATTGGTCTCAGGGCCAAAAAAAGAATTTCTTAAAGAACTTAAAAAGAATTTTAAAAATCAAATGAGAGAGAAAGATGAAAAATTGGGAAAAGAAATGAAAGTGGTGCAAGAAAATCTTTAAAAAAGAGTCAACAGCTTGGTAAAGGAGGCACAAAAACTACTGAAGAAAATAACACTTTAAAAACAGAATAAGCCAAACGGAAATGGAAGTACAAAAGCTCATTGAAGAAGATAATTCCTTAAAAATCAGAATTGAGCAAGTGAAAACTAAAGACTCCATGAGTCATCAAGAAACAATAAATCAAAATTTAATGAATGAAAACATAGAAGAAAATGTGAAATATCTCCTTGGAAAAACAACTGAACTGAGAAATTGATTGAGGAGAAAGAATTTAAGAATTATTGGTCTACCTGGAAGCCATAATAATCAAAAAAGAACTTAGTTGTATTTCAAGAAATCATCTAGGAAAACTATCCTATATCTTAGAACCATATGGTAAAATAGAAATTAAAAGAATTCACAGATCACCTCCTGAATGAGATCCCAAAATGAAAACTCCCAGGAACATTATAGCCAAATTCCAGAGCTCCCAGGTCAAGGAGAAATATATTGCAAGCAGTCAAAAAGAAACAATTCAAATATCATGAAACCACAGTCAGGATAACACAAAATTTAGCAGCTTCTACATGAAAGGATCAGAGGACTTGTATTATTATACTTTGTAAGCAAAGGAGCTAGGACTACAACCAATAATCACCCAGAAAAATTGAGCATAATTCTTCAAGGGAAAAATAGCTATTTAATGACCTATAGTCCTTCCAAGCATTCCTGACAAAAAGGCCAGAGCTGAATACAAAATCTGACTTTCAAACACAACACTCAAGAAAACCATATAAAGGTAAATAGGAAAGAGAAATCCTAAAGGATTCCATATGGCTAAACTGTTTATATGCCTACATGGAAAATGATACTGAGAACTCCTAGGAAGTTTCTCATTATTAAGGGAGTCAGAAGGAATATATATATAGACAGAGGGCATGGGTGTGTGTTGACTATGATGGAATGATTTCTAAAAAAATTAAGGAGTGAGAAAGAGGGATGCACTGAGGAAAGGGGGAAGGAAGAGATATAATGGGATAAATTATCTTCCATAAAAGAGCTATGAAGGAGCTTTTACAATGGAGGGGAAGATAGGATGGGGTGGCAAACAATGTTTGAACCTTCCCTCTCATCAGAATTGGCTCAAAGAGGGAATAACATACACACAATGGGGTAGAAAAATCTAGCTTACTCTACATGGAAGTAAGAGGTGAAGGGGAAAAGAGAAGGGGAGGGGGGCTGACAAAAGGGAATGTGGTTTGAGGAAAGCTGTGGTCAGAAGCAAAACTCTGTTGAGGAGGGACAGAGTGAAAGAAGAGAGAGAAAAGGATATAGGGAGAAAATAGGAGGAACAGAAATGCACAGTTAATAAACTGTGAAAAAAATTACAGCAAATTCCTCTGATAAAGGCCTCATTTGTCAAATATACAGATAATTGAATCAAATTTATAAGAATACAAGTTATTTTCAAATTGATAAATGGCAAAATGATATGAACAGCTGTTTTTAGACAAAGAAACCACAGCTATCTCTAGTCATATGAAAAAAACTCTAAATCACTATTAATTAGAGAAATGCAAATTAAAAGAACTCCAAGGTACCACCTCATACCTATCAGATTAGTTAATATGACAGAAAAGGAAAATGACAAATGTTGGAAGGGATACAAGAAAATTGAGACATTAAAGCACTGTTGGTGGTATTGTGAATTGATCCAACCATTTTGGAGAGCAATCTGGAATTATTCCCAAAGGGCTCTAAAACATGTATTCCCTTTGACCCAGCAATACCACTACTAGATCTGCATCCTAAAGAGATTAACAGAAAGGAAAAGGATCTATATGTACAAAAATATTTATACCAGCTTTTTTGTGGTGGCAAAGAATTGGAAATTGAGGGGATCCCCACCAATTGGGAAATGGCTGAACAAGTTGTGGTACATGATTGTGATGGAATATCATTGTACTCTAAGAAATGACAAGCAGGATGCTTTCAGAAAAAGCTGGAAAGACTCAGATGAATTGACACAAGGTGAAGTGAGCTGAACCAGGAGAACAGTATATGCAGCAACAGCAACACTGTATAATGATGAACTTTGAATTACTTAGCTAATCTCAGCAATACAAGGATCCAAGACCACTCCGAAGGACCTATGCTGAAAAACGCTGTGCACCTCCAGAGAAAGAGCTGATTGAGTCTGAAGGTAGATCAAAGCATATTTTATATTTCTTTTTTCTGAAACATAACTAATATGGAAATGTTTTGCAGGCCTTCACTTGTATAACCTATATCAGATTGCTTGCCTTATCAATGAAAGGAGAAGGGAAGAAAGGTGGGAGAGAGGAAGAGAATTTAAAATTCAAAATTTTTAAACTGAATGTTAAGAATTGTTTTTACTTGTGATTGGGAAAATTTAAATATCTCCCCAAAATTTATTTATATTGATTTGGTCTAACCTTATAAATTTCTTGGGATTGGGAGAGGGGATATGATCCCCAAAAGAAGAGATTTTCCACAGCTCAGGGTGATGTGCATGTAGAAAGTCAACTAGATAAAAGAATTTTTCCACTGTTAGTCTTCTATGAGGTGTAGATAGCTGTGGATTTCTGTGACTCTTGGAGGGAGAAATTTAACAAGGAAGCAAGACTATAGCAGCAAGAAATGGAAGTTGGTGTATTTGTTCAGGCAACCATTTTGCACACAGTACATAATCACATGGTAGATGTTTAATAAATACTGACTGACTGATTGACATAGCCAATATTGCACCTGACCTATATACATAGACTACAGATGGAGCTCACCTGACTATAAAAACAAATTAAGTTTAAAAGTGACAAGATATTGATCACTGGAAGGATAAAAAAATGTTTATCATGGAGGTTCACTATTCCCCAGTCTAAAAACATTTTAGAGCTCTCAGAAAGGGACCATGGAAATCACTGACATCTATGTCATCTATGGTTATGTCATTTTATGCATAAGAAAGGACTGAAACACAATAAGCTCTTAATAAATGCTTATTGACTTGAATTGTCTAAGTTAATTCCAAGGAAGATTCATGCCTAAGATGACACTGCTAAGTACCAGGAGAGTTGTGTAAAGAAACCAATTCAGGGGTAAGTGGGTGGTGCATTGGATAGAGCATGGATAGAGCATCAGCCCTGGAGTCAGAAGGACCTGAGTTCAAATCTGACCTCAGACACAACATTTACGAGCTGTGTGACCCTGGGCGAGTCACTTAACCCCAACTGCCTTGCCCCAAAAAAATTCCAATTCATCTTTGAGTACCTTACCTATTTCCCTTACTTTAAAGAAATTGAAAGAAGCTAGGCTTGGATATATAGAAAGTCATTTTAAAGTTCTCTCTCTCTCTCTCTCTCTCTCTCTTTTTCCACACACACACACACACACACACACACACACACACACACACACACAATAGCTTTAGGCATTAAAATACCTCATAAGTGACATGGCTCTTCTTACTTACTACATATTTCCATTTTCTGCCACCATGTACTCCATTAGGTTAGACCAACTTATTACCGAGGGCCTTCAATGGGGCTTCTCACTTCCAAATTGCCTTTTGCAGGACAATCCTCCTCTCTCTAGGTTTTATCGGCTGCCTCCAGATAGCAGCAATTCATCAGATTCACTTCCCTGGCCCTCCTATTGCAAACCACATTTTATTAGTGGATTTGCTTTCAATATCTCATCTGGCCATCGTGTGAATACAGTGGCCTCTTTGATCTCTGAGCTTTTAAACTCCCATCAGTGAAGTTATTCAGAGATGCCAGCTGCAAAAATTGTTACCTAGGGATCAGTCCTGACAGATATGTTCTGTTTCTTATCCTTCTTTCAGACTTGCAGGACAAAGTGTGTTTAACTTTAATATGCTGCTGTTGTCTCTCACACAAAAAAATCACCAAATATCATCTCATCGACCCATTTTTCGCATGACTCAGCAAACTCTTCAATATTATAAAGGGCACATCACTCTGGTAAAAAGGGGGGCACAGGAGGCACATTTCTATAGCCATCCTACACTGGAGGCAAATACAGCAGAAAGGAATGAAAGGAATGAAATACTGTGGGGAGCTTCGTACATGTCCCACTGCAACCTCCACTAAGACCTGATAGCTAAACAAAGATAAGTACCCTGAGGACCATGGAAAGAGAAATAATTTACCTTGGTGGTGGTAGGAAGAAATAAGATTGTAAAATATTAGAGAGAAGAAAGAGGTTGTGTTTCTTTGTTTGTTTCTTTGTTTGTTTCTTTGTTTGTTTTAATAAGATTGTAAATTGTAAAATAGCCGTTCCAAGTCATTTAGACCCTGTTTTGACAATTGCCCAAGTGACTTCCTTGCCGGCACAACATTCAGTATTTTGGGGGTAAAAGTAGTCTCTGGAAGGAAATCCCTGCTCTTCTGACCTAGCAAGACCCTTAGCTTGTTCTGGCTATGTGGTCTGGACCTGGGATTAGTCTACCAATTCCTTCTACTGATTACAACTGTTATTAGATCAAATCTTGCAACAGTCAGTCAATCAACAAATATGTCTCAAGTGTTTGCTATGTTCCAGACACCAGAATAAGCCCTGTTCGTATATCCTTTGCCACATTTTTTAGCAACTGTGTCCTTATAAGCTGTGTGTGTGTGTATGTATACATATATATATATAAAAATATATATATACACACATATACACATTATATATACACGAACACAGATATATACATGTACACATATATGCATATACACACATTATATATACATTTATATATCTACATATATGGGTGTATTATAATACATAAATGTTTTTATGTATCAAGATATATGTCTACTTCTATATGTTGATATATAAACTACCTTTATTCTAACTCCTACTCTCACAGATTAGAAATGACTTTTTTTTTCCTTTTGCTTTTTTGGTGAGGCAATTGATGTTAAGTGACTTGCCCAGGGTCACACAGCTAGTAAGTGTCATGAGTCTGAGATTGGATTTGAACTCATGTCCTCCTGACTCCAAGGCCAGAGCTCTATCCACTGCACCACCTAGCTGCCCCCTACTCTCACAGATTAACTAGCACACTGCAGAACTGTAGTCTAGATATGTAGATAGGCAATATATTATAATATGTAAAATATTATAATATTGTAACTACATTATAATGTGATATATAATATGTATCTAGTCCATATATGTAGCCTATATAAGCTATCCGCATTATGACTCCTACTCTCACAGATGACTCAGGTCATGTCTCCAAGATTCAAGGGGTATCTCAGAGGACTTGTGGTTGGAGTGACTTTCTAATGCCATTAGCCCAGTGTGCTGCTATTTTGCTTTCCCTGCCCTGAAATTTTCCACCAGCCTTAAGTAGCTTTTAGAAAGGAGTATTTACTGAGGTGGTAGAGTAAGAACAGCTGGTAGGGAACATTTCCCCACAAGCCGGGACATACTCTCTTACCAGTACATACAGGGTCCAAGGGAAATTGGGCTCTTGCTAAAAGAACACATTTGACAAAGGGATAATTCTCATCCCCTGATTGCTAGATGTCCTTTTTCTCCTATACATGAGGTGGTCAAGAAGTTCCCATAGGACATGGTTTAGTTGTTTGCTGGGCTTTTAGTGGAGTTGAAAATCTATTTTCAATCTTTTCCTGAATTCCAATAAGGACATTGCCATCAGCTAATCTGGGGATGCTTGTAGGACACTGATGAGAAGATAGAAAATCCAATATACTCTAGACATTTCAAAATTTAAGGTTAATTTATAAGGATGTGTGTGTGTGTGTGTGTGTGTGTGTGTGTGTGTGTGTGTGTGTGT
>NW_020954551.1:31634166-31638440 GCF_900497805.2 Vombatus ursinus | reverse complement strand
TGTGTGTGTGTGTGTGTGTGTGTGTGTGTGTGTGTGTGTGTGTGTGTGTATAACTTTCTCTGGCCAATGAGGGAAAGGGAGGGAGAGGAAACCCAGGGCTGAAGACTTCTCCCCTTCCCCTGAAAAAAAAGAAAAAAGCTCCTTCTCAGGGCTTTGACTAGAACGCCAAGCTCTTAACAATTTTTGCAATGAACCCACTTGTAAAACAAGCAATAATTTATAAATGACCCTTGGGGCAAGATTGAACACCCTTAACCTATAGGAAATCTTATTCCTATTCCTTGACAACCTAGGTCCAATTATTTTTAGCACTTAGTCTTAAGTTTAGGATTAAGATTGATTGGGCTTCTTATCACTTTCTTTAAATGAGATAGGGTGTCTTGATTAAGCAAAGCAACCAACCCCCTCCCTTAACATTTAAACAAACCTTGATTATGTTGGTACAGATGTCTTCATCCCCTGAGGTTGGGATAGTTGCAGCTATCCTACTAGTAACTGAAAAGCGTTTGTTAAGCATATGAACAAAGAGCCAGCATTATAATTAGGTGAGAGGACACATATAAGGACGCAAGTTCAGCTAGAGAGCAGATGGAAACTTCCAGTCATCCTTGGGGTTCAGTGAAAAGGCTAATGGCAAGGCCCTGACGTCCTTAGTATAAACTATTGAAAAGAGGAGATGCTGGTGAGATCTGGGCTTGAGGGGAGGGAACAAATATTCTTGGATCTACATATAGGGATATGTCATTGCTCATTAACATCAAAGAGGAGTAACCAATGAGGCAAAATGTGGGCCTTGCCTTTCTTTGATAGTTATGCGTGGCTGCACTTTTTCCCCTTCTATTACAGCTTTCCTATTTTTATTCTGTTTTCTTAAGGCTACAAGAGGATTTGCAAAGGGCATTGCACACATTCGGTTCTGGCCAAGTTGAGAATCATTCTTGAGAGGATTTTCTTCTCAGAATCTTTTTTCCTGTTACATATGAGAGGAGTGTTTCATTAAGCTAAATCTGACCTGTATTAATGCCCAGAGCTCACAGCAACACATTTTTAA
The DNA here is from genome assembly GCF_900497805.2 of Vombatus ursinus. Classification (NCBI taxonomy): domain Eukaryota; kingdom Metazoa; phylum Chordata; class Mammalia; order Diprotodontia; family Vombatidae; genus Vombatus; species Vombatus ursinus. Next base: position 31,637,389 of record NW_020954551.1, on the reverse strand, counting down.
AGTATAGCACAGAATAAATGTTTCTCTGTGTGTGCATTCTGGGTTGTTTTCTCTCTTCTTAGCCCTACAATTTGCTTTTGCTTTCCAACTTAGAGTCTAGAGGAAACCAAAGCTAGTATTCATAGAAATTTAGAGTATCATGTGGTTGAATACGAGGTTCATTACTCTGGTGTTGCTTGCCTTCTCACTAATGAACCTCAACATATAATTCCACTTCCACCTGAGATTTCCAATAAAAGTTGCCACTTATAGAATTACTAATGGTAGAAATGGTTATAGGATCTAAGTCTAGGGTTTTTTCCCCAAGGAGGGATGGTTAAAAAATATGATGCCTAATCTACAAACATAAGTCGGATATGGAGTAGATAGCTTATTCCCCCACAGAAAAGGGAATACAAAGCAGGAAAAAAATCATATAATGAGTAAAACAGAATCTAGTACCTGAGTAGTACAAGTGGTTGAAAGGCTAATATCTGAGTTTGCTGAAACACAGTATTTGCAAAACTACATAATAGGTTTTTTTTGTTTTGTTTTGTTTTGTTTTGTTTTGCTTTGTTTCTTTTTTGACCCCATTTGGGATTTTCTTGGCAAAGATACTAGAGTGGTTTTCTATTTCCTTCTCTGGCTCATTTTACAGATAAGTAACCTGAGGCAAACAGGATTAAGTGACTTTTCCAGAATCACACAGCTAGTAAGTGTCTAAGGCCAGATTTGAACTCAGGAAGATGAGTCTTCTGACTCTAGTCCTGGCACTCTATCTACTGTGCCACCTACCTACCACTTACTTCATAATATTGTTTCTATTTGCTTGTCTGTAGATTTTGATTCCATCAAATTGAATTAAGCATCTTGAGGTCAGGAATTTATTGCTGTTGCCTTTGGATCCATAGCATTAAGTGAAGTGCCTAGCACCTAGTAGGCACTTTATGCACATAGTTTTGAAGGCAATGGAAAGGAATGAAATTGTCCCAGGATCCACATGTTTGTAGGACAGCCTTTGGCTAAAAAACAAAAAAACACAATATAATAGTCTGCTACTATGTTCCTCTGCAGTCAATCATGGGATCACAACATTTCAAGCTAGAAGGGACCTTGCAGAATGAGATTATATGTGGTTATACATGTAACAAAATCTAACCCTTCCTAACTAGTCCTCATAAAACCTAAGACCAGCTCTCAAAAGCAGTTTTGTCCATCCTCTCCTGCTCAACATAAGGTTGGAAAAGGACCTTAGAGTTCATCTGGTCCAAGCCCTTCAATTTTACAGAAGAGAAAACTGAGGCCTAGAGAGGAGAAATAACTTCTCCACAGTTATACAGATAGTGCTTAGCAAAGTCAGAATTTTAAATGAGGTTCACTACTTGAAAAGGAAAGTCTTTTTTTGGGGGGGGTCTCTATTTTGTTGTTTTATCAAAATGGCTTTGCCTTCTTTCCGCTTTGTTGCCAGGTATCTCTCTTTGTTTTCAGATGTGAACTCAATGTCACTCATCTTCAGATATGTTAGGCAGATGATAGTAGTGGAATCAGAACTAGAAGAGGTCATCGTCCCAAGCTCAGCATTCCTTCCATCACCGCATTCTGCTTTTCTAACTTCTTGTCAGACATGAGGAGTGATTATTGTTGGCCTTCTGGTCCTTTAGGTTCACTTTCTCATTGCTGTAAATAAATCGCCTTCATGACCACTTCCACAATCCTCCTGAATAATGCCCCTTTGAGACTAGAAAATTTCAGACACTCATGGTACAAGCTGAGCAATAAAAATCTAATCCTTGCCAATTCATCCTCAGAAAGCCCTTTGCCTGTCAACCTCTGCTCAAAATACGGTTGAAAAATGAAATCCCCCAAATGAGTCATCAGAGCAACACTCTTATCTACAAACAAACCGGACAAGTTGATGACACTTAAGTTCCTTCCAGCTGGAACATTATTATCTGACAAACAGGTGAGGTAGGGCATGGAAAGAAACTAATTTAAGAAGTAATTAATTGTAACCTGATGGAGTGGTATATCACCATGAGTCAACTATATGGTATAATGAATAGACTGTTGGATTTAGAATCACAAAGAATTAAGTTTGAGTCCTGCATCAAACACATACTAGCAGTGTGGCCCTGGCCAAGTCACAGTCTGTCTGACATCAGTTTCTTCATGTGTAAAATGAGAGTCGGACTCAGTGACTTCTAAAATTCCTTCTAGCTCTAAATCTATGACCTTTTGATCCTATTAATTCCAACACAGAGTTTGTGAATGAGATGATAAGAAGGGTACTTAGGATATAAACCAGTCTGTCTTCCTACTTTGAGGGAAGAGAATCAGACCTAGTCAATAAACCAATTCTTTACCACCTGTTCCATGCAAGACATCTAGATTAGCTTAAATGGGTAAGAGATTGGCAGGATAAAGGTGATGTAAAAACAAAAGATACCAATAAAATTGAATACATACACACCCATTTTAAAAGGGATTGTTGGTAAAGGGCATTTCATAAACCTTTTTTTATTATTTTCTAGTTCTTAATATTTTCAGTCTTGGCTATGTGAACTCGGATATACTTAGTTCCCACTTTCCTCCTCCTTTCCTTCCTTTTATTCTTCCTCCCTTTCCTTCCTTGCTTCCTCTCCTTTCTTCTTTTCCTTCCTTATTTTCTTTTCTTCCTTCCTTCTTTTCATTCTTTATTTTTTGAATATCTATTATTTTGACAACCCCTTCATATCTGAATCTATCCATTCTTCCCCAACATCTTTGAAATAAAGAATAAAGAGAAAGGGAAAGAAAAACAGTTCAGGCAAACAAACCAACATATCAACCAAAAGTTTTACAATATGTTCAAAAATCTTGACTTCCATAAATTGTGTAGTTGATTAGTTTCGCATCAACAACCTTAGAGATCATATAGTTCAACTCTCTCATTTTACAAATGAGGAAACTAAGGAATATAATGGTTAAGTGAATTATAGCATGGTGTTGTAAAGAGAATTATGCTAGAGTTGGAATCAGGAATACCTGGGTTCCAATCCTGCTTCTAATACTTAATAAATGTGAGTAAATCACTTAATTTCTCTGAGTTTCAATTTCCTTTAATCTTGATAAAAATGTTGATAGTCTTTTACAGGACTGTTGTGAGGCTAAAATGAAATAATGAAGGCAATGTGCTTAAATAACTATATAAATATGTATTATTATTATTATTATTATTATTATTATTATTATTATTATTATTATT
>NW_020954551.1:31621855-31634156 GCF_900497805.2 Vombatus ursinus | reverse complement strand
TTATTATTATTATTATTATTATTATTATTATTATTATTATTATTATTTTGAGACTAGATCACCCATCTATTTACTGGAACCAAACTCAGAAGCAAAGTTTTTTTTTTCTTGGTTGCAGATTTATTCCATTATAAGTTTTTAAGAAAATCCTATATTCAAAAATCTTCCAGGGGTGGGGAACCTGCGGCCTCGAAGCCAAAAGCTGCAGATTCCCCACTCCTATTAAGATTTATCAAACAGGGGGCAGCTGGGTGGCGCAGTGGATACAGCATAGGCCCTGGATTCAGGGGGACCTGAGTTCAAATTCGGCCTCAGACACACAACACTTACTAGCTGTGTTACCCCTGGGCAAGTCACTTAACTTCATTGCCTAACCACAAAAAAAAAAAAAAAAAAAAGATTTACCTAACAGGTAGATCAGAGTCCTACTAAGTCAGAAAGCATCTGTTGATCACCTACCCTGTGCTTATCTCATTGTGTGATGTGGCTCCTCTTGAGAAGTGGAGAGTGGCACAGTTAGGTGATACAATGGATAGATAGCTCACTGACCCTGGAGTCAAGAGGACTTGAGTTCAAGTTTGACCTCAGACACTTAGTATCTAAGTGACCTTGGGCAAGTCACTTAACCCCAACTGCCTCCAAAAATATTTTTTAAATGCTACAAGTTTGTGGTATAAAAGCCTTTTGTGCTTACATCATAGTCATTTCTAGATATATCCCTCCCCTTCTTGTAACAAATAAAAACAGTAATGATGAAAACCTTTAATTCTTCAAAATAAACATTTTGGACAATAAAAAATAAACAGTAATGAAAAACTATCGAAAAGTAACCACATACGACTGCCAATAAAGCAGTCTTCACCCATGCTTCCCCCACCTCTCTAAGGAAAGAAGGAAGTTAGCTTCCCTCACGTCTTTTCCAGAAGCCAAGATTAATCCTTACAATTTCAAGGTGTTTGACTTCTTCTCCCTTGTATTACTGGTCATTGTGTCTATTGCTTTTCTGCTCCCAATAACCAGCTCTGAAGGTTCAACTTCGGTAATTTTCATCTAGTTTTGTTCTGCATGCATAGAGCATACTCCTTAACATCAGTAGATGTCTTACAAATGTGTGCTTAGGAAGGAAGCTAAGAGGGAGACTAGATGGAGTGTGCATGGCTATCCCTTGCTTAGGGGGTCTTTAGTGGCTCCCCGTTGCCTTTAGAATAAAATACAAACTCTTTGTTTTCACATTTAAAGCTTTTCACAATCTGGCTCCTAACAATCTTCCCAGACTAAATCATTCTCACACTAGCAAAAGTTTTGCTGTTATTTTTTTTTAATTGATATATATGCTCCTTTGCTGCTAGTGAGCCAGTCCACACAAGATCATGGGTATAGAAGTGGAAGAGATTTCAGAGGCCATCTAACTTGGCCCTTCGTTTCATAGATGAAGAACCTGAGGCCCACAGAGTTAAAGGGACTTCTGCAAGGTCACATAGGTGGTAAACATCAGGAGTGGGATATCGGTCAAAATCCTGACTCCAAGCCAGTGTTCTTTCCCCTGTACCTTGCTGTTTCATAGTTTTATTTTAAATTTTAATTTTCAGAGGAAAATCCACTGCTTCTTTATGTTTCTAGACTCACATAATTTTCTTTTGGAGGGGGGAGATAGAGATTCTGTTCTTATTGTTTGTTCTTAATTCTCAAAGAGGATCACGACATCAGGGAGATGATGCCATACCATGCAAACAAATTGGATTTAAGTGACGGAGGGCTGTGCAAAGTCACTAGCCTCACTTTCTCCTCTGAAGCCATCTGGGGCCAGTGGCAAGATACAGATCAGGATGAAAGGAGATGGCCCTGGATGCAGTCGGAGACCCTGGCCTTTTTAAGCTAAGGTCTTTATCAGGTCTCATTTTGACCGAGGCAACATCCATTCAGTAGTTAAAGGCTAGGTAAGGACCATTGAGCAGAGCCAAGATTGCAGAGGGAAAGCAGTGACTTGCTTGATCTTTCCCCCCAAACCCCTACAAATACCTATAAAAATGGCTCTAAACAAATTCTAAAGCAGCAGAACCCACAAAAAGACAGAGTGAAACAAATTTCCAGCCAAAGACAGCCTGGATGGTTGATCAGAAAGGTATATCGCACTGGGCTGGGAGAGGAGCACAATTTGGTGTGGGAGCGCAGGCCGCAGTGACCCTGGAACAGGCCTCAGAGGACTGAATCGCAGGCAGCTGTGGCAGTTTCCAGACTTCTCAACCCATGAATGCCAAAGACAACTTGGAAGGTCAGTGGGAGAAGTCTGTAACTGTGGTGAGAGAAGGAGCTAGGTCTCAGCAGCAAGTCTCGAGTGCAGCCTGGGGCCACAGCTGCTACCTGAGCTTCCTGCTCACAGACTGAGGGGGAATCCAGTGGCTGATCAGAGGGGGACTGCAGGGTTCTCTTTGCCAGTGCTGAGGCAGGAATCTCTTGCTTTACCAATGCTTGGATCTGAGTCACAGTTCTGAGGGGCGGTCCTGGGGTGAGGAGAAATGCTGGTGTGGTGAAGCTTGTCCCGGCAGTGGAGAGGAAACGCCTCGCCCCTTATTATAGGACCTTGGAAGAATTGAAAATTTTCAGGTCCCTAGAAGTACCCCTGAAAACAGCTGTACAAACCCCCGAAGCTTGGGACAGTATATTCTCCACATTGAAAGCAGACTTTTACCTTAACAAGGTGTTTAAAACTCAAGTAATTGGCCGGGATCATGAGTAAGCAGCACAAAAAGAGTCAGACTATATTATCTTACTTTGGTGACAAAGAAGATCAAAACATACAACCAGAAGACAACGAAACCAAAGCTCCTACATCCAAAGCCTCCAAGAAGAATATGAATCAGTCCCAGGCCTTGGAAGAGCTCAAAAGGGATTATGAGAAGCAAGTAAGAGAAGTTTCTTGCAAAACTGAGAGTTTTGCAAGAAAATCATGAAAAACAAATCAACAGCTTGCTAAAGGAGACCCCAAAAAAATACTGAAGAAAATAACACCTTAAAAAATAGCCTAAGCCAAATGGCAAAAGAGGTCCAAAAAGCCAATGAGGAGAAGAATGCTCTAAAAAGCAAAATTGGCCAAATGGAAAAGGAAGTCCAAAAGATTACTGAAGAAAATACTTCCATAAAAATGAAAATAAAGCAATTGGAAGCTAGTGACTTTATGAGAAATCAAGACACTGTAAAACAAATCCAAAAGAATGAAAAATTAGAGAACAATGTGAAATATCTCATTGGAAAAACAACTGACCTGGAAAATAGATCCAGGAGAGAGAATTTAAAAATTATTGGACTATCTGAAAGCCATGATCAAAAAAAGAGCCTAGACATCATCTTTCAAGAAATGATCAAGGAAAACTGCCCTGATATTTTAGAACCAGAGGGCAAAATAGAAATTGAAAGAATCCACCGATCTCCTCCTGAAAGAGATCCCCAAAAGAAAACTCTTAGGACAATTGTAGCCAAATTCCAGAGTTCCCAGGTCAAAGAGAAAATATTACAAGCAGCCAGAAAGAAACAATTCAAGCATTGTGGAAACACAATTAGAATAACACAAGATTTAGCTGCTTCTACATTAAGTACGTACATTCTACATACCGCAGGGCATGGAATATAATATTCCAGAGGGCAAAGGAGATAGGATTACAACCAAGAATCACCTACCCAGCAAAACTGAGTATAATCCTGCAGGGGAAAAAATGGTCAAAGACTTTCAAGCATTCTTGATGAAAAGACCAGAGCTGAATAGAAAATTTGATTTTCAAATACAAGACTCAAGTGGAACATGAAGAGGTAAACAGGAAAGAGAAAATCATAAAAGACTTATTAAAGTTGAACTGTTTACATTCCTGCATGGAAAGATGATATTTGTAACTCATGAGACTTTTGTCAGCATTAGGGTAGTTGGAGGGGAAAAAATTATATGTACGTATATATAGATATAGACGGATAGATAGAGGGCACGGGGTGAGTTGAAAATGAAGGGGTCATATCTGGAGAATAAAATTAAGGGGTGAGATAGGATTATACTAAGAGAAGGAGAAAGGGAGAGATAGAATGAGGTAAATTATCTCACAAAAAAAAACAGAAAAGAAAAGGCTCTTACAGTGGAGGGGAAACGGGGGAACATGAGAGGGAATGAGTGAATCTTATTCTCATAGGATTTGACTTAAGGAGGGAATAACATACACACTCAATTGGGTATGGAAATCTGTCTTACCCTATAGGAAAATGGGGTGGGGGAACAAGAGAGTAGGGGGATGATAGAGAGGAGGGCAGATTGGGAAAGGGGGTAATCAGAAGCAAATACTTCTGAGGAGGGTTAGGGTCAAAAGAAAGAATAGGATAAATGGGGGGGCGGGATAGGACTAAGGGAAACAGAGTTAGTTTTTCACAGCATGTCTACTATGGAAGCGTTTTGCATAACTGCACATATATAACCTATATTTAGTTGCTTGCCTTATCAATGAGGATGGGTGGGGAGGGAGGAAGGGAGAAAATTTGGAACCCAAAGTTTTAAAAACACATTAAAAAAATGTTTTTACATACAACTGGGAAATAAGAAATATAGGAAATGGGGTATGGAAATCCATCCTGCCCTACAGGAAAATTGAAGGGGAAGGGGATAAGAGAAGAGGGGCAAAGATAGAAGCAAAGGCAGACTAGGGGAAGGGGTATTCAGAACACATGCCATCTTGGGGTGAGGGGAGGGGCGAGATGGGGTAAAAATTTGGAACTCAAAATCTTGTGGAAGTAAATGTTGAAAACAAATAAATAAATAAATAGATAAATAAATAAACAAAATAAAGGCTATGTAAGAAATGGAAGGAGATTTTCTTCTTAAGAACCATGCCTTAAACCCAAATCACTCTGGCTCTCATTGATCTGCCAACAATAGGTCCCAGATCAAGCCTCACTTGGTCATTGTTTAGGCCGTGATAGGGTCAGAGTGAATGTAAACAGTAATTGTTTCTATTTTGGCCAGAAACTGAAGATCTTCCCCTCCCAGATTTTTTTATTTTTTGACTAGGTAAAATAGGTCATTCTCTGTCTCATTTCTTACCTAGCTTTAATCACTGAAAGAATAGAGATTCTAGGATAGAGCAAAAGGAAGATTCTCTCCCGGTATTCTTAAGAATACATGTCACTTGTACTTTTGCAAAAGCAAGTCAATATCAAATTTCAGTTCTGAGAGAGTGGTGAAATAACTCTCATTTACAACTGAATAAAGAAGTTTGAAGTTTCTTTATCCTCAACAAATTAAAAGTAAAAACAAGAGACAGGCACCACTGGGCACTGGGCTACCAGTCTTCATGGTAAAAAGAGGAATATTGTAATCTGTCATCATTGACAGTTTTCATAGATGCCATTACCTTTGTCTTTCACTTAACACAATGCATTTAATTCTGTTCAGTTCAATTCATATATTTAGTAGGCATGTACTATATACAAGGTACACAAACCATACTTTTAAAGAACTAAGATTCTACTGAAGGAATACAACACAGCAAAAGATAAGTAAATGAGAGTTATAGCTAGCATAGAGTTCATTGGAATCTGCCATAGGATGTCTACAGGGAGGCAGGCACACTTCTTCCCTGAGGAGACCCCCCATTGCCATTTCTCATCTCACAGTCTTCCATTGGCCTCTGTTGCCCACACTCTAAGGGTTCTATCACCCAGGGGCTTCCCTCACCTTACTCTCTTCCCAACTAATCCCTGTGGTGATAAATACCAGACCACCTCTCATCTAGGTAACTTCACTTAAAGTTTAATTAACCTCTGTAAGGCCACCATACCCACCAGGCTCAGTCAATTTAACTGGTTTGTCCTCAGGGGCTATATTTATAGATTTGTATTAAGCATCTTAAATTTGTAGCTGGAAAGAGCATTGAAGGCCATCTAGTCAAATCTAGCCAAATCTTTTCATAAATGAGGAAACTGAGGTAAGTGGAGGTTAAGGTCACAAAGTCAGATAACTGGTGGGTATCAGATGGAATTAGATCCCAAGTCCTCTGACTCCAAAGCAAGTATACTTACCAAATCAACCTTATACTTTTTGTTTATAGGGTCTTTTTATGTATACATTAAATCACAACCCTCCCTAAACTTTAAACTTCATGAGTGAATGAATGAATGGTTTAGTAGGTTGAAAGGTGTAAGTTAAAATGTTCCACACAAATCCACCTCAAAATAATTCATTTATATATAAAAACAAAATGTAAGGTTAATATGTGCCTGTTTAGTCCTCTCTATTTTTGTCTCTACTACTGCATTGTTATAATTCACATGCAAACTTGCCCTCTAGTGACAATATTTTGTATTTCACTCTCGTTCAGAAATTAATCCATAGCCTACATTTTCTCCAGTTACGTATCTTAAAATGAACAGTGTTTATTGAGCCCCAGTCCTGTGCATAGCACTACAAACTATCCAAGTTTGCCCCTACACATATCCTTAAATCTGGTATGATTACCTCCTAGCTATTTGACAGTTCCAAGGATCCTCACTTTTGCAGCTTCTCCCAGGATCCTCTAGTCATCTAATTTGTCCTCAAGGAATACAAGTATAGTTCGAGTCTGCAGAAAACAGAGCTCACAGTTTAACTCTTGAGTGTCCATAAGGGGGAGGGAAGAGAGTTGGATATCATTAGGGGAAAACTCAAGATGTCAGCACATCATGGGACTTGTATCAGGGTTTAGGGAAAAGCAGAAAGCAGTATGAACTTGGAAATGTTTAATGAAAGTAACTAGGCATGGAATACCATAGAAAGGGGAGCCCTGGAGGTGTATCAGAGTTATCATGGTATGAGGGGGAGGGGGAGAGTGGGGAATCAAACTGGAACAGTCTGGTATAGTAGAATATAGCCTATTGAGGAGGAGATGTGGGTAGGCACTGTAGCCCACATATGCAACATTTTTGCAACAGAAACAAAATTATGGGATCTCCCGAGACTGACTCCAGGAAGAAAGACTTGGCAGGCCAGAACCAGAAACAAAGTGAATTCAGCCTCAAAGGGTTACAGTATATCTCTATGCCAGGCCCAGAGAGTATTACTGAGAGTAGAAGAGGGCTCAAATAATTATTTCCTCATCTCATCTGCCTAAGTGTCAGAGCAATGTTTTCCTCATTTCCCCAGTGCTTTCCTTGGAGTTTTTCCCTCTTTAAAAATTCTGAAGATGTGGGAGATTATACCAATTTGTGAATTGTGTGTGTATGTGCACACATGCATGCATGTGTGTAGTTGGAAAGAATGGCTTAATTGCCCAATTCCCCATATTTTTTCCTTTTCTTTTTTTTTTTACTTATACTGTTTTTATGTCTTAATTAAATGCTTTGCTCTTGGATTTGTGGCTTTTGCTGCTCTTTAAGGAGACAGTGTTGTATAGGCTTAGCTATTTTTTTTTTTTTGGCATCAATGATTAGCCCAAAAACACTCCAAATTAAACCTGGGAAAGGTAATTGTAGAACCACAGTTCTCTGGAGGACTTAAGGGGATACCTGTCATGCTCGTTATGCTGACTTTTCTGTAGTTGCTGCTTCTGATGTTTCCCCAACGATTTCTGAACTATGATTTCAAACAGACTGAGCAAAATGTAGAGGGAAAGCAGTCAAAAGTAACAATATTTTCAATTTTTTGTAAATGAGGAGAACGGTGGCACCATATTGACTACATTTCACTTTTAACCCTTTCCCACAGAACATTCTCTCAGCAACTGACAAAGTTTAGCAATGAGCTGAATACAGAATATATGAATTGAATACATGAATACATGAGCTGAATACAGAAGCCTCTCTTTTCAGTAGTGTATGTTTACAGGTATTCCTTTTTCCCTTTTAAGCACATCTTGGTATATCCTGTTTTTATTTTTGTTTTGTTTTGTTTTGTTTTTGAGACAAAAGGTCTAATCATTATCCCCCAGTTAATCTCTTATTTTTCCTCAAACATTTATTAGCTCTATGATCTGAATGAATCCACTAACTCTCTCTCATCTCTAGTTTCCTAGTTTGTAAAATAAGGGCATTAGATATGATAGTGTGGTGATTATATCACCATCATGTATGGTGATAAGATAACAGGATAATATAGATACATACATACATGTTGTACACATACATATAAATATACTTATATATGTGTGATGGTAATATCACTATACTGTCATATATGATCACTCTATATGATGATAATCACTAGTGATTATCATATTTACTATGATGATTGTTTTATTTTATGGTGCCACCCAGCTCCAAATTTATGATCCTATGAATTCCTTCCTCAGCTTACTTACCTCTGCCTTGAAAATGATAAAGGGAATGAGCACAGATTTTAATCCAGATAAATGAATAGACTCTACTTCAAGTTGAATCATTAAAGAAGTATTATCTGCCTCAAGTACCTTTTAGGAATGTTCCTAGTAGTAAATATGAGTCAGTGAGGGGTAAACAGGGGGTCAGTTTGAAATTTTCTTCAAGTCCACAGATTCTGAAGTCCCTTTTGAGAAAAAACTACCCTGAAGAGGGAGAGAGAACATCTCTTGTAAACTACCGTTCCATTTCTCTAATCCTACTCCTAACTCCAAATGGCAAACCACTTCAGTATCTTTGCCAAGAAAACCACAAAATGGGGTCATGGAGAGTGACTGAAAAGACTGAGTAACAAGAACAATTCTTAACTCCAATGTTCACATCAAGTTCTGTCTATAATAAACATTAAAACGACAAGAACAAAAATGTTGTCCTTTCAAAAGTAGGAGAATGGGATTGAAATTGATTATTTTGATTGATTTCAATTCCTGGCCCAGAAAGCTACAATGACAAAATGATATGGTATAGTGAAATGAGCACAGGCTCTAAAGTAGGAAATGAACAAACCTGAGTTCAAATCCTGTCAATACCTGCTACCTGTGTGTGAACTCAGGCAAGCCACTTAAACTCTCTGAGCCCACTTTCCTCTTCTATCAAATAAGGGGTATTAGACTATTTGACCTCTGAGGTTCCTTCCAACTCTAAGCTGGTGACCCTGGTTATATGCCAGATAAGGACCATGCTTCTTATATAGACGTTCAATACTCCTCACAATCTGAACCACCTGCCTCTACAGACTTTAGCTCTTAAAACTCCTCTATATGAACTATTCCATCAAAACTGATTTAACCCTTCTTTCACTATCATTGCACAAGTTTTAATATTTCCCAATGGTGAGATTACCTTCCCTCCCACCCATCCTCTATCTATTAAAATCCTACCCATCTATCAATGTTCAGATTTGACCTCCCATCTTTTGTGAAGTCTTCCCTGGTGACTCTAACCAGAAGACCACACTAATCTCAACTTAGTTGACTACATGTGACTATCCTTTTTCTATGGCAACCCCCTCTATGTGTTATCAAGAGGAAGAGGCTGGGATTGGAAACGGGAAGTAGATCAGGGAAGATAAAGGAGAGATTGCATCATTGCCATCATACAAAGACCCACTTCAACATTTTTGCTACTGAAAAGGTTTCCTGCAGAGGAGTGAGAGGGGATTTGGATTGGCACCAGCTTTTCAAGGAGCCAGAGACATCATCCATTGCTCAGGGGAACCCTCCTCACGAGGAATTGCTTCTCTGGTCTCTCACAGATTTAGATTGCTCTTTGGGTATGGGACTGACCCTAAAAAAGGGAGGTTAAGCTTTATCTTTCTGGTTCACCCCAATTTCAGAATAGAGTTTTAGGAAAATTCTTAAAACCATGTTCAGACATGGCTTACACATAGGGTATCCCTAAAATCTGGGTAACTGCATCCTTTCTAAATAAGTTACTCAGTGTACAACATGAAAATAAGGTACAGAACAATTGTGTATTTCTTCCACCACAGAAAATGGTTGAGGAGAAAAGGCACACATGCATATATGGACAGATACAGAAATCAAAACAAATATTAAAGGAATGAAGAAAATAAACATTTATTAAGAGCCTACTCTGTGCTACACACTGTGCTAAGCACTTTACTAATATTATCTTATTTGATCCTGAAGACAACCCTGGAAGGTAGGTACACTATTATTTCCATTTTACAGATGAGGAAACTGATGCAGACCAAGGCTATGTTACTTGTCCAGAGTCACACAGTTACCCAGCATCTGAGGTTAGATCTGAACTCAGGTCTTCCTGACTCTAGGCCTAGTGCTTTCTCCATTGCATCAACTAGTTGTCAAATCTTGGGGAATTGTGCTATTGGACAAATACTGCACATTCACTGCCCACCCATGCAATTGGTGCAGCTCCTAAGATCCAAATCTCCAACTAGCCAGAATATGCCTTTCTTTAGTACTCCAGCTGCAGGATCCTCCTGGTGATAGTGCTTTTGCCCTCTGTGATATGCGCTGTTGCAGAAATCTCCTCCAGCTAGGCAGCTGACACTCACCTGAAAAACCTAAGATCTCTCAAACTCATGAGACATCCTAAGCTGCAACAGAGGAGGATACACAAAATGGCCCTGGCACAGAGGAATCCTGCTGCCAGCCTTGATATATCTTGAGCTTCCTTGGTAGGAGCAGGCTCAGAGGCGAGTGATGAATGAATATAGTTGGAAGTCTGGCACACAGCAGACTACCTGGCAACAAGAGGAGACAGGAAGGCCATTGGCATCTGACCCAGATTGCTGAGCGAATAGGCCCCAAGCTACCCTAAAAAATGAATTTGATCACACAGCTATATTTCTTTGAGCTCTGAGATTGCCTTACTGGCATACAAGTACTTGTTGACTGATTGACAAAGGAGAGATTTGGATCTGAGGACCAGATTGGTGTTTCTTTGATCTCTAGATTTGGCTTGCAGGTAAAGGGGAGGTTTAGTTCTAATCTCCTAAATCTTGTTTCTTGAAGGCCTGAGTGTTTTGCTTGCCAACAAGTCTTTGGGCTGCCTGGTCTTGGAAGAACTACAAGCATATCGTGCTCCAACAGTTGATGTCCTTGGTTTTATTCCCTTTGTCATGATTAAGGAGCTACATATGGTGAAAAAACAAGCAATCAATTGAGACTTCTTCACCTGGAAGCTCACCCCATCTCTGGACTTCACACATTGGGAATACCCTTTAACCCTGTGGACTCTGTCTCTCTGATTGACTGCTTCCTCCCAGAATCTCCACTTTTAGTGTGAGGCCCAGGCCAGCCACATCTTCCTTCCTGTCTGGGGTGGACTTCTGCCTCTCCGTGACTGTCTCTATGATGTTCCCTCCCACCTTTTCATCTTTACTTTCATGTGTTATATTCTCCCACGTTCCTTGAGGGCAGGTACTGTTTTCTCTCTGCTTGTATTTGTACCCCAAGTGCTTAGCACATTTCTTGGCACATATAGTAAGTACTTAATAAATGCTTGTTGACTTGACGTTACATAAAAAAAGGTTAAAAGCTCTTGCCTCAGACTAAAGAGACTAGTATTTCAAGCTAGAAAATTTCCAGGGCAAGAGGAGGGAAATAGCCAGCTCTCTGAGAGCCTTCACAAGTTTGGCGGTGTTGGGTGAAGTGCATCATCATGGGCATGAGCATGTTATGTGCTCACTGTTAGACACCATCATTGCGTTGGTTCAGACATCTGGTCCGCAGCACCCCCTGGTGGTTGAATATAAAATCTCAGCTTGTAATGTCTTTTAGAGATGTGTGTCTTGTCGCCACAATCAAACTGCAAGGTATTTGAGGTCATGCCTTATGTCTTGAATATTTGTATGCCACTGATAGTGCTACCAAAGGACTTTTCACCTACGTGCTAATAAGTTATGTTCTGTGATGTCTGCTACCTCTGAATTCACATACTTGTCCTTCATAGCACTTTCACATCCTACCTTGTATTTTATTTAATCTTTCCTAGTCTCATCTCCCTTTTCAAAAATATATTCCATAAAATTGTGAACTCTGGCTTGTCTATGTTGTAGTAGAAAGATCACTAGATTTTGAGTCATTGGACCTAGGTTAAAATGTTGACTCAGCTCCTTATCGTCCATTAGACTTTGGCTAAACTAAAAGCCTTCCTCTCTGATTCATCCATAATATGAAAAAAAATAACATATGAGAAGCTTAATGATTTAGTGGAAATCAAGTCACATTTAGATTCAAGAGAGATCTGGTTTCTATCTCTGCTTAGGATATTTACTGTCCTTGTGATCACAGATGTGTCTCTGATCTTTTGTTTCCTTTCCTGTGAAATGAACATAATGTTACTTGGACTGCCTACATCTTAGGGTTATTGTGAGGTTTTAATGAGATGATGTATGGGAAATGCTTTGCACCTTAAAGGACAAGATAAATGT
>NW_020954551.1:31529688-31621845 GCF_900497805.2 Vombatus ursinus | reverse complement strand
CATCATCATCACCATCATCACCATCACTTTCATATCCCCATCAGCAACACTGCACATAATGGGTGGTACAAAAGTACTCTTCTGTTCGAATTAAATGAAATCATGTCTGTTTCTGGTGGTGAGGAGGGGGGATTGAGCCTGCGTGAAGAGTTACTGACAAGTTATTCTTGGTGGCCCATAGATATGGAAGGAACAAAAAGGAAGATGAAGAGAAAAATAAGAGTAGAAGGAGCTTTTGTACAGAGGAGTTTCATAGAACTTTCTAGGTTTCTTATGTAGCACGTCCTATTTGGCAATTCTGCCCCCAAAATATACATCCTGAAGCTCGTGGGAACAGTTTGTTTAAAAACCTCAGGATGTAGCCTTGGTGAGCTGTTAGTAAGGGCTGTAAAAATCGCTCAGAATAGCTCTGGCAAATTAACATCTGCCAAAGGCATTTGGTAGACCTGCCTTTTTTTCTCACTTGGCAGGAAGAATTGCTTGTTATGTTCCCTATGATAATTTTTTTCATAGATGTGACCTTGTCTCAGGTACCTACTTTCTCTATCCTGTCCTGTTTTAAGAAGGATGCTAAAAGTTGGTCTATTTTACAGTATCTTAGCTACAACAACTTGGGGTCAACTTAGGAAATGATAAAATGCTTGACTCATTGATACACTTTCCCTCTGAAGGAGGCACAATGCCCCCCCCCCCCGTAGGAAGGAGAAATGGAAAATGGAAGCAGTAAGGATAAACAGCAAGGGAATACAGTTTCTAGAGCTCTTTATCAATCAATCCATCAATAAGCATTGTTAAGGTTATAATGTGCTGGGCACTGTGAAAAGCACTAAAGATACTAAGAGAAAGTGAAAGTCCTTGTCTCTGAGGAGCAAGCATTATCCTTATAGATCTATTACTCCACAAAGTTATACAGTTAGAGCCAGAGTGTATTTTAGTCCAACCCTCTCATTTTACAAATGAGGAAACTGGGACAAAAATGGGATAAAAATCACACAGAGACAGGATTTGAATGCAGGTCCTCTGCCTCTAAAGCAGGTACATTTTCCACTGTGCAACACTGACTGATCTGAGATTCATAAGAAATCTATTATTAGGTAGTAATATCTCATCCTTCCTCCCTCCCCACCCCCCCTCACAGAAAGAGATTGCAAGGACCCCTGAACTATCATTGGACACAATACTGAGAGCTATTGTACAATTCCACTGCTTATACCCACTTCCAGGCCACAGTTTCAGGGTGGAGAGGAGCACTAGCACTTGGGTGGCAAAGGACCAGGGGCCATTCCTAGGTAAGAATCAGAGTGCAGACCAAAACAGTAGTGATCACATCTCTCCTTGCATCACATCACCTTGGAAGCACTGAAAATATACAAACCCCCACAATTAACTGCAAAATCAGCAGCACCAAAAAGCCTGAAGCTTACCACACTGCTCCCTTCACCGGGGTGAGCACAATACTACTTTAACATGAACCTTAAAGTCAAGAAGTAAACTGGAAAAATAAACAAACAAAAACAACAATAAAGAACCTGACCATAGAAAGTGACTGTGGTGACAGAGAAGACAAACTCAGAAGAAGATAGCAATATGAAAATAGCTATGAGCAAAGACACAAAGAAAAATACAAGTTGAACACAAGCCCAAACTAATTTCTGAGGGAAAAAAAGTTAAGAAAGAGCAAAAATTATTTGAAAATTAAAAAAAAATGTGGAGGAAAATATTGAGAAAAGAAATTAGAACAATGCAAGAAAATTATGAAAAAAGAATTACCAGGTTGAAAAAAAAACATAAAAATACCAAAGAAAATAATATCTTAAAAGCAGAATTGACCAAATGGGAAAAGAGGTACAAAAGCTCACTGAAAAAGAAAGTAATTCCTTAAAAATTAGAATTGGGCAAGTGGAGGCTAGTGACTCCATGAGAATCAAGAAACAATGAAGCAAAGTCAAAAGAATGAAGAAAACGGAAGAAAATGTGAAAATCTCACTGGGAAAACAATTGACCAGGAAAAGAGATCAAGGAGAGATTCATTTAAAAATTAGTAGGCTACCTGAAAGTCATGATTTTAAAAAAAAGGAGCCTAGACATCATGTTTCAAGAAATTGTGTGACAGTCAGGTAAAGGTTATATTTCCACAGAGAAAGAGAATAATTTAGAGATTTAAAGAACAATTCCAGGAAGTAGTACACTGTAAGTGGGTGAGGGCTTAACCCATAAGAAGTAAGTTGATGGCTCTAAAAAGACTCCAAATTCAAGATAAGGGTCGAGCCAGCTCAGACCAGTTAGGGTCAACCTGAGGACACCTGAAAAACGTTAGTGCGCCTGCTTAATGAACTTCATTGCTATTATCTGACAAATCCCACGTAAAATTAGAGCCTCATTAATGGAGTCATGGGATATATGACCAAGGGAGGGGGAACATACTTGAGCATTTCAAGGGGAATCATGTAAGGAGGGGTGTAACCCGGGAAGGGATGGACCAATCCAGGCCTGGGAGGTTTCGCACCCGAATTTGAATGTATAAAAGCATGCTTGCCCTTTCCCTCAGGGCCCATCCCTCCTTAAGAGGGGTGGAGCATGCTTCTGGCCAAAAATGTCTAATCCTCTGGACTTTCTCTGAAATAAACTTTCTTGATACTAAATTTTAGGTGTCAAGCATATTTCTAACAATTGCAAAGGAAAATTACCCTGATATCTTAAAAGAAGAGAGCAAAATAGAAACTGAAAAACTCTACTGCTCACCTTCAGAAAGAAAATCAACATGAATATTTTGAGAAATATTTCAAATTTCAGCAGTCAAATTCCAGATTTCCCAGGTCAAGGAGAGAATACTGCATGTAACCAGAAAGAGACTGTTCACATACCATGGAATTACAGTCAAGATCACACAAGAATTAGCAGCTAGCATTAAAGAAGCAGAAGTCTTGAAATGCCATGTGTTTTTGTGGGAAAGGATATCCATGCTGTTGTTGATCAGTCATTTTCAGTTGTATCCAACTTTTCATGACCCCTTTTAGGGGTTTTCTTGGCAAAGATACTGTTTCCCATTTCTTTCTCCAGATCATTTTTCAGATGAGGAAACTGAGGCAGAGTTAATTAATTTCCCAGGGTCATACAGTTGTTCTGAGGCCAGATTTGAACTCAGGTCTTTCTGACTCAAGACCTGGTACTCTCTCTACTGTACCACCCAGCTCCCCTGCTCTCTCCATAATAATATAATTTTGGTCACTTATGTTTTGTAAAATATTTTGGGGCTTGAGGGCTAGATTATTTCTTAAATTTAATTTAAATGTATTTCGTTATTATTTTTGAAAGTTGGAACAGTTTACTTTTTGTCCTTTGCAGTTTTATTTATGATTTCTTGAAATAAAGCTCTGAAAAAAAGGCTTTTGAAAAGGTTATTGTGTTTCAAATGGAGGTTACACCTTTAAACCCAAATCACTCTGACTTTCAATGAATGGCTAATTATAGCCTCCAGTCCAAGCCTCTGTGGTTCATTATTTAGGTTCTGATGGCTTAGAATAAGTGTAAATAGCAATTATTTTCTGTTCTGTCCAGAAACTAAGAGAGTCTTCCCATCCTAAAGTGATATTTTTGTGATGGTAAACTAGGTATCTTTTGTCTCAATTCTTACCTAGCTCTTAGTCATTGAATGGACAATCTCAGACAAACTGAGACCTGGAAAAGACCTTAATTTGAAAAAGCCAAAGTCACCCATTGCATCCTGGGCCATTGCTAGTCTTCTTGACTTTTATCTTGCCATTTGACCTTAATGACTGGAGGAGAGAGTGAGGCTGATGATTTTGCTCAGCTCTGCCTCAAATCCAATTCACATGCAAGTCAAGACATCACCCTTGTGATGTCATTGGTTCTCTTTGAGAACAAATGATGGACAGCAACACAGAATACCAAGATAAATTCAAAATAGGTACAGGATTTAAACATAAAGGGTGATATCATAAGCAAAATAGGGGAACATTGAAAAATTTACTTGTTGAATTTATGGATAAGGAAAGAAGTTTTAAATAAATAAGAGATAAAGGGGATCACAGGAAGTTAAATGGATAATTTTTATTGCATGAAATGAAAAAGCTTTTCACAAAAATCTCAGTGTAGCCAAATTAGAAGGAAAGCAGAAAACTGGAGAAAACATTTTTACAGCAAGTTTCTCAGATGAAGGCCTCATTTCTCCAATACATAGGGAACTGAGCCAAATTTATAAAAATGTGAACCATTCCCCAATTAATAAGTAGTCAAAGTACATGAACAGGAGATTTTCAGAAGAAGAAATCAAAGCTATTTACAGCCATGTGAAAAAATGGTCTAAATAACTATTGATTGGAGAAATGTAAATAAAATTTAAAAAAAAAAACCTTTGAGGAACCAACTTAACACCTATCAGATTGGTAATATGTCAGAAAAGAAAAATGATAAATGCTGGAAGAGATGTAGGAAAATAAGTACACTATTGCATTTCTGGTGAAGTTGTGAACTGGTTCAACCATTCTGGAGAATAATTTGGAATTATGTCCAAAGGGTTATAAAGCTGTGCACTTTGACCCAACAATAGCATTACAATGTCTCTATCCCAAAGTGATCATAGATAAAGGAAAAGGACTGGTATGTACAAAAATACTTATAGCAGCTCTTTCTGTGATGGAAAAGAATTAGAAATTGAGGAGATGCTCATCAATTAGGGAATGATTTCAATTTATGATAATGATGATCCTATTGTTCTAATAAGAAATAATTAGGAGTATGGTCTCAGAAAAACTTGAGGAGATTTATGTAAAATGATGCAAAGTGAAGTAAGCAGAACCAAGAAAACATTGTGCACCTAACAGCAATACTGTAACAATGATCAATTGTGAAATACTTAGTCATTCTAATCAATATAACACTGCAAGGCAATTGCAAATTAATCACAAAGAAAAATGCTATCTACATCTAGAGAGAGAACTGATGAACTCTAAGTGCTGATTGAAGCACACTTTCCTCACATTATTTTTCTTGTTTTTTTGCAACATGACTAATAGGGAAATATTTTGCATGACTTCACACGTATAATTTGATTTTAGATTGATTGCCTTATCAATGTGTGGGCTAGACAGATGAGAAAATTGGAAACAAAATTTTTGAAAATGAATCTTAAAATAAAGCATAATTATATAAAAGAATAATTTAAAAAATAAATGGTTTCAGACTGAATGAATGAGTCAAGAGAAAGCCAGTGGTACACACGGATTGCCCATTTGTTCTTCTTCACTCTTGCTACATGACCAAACTATCTTATTTTTCAATCATTTGTTTCTTTGATGACATTTTTAACTCTGGTTTTTCATTGTTGTATTTTGCCTGGTGCTAACATCCTCCAGCCACCACTAGATTCCTTTTCAATTCTTTAGAAAGAGTCATGTTCCATGACTCATGTTGGGGATACAAAGAGAAAAGTAAAATATTCCTTACCTCCAAAAACAGTGGACATTGTACCAGTGGGCCAGATACACAATAGAATAAAAAAAAAGATATTATCACAAAATATTATAGCCAAAAGGGGACTCAGAAATCTTATAGTCCAACTCACTCATTTTATAAATGAGGAAATTAAACCACTTAGATGGAAAATGACTTGCTCAAAGTCACCCAGCTAATCAGTGGCAAAGACAGCGCTCTTTCCAGTAACCTTTTGACTTAGAAATAAGTAAGGGAACAAAGAAATGTCATATGCAGAAAAATATAGCTCTACAAGAGAGCATAGCAGAAGCACTCAGTGAGAGATACAGACAACCTCTTGAGAGTTGGAAAGGATATTCTTTTTGCCAATCCTGCTTGACTCACTCCTTTTATTATTTTTTACTTTCCTTCTTTATCTGGTCCCCGGAATATCCAGAGCATCAGCAGAGAGCCGGTTGATAGGAATACAGAGAAAAGAGTCATTAAAATATGAAGGCTCAATTAATGGGAAATTGTTGATCCTGCTGGGAAAGATGTAACTTTCAGGGAGCTGGCCTACTGGCTTATAAAACCATTTTGGTGTTGGGGGCGGGTAGGCTGTTTTTCACACAATGGCTCTTTAATACTCAGCTCAGTCCTGTCTCTCCTTTTCTCACTCTGAATGGCCCATTAACTCAGCCAGCTGCAGGACTTGTATGCAGTTCCCTACCTTTTTAGCTATTTGAAGTAGAAAGAAATGGAAAGGAGGAGGCCAACTGTGGTTAGAAGGCTCAGGATTGTACATGCTGAGGAGTGCTCTGAGCCTCCACTGGACATTTGTACTAGCCAGGCCACAGCATTTCACAATGGAAAGTGATACATAGCAATGACCCAATTCCATCATGTTCTTCCCCTAGATAACTCTGCTTCCCTGATGAAAAAGACCCATGTGATAAGAACAAAGAGAAAACGTGCCCATGCAGAGAAAACTTTCCAATATACAAAGAGAAGGCTTGAGAGAATCTGAGAGCAGAGCAAGAATGTAATGTACCCCAGTGCATGGAAAATGGATGTCGCCAGCCTATCTTTGCATATTGATGTGAAGCTTAGAGTTGGGAAGTATATATGTGTGTATATATGTGTGTGTGTGTGTGTGTGTGTGTGTGTGTAAGAAAGGAATTTAACCATCATGAAATGTACCAAATCGAAGGAATGGAGATGCCTTCCTCAATCAGTCTTTGCAAAATTAAACAGTGCTCTAATGTATTTTGTAAAATACATGTACCCTTGTAACATATGTATGTCCCAGTTAGTTGATTAAATGTATAAACACAAAGCTCAGAGGTGTCATACTTAGATAGCTCTGGAATATGAACCTTCCCTCTGTAAGGGAGACTGAATTTTCTTCCTTCATGAGAACAAGAGAAGGACCATGGCTAGATACTTGCTCCTTTCATCACCTATCTCCAAGGAAGGTATAAGACAAGATTAAATTCATCTGCACCCTTCAAATATCTCTGGCCTAAGAGTACACTTCTGTGGGGGTCAGAGGGAAATTGACTTTCTGTTCACTCAGGTGAGGGTAGCCTTTCACATACACTCACCAGGTTATCTCCCCACCAAATGACAGTTAAGGAGTCAATCCATATCTCCAAGCAAACAGTATAGACTAGAGTTTTACAAGTACAAGTTTTAGAACACAATGGAAAATGCACAAAACTCAAAGTTATTATCTGGGAGTGAGATGACATTTCAGCTCAAAACAAGACTAAGGAACAAAATCTCACTGAAGGGAAAGTGGAAGTCTCTAAATGGGTAATCTCAAAATCAGAGACATAAAGAGTTGACATCCTCTACATTTCCTCACTTTACAAAGTCTTTCTTTCTCTCAACATGTTTCTAGCAAAGAATAAATACAACCATTTCCCACGAAGCTCTGGAATTACATGTGCCTCAACTCTATTCTTTACAGGCAGTATACAATGTCATACTCAGCCTTCTCTCCACCAATCCAGAGCCATGTCTCCTGCCACATACAGCCACATGGAAAACACCTCAAGCTTTGTTAAGGTCCTGTTTACAAACATATAAAGTAGTAATAAGGCATAGGAGGCAGCCCATGGTTGGCAAGTAGAAAATTTGACTTCTAACCCAAGCTTTGCCCCTGGTTATGTAACTATTGGCAAGTTACTTAAACTCACTGGGTTTCCATTTCCTGAAATAGGGAAGTTAGATTAAGTGACTTCTAAGGTCTCTTCCACCTCTGATATTCTGTGTCTCAACGAGACTTAAGGATCAAATTAGACATTTAAATAATCATGTCATTATCATCTGCAAAGTTATGGGTTGGGACTCAATGACCTATGACAGGCTTTCTAACTCTATAAAAGAGGCAATTTGGTATAACCATTAGACTGTGAGCCCCTTGAGAGCAGAGACTGTTGGTTTGTTTGCCTTTCTTTGTACCTCCAGAGATTAGCTCAGTTCTTGGCACATGGTAATCATTTAATAAGTGCTAATTGACTATGTGACAAATCTCCTAGGCATCAATTCTTGCATTTGTAAAGTAAGGGAATTGAATGGCTGAGATTTGAACGGCCTCTGAGTTTTTCCTAGTTCCAGATAGGTTCATGATCCTATATACCATATCCTTTTTAAGTAGCTAGAGATTACTTAATAGAAAAGCACAATGAAAGAGCTTGGCACAGTCCTGCAGTGGCATGACTGAGACAGAGAGAAAAGAGTTGTAGTTATTGTTAGTAACATACATTCGACACAACTCTACAAGGCAATATATTCTGTCTTCTTACAGTGACTTAGAGAGTTTCTTGAGGTTCAGAGAAGTTAAATGACTTTCCCATGGTTGACCAGTTAGCCATAGTGAAAGATATATTTGAACTAGATTTCCCCAACTCCAAGACTTACCCTCTTACCACTGCAGGACTATACCAAGCTCTCTCAATGTACTTTTCTATTAGGTAATCAAATTCTACCTCAGATATTTCACAGCTATGTGACTAAGCAGAACCTACAAGTCTTATGAGTCTCAATTTCCTCATCTACAAAATGGGGATAATACCTGAAGCGTTTAGCTTACTGCATTGCCATGAAAATCAACTATGTAATATAGGAAAATGTAAGCTTTATAAATGTCTTTACTTTTATTATTGCAATTATTGAAAATGGATAAAGTTTGGTCCCTAGATGTGGGATGTGAGGGAGAGGGAAGAGTTAAAAAGGATTGCAAAGTTTAGAACATGGTCAATCATAATGAAGTAATAAAAATGTGGGAATTAAAGAATAAGACAGAGGATAGATGATGAGGTCAGACTGTTATAGATCATAGTATCATAGATTTTAGAGCTAGAAGGAATCTTTGAGGTCATTTAGATCGGTTCCCTCATTTTACAGATGAGGAAACTGAGACTCAGAGTGGTTAAGTAGTTTCTAGGGTCATAGAACTAGTGTCTTTGTGTTTTCAAAGGCAAATTTTGAATAAAGGGATGAGGCCCTTCAGGATCAACTTCAATAATTCAAAAAAAAGAAATAATAACTTACCAAAAGCTACCCGAAACACACTACCGAAAAGGCTCCCAAGAACAGGCAAGGGATTTCTTGGCTCAAACTACTTACTGAAGAGTTGCTAGGGAGAGAATCTATCAAGTAATTTTCCAAGATGTATATGAAGTTCATGATCTAACAGAACCTAGACCTAAGGCAATCTTTAATGCCCCTACCATAGTACATTTTAAAATAGGGTTGGGTCTGTTGATTAGCCCAAGTGGTTCAAAGGTTGAGTTAGCAAAAAGTTATTATACTGTGTATGTCCTTTAATCTAGTGTTACCACTACTAGGTCTACAATCCTCTAAAAAATTAAAGAAAGAGGAAACCAACCCATATGTACAAAAATATTTATAGCACTTCTTGTGGTATCAAAGAATTGGAGACTAAGGGGTGTCCATCAATTGGAGAAAAGCTGAAAATTTATGGTGATGTGTATGTGTGATGAAATACTATTATGCTGTAAGAAATTATGAAGAAATAGGTTTCATAAAAGCATGGGAAGATTTGTATGAATTGATACAGAGTAAAATGAGCAGAACCAATAAAGTCATTTATAGGAACCAAATTGTAAAGTTGAAGAAATCTGAAAAACAGGAATTTTGATCAACATGATGACCCACCACAATTCTGGAGGAAACAAGATAAAACATGCTACTTACCTCCTAATAGAGAAGTGATAAACTCAGAATATAGATTGAGGCCTTTTTTTGCGGGGGAGGGGAGTGAGTATGACCAACGTTTGAATTTGTTTTGCTTACTATACATGGTTTTGTTTAGACAAAGTTTTGTCTTGTTTTTCTAAATTTGTTGATGGAGAAGGGAGTTTAGGAGTAAAAGATGTGGATTCTAAAAAAATTTAAATTTAATTAAAAAATAGAGATTGGCTTCAGATGGGGGAGAAAGTCAATGAGGGCAGCTATAGTCAAATTCCAATTAATGAGAAAAAACTTATACTCAAAATGTTTTGGCAAAGGCTTTATTCATTGAAAAGAAAAGGCATTGCTCCACTTTGCTTCTGAATAAGCTGCTAGATAACATAGGAAGATTTATCTCAAATGCTCAAATAGGAACATGGAGACCAAGTTTACAAAGTACAAAGGAGAGAGTGGGCAATTATCTATTCAATTCTCATTGCTGTGGGAAGAATGGAAGATGCAAAGATACCTATTCTATCTCCTCACTTCCTAAATAAAGAAACCGAAGCCCAGGGGATATAAGTGGCTTATTCAAAGTCACAGGGCTGAGAGTGGATCCCAGGTCCTCTGATTCCGAATATTCTACCATACTAGGAGGTACCTAATGAGGCAAACACATTATTCTACGCCCTAATTAGTAACTATAGGATAGGAAGTTAAAATTAAGTGATTTTTTTTCTTGAAAAATAATAAGAATCAAAGCAATTTTGTTAAACAGGCTGCTGAAAATGACTCCCCACTCCTTTAGGGGATCCACGTAATGGATCACCCGAGGCAATATATTAAAGTAGAAAAGGGACAAGATTTATTATCCTACACCATGGATTTGAATCCTGGTTCTAGCATTTCCTGCTTATGTGACCATGGCAAGCTTCAACCTCTCTAAATCTCAATGGCCTCATCTGTATAATGGGTAGTCACACTTTACTTACCTACTTCACTGGAATGCTATGAGGAAAGAGCTTCCTGTATCTGCCCTCTTCCGGAGTATGCTAGCACCAATTCAACCACTGTTAAATTTTCAGTGTAAGCCTTTGCCCCTCCAAAATTAGAAATACTACAAATTGGGGCATGATATATTGTTTTGTTCATTGCCTAGATTTAAGAAAATGATAGAAAAATGTTAGTAATGTAGATTAAAATGTATCTCATGCATTTTCAGAAAGCCTATTGTTAAACATTTCCCAACACACCCCAGTCCCTCTTGTTCTTTAGCTCCTGTCTTACTCCATGGAGTGGTAATGATGCGGTTTAGGGATTCAGGGGTCCTGGGGCCCCAATATCACAACACTTGGGTCCTGCTCGAAAGAATTCAACTCAAGCCTTCTTTCCCAAAGACAAGGTTTATTAGAACATCCATCATATTGGGCAGACTCTTAAGGAGTCTGAACATTAGTAAACTATTGGCTTATTGGCTAGATTATAAGAATCCCAGCAATGGCTAGATTTTAGGAATCTGAGCCTCTCAATGGAGACAAGATGGACCTTATATACAGAAAGACTGTGGGAGGGATCTAGGAGTGGCCAAGTAGTCCATGAGGTAATAGAATTACCAAGGGTGGGAAGTGGCCTGGGGCCGTAGGGAGGCAAGACAATGGAGGGGAGGATTATAGCCTCAGGTGAAAGCCAGAGATTTGGTCATGTGGGAAAATCCAGGGTTTCTTTCTCTTTTCTGGGGCCCAGATCCCAACCCCATCAGTAGGGCTTTGGGAGCAGAGTGAGGAAAGGGTATGCAAAACAGATATGTGACAACAGTGAGGGAGAAGTGCTGCAGACCAGGACTGAGAGCAGTAAGATATAACATACCAGGTTAGGAGAAACATGAGCTAAAGGGCTTGAAGTCCAGGGGATACAGGGGAATGAAGGAGGTGTGATGGTGAATAGGGCAGAGAGAATTTGTTTCCACATCTGCCCTGCCTTTGAGTACATCTATGTTCCAGGAGTGAGAAGCTAGCTGAAACCAAGAAGCAGGCAAAGGAACCTGACAGAAACTGTACACAGATTGGAAAAAGCAGAGGCTGTGGGGAGAGTCAGTTTTCATTGTATCCCAATTCCATATGTCATCCTGTTCGGAAGAACCAAGAGCCAGATCTTGAAGGTTCCTAGGTGGCATAGTGGGCAGCTAGATGGTGCAGTGGATAGAGTACCTGGCCTGGAGTCAGGCCTGAGATCAAATTTGGTCTCAGATGCTTACTAGCTGTGTGACCCTGGGCAAGTCACTTACCCTGTTTGCCTCAGTTTCCTCTTCTGCAAAACAAGCTGGAAAAGGAAATGACAAATCACTCCATTATCTTTGCCAAGAAAAACCCGTAATGGGCTCACAAAGAGTCAGATATGAATGAAACAACTGAATAACAATGAAAAACTGGCATAATAGATAAAGCGTTGAACTTGTAGCAACAAAATCTTGTGTCCAAGCCTTGCCTGAGACACTTAGTAGGCATGTGACTGTAGGCAAATCATTTACCCTCCATTGACAAGTTAATAATACCCCCACCTCAGGAGATTGATGTGAGATCAAAATTGAGATATTTTCCGCAAAGTACTTTTAAATTTTAAATCATTATGTACATGTGAGAAAGTATTATTAGATTTATAAATTCTGAATTATCATTTAATGATCTATACTTCTGGATAGTCCCAAATATCTACTAGGACTGTGCAGTATTTATTCTGCTTTATTGGCTTGTGGAGGAGTAGCTGTGTAGGGGTTTGGCAAAATGAAGGTTAATTTTTTCTAGGACTTCTGAATTAACAATGTTCTATATACCATCTAGGTCCACTGTAATGAAAAACAGCAAGCTTTTTTTTTTTTAATGTTTCTATGGAAAGAGTAAAGGACACTGTAAAATTAAGCCTGTTTTTTTTTTTTTTTTATTGCTGTAGGGAAATGACCATTATTTTAGGATCCCATGACCAGGGCTCAGGGAAATACAGAAAATTCAGGGGGAAAGAAGGGTTTACCAGTAGGATGGGGGCTCAGAGCCAACTGATTATAAAAGTCCACTCGAATAAAATTTCTGCATAGATGAAATAGCATAGCCAACCAGAGAGAGACAGAGGAAAGGAATAGTGTTGGTCCACTTTTGGAGAACCATTCCTACAAAGCAGGAAGAAGAGTAGTAGTGAAGTATGTGTATATGCATTTTTATATGTGTACAGATATAAGCGATAAGTATATTTAGAGATAGAAATTGAGATAGATATAAATGTAGTTTTACATGTAGATATAGATGATATAGATATAGATGGCTATAGATAATATGCACAATATCACAAAGTATGGGAAACAGAGTGAACTCAAGGTCCTGATGAAAGGAAGGAAATTTGATTTCATAAGAATCCCTGAGATTTTACGGGATAGGACCCACAAATGGAATATGACTCTGGAGGGGTATAGTTTATTCAGAAGGTACAAATAGGTAATGGAGGAAAGGGCAATAGAGCACTGTATATTAAGGCAAAATTATGCGGGGAAGTCCAGGAAGTGGGGGGAGGAAGCAGGGTGGGTAAAAATCAACAGAGACCAACAATACTTGTTGGCAATTTTATCAGCACACAGAACAAAATGAGAATATATACAAGGAATTTAGGAAACAGTTCATAAGACAGATGTAGAGACATGCTATTGTATGTAGTAATGAGAGATTTTTTTCAATTATAATAATAATAGATAGCTTTTATATAGCGACTTAAGGTTTGCATAATAATTCACAGATCTTGTCTCATTTTATCCTCACAAAAACTGTGGGAGGTAGGTGCTATTATTATTCCCATTTACAGATGAGGAAACTGAGGCAGACAGAGGCTTATACAACGAGCATCTGAGACAAGATTTGAACTGAAATCTTCCTGGTTCCAGGTCCAGTACTCTATTTGTGTGTGACCTTCTAGAATTCTCTCTCTGCTAAATGCAGAACAGCTAGTAACATCTTAGTTTGTCTTCATGAGAAGTCCATTACCTAAAAGTATAGGCAATGATAATCAGAAATTCTCTTTTGGACCTTATACTAATGGAGAAGAAGAAAGTGGAATTCTAGGAACTTTGGCGGAAGCGACTATCATGTTTTAATTTGTGATAGAAATGAGGGGTAGTCTGATATGCAGCCAGGGCAAGAGCTATTTTAGAGACACTGAATTTGTTGAGGGTGGGACATGTTTCTGGGGTTGGAAGGTATAATTCTGGGAAGCTTTTTTAATTTTTATTTTTTAACCTTGGAGACCTTGAAGACCAAATCTATACTTGAGACCTCATAGAAACAGAAAGTGAGGGAGAGAATAAGCATTTATTTTATTTTATTTTATTTTATTTTAATCAAAGCACTGCAGACCAGAAACTATATGCCAGGGACCATGCTAAGCACTTTACAAATATTACGTCATCGATTTTTATAACAACCTTGTGAGGTAGGTGCTATTGTTATCTCCATTTTATAATTAAGGAAACTAAAGCAGAGGTTAAGTGACTTGCTAAGGGTCACACAGCTGGTAAGTTACTGAGTTAAGATTTGAAAACAAATATTCTTGATTCTAGGCCCAGTTCTATCCACTTTTCCACCTAACTTTTTGAGATAAGGGGCAGATGGCCCTATTTTCTCACTGAGTGACCTCCTCAGGGTGCTGTCACCATGATGCCCCTCTCCTGGGGCCATGTTGCCTTCCCCCCACATTCTGATCAAGAGCAAAAGGAGGCATTGTCTTAAGAGTGGAGGCATTAACGAATCCATTTTTAAAAAGAACAGAAAATAGACGCAAGGATAAGTAAAGGAGGATGCATAGAAACATGTTGAATAGTATTGTAAGGATAGTATCAAAAATGCTAAGGTTCAAAATGAGTTGAGCTTGAAAAGAAATCTAAGGTTTTTGTCTGTGGACTAGGAAAAAAAGGTAATAGATATTGATTCATAATGGCAGTCAATATGAGTCAACAGTCATAGCTAAACAACCTCGTGAGGCCTTAGCCTGTATTAAATGAAGCAAAGTGTCCAGGAGGCCTCTGAGCTGATATCAAAGGTGTTTAGGGGGAATAGTAATAGTAAGTGAGCACAGTGCAGCCTTGGAGAAATTCAAATAGCCAAATCAGCTATGTCCTAGGGTCTTGATGGGGTTGATGGGCCATTGATAGTGACCTTTGAAAACTGGTGGGCCCCTAACTAAACAAAATACTCCAGCTATAGTCCAAACAATCACTCAATTAATAAATCTCGATTAAGTACTTTTGCCATTTCAGCGACTGTGCTCAGTACTGGGGGATACCAAAACAAAAATGGAAGAGGGAAAAATCCAGCAGTTTTAACAGTGCCCCAATTCTAAACTGGGGAAAAGGTACCATTACATGGCTAAATAGTAAATATTGTTCAGAGACAGAAAGACAGAGATAGAAAGAGACAGAGTCAGATAGAAACAGACAGGCAGAGGAGAGAGATAGAAACAGGGAGAAAGAGAGAGGAGGGAGACAAAGATAAACAGAAAGAGAGAAAAGAGAGACAGAAAGTAGCAATAACAGAAAGGAAGAAGGAGGAGGAGGAGGAAGAAGAGGAAAAAGGGGAGGAGGGCATTATTGGATCCCAAGTGTCATTATTACTGGTTTGAGATGAATATGAAAGAAGGTCTCTAGTGTAGTGCCCCACGGATCTTTAGTTGTCCTTTTGCTTTTTAATGATATCCTGGACAAAGGCGCATATGGCAGACTTATCAGATATGAAGATGACCCAAAAGGTATAATTAATGCTTCGGTGAAAGAATCTGGATGAAGCATGATCTTGACAGCCCAGAACATGGGGAGCAATCTGAAAGAATTAACTTTAAGTTGGAGTCCTGGTCATTGCAGCTGATTTTATTTTATTTTATTTTTTTGGTGGGGGGAGGGTAAGGACTTTGTATCTTTCAAAGGGACAGCATGGCAAATGATGGTAAAAAAAAACAACAGGCCTTTATTTCAGTGTGCTTTAATTTGTGCAAATGAAATGGCTCGACTGGCTTAACTGCAGAAACCTGGGGAACTAAGGTAAGTGGCAAACATGCATTCTGGATCACCATCATCAGAAAGCCAAGGAAATGACAAGATCTCTGGAGGGTAAGGGCATGTCAGCATTTGGACTTTGACTGAGATGATTTCCAGGTAGTGGCAGGAGGAAGGAAGGAGCCAATGATCCAGTGAGAGATGCCTTTCTCACTCGGAATGCAGGTTATGCTTGCATTCTTCTCACTTCCTCTAGTTTAGGGAAATAACATTTAGGTTATTGAATATGGTGCGGTTGCTCAGGGATGTAGATTAGGGTTAGGGAAATTATAGTGTGGTCTACAGTCTCTAGCAGGCACTGCTAATTGGTTTCTTATCGTTGGAAAGTATGTTGATTTGTAGCCAAAACCTAGTGTTCTCTTACCATCTTTGCCATTTGCCTGTGTGACCTAGGGCAAATTATTTAACTTCTCTGTACGTCAGTTTCCTCATCTGTATAATGAATGGGAAAAGCAGACCAAATGACATCTCTGGTCCCTTCCAACTTGAATCTCTGGTTCTAAGACATAGACAGGGAAACATCACCCAGTAGCATTGTCATTTTCTGGCATGAATGATTCCAGATAGGGGGCATTCCAGGAAAGGAGCAAAGGAGAAAGAATCAGGTAGGAAGAGGAAGCATGTCTAAAACATATATAGCCTTTGACCAGAAAAAATAGGTGACTAGATCTGAGATTTCATTCATTTACGTAGCTCTTAAATGTAGAAATGCACTTTACTAACTTCCTCTGCAATTTACAGTTATACTGAGTCGCCTAACCTGGAGTAATGGGAGGTTGACAGCAACTTGCCCAAGGTTACACAGCCATCATGTGTCAGAGAGTTACTAGAGACAAGGTCTTCTTGACTCTAAGGCCATTATGCCAAGGCAGCTAGGTGTTGAGATAGAGCACTGATCCTGGAGTCAGGAAAATTCTGAGTTCAACTCTAGCTTCATACACTTACTAGCTATGTGGTCCTGGGCAAGTCACTCAACTGCCCCAGTTTGCTCATCTTTAAAATGAAGAGTTTGGACTCATTGGCCTCTAAGGTCTCTCCCATCTTTAAATCTCACAACTTAAATGGAGACCTGGCATTTGTCTGTTCTTCCTCCTTATTTCCATCTTTTTGAATCCTTCTTTCAATTGTCAGCTCACCCTCTGCAGGATGCCTTTCCTAATCTCCTCTCTTTCTTCCCTGCTACCAAAGCCATCTCCTCTAAAGTAATCATCAATCTACCCGGCTTGCTTCATGCATGTACCTATTTATGTGAATGATTTCTCCCCCACTCGAAAGTGATCTTTCTGAGGACAAGGGCTATCCTTGCCTTTCTTGTTATTTCCAAACTTACCTCACCAGTGTTGTTGTTTAGACACTTTACTTGTGTTGAACTCTTCATGGCCCCATTTGGGGTTTTCTTGGCAAAGATACTGGAGTCCCATTTCCTTCTCTAGCTAGTTTTATAGATGAGGAACTGAAGCAAAAAGAGTTAAATGGTTTTCCAGGTTCACACGACTAATAAGTGTCTGAGGCCACATTTGAAATCAGGAAGATGAGTCTTCTGACTTCAGACTCAGCACTCTGTCCACTGTGACACCTAGGTAGGTCTAGAGTCAGGAAGACCTGAGTTCAAATCCAGCCTCAAACATTTACTAGCTATGTGACCCTGGGCAAGTCACTTAATCCTGTTTGCCTCAGTTTCCTCATCTGTGAAAAGATCTAGAGAAGGAAATGGCAAACCACCCCAGTGTCTTTGCCAAGAAAACCCCAAATGGGATCACGAAGAGTCAGACACAACTGAAATAACTGAACAATGCCTCATTCATTAATAAGGATCTCATCAATGTGGAGGGATCTTTTGGATAGAGTGGGATGTACTTTCAGTTAGCCATGAGAAATGGGTTAAAAAGCAAATTGAATGGAGTGTAAACAAATCAACATGAAAATGTTTCATGATGGAGGCTTAAGTTACTTATGAGATCAAGCTATCTTCAAACACTTTGAAAGAATCCATTCATACCATTCTACTTCATCTTAATTAGTGACTATTTTTTCACACCTTGGACACATTTACTAAGACCTTCACTTTGAGCTTCTGTTAGGTTGGTTTAAATTGTTGCATCTGAATTTGGATGTGAGCCTCATCCCTAAAACACAATCTCTTTGAAAGGCAAAACAAACATACATGCACATATACATATATATAAATATAAGTATGCATGCATATGACAATATACATTGAAAAAATCACAGACTATAGATTCTGCTCTGATTTATGGAGAATAGGGAAATGTCATTTGACTAATAGAGTACTAAAAGTCAAAATAGTACTGTGAAATAACATAATTCTATTTCTTTATAAAATATTCTTCAATTCACTCTTTTAAAAATAATTTAGAACATCTTTCACACAAACCGGTATGAATTAGTGAAACTCAGTTGTATAGAAATATGGTTTGGAAATAGTTCATTGAGTTCTTGACCTGGATTCTAATTCTACCTGTGTGATCCTGGAAAAGTCATTTAACCCTGTTTGCTTCAGTTTACTCATCTGTAAAATTAGCTAGAGAAGGAAATGGCAAACCACTCCCGTATCTTACCAAGAAAACCCCAAATGGAGTCACAAATAATCAGCCATGACTGAAATGAGTAAACAACAATAACCCTAAATTTACTCATCAGTTCCTCCAATTCCTTGTTTTTTGTGCTACCCAGTCATCCACTTCATCTTCCTCCAAAATCAAATGGTTTAAAAAGTTAGGCTTCTGATAGGGAAGTACTGATGTACCCTTGTTAGAGGTCACAGGAAGTCAGCATCAATATTAAGCCTGGGAAGATTTCTGTAACATACAAGAAAGGACAATCCAAAACAAATGCCCCACAATCCTATCAGCAGATGGCTATCCATATCAACACCAGAGGACATCACTTCTTAAAGGATGGAGAGCTGACATTTTGTCACCATATCCTCCTAAGTGAAGTCAAAGCATCAACGGTTCCCTGCTAGTCCGTTTTCGGTTGGCACTGCTGAGAATTCTTCATTATTTATTCATGCTAAAAGGATGCTTTTCTGCCTCAGAAACCTGTCTTTAAAGAGAAGCATTGTAAGTGGAATGGAACTCTGGTAACTCTGCACTGTCACTTCAGTTTGAGGCATAGAAGCATACGCCATTGTAAAGATGGTCCTTTGTCCCAGTGCAAAGGGATGCTGTGGTGGGTCAACCTGCTGACTCGATCGCACTGTTGAATTTCAGTGGGAAAATCTGTAGCTGTCCCTATTCTGCAATGTGACTCACGGCCCTCCTTGAGACTAAGAGAATTTAATGGTAAAGACATAACAAGCTCTTATCATCAGAGCATGTCAAATCGGAGAATCTTCATTTTGATTTATCCTTTTATGCTGTGCATGCTACACCCACACAGTGTATTTTAGAATGACAAACTGAGCCTCATTCTCATTTCAATTCTCTTGCCTTTACAGTCAATTGACTTAAAGTCTTTGCAATATTTAATGATGCTGTTTATTGAGAGCTCATTTGGGATTTCCATTACAATATTTTGTCTCATGTCCTTTTTTTCCATGTCTCACATTTGTACCTCTTAGTAATCGTGGCTAGCTCAAGTTGGTGTAGCATCTTGCAGAGTGCTTTACATGCAACATATATGCCCATGACAATTTATCCTCACAACCATCTGAGGCAGAGTATGACAATTGTCATCTCCATTTTGCAGATGAAGAAACAGGCTCTGAGAGTTTAACTGACTAATTTTTGGGTCCTCAAGACATAGCAGGTGCTTAATAAATGTTTGTTGACTAACTCATTGATTCACCAAGTTCAAACAGTGAATAGAGGATGAGCCAGAGCTCAAGAAGAGTCTAGTGCCCTAACTCACATAGCATGCCTACTTCCTTAATCTATAAGATTATAGATTTTATTGGAATTCAGATCAAACTTAAATGAAGTACTTCTTTTCAATGATTTATACCTGTTTTCTTGCTCCTTAAATGTAAACAATTGAGAGTCCACATTAGTGGTTAAGAGTCTTTATCTTTTCAGGGTGGATTTAATTTTTGAAACATCCTAAAAGTTGTTCATAGGCATGCCTGGTAAGGAAGGTAAATTGTCAAGCTAGGGAATTCTGTATGAGGAAGGAAAAAAAAAAAGAATCATAAACATAAAATAATCAGGCCTGTTTTCTTGTTCAGTTTGTAAGCTGACTCTGAAGAAACCCTCCAAGGAAAGGTCATCAAAATGTGTTGAGCAATGGTATCTGCATTAGTACATATGTATAGATGCATCTCCTCCTGAGGCAATGCTTTTGAAGGGGAAAGCACTCCTAAGGAGAGTAAAATGTAAGGTACCTATGAGCGAGGCTTTTCATTTTTGTATCTGTATCCCCAGCACCTAACAAAATGTCTGGCACACCAGAAATGTGTTTTAATACTTGCTGAATCATTGAAGGAATTATTTAATTCACAAGTTCTGGACTCTTTGTCATCCCATCTCATGTTCTAAATTGTCCCTTTCCTTTCACATCTTTTAAAATCCCTCCTCTCACTTTCTACCTGTGTGATGTTGTGTAGGGCATTTAATTTCTTTGGACCTGTCTCCTCATCTGTGAAATGAGACAGATGGAATACAGCAGATATTCTTAACCTTTTTATTTTTTGTATCATGGACCCCTTTGGCAGTCTGGTTAAAGCTATGGATTTTCATATACATAAATGAAGTGTATAAGATTGCAAAGAAAACCAAATATATCGAAATACAGTTATCAAAATATAAAAACAAAATCATGGACTCCCTAAAATGTATCCACCAATCACTTAAGGATCCATTCACTCCAGGTTAAGAACCCTGAAATAAATGGACTCTTAGTCCCCTTCCAGTTGTAAATCTGTGTTCTATTATCTACTTCTTCATTGCCCCACCTCTTAACCCTGATGGTTATGAGGCAGAAGAGCTGTTTATTCCAATTTCTTTAAATATGAGACCTCAAACCATGGGTTAGGATGAAAATGATTTGGTAATGCTTACAGTATCAAAGTAGTTCAGAATTGGAATTCAGTTAGTTCATTGTTTTACCCAGAATATTATCTTTCAATATAAATTGGATTTTAAGCCATTATAAGCATACCCTCTTTATTTTTCAAAAGAGTATCTTCCAATGGACTCTCAATCATATTTGTTTGTGACTCTGCCAAGTGTGACATAAAAGAAAATGCCAGTTTTCCTCACTACCCAGACATTTCCTGACTCTTAGGTTCACTTCTTGACAATTTGTCAATAGACCTCATTGATGGGGATTTTCAGAAATGTCTACATCACAATATATGCCATTTTGAGTGTTACAAACTCATTTCTTTGACCAGAATGAGAAGCAAACATTACCAAGACAGCTAGCCAATCCTCTAAAAGAGGGAGAAATTACAAGCAAACTTAAATCTCAGTAGAGAGCTGTGCCGATCTCCTAGCAGTGGCCTTAGACAGAGCCCCAGGGCTCTCTGCAGACAGAAAAGAAATTTCCAAGACAAAAAAGAGAGAGGAGCAAATTCTGCCTTAAGATATAGACAGCAAGCTCCCATTGAAGTCTGGGGGAAGAACTGTTCCTTGGGTTTGTCATAAAAGATTTATTCTCATTTGATTTCTAAACCATCTCTACAATAGGAGTGTGTCTGTGAATGTGTGTGTGTGAGTGTGCATGTGTGTTTCTTTATAGATAATACTTTGTCAGGTTCTGTCTAGCAACTACACTTTAGTTGCTTATTTAATACATGAACTTCTGTGTAGATTTAGTCATCACTTGTGAAATTAGCCAAATTATCATTGATTGACATGATTGATTAGGCTGTGTTGGTTCATTTGGGATGTACAAATGCATCATCTCTTTCTTCTTTACAGGTCTATTGGTATTTCTTGTAGCAAAGCCTATGGAATATAGTATTTTTAAATTGCTTTGGAAATAGTATTTTCAGGTGTTTATGATATTAGAGAGAAAGATTACTCTACATTATCTCATTTAAGGACAATGAATATGCAACATTTACAAAACACATGGCCAAAAATAGGGTAATATTCATAAATGATTTGTGTCCTCCCCAAATGGAATTAAATTCCCATTGACTAAAGTGGGATAACCTAAAGAGCACCTGACATGGAGGCCCTGGGGTCTGATTTCATTCACAGTATTTTGAAATTGCTTTGTTCTGCATTTCAGTTCATCATTCTGTCCTTTGTCTGGGTGTGGCAAAAAGAAAAGTGGATTGTAATCTAATAAATTATAAGTTTGGTGGGGGCAGGAACTGGGTTTTTTTCATCTGTAAAGGGTATATCTATGAATGGATTCCATCTTCCCCTGAGATTTGTGATGGAGAAAGAGCTTTACTCACTTAGGGAAAGGGGTAATTAATAGGAACAATTACAGTGAATTGTTGAATGATCCATGTGTGTCTCATTTTGAGACTAAACTGTCAGGGACTGCCCGTAGACAAAGCACAGAACACTATATCTTTATATAAGTAATAATAACATTATTAAATTCATAAAATTAACTCATAAATTTAATAAGTTAAATTCATAAAAAGGGGTACAAACTATGGTCTAGTAGAAAGAGCACAGTATTGAGAGTTTTAAAGGCTGTGTTCAAATTCCAGTCCCCATCTTCACTACCTGAGTGACCTGGGACAAGTTAGCCTTTCTGGGACTTATTGATCTCATTTGTAAAATGAAAAGTGTTGAGCTAACTTTTAGGTACTCTCCAGCTCTAAATATGTCATCCTGTGAATTCATATAAAATAGAGACACTTACCAGCTGAGGAAATCAAGGAAGACTGCCCATGGAAAAGGTAGCATGTAAACCGGATGTTGAGGGATGGCTATGTGGAGAGCTACAAATAGGAACCAGGGACAAAGGGCATTCTGGTTCTAGAGAAGAATGGGTGGGGCAAAGAAAGGGTCTGAAGTTTAAAAGTGTGGAATGTGATAAAAGAACACCACCTAAATAATACCATTTGGCCGTAAGGCAGTGAGAAGTGGGTTGCTGTTGGTTTGTTTTATTTTTTAACACATTTTTAAGTTTAATCTGCATCATTTACATTTTTCCATCCCTTTCTTAGTCTAGACCAGGAGTGGGAACTCCCCCAGGCCCCAAGGCCACATTCTGCCCTCGGTGCCCCAGTCAAATCCAAACTTCACAGAACAAATCCCCTGAATCAAAAGACTTGCTCCATTAAACTGGACCCAGTCAAAAGGTCACACCCAAGGACCCAGAAGACCACAGTGGCCCCAAGGTCAAAGGTTCCCCACTCCATCCAGACAATCAACACAACAAAAATCAAATCCTGATTTGTATGTTCGCCAATTTCTGAGAGGTAAGTACTGACACTGAAAATTTAACAAATGATTCTCCTGAGCAATGAAGAGCTGACTGCAACACACCACTGCCTGGAGTCCAGCACTGAGGGTCTTCTGGCTGCACATCCTCTAGGTAAGTCTGCTCTTCTTGCTTGGGAGAGTGTGCTCTTGCCCCAAGCCTTCATTTCTGTTTCTTTTTTTTTTCCAAATTATTTTTAGTTTTCAACATTTACTTCCACAAGATTTTGATTTCCAGATTTTCTCCCCATCCCTCCCATTCTCCTATCCCATGATGGACTGCTTTCTGATTCCCCTTTACCTAATCTGTTCTCACTTCTATTACCTTCACCCCCACCCCATCCCCTTCGCCTTCTATTTTCCTGTAGGGTAAGATAGATTTCACTATCCCTTTGCTTGTGTATCTTATTTCCCAGTTGCATGCAGAAACAATTTCTAACATTCCTTCCTAAAACTTTGAGTTCCAAATTTTCTCCCTTTCTCCCTCCCCACCCACCCTCATTGAGAAGGCAATCAATTCAACATGGGCTGTACATGTGCAGTCATGCAAACCACTTCATGTTGTGAAGACTAACTATATTTCCCTCCATCTTATCCCGCCCCCCTTTTATTCTATTCTCTCCTTTTTCTCTGTCCCTCCTCAAAAGTGTCTGCTTCTGATTACCCTTTCCCCAATCTTCCCTCCCTTCTATTATCCCTCCCTCTCTTATTGCCTTCCCCCCCTAATTTGCTGTAGGGTAAGATAGATTTCCATACCCAATTGGGTGTGTATGTTATTCTCTCCTTAAACCAAATCTGATGAGAGTAAAGTTCACTCATTCCTTCTCATCTGCTCCCTCTTCCCCTCCACTATAAAAGTTTTTTTTGCCTCTTTTATGTGAAATAATCTGCCCCATTCTACCTCTCCCCTTCTCCTTCTCCCAGTACATTCCTCTCTCACCCCATAATTTTCTTTTTTTAGATATCATCCCTTTATATTCAACTCACCCTGTGCCCTCTGGCTATATATATTCGCTCCAACTACCCTAATGATGAGAAAGGTCTCATGAGTAACAAATATCATCTTTCCATGTAGGAATGTAAACAATTCAACTTTAATAATTTCTCTTTCCTCTTTACCTTTTCAAGCTTCTCTTGAGTCATATTTGAAAGTCAATTTTTTTCTATTTAGCTTCTCAAGAATGCATTAAATTCCTCTACATCATTGAATATCAATTTCCCTCCCCCCCCCTCAGTGATTACACTCAGTTTTGCTAGGTAGGTGATTCTAGGTTTTAATCCTAGCTCCTTTGACCTCCTGTATGTCATATTCCAAGGCCTCTGGTCCCTTACTGTAGAAGCTGCTAAATCTTGTGTTATCCTGGTTGTGTTTCCACAATACTTGAATTGTTTCTTTCCGGATGCTTGCAATATTTTCTCCTTGACCTGGGAACTCTGGAATTTGGCTATAATATTCCTGGGAGTTTTCCTTTTGCAATCTCTTTCAGGAGGTTATTGGTGAATTCTTTCAATTCTTATTTTACCCTCTGGCTCGAGAATATCAGGGTAGTTTTCTTTAATAAATTCTTTCTTTCTTTCTTCCTTTCTTTCCTTTTCTTTCTTTCTTTCTTTCTTTCTTTCTTTCTTTCTTTCTTTCTTCTTCTCCTTTTTTTTTTTTGGTGAGGCAATTGGTGTTAAGTGACTTGCCTAGGGTCACACAGCTAGTGTCAAGAGTCTGAGGCCAGATTTGAATTCAGGTTCTCCTGACTCAAGGGCTGGTACTCTATGTACTGTGCCACCTAGCTGCCCAATAATTTCTTGAAAGATGATCTCTAGGCTCTTTTTTTGATCATGGCTTTCAGGTAGTCCAATAATTTTTAAGTTATGTCTCCTGGATCTATTTTCCAGGGCAATTGTTTTTCCAATGAGATATTTCACATTGTCTTCAATTTTTCATTCTTTTGGTTTTGTTTTTAATTTCTTGATTTCTCATAGAGTCATTAGATTCCATTTGTTCCATTTTAATTTTTAAGAAATTATTTTCCTCAGTGAGCTTTTGGACCTCCTTTTCCATTTGTCCAGTTCTGCTTTTTAAAGCATTCTTCTCCTCATTGGCTTTTTGGACCTCTTTTATCATTTGGTCTAGTCTATTTTTTTAAGTGTTATTTTCTTCAGCATTTTTTGGATCTCCTTTAACAAGCTGTTGACTCATTTTTCATGATTTTCTTGCATCAGTCTCATTTCTCCTCCCAGCTTTTCCTTTACTTCTCTTACTTGATTTTCAAAATCCTTTTTGAGCTCTTCTATGGCTGAGACCAATTCATATTTTTCTCAGGGTCTTTGGACGTAGGAGCTTTGACTTTGTTGTGTTCTGGTGATATGTTTTGATCTTCTTTGTCACCAAAGTAAGATTCTGTAGTCTGACTTTTTTTTCCTCTGTTTACTCATCTTCTCAGCCAATTGCTTGAGTTTTAAACTCTTTGTTATGGTAGGGGTCTGCTTCCGGTGTGGAGGATGTACTGTCCCAAGCTTCAGGGATTTTGTGAGGTTGTTTCAGAGATACTTCTAGGGACCTGTAAGTTTTCAGTTTTTCCAAGGTAGTATGTTCTAAGGAGAGGTGTTTACTCTTCTCTTGGCCTATGCATCGGTCTTGAGTGACCACAAGCACTCTTTTCTGCCCTGGAAATAAGAGGAGGGTTCCCTCTTCATTGCTGCCACAAGTTCTGCTATGCCAATGCTCCTCCTCACCCCAGGACTGCCATCTAGGACTGGGACCCAGATCCAAGCATGGGCAAAGCAAGATAATCCTGTCTCGTAGCCAGCAAAGAGATCCCTGCAATCCCCCTCTGATCAGCCACTTGATCCCCCTACTATCTGTGGGCCAAGATCTCTAGAAGCAGCCCCTGCTGCTGTGGCTGCCGCCTTGGGGCTACTCTAGGACCAGGGCTGGACCATGCTCCTCTCTCATCCAGGTCCAATAGACCTTTCCCACTGACTTTCTAAGTTGTCTTAGGTGTTTGTGGGTTGAGAAGTCTGGAAACTGCCACAGCTCCCCTTGATTCAGTCCCTTGAGGCCTACTCCAGGTTTGCTGGGCCCCGGTCTTTTCCTGCACAGCCCATGCTGAACTGTGCTCCTCTCCCAGCCTGGCACAACAGATGTTTCCCATCGACCATCCAGGTTATCTTGGGTTGAAAATTTGTTTCCCTCTGTCTTTTTGTGGGTTCTGCTGCTCTAGAATTTGTTTAGAGCCATTTGTACAAGTATTTGGAGGGGTTTGGTGAAGAGCTCAAGCAAGTGCCTGCTTTTACTCCACCATCTTGACTCCATCCCCTAAAAGTGTTAATAGATAATCTTGTAAAGTCAGTTTGGACCTAGATTGAAGGAAGGCTCAAATGTAAGGTAAGACATTTGAAATGTAGGTAATTCCTCTTAACTGAGTTGCTTTTGGTATTTATTTGTTGGCATATTATGCCAACTTCTACTTCACTTGGGGTCTGACCAATGCTAATTGACAGGCCTTGAGATTCTTCTCTAATCTTATTTTTTTAACATTTTATTTCATGCCAATGAGCTTTATAAAACTAGCAATGGTTATTAATTTTAGCCTCCCATGCCATAGGATTTAGGCTAGCATATCTTATAGAGCAATGGAATTTCAGAGTCACCAAAGTTCTTTAGAAATCATACTGTCTCCTTGTTTTAGAGACAAGGAAATGAAGAAATTCTGACCAGTTCATCGACATCCCACAGTCATATAAGCTCATTAGAAACAGAGCTGGGACCAGAATCCAGCTCTCTGAACTGTTAATCTAGGGCTCTTTTCATCATGCCAGGCTGTTTCTTTCCTCTTTGAAATGAAATTTATGATTGCCATTCTAGGAAATGACCTGCTTAAATCTCTAACAGTGGGACTGGGATGCCAAGTCCCCACCTCCATGTCTGGTACCAAATATGCTTTTGCAGAGCATGCATTTGAGGCTGACCATGATCTATTGTGGTGAGATTAGTACATTCAGGCTGCTGTTGACCTCAGGATTCTCCTGTGATATAGCCCCAGGCATCGCCCTAGGCATTGACCTAGCATGCAAGGTAAAAAGGAATGTCTGAGAAGTCTCAGGGAATAGTAAGCTTTTTGAGGTACTGGATACTTTTAAGAGACATAAGGCATTGTCAGTGAGGAATTATGGGACTGTCCTGAAAAGAGGAGAAAAAACAGGTGTTAACATCACCCAGGGGAAGAAAGGAAAAACACTATGAAAGAGTATAGTGGTGGGGTGGGCCAATACCATGACCAAGTAGGCAGGATGACAAACTAGGGCAAAACTTTGCTTCTATCACCTTCCGTCCTTCTCCCATGTCATATTTTGGTGTCCATGGGATCCTTCAAAGCACCCCACCCAGGATGAATTCCCAGGACAGCCTCCATCTTCCTCTCTTTCCTCATGAATCATTCTTCCTTTAAGACTTGCCCTGTGCTCTTGACCTTCAAGATAGAGCTAGGTGGCCAGTGACAGACAACGATAATAGTAAATCTAATTAATTGATGGGCCCTTTTGCATTAACCTGTCTTGTTCTAGGTTATACAACTCTATTCCAACTGGAATCTTGAAAAAAACGTTCCTTTAAATTAAAGAGGTTATTCAAATGTTGGGAATTCCAGGCACTTTTGTAGTGGTGGTGGACTTTGGGGACCTTCCCAATCACACCATAGGTTCACACATTTAGAATTAGAAGAAACCTTACAAAATATACCATCTAACATCTTTATTTTACAGATAAAGAAACAGAGTCCAGGAGAAGTAAAGCATATTGTTTATGGTTACATAGTTATTAATTACCCAAAACTTGGGTTTGAACTCAGATTCAGAACTCTTATCAAAAGACCATGCTGCATGCTGAGGACAGGGGCCTATTCTATTAATGTATATGGCTAGTCTTTGGAGTAGAATTCCATAGAAGAGGCCCAGAAAGTAGCCCTGTCTCTCTTCATAAGATCACATATGTTGATATGGAAGAAATCTTTCAGTTCATCTAGTCCAACCCTTTGATTTTATAGATGAAGAAACTGAATCTAAGAGAGGTTAAGCAATTTACTCAAGGTCACACAAATATTAAGTGGCAAACTCAGGTCCTCCTCCAAATCCAGTGGTATTTTTCTTCTACTTTATCACATTATCTCCTAAAAGGACACTGAGGTTTCAACTCAGCATTTTCATGTGTAAAGTATATATGATAGCCCCTTGACTATTAAACCAAGAAGCAGTGTGACAGAGTAGATATCAGAAAGATGAGGATTCCCTTCTTACCTCTAACATTTACTAGCTACATGTCCATGGGCAAGTGACTTAACTTTCTGAGAGTCAATTGTTTCATGCATAAAATGATGAGATTTGGATAATCTCAAATCACTCATTTAGGACACCCATCTCCAATGTCCTCTTCTCCTTTTTACTTACTAAGTACATGAAAGAAATAACCACTTTACAAACCTCACCTGATGTCGAAGTGAGAGACCATTTAAGGAGAAGGGAATAATAAGCCTTTATATAGCACCTAATATGTGTCAGCCATTGTATTAAGTGCTTTGACAAATATTATCTCATTCGATTCTCTCAAAAACACTGTGAAGTAGGTGCTAATTTAAGCCAGGCAAGAGTTGGTTTTGCCACTATGGGCTGGCCCTTCATGCAATATTCATCTATGCTAATATAGTTGTCTTGTTCATTTTTCAGGTGGCAGAGGAAAAAGAAAAAAAAAACAAAACATTTGTAGTGAATACCATTCAAACATACTTGATTAAACACCTATAGCGTGCAAGACACTCTTTTATTAGAGGGGCAGGTGACCTGTCCTTTGTGCTTTTCTCCTATACTTCTATTAAAGAGACTTTTAAGTTTTGCCAAACTCTTCATGGAGCTTGCTAGGAGCTTGCACAGTGGATAGAGTGCTGGGCCTGGAGTCAGGAAGACTCATCTTCCTAAGTTCAAATTTGACCTCAAACACTTACTAGCTGTTTCTCTGCAAGTCACTTAATACTGTTTGCCTCAG
This sequence comes from Vombatus ursinus, assembly GCF_900497805.2. Taxonomy (NCBI): domain Eukaryota; kingdom Metazoa; phylum Chordata; class Mammalia; order Diprotodontia; family Vombatidae; genus Vombatus; species Vombatus ursinus. The sequence continues at coordinate 31,592,750 of NW_020954551.1, read as the reverse complement.
TTTCCTCTTCTGTAAAATGAGCCAGAAAAGGAAATGGCAAACCACTCCAGTATTTTTGCCAAGAAAACCCCAATGGGGTCAAGAAGAGTCAGATATGGCTGAAAAACAACTGAATAATAAGTTCTTTATATTATCTGATTCTCACAACAACCCTGTAAGGTAGGTGCTATTACCATCCCAGTTTTACAGTTGGAAAAACTGGCTCAGAGAGTTTAAATGTTCATGAAGCTAGTAATTATCTAAAGTAGAATTAGAACCCAAGTATCTCTGAACCCCAGTAATAGTATCAGAGCTCTAGAATGGGAAAGGATCTCACAGATCATCTAATCCAATTTCCTCATCTATAAGATGAGGAAACTGAGAATCAGGGATGCTTAGTGACCTGCGGGATTTGAATCCATGTTCCTGCCTCCACAGCACTATTCCACTATATCATGATGTCCTTTTATTCTTCTGCATACATCAAGAATCAGAGTGACCTTGGGGCAGGGTTGGGGGGAGTCTTAGAACTATAGAATTCTAAGCTAAAAGGGCCCTTAGAGATCATCTAAGATCCCAGGATCCAAATATATGGATTTAGCTCTAAAAACAGCCTTGGACATCAGCTAGTCTACTCCCCTTGTATTATAGGGCAGGAGATTAAAGATTAGAGAGAATAAGCATCTTGACCCAAATCACACCAGTAACAAGAAGCAGACGTAGGATCTCTGTTCTCTTTCAAAAGCCTTCGTGGACTGATTTCAAAGGGGGAAAGGAGGAGACAAGAATTTATTAAGAATCTGCTATGTGCCAGACACTGTGCTAAGTGCTTTATACACATTATCTTATTCAATCTCACATGATTCCATTTCATATCAAAGTAGGCTAACTTAGCCAAGGACAGATAATCTAATTTCATCCTAATTATAAAGAGTGCTTTTATGTCCTCTATCGATGAGAGAATATGATATAATGGTAAGACTACTGGATTTGGACTCTAAGGACCTGGGTTCAAATCACAGCTCTGCCGCTTACTAACTACGTGATCTTGGCCAGATCAATTGACCTCTCTATGCTTCATTTTCCTCAGAATAAGAAAATGAGAAGCATGGTCTAGCAGGCCCTCTTAAACTTTTGGAGACAACTCATAAAGTCACAGCTCTAGGTTCCAGACCTATTTTCCTATGTTTTGAATCTCATTCTCTGACACCAATTCCAATACTCTTTCCAGTATACTAAAATTTCTATTTTTCAATTACTCTTTTCCCCTTTGATTTTCTCTTTCTCCTTTTTTGGGCTCTTCCCAAAATCTTCCCTGGAATCCCAAGGCTTTGATGCTGCCTCCAGGTGTGCAAGATCTTTACTGGAAATCTACAGGCAGCACCTTACACTCAAACCTGTTCTTCCTCTTGTGGAAATTCACCTGTCCTATGCCCAGGTCTGTCCCTCCCAGGCTGCAGGGTCAGTTCCATAAGACAAATTAGAAATTGTTGAAATTTGACCTTGAGAAATTAGGAAAGATTGCTATTCCTGGTGTAATAGTGGAGTCACATCCCATTCCCAACCCCTGCCCCATTCATCAGCCTGAGAAAGCTGGTACTATCTTCTAAGATTAACTTGGAGCCCCTGAGATGAATCTTGTCCCCCTGCAAAAGCCTTGAGCCACACTGAGCTGCTGTTTCAAGGCAACTCCAGACACCAAGCATCTGTCAGGGAAACATCCTTCTGGGAATGATTTTGTGTGGTACTTCTTGCTTCACTCTAGCTACTAGCTTCCTTGCCTATTAATTTCTAATAATGTGTCCTGGCCTGATGATAACATTCCACTTGCTTCATTTACTGGTTTTGGTTCCTGCCTACAGTCTCTCAATCAATCCAATCCAACCTCCATTTATTATATAACTTCTATATTAAAGGCATTCTGCTAGGGAAAAACAGGCCATGCTTTCAAAGAGCTTGCATTCTACTGGGGTAATATAATATACAAACAGACAAGTTTTTATATACCAATTTTTGATGGGATAACAAGTATTGACACCCAGGGGAATCAGGAAAGATCTTTCTATCAAAGGCTCTGTTTTCCTTCAATCAAAAAAAGTAAGGGCTTCAGAGGTGGAAGTTAGGAGGAAAGTTTTTTAATTTTTTTTTTCCAGGTAAGGGGACAGCTTGTGCAAAGGTAGGAAGGTAAGAGATGAAAGTCTTTGTTCTTATAATAGAAAGCTAGCCAAATGTAAAGCACGTGATGGGAAGGAATATGAAAGAAGTCTGAAATGATAGGAAGGAGATAGATCATGAAGTTTATTACAGACTAATGTTAAGACTTATCCTACATATAATAGGTTGCTGCTGAAGTTTCTTGAGCAGAAGAGTAATATGGTAAGACTTTTGCTTAAGATTATCATGACATCTCTGGGGAAGATGGATTAGGGAAGGAAGAACCTGTAATTTAGGATCATAATCCAAACTTTGTTTGCAATAGCCCAAGCAAGAGATACTGACGATGTAAAGAAATGGTATCAGCTATCCCTTGATGGAAGGAATTGAACTCTATAAAGGTAGGATTAATTGAACTCAGCCAATAACTAGATATAGGAGGGGAGTACGGGGGAAATGGAAGACTTGATAATGATTCTTATTTTCCAGTATGGATCAGATTATTGGTTGGGATGAAGTATTTTGTGGTATGGACTTTTTGACACCTGTGAAATTCTATCACTTAGGTGCTCGCCTATTCTACCCATATACACAGCTAGCCCTGCCTGCATCCTGTTCCATTTCTCTACTAGGATCTTGGCTTTATTGGGTTCCCCACAGATATCATGTTTATGTATTAACATACGATCCTAATATGTACTGAATGAATTCAACAAACATTTTTGTTTATTTGTATTCGAGGCTCTGAGGATCAAAGGACAAGATAAAAATTAAACAGACCCTGCTTTCACTTTACTGGGACAGGGTGAAATAGGGACACAAAATATGTTAAAAAAACAAACAAACAAACAAACAACCATCAACAACAAAGACAAACGACAACAACAATTGTAAATGAGAAACAACAAGAAAAGGTGATTTCAAGAGGGAGACGGTGCCAATAACTGAAGAGATCAGGAAAGGTCTGTGTAGAAAGCGGCACCTTGGCTTTCTGTTGAAGAAACCGTGGCAAAGATGAGTGCCCTTATGCAAAATCACCAAAGCGGGAAATAGAAACCCGGGTATAGGAAGCAAGCAGTGGCCAATTTGACTTGGGGTAGTGAGTATCTGGAGGGCAGTAATACTAAGTAAGACTGAACACATAACAGGGAGCCAAACTGCAGAAGACTTTAGATGCCAAATATTTTGTATTTTATCCCAGAAGCAATAGAGAGCCTTTGAAGATTTGGGAGTAAGTGGAGGTAACATGATTTATGCTTTAGGAAGAGCAGTTTGGCAACTCTATGAGAATAGGTCAGAGAGTAGAGACAGAGGAGACATGAAGACTAGTTAGGAGTCTGCCTTAATGGAAGTGTTTATGTCGGAATCTTGGATATATCAATATGAAAAATGTTTTCATTAAGATGAGGAAGTGGAGAGGCCACATGTATGCAGACACTCTGCCTGTGTATAGAACTGGCCCCGTCAAGACTACCAGAGGAGATAAAGGTGAAAAAAAAGGTGGCACTCAGAGTGACTCATAAAATTTCAGATATTAGAGAGAACTCAAAGATCACAGAATCATTAGCACTGAAAAGGACGTGAAGCAGTGGGCAAGTTACAACTTCCCTGGGACTCAAGTTCATAATTTATAAGATAAGGGAGAACTTGATACTCTCTGAGGTTACTTTTGGGCAGCTAGAGCATCAGGTCTGGGGTCAGGAAGATTCATCTTTTTGAATTCAAATCTGGCCTCAGACACTTAACTAACTGTATGACCCTAGACAAGTCACTAAACACTCTTTTCCTCAGTTTCCTCATCTGTAAAATGAGCTCAAGAAGGAAATGGCAAACTACTCCAGTATCTTTGCCAAGAAAACTCCAAAATGGGGTCATGAAGAGTCAGACCTGACTGAAACAATTGAAAAAAAAAAAAACAAGGTCATTTTTAATTCTAGATTTATGATCCTAAGAGTCTATGACCTATTCCAACCTCCTCATGAAGAATCAAGAACTCAGGGAAACTCAGTGAGCTCATTAAATTTCCACAACTAATTGTTCACATAATTTAGGACTTTTTTTTTTTGTCAATTTGATGACTTAGAGTCTTCTAGTTTCTGTTTCTACTTGAGGGCTCTGAATTGTTTCAGTCTATATCGAAAAAGGAATGCACTCTACAATATGTCTGACAAGTGAAAATTCAGTCTTTATACTTTTTTTCTATTCTACTTTGTTATGGAAATGTTTATTTTATTTCTTAAGTTCAGAATAAAAGTAAAAAAAGAAACAAAGAAAACCCAGTCTTTGTTTAAAGGCTTCTGATACTGGGGAGCCTAGTTCCTCCACAGGCAGCTCAGTTCACTTAGGGACAGATGTGATTGTTTTGGAACTTTCCCCCCAAGTAAGCCTCCATTTGTCTCCTTGTGGCTTCTACTCCTACTTCTGCCCTTGGCAGCTTGATAGAACCCATCAAATCCTCTTATACCTGAGAACCCTTTAAAAGTCTTTTGTTTCCCCTCAGCTTCAAACTGAGGACTTTTCCTGCATTAGGCAATCATCATAGCCACTGCCTTGGGGAAACCAGATTAGTGGCAGATACAACTCAGGACTTCTGACTGCCAGGAGGGTGTTCAATCCTCTAAGGACTCCAGGGAGTAACTCAGGTGGGCAGAGGTTCATTGCCATAGCTAAATCTGCTCTCTAACCCCCCCATATATGTTCTCAAGCTGTTTCTATTTTTAAAATACAATATATCTCCTGAGTCCAACTCAATATCATTTTCATGACTGTTATACTCTATGGGGACTCAGGTGTAATTTTCTTAGAAGACCACAGGAAAACTGAACCTGCTCCTTTTAACTGTACTTGCAAAGACTCATTTTTTTTTTTTGCCCAGCATTATATATTGGTAGAGTATATTTCTTTTTCTAAGATGTACTCTTATCCACATCCTCCATTTTATTATTTTCTGGCAAGACAAGAAAGTACTAATAGCCAAGTAAATACCAAATGAAAAGGAGAATAAAGTTGATTCTCAGAGGAACAACCTATTTAATTCACTACCTCCTATATTCAATATTCTGTGCTAAGGGTTGTGTATACAAAGATAAAACAAAACAAAATACGCCCATGTCTGCCTTCAAAGAGCTTACAACTTTTTAGGGGGTATGGCACGTAACCAGATAAATATAATACCAGGCAACCTATGGTAGCAAGTGATCAATCAGATGAACTACAAGACTAGATAAAAGGAATCATATCAAGAGAAGAGTGGAGAGGTTCTGTCTTCAAAAGAATAAGTCCCACTTCATATTCTAAGACTGAAGAAAAGGAGGCAAGGATAGATGAAGACACAGTGTGTTCCTTAGGTAGGAAGGAGGGAATTCAAACCTGTCTTTTACTCTAAATGCCAAACTGTTAGACCCAAAAGGAGCCCTTTACCTATAAAGGCAAGGAAGGGGCTCCACCCAGGGAGACGAAAGAAAAACTGAAACAACTGGGAGGGAGGGGGTGTTTTGATCCAGACCCTTCCTTTTTTCTGTTCTAACACAGTACCTGGCAGGGGTGAGGGGAAGGAGTATTTGGAGGGAGTGGTTTTACTAAAGAATATTTAACCCATCTATTTTCCTGGGAGGAGAAAAAGAAAGCAAGGTTTGGAAAAGAAACTTGCCCAGATAAAAGGGCCCTCTTCCAGATAACCAATGAAACAAAATGTAGCACTGAATAGTCTAAGCTTTGCATCTAGCACACGAACTAGCATTATATTCTAGCCAAGGCAGCTGTTTAATAAACGTTTATGGTTGTCACTGACAGAAGCCAAGTTCCTTAACAGTGACTGGGTTACTGATAACCGGGAAGCTAGAAGGATGGGAGATATCTAGAATATCAATCTAGGAGTCAGAACATTTAGGTCTAGTTCCAGTGCCACCGATGATGTCATGAGTGAACTTCAGTAAGTCACTTCCATGTTCTGAATCTCAATTTCTTCCTCTATCAGATGGGTCTAATGTTATCTGCCTCACTCACTTTGAGTCCCCCCGCCCTAGTTTTTTGTATTCTTCATTCCTACAGGTATGCTAATAATAATACAGTTTTGGGGGGATAGATTTCCTTGGCATAAGAAATATTTCTGGTGAGGAAACAACTGTTAATGTAAACTGGCACATGTTCAGGAACTTAGAAGGTTACTATAATGTTAACTGATTTGGTCAGGAAAAGAGCCACTGTATAGCAAACACTGGATGTGAATCACATTCTAATGGCTCTGAGGTCTTTTCTCTACTCCCTATGCCAAGCTGCCTGCTAATTTAGCTGATATTTATACTGTACTTTAACATTTGAAAAGTACTTCACATAGATGATCTCATTTGACCCTTATAACCACCCCACAAGGTAGATGCTACTATTATCCCATTTTACACATGAGGAAATTGAGATTGAGAGAGGTTAACTGACTTGTGACTGGCCTGTAGTAGAGCTTACTAAATGCTTCATTTTTCCTTCCCCACATCTTATAGCTGAGTATTTGAAGCAATCTTCTAATCCGGGTTTCCATACTACAAGTGCAGTACCCAAAGAAAGTATTTGCCTTTAAGGTATATGTAGGTTAACTGGGACACACTGGAAGTACATGTGGGGACGGGTAAACATTCCCGATTATGTCTAGGAAGATGGCTGAGCAGTTTATTTTTTGATGTACAATGTTTGATGTAGTTAATATATAGAATAGAAAATGCAAAGTAATCTAAGACAAGGAAGGGCTTTTTAACAACCTGACAGTTTGAGTGGGATGGATGGGTAGGTATAAGCTTTCCCTTCCAGCAGTGAACACATAGGGTCTTCACTACATCTTCAAATGGTCAGCTCTGATTCCATCTTTGATAAGATTGAATCACATTAAATAACTCTTTCAGCTCTTGAAGCTGGCTCTAGAATGAAATGCAAAATCCCCTGTCATGTTTTGTTCTTGTTCAGTTGTTTTTCAGTCCTGTCTGACTCTTCATGACCCCATTTGGGATTTTCTTGGCAAAGAAAATGGAGTGGTTTGCCAATTTCTTCTCCAGCTCATTTTCAGATGAGGAAACTGAATGACTTGCCTAGGGTGATACAGCTAGTAAGCATCTGAGGCAGAATTTGAACTCATGAAGATAAATATCTCTGACTCCAGTGCTTTAATGACTACAACATGTAGCTGCCCTCCTTTGTCATTTAAAGCCTATCAAAAGCCACCTCAAACTTTTTGTTTGTTTTTTTTTTTCACAAGTTTGTTATATATTAAGACCCCATTGCATAATCTACTGTAATGGGTAGAGAGCTTGCCTCTGAGACAACAAGAACTATGTTCAAGTTCTGCTTTTGGCATCTACTAGCTCTGTGAACCTGAGCTAAACAGGTATCTCTGATATCTCTGAACCCTCAGTTTCCTCATCTGTAGAATGAAGGGGCAGCTAGGTGGTACAGTGGATAGAGTAACAGTCCTAGAGTCAAGAAGACTCATCTTCCTGGATTCAAATCTGGCCTCAGACACTTGGCAAGTCATTTAACCCTGTTTGCTTCAGTTTCCTCATCTGTACAATGAGCTGGAGAAGGAAATGGCAAAGCACTCTAGTATCTTTGCTAATAAAGTCCCAAATGTGGTCACAAATAGTCAAGCACAACTAAAAATGACTGAACAACAAACAATAGAATGAAAATAATTGCAATGAAAATAAAGGTAGAGTAAGGCAGCGAGATCTGAACATGATCAATTTATTAGCTAGGCTGGCAATCACCAATAAATAGGTCAATGACTCTGACTGCAGTAGTCAAATACTCTGAGTTAGGGATGACGGGCTCTTTTATAGTGATTAACAGGATAATAGAGCAAAATCTGGAACAACAAAATGTGTCTTCTTCTGATTGGCTAGATTTTTTAACAAAGAGGTGAGATAAATGTCATCTCAGCTCCTCTCCTTTACATCATTGGGAGGTGAAGTCAGTTGTCAGGTGATGGTCTTAGTCTGCAGGCATGGGAGTTGCTGCAACACTTTTAATCTGATGAGAGTGACCTTTTGATTAAGCAAGTTTCTCTGGAAAGTGGATGATCAGTGAAGCTGAAGGGGGGAGTACCAGTCACAATGCTAAAGATGGAAGTCTTCAAGTCTCAAAAGTAGAACTGTGACCCAAGTGACCTGAAGTTATCTGAGTGAACTCTTAAGAGCAAGGAATTTAGGCACATACGGCAAAGGAGAATATCATATCTATGCTAGCTTGATTAGGTCTTAACAAAATAGAATTAAAATCAAATTTTAATTTCACAATATAATCCAACTCACAGGAGCACTCTGGAGAGCCAAAGAGATACCAAGCCTTAGAGTGTTATATCAATGCTATAATTACTTTCATTAACATCAACACCACCATCATCATTATCATCATCACCATCCTCATATGAGACATTCCATTTCCTGTTTCTATGTGATTGCATAGACTGTCCCCATGCCTTTAATACCCTCCTTCATCAACTTGATGTCTTTGAATCCCTCATTGTGCTTGTTGTTAAGTCATTTCACTTGTGTCTGACTCTGTGTGACCCCATTTGGGGCTTTCTTTGCAAAGTTACTGGAGTGGTTGCCATTTCCTTCTGTAGATCATTTTACAGATGAAAAACTGAGGCAAACAAGGTTAAGTGACTTGTACAGGGTTACACAGCTAAGTGCCTGAGGCTGGATTCTAGTCCCTAGCTTTCTTTGAAAGTTCAGCTCAAGTATCATCACCGCATAAGTCCTTTCCTGATCCAACCAGTTGTTAAGGTCTCACCCCCACAAAATTTTCTTCTTTTTAATTTATATACATTTTGCATTTACTTGCATGGGTACCTACTGTATCTACTGGTAAAATGCCAGCTCCTTGAGGTCAAGGTCAATTTCACTTTTGCCTTTTATCTCCAGGACCTAGCATGGTATCTGCCCCCTAGTAGGTTCTTAAAGTTAAATTTTGATTGATTGGTTGATTAATTTTAAAGCAATCTCTAAGCACATCTGTCTCATATTTTAGTGCTGAAGATGGAGAATAAGGTTCACAGGTAAAAAGGAGAGTGGAGAGAAAATAAAGACATTTCTCTTTTATTTAAATGTGTTTTTTTGGTGGGGAAATAACTGGCCTGACATGGTACTCTCATCAGACTTTATTGTTCACTAAAAATTATTTGACTTAAAATACAGAGCCTGAGTAATGTGTAACCAATGGCCAGAACCCAAGGAGTAAATAGATTTTCAGATGAGGCTAATGAGTTGTGTCAAATGTATATAAATGGGGCCTTGCTGGTCTTGGTATTTTCCTAAAGCCATTAAGAATGGTAGGGTGGTGAAGGAGTGGGGGCAGTTTAAGTGAATCTCACTATAGGCCCAATAAAGAGAACTTTATTGCCTTTTACTTTGTATAGTCCAGATTGCTTCAGGCTTTCTTTCTACTTCTGTGGCTTTTCAATGGCATAATTCTTAGTTTTTGTTATTTACACAAGCAATAGATGATACAGCCTGAGGTTTGATTTGAATACTTGGCCTGGGTTTTCCAACTTAACTGCCCTTATAATCCTAGAGAAGTTACTTCTCCCTAGGCCTGTTTCCTTCTCTGTAAAATGAGGAGCTGTATTAGATGGTTGCTAGGGGCCTTGCCACCTCTAGACCTTTGATTCTCTGATATTTTCTGCCTTATTGGAATCAGCCATTCTTTTCTTAATAAGCACAGATTCAAATATGGAAAAACCCTGGGAACTGGGCTTTAAACTCAAGTCTTGCTTGCCAGTTCCTGAAAGAATACAAAGAGGTCCTCCTTTTTGTAAAGGCTGAATGGTTAAATAAATGTCTGTTGATTGATTGGTTGATTGGAAATGCCATACTTCTTATGGCTTAAGCCTTGAACCCAAAAATATGGGAAACTGTGGACAGACTGAAATAATAAGAAAGTGACATTGATAGAGAGCTTCATATACACAAACGTCACTACCATCCCCTGACACAGGAAATTAATTGGGGGGGTGGGGGAGGTGGGGTTGTTGTTGTTCAATTATATTTGACTCTCCATGATCCCAGTTGGGGTTTTCTTAGCAAAGACACTAGAATGGTTTGACATTTCCTTCTCCAGCTCTTTTTATAGATGAGGAAACGGAGGCAAATAGAGTTAAGTGACTTGCCCAGGGTCACACAGCTAGTAAATGCCTGAGGACAGATTTGAATTCAGGAAGATGAGTCTTTTTTGACTTCAGGCTCAGCTGTCTATGGTGTAGTTTGGGGTGACTGGAGGAGGGGTCTAAGGAGGATCTGGATGGGAACAGCCAGTAAGCTGAGGTGAACAGAACTCCTGGAACCTGGACCACATGGCCAAGGGAGAATGGAGCCTAGCTAGGATTAAGTGTGGGAAATGGTCGGAGGCCATAGGGAGGGCTAAACTAGGTTAAGGGTAGCTTGGGTGTAGCCACAACGAAAGGCTAATTGATGGGATTATAGCCTCAGGGGAACACCAGAGATTTGGCCATGTGGGAAAGTCCAGGGTTTTTCCTTTTTGGGGTCTAGATCCCATCCTCATCACAATCATTCATTTTGTTATTTTTGTCATTAGATTGTAAACTCCTTGAGGGCAGGGACTTTTGTATTCTCTGCCCCCCTCCCCCCCAGCATATAGTGTTTGACTTATAGTAGGTGCTTCAAAATGTTTCCTAATTGATCTATCCTTATATCTCCAGCACTGAGCTGAGTGCCTAGCACAGAATAGCCTCAATAAATACTGAGTGAGTAGAATTAAATTGAATTGTTGGATTTAACGTCACATCCAGCTGTAACATTCTTTGATTCAATTCAGCTAATGAGACTGAGTGTCAAAGAGATCCTTTAACTTGACATACTATTTACAATTTGGCTCCTTTTAAATGTTTTATATGTATATATATATATGTGTGTGTATAATATACATATATATGTCTTATATATGTATACACACAGATATATATCACAAATATACATATATATTTAATTAAAAGAGATCAAAAAGATGCACCTAGCATGACTGACGGGTTGCTACAAAAATATATTTTAAAAAATCATATTGGCATACAGCAGCATTCTTAAATCTGTATCTGTCTCAGGCAAAGTGCATATTAGCCGTCAGATTTTCTGTGGCTGCTGATTACTTTCATTAGTGTAATTTATCCGGTTGTCTGGATAAAACGGGAAGACACAGACTTGGGAAATTCATCTTTAATTGGCTAGGTGCCAATTTCACATAAGCGTGCTGCCAGTAGGAGTGGCATTTCTTGCTTCACCCATGAAATGGTAATTTTTAAAAATTTCCCTTTGTCTCCTTACACTGGTCCTTTCACCCACCTTTTTTCCCATTTTGTGGTGGCTTCCAATAAGGGGATGAAGGGGGAGTAGGAGGAATGTTACCATTACTAATTTAGAGTTTGGTGGTGCATTAAAATCTCAAATCTTCGTTTTGCAAAAGGTTTTTTTTTTTTTTTAATTTCCAAACCTTCTGTTGAAATATACATACCAATCCTCGATGAATGGGCATAGCCTCAAACTGAGACCTAGGAAAGATCTCTATGTAGAAAGGCCAAGCTCACTCATTTCATCCTGGGCCATTGTAAGGCGTTAAACAGTTTGGTATATGTATGCCAATGGTATCCAGCTATGTCTTGTAAGATGTTTTATGGAAGGTCTAAACCACAGGAGAATATCCTATTTATTGCGGAGTTCTAATCATGCAGTACGTGGTCATGGTATTAATTTTACTGACACTTGTGATAACTGCTGAGTGAAAATCATAGCAATGTGAAAGAGATTATTTTAACTATCAATGCTTAGAAAATGAAGTAGAAGACTAACAGTTCTATAGTGTAAGGCAGTCAAAGACAGAGGAGAAGGGCCCATATGTGCAGAAATATTTATAGTAGCACTTTTGCTTGTAGCAAGGAATTAAAATTAGAGTGAGTGCCCATCACTGATGGGAAGGGCTGAACAAATCATGATGCATGAGAGGAAAAGAATACAATTGAATCATAAGAAATAATGAATATAAGGGGATCAGAGAAACCTGGAATAAATAGGTGTAGAGTAAAATAAATAGAGCTAGTAGAATGATTTATATAATGTACCACAAAAATATGAAAGATAACTTTGAAATACTTCAGAACTCAGATCAAAATAATGACTAATAATAATGTTAAAAGACAAATGATTTATATTTTTAAATATGTTCTTTTAAAATGTTTTATTGATTTTCACCCCAAATACTGTTACTACCTTATTAAATATAATATATACCTGAAAAAATAAACTATATATAAGAGAAGTTCATTATTTCATATACAGTTATCCCTTCCACATTACCGAGGGTAGGAGCACAGTATCCCTGAGATCTGGAAAATCCGCATACAATTTTTTGGCCCTCCCTTCATACTGATGGGGTTGGGATCTGGACCCCAGAAAGGAAAACCCTGGACTTTCCCACAGGGCCATATCTCTGGCATTTGCCTGAGGCTATAATCCCATCAATTGGCCTTTCATTGTGGCTACACCCAGTCTCCCAATTCTCTGTTCCTCCATTGTCTTACCTCCCTATGGCCCCTGGTCATTTCCCACTTTTAATTCTAGCTAGGATCCGTTCTCTCTTGGCCACATGGTTCAGGTGCCAGGAGTTCTGTTCACCCCAGCTTACTGGCCACTCCCATCCAGATCTCCTTAGACCCCTTCTTCTGTCACCCCAAACTATTTGGCCACTCCTAGATCCCTCCCACAGACTTTCTGTATATAAAGTCCATCTTGTCCCATTAAGATGCTGAGATTCTTATAATCTAGCCACTGCTTAGATTTTTATAATCTAGCCACTGCTTACCCATGTTCAGAACTCCTTAAGAGACTGCCCAATATGAAATGTTCTAATAAACCTTTGTCTTTGGCTGAAAGAAGATTTGGGTCGAATTCTTTTGGGCAGGACCCATGTGTTGTGATTTTGGGGTCCCAGGACCCCTAAACCCCTAAACCACATCAATGCCAGAGAAGAAGTCTGAGTTGTTATGGTATTAAAAGGTAAAATATATTGAAATTATATAATGCTGTACATATACTTTATGCATTTCTGAGTTTCTAAACTTTTTTCTGTATTGTTTGCTGGCCTTCATGTATCATCTGTGGCTTCCACAAAAATCTGCCAAAATTCCCGTTGAGGAATTATTTCCCTGATGGGAAAAGTCATGATGTGGACAGGATAACTATATTGTCATTTTTCTTGATCTTTTTACATTGAAATGTAATCCAAAGAATTTTTTTTTTAAAGAAAACCATGATAAAGCTTGCTTCTACATAACTATACTTGTTTGTTAAAAGGGAAGGCTTCTATTAGAGAAGAGGTTGAGCTAGTACTAGAGATTTGAAAGATTAAAGAAATAATAAAAATAGTTAGCACTTATATAGAACTTTAAGGTTTCTAAGCATTATGCTACTTATCTCCTTTCATCTTCAAATGGTCCTGGACATTAGGTGCTATTATTATCATAATTTTACAGATGAGGAGACTGAGGCAGTCAGACTTGTGCAGCATCACACAGCTGGTATGTGTCTGAAGCAGGATTCACACTCAGATTTTCCTGTTTCCAAGTACAGCTCTTTATTTACTCCACCAGCTAACTGTCTGAGTCAATAAAAAAAGCATGAATAAAACATTTTTAAAATAAATAGAAGGAATAAAAGAACACAAATAGAGCAATTTCATTACCTCCTTGTTAAATTTAATATACATATATTATACTGAATGTAATGAAATTTCATTGCTTCATATACCCTCCTCTTTGTTCTTAGTGTACTGAAATGTTTGTATTTGTTGATGACTGTTCAATGCTTAATGAGAAGAAAAAGAAAACAACTAAAAACCTACGTAGATAATGACACATATTGGCCAGATTATGATATGCACAAAGTTGGGAAGTCCATTCCACTGATCCATTTATATGCATCTTCCATAAGTGTTGCAGATGGGTAATGAGTTGGGCTTAGATTGAGCCAGAGGAGATCAGTCTTGAATACGTTTGGGGAATTGCTAAGTACTCCCACAGAGACACTGAAAAAGCCCATCTCTTTCACACCAGTATTTTCTTAGTGATGTCATATGTTTGTGAATCCCAGAACTGCATAATCTCAGAAGTACTAAAGTTATTACTGACCCAAAAGGCAATGCAAATGTGCTTACCCATCCCGTATTGGGTGGGGTACAACATGTTGGCAATTATGGTTTATTTCAGAATTACTGAAAAGGAAAACATTGATATATACATCTATGTGTATTTCTGTCTAGATACCTGTCAGAAAAAGGAGGTGCTGAGCCATGGAGGGAGATTGAAATACAGCCTAATAGCCAGAGTGATCCATTTGTATCCCTGAGATGCTATGAGAACAAAAGGGAGGCTTCCAGCCCATTAGACGGGAACTAGGCGGGCCAAAATGCACTGTAGTTGCATGCATGGGCTGACATGGAAGAGTTATAAATTTCTTATTTGAAGGGAACACCAAGTCTAATGAAATGACACATTTTTCAAGTATCAAAGGCAGTAAATATCCTGTTGAAACTATGTCCAATTCAGCACTCTATGAAACATATGAAATCTACAGCTCTAAAAATTACCTCCAACATCTAGATAGGAGGTCATATGACTGGGAACATAGGTGAGGTCTCCAGATGAATAATCTAAATATACTTTTAAAGACTTTTGTTTAAAATAAGATTTTCATTTAATTTGGTTTTGCTTTTGTAGGCATGATGATCTAAAACATGCTAGAATAATAGACTCTTAGAAGGGAAACAGAAGCCACCGAGTGGAATCTGTGCCTGAATGTCATAGTAGATAGAACACTAGACTTGGAATTAGGAAGACCAAGTTCAAATCCTGCTTCAAACATGTACTAGCTGTGTGACCCTGGGCAAATCACTTAACTGCTATTTCCCTCAGTTTCCCTATTTGCAAAGTGGGAATAATTATAGCCCCTATCTCTTAGAGTTGTTATAAAGATACAATTAGATGCTTTGCATACCTTTAAAGTGTTATATAAATAGTAGTAGTTGTTGTTGTTATTATAACCCTAATTGGTAATAATTCAGCCTCCACTTGGTGACTTCCAAGGAATCAAAACCCACTTGAGAAAGACCTTTCCTTTTGAGGATAGGGTCATCATTAGAGTATCTAATTGACTAATATTTCTGTAGGTCACAAGAACAGCATAGGCATATGCACAGATCTATGCACAAAATGATTGGACAATCCCAAGGCCAATCATTTTTACTCTCCAGAAGGAACCCTGATTGCCCTAAATTCCATTGTACTTGGAGGTTGTGATTAACAGCTAAGCTGTTAACGTAGATTTTGCTTGCTTTCTGACTCAGTGACTGAGTTTAGGCCTTGTTTAAGCCTCTGATTTGTCAAGAAGATGAAGTAACATTTATTATAGTTGCTTTAACAAGGGCCCAGCCAGATTGCTCTTTCATTCAAAGATAGGGATGATTGCTCTGTATGAAAACATTATTTTCCTTTCTAGTCATGAATAGGCTCCTGTAGTAGAGAGGCAAAGTAATTCTGCAATTAGGGCACCAGGTGTGTAGACAATCAGATTGGATTTCTATGTCCTTCACCACACACAGAGCATCAAAGCATTGAGTATCACAAGAAAATGGGTGTTAAGTTGAATTTCTCCCTTAAGAAGGGGAAAAAAGAAATGTGTTGGTCTTTTTACAAGCCCCAAACTCTACTCTCTCTCCCCCATTTCCAGCAAAATGGTAAGTTGCACATTTCACATAGTCAATGGAGACCATTCTTCCTGAACTTCTTCAACTTCCTGCCTCTAACCCTCAAAACCTCTTGGTAACTATCTCCTCCTTCCCTTTGTTTGCAGAGAATGAATCATTTCTATGCCTTTTTTTTTTTAAGCTTTAGGCTTCAAGCTAAACCCAATTGCTAGGTCTTCCTTGAAGCTTTCTGCAATTCCTGATGAATAATGTTTTATATATTGTTATGTAATTAGATTAACAAAATATTTCAGACATCAACACTTTGCTTGCCCCATTTGATGTGATCATTCTATATTATCTTATATTATATTTCAGCAGGTATGTCATATGCCCCTGATAAATCATAAATTTCATGAGGACCGAAAATACATCTTATTAAATGTCATTTCTCCACTCCATCCAGTGACTGTTACAGTGCTTTGTATGAGGTGGGGATGTAATAACTTCTAGTTGAATTTGAATTTGAAGACTGTGCCTAAAAAAAGAAAAAAAATGAAGGAAGACACTAAAATAATAATACAGTGAATCTTTTTGGCGTAGATGGTCTAGCAAAATTGTGATGGACAGAGTATTGGTCTGAAAGTCAGCCTTGAGTTCCAGTCTTAACTTTTCTGTTGACCAGCTATGTCACCTTGGCCTGGGCCTAAGTTTTTATCTTATTTAAAATAAAGGATTTGATTTGGATGATTGCTAAATCTCATCTACCTTTAAAATAGTATGATGTGGGGGGAGTGTGGTGAGTAAATGAAATAAAGGTAAACTGAGGTAGTTATCTGAGCAAAATCAGTTTAATAGTGCTTCATATAACTGTAAACAAAAAAGGTCAGACTTGGCCACCTCAGTAAGGGCAGTGACCCTAGTGAGAATTGGGGGACCCTCTTTATTGACACACAGTAAAGGATGTGGCCTGGGTAGTTGGGGAACATTATAATTGGGTGTATTGGAGAAAGTGAATTTGCCTTCAGGTGTGGCTAACCAGGTATCTCTCTGACAATTAAGGAATGTTAACTGTTTTATGGGACTCATCATTCTCTTATAATCTTTGTTAAGGGACCAGAACCACCCAGTTTGATCTCCACCAATGGAAGATCAAATCTCCCCTAATTATCCAAGGATAGGCAAGGATAGATGACTTATCTTTTGGGTGGATGGCAACAGGTCAAACTGGTTGGGGCTTACAGCTAACCAACAGATGTCCCAGGAGCTAACTGCATATGTGATAATAACATTACCTTTCAACCCACCTTTGAATTCGCTCAAAGGGACAACTGCATTCTTGAGCTTAACTCTAGGACTGAGAAATGGGGTCAAGTCCAGAATAGAATCAATTATTAAACGATACAGAATGATTGAAGTTTTCTAAGGGGGCAGGGAAAGTGATACCTTTATAACTTTTTGAAAAGGCTTTTGCTTAAAATATCCATATGCTTATCTTAGTTTTCAATTCACTTTTCTAAGTAGCCCCATCCTTAACTCCAAAGAAAGTTATTGTTGTTGTTGTTTATTTAATACACAAGTAACACATTTTATGTGATAATTATAAGCAAGGTGAGCTTTCTTTTCTTTTGGGTCCCTTCCATGTATAAACTTATCCATTCCTTCTTCTGTGTATTTATTTGTGCTATTCCTTCCATTGCCCATGCTATTCCGAATTTGCTTCCTGATTCTTCTCTTCCCCCTAAATTTTCTCTTATCCCACTGAATCTGAGAATTTCAGGGTTAGAGGGAAATTCATATGCCAAAAGGTCCGAACCACACAAGACAAAGAATTCTTGACATCATGGCTTCCAAGTGCTTATCCAGTTCTTTGTTGAAGACCACCAGTGAAGAAAACTTCACTCGCCCTTGAGTCAAATCCATGCCACTTTTAGATAACATTCATCATTTGTAAGTCTCCCCTCATATCAAGTCTAAATTTGCCTCTATGCAACTTCTACTCATTGTCCCTAGTTCTGCCCCTTGGGCTAAGCAGAACAAGTCTAATAATCCTTCCAACACATGAAAAAAATTGAGATTTTGAAGATGGCTACCATATTCCCTCCAAGTCTTTTCTTCCAGGCTTAACACCGCTGCAGCCTTCAGCTGATCTTGTAGCTTAAAGTCAAAACCCTTCATGGCTATCCTGTTTGCCTCTAATTTATCAAGGCCCTTTATAAAATGTTTCATCCAGAAATGAATAGGCTACTCAGATGGGATCTAAGGCTGAGTATAAAGTCATGATCACCTCCCTATTCCTGACACTGTGGCATCTGTCTTTATGTAGCTTAAGCTCATATTAAGTTGCTTGGTTGAAACTAGCACTAATGAGTCATGATGAGCTTATGGTCTACTTATACCAACTGAATTTTACATTAATATCAATGATGATAATAATGATATCATTATAATAGCTAACTTTTATGTAGTGCCAATTATGTGCCACGAGTTATGCTAGGTGCTTTACAATTATTATCTCATTTGATGGTTACGACAACCCTGGGAGGTAGGTGCTATTATTACTGCCATTTTATAGTTGAGGAAACTGAAGCAAACAGATTAAGTGACTTGGCCAAGGTCACACAGCCAGTAAGTGTATTGAACCACCTGGCTGCCTAATTGCCTAAGCCTTCATGAAATTAGTTGAATCCTGCTTTACTTTAAGGTCCAGTTTCAAATTAATCTCTTGCCCTGATGATCCCCAACCTAAGGCACTCTCTCCTCCATACTCAAGTATATGCTACCGAGGGTTGTCTGATATAATTTTATGAGTGTAGCCTGTCTCTTCAATTAAGGCCCACAAAGGCAGAGATTGTGTTTTATTTGGTTTTATATCATCCTCAGCACACACAGTGCCTCATACAGAGTAGCAGTAATAGAATGTTTTATTGCAGTTGTGATTTGAATACATTCCCTGCCTTGCAAAGCTAAGGAATCAAATAGCTCTTACAGCCCCCTTCCCCCTGTTCCTGTGGTCATGGTTCCCCAAGGATACATAGAAAATGGGACAGTGAGGTAAGTATATGGTCCATTTCTTATTCACTCAGCAAGAGAGAAGTGTGCTGGCCGCACAGTGCACTCTCCTCCTATAAGGAGCAGGCTGCCAGGGTCATACTACTTACCAGTCTTCGGAGCCTACCCGGATAAACACACAGAGACGAGCCCATCAGGAGGTGCCAACACTGGAACTTTATTCAGAGGCCATCACAGCAAGGCCAAGCAGGAAGGCCAGAGCAAGAGAGCAGGAGCAAAGAGCGAGCTCCAACCACTACCATTCCTTAAGTACCTACTTAGCCCCTCCTCCTCAGCCCGCCTACTAGTCATTGATTGTAGGGTCAGATACCGGAAGGGGATGTCTGAGTTTAGCGCACCAAGGGAGAGGAAGTGACGCAGGAGGCTAGGACCGGATACAGGAAGGAGGCGTCTGGGATTAGTGCATAGACAAAGGGAGAGTACGTGACCCAGGAAGTCAGGCCCAGATACTGGGAGGAGGCGGCTGGGGTCAGTGCTACACAAAGGGAAAGTACGTGACCCAGGAAGTCAGGAAGGAGACGTCTGGGGTTAACGTTGCACCTAGGGAAGAGGACTAGACAAAGGAACACATTCTCTGCCGTCCCACTCCCACGTGGCACAGCCCCCTGCCTCAGGAGCACGTGCTCCGGCTACTTCCTTGTATTCTGTTCCTTCCCCAGCTTATCACAGCTCCACATAGCACTGCCCACTGCCTCAGGAGCGTGAGCTCCGGTTACTTCTCCATATCCAGTTCCCATCCCAGTTCACCACAACTCCGCCTAGCACAGCCCCTGCCTCGGGAGCGTGAGCTCCGGTTACTTCCTAATATCTTGTTCCTACCCCATCTTGCCACAACTGTCACTTGGCAGTAGCCAACATCAGACAGTCCCTCACAGAGAAGATCAACGGACTCATCCCCTCCTTACTCAGTATGTCCACTGACAAACATTTATTAAGTACCTACTATTTGCCAGGCACTGAGCTACTGTCTTGGGAATACAAAAAAAAAAAAGGTAAAAGACACAACCTATCCTCGAGAAGCCCACAATCAAATGGACTATTATTACTCCACTTTATAGGTAGGTATAAAAATGTCATATACTATGAGGTACTTTCTGCAAACATATGTAACTAGCTACCCCAGATAGGTAAACATCAACACAAAACCTTTTTTTTTTTCTTTTTCTCTTTCCATGTGTAATATTAGCATATGCCTTTGGACCTAGAAATCCTCCATGGTGGGAGATCCTAACACTTCTCCCCTTCACCCACCAATCCACCTCCTTTAATTCACATATGCAGTGGTCTCATCTATTCTCTTTGTTCTACTTAGAGCACATTCAGTTTTCCTTAAGGTTCAACCTCTTTTGTGAAGTCTCCAGTCATCCAATGGTCAATCTGTCTTCCTACCAACTGTCCCCTCCCTCTTTCCAGCCCCACTTCCCCTTGTACATATACATACACTACCACCATCTTCTGGATCCCTAGGGGCTCTGTGACTTTAGTCCTCTTTCAAAACTAAAAGCTTTCCTTGTGCTTAGAGGTTCTTATTCTGTTCTAACAGGCCTATTTGGTTTCTTTTTCTTTGTTTTCCAGACACTTCTCCGTCATTACCTCATCAAAGGAGGCAACAACTGGCTTAAATTCTATCCTCAATCAAACAAAACATTTTTTTTCCATTCTTCTTGTTTCCCGTTTTTTTTTCCATAGCTAAGACTGTCAAGCTCTACAAGTAGGAAAAAAATGATTTTACTGTGAAAAAAAAATGAATCATATATACTATGATGGGACAAGCTGACCATTTAGCTCCTATGTCATTGTGTGGCTTATCGAGGATTTACCAATGTAGCTACCTCTCCATTCTCTATAATAAAGAGAAATTCAAAAGGACGGGCAACTTAGAGTTAATTCTACCCTAAACAAATGTATGGTATACAATGCCTTGTATAGTGATAGCGTTTTGTTTGCTTGATTCTTTGTGGGTGGGAAGCATGGAGCATGGACACCTTGATTTAATTAGGTTACAGCCAGCCCATATTAATGTGAGTTTGCTTTTTCTCCAAATACATGTTGTATATAATGATGAGTGTTAGTGTGTAAGTGATTCTGGATTATAAGGGATTTAACTTCAGCCTAGCCTAGGGTCCTGTATGTGCTACTTATTTTATATTCTTCCCCTTCATTCACACTACGTTCCACCCAAACCGACCTACTTGCTATTTCTGCTACATAACATTCCATCTCTCATCTCTGCGTTTGCATAGGCTGTGCCTCAGGAAAACACCACCTTGTTACTTTTCCTTCTTAGAAAGCCTGTTGTTTTTCAGTCTCGTCCAACTCTTTGTGACCCTTTGGGGTTTTCTTGGCAAAGATACTGGAGTGGTTTGTCGTTTCCTTCTCCAGCTCATTTTACAGATAAGGAAACTGAGGCAAACTGGGTTAAGTGACTTGCCCAGTATCACACAGCTAGTAAAGTGTTTGAGATCAAATTTGAACTCAGGTCTTCCTGACTCCAGACCTGGCACTATCCACTGTGCCACCTAGCCACCCCTTTTAGAAAACCTAGCTCCCTTCAAAGTTCAGGTCAGTAGTTATTTCCTGTGTTAGACCTTTCTTGAGCCCCTCAGCTTCTAGTCTGCCCTCAAAATTGATATATGTTCACTTTGTATCTATTTGGAATTATTTACCTATCTCCATGCTATTTCTATGGTAGATTACTAATCACTTAACAACATTTGTTAATTGACTGATTGATTAGAATACTCATGATGATATAGTGAGACCTTTGGCCACTACTGATGTATAGAAGGATGTTTGTCCTTTCACTGAGTTTTCATACGCTTTCGTTGTGTTTCCTCTCTCTGACAAATGTCCCTTTTTGCTGGTAGTGTCTCTGACTTCCAATGAACTGCCTCATTTCAAACGCTATTTTCTAGGTAAGTTCCTGGGAGCTTAGCACAATACTTGCATGAGCACTGTGGCCATTATTTGCCCATCCTCAGAGGTCTTCACTCATTCCAGTTTCAAAAGATCTAAATCTTTGAAGGTGTCAGAAGTCTGATCTCTAGATAAGGGAGCTTTTGCTGCTAGATTTCATGTCTTTAAAGAGCTTCAAGAAGTTTGACCTTATTTCTGCACAGGTCCCTTAGCTGAGATCTTCATGAAATACACTCTAACTAAGGGGGGGTGGGGTGAAGAACTGAAAATATTTATTGCAGTGAATAAAAAAGTTAACCAAAGTCTTTTATTGATACATTCTTGGACAATATCACAGATTTGAAAGAGAATGGAAAGGGGGGAGTTTCGCGGCACGGGTTGATCCACTAAATTGGCACATAAGCAGCAAGATTAACGAAATTACTTCTTACAAACAGTAAAAAACATACATGCTTTTTTTTTTTAAGTTCTTATCACACTGGTCAGTCATAGAGGGGCATCAACAAAACCTCAAGACATGAAAAGCCATAGTCTTTCTTCCAAATGCCTTAATTATTAAAATTATTGCAAAATATTCATATATCCTAAATAAAGTAACAAAATCGAACACAAATACAAATATCAAACATAAATTTTGAACATGTACTGTAAGATACATTACTGGCATGCATTCCAAATATCAAGACCTCGATTCAAGTCTGCCAATTCTTTTTTCTTCTATCCTTGCAGCCTATCACACTGAGGATAGACAGGTGGGGCATACTTTCTCAGCACAGTTTTTGGTCTTTAAATATCTTTTTTTTCTTAAAAAAAATAACATATATGATCTGCTGTGGTACAATAATAATAATTATACAATAATGTACAGATATAGTTTTTGTCTGCCGAGATTTTTGTTGCTGTTGTTTGTTTCTAATAATCTGTCATCTGAGAGAGTAGGGCTCTGAGAGAACCGGGCATTCAAAACAAACAGTGAACTTGGATACAACATCAGATGGCAATGTGCAAAAAATCCTCACAAACTGTACAGAAAGTTTCAAAACCTTGCAGTCTGGAAGTACGTACATAGAAAGACAGATTTGCCCCTGGAAAGTCACTGCTGCTCTATGCAGTTCACCCATAGGAAGCCTGGGACTTGAGTTCCGTACCTCCTAGTCATGAAGAAGGCCCAGGGTCACAGCCGAATGGCAGTGCTGATGCCAGTGACTTATTAAGTCAAGATAAATTAAGGATATTTCAGAAGCAGCTGTTTAGGATGCTTGGATCCTCTAACATTGGTCTCCAGTAACTGCCTGGCCGTTAAACTCCTCCAATGATGGTATGCGGCAGGACAGGAAGAGTCCTGTGCCAGGTTGGGTGACTGAATAACTGAAGATCTCCAACCTCCTCCCTTACTTCAGATGGGACAGGTTAGATTACCAGGTTATTATAACTGACGTACTTCTTTTTTGCAGCAGGGCCTGAAAAAGAAAAGCAAGATAGAAAAAAATCACCTAGTGCGATATCCCTATTTACAAAGGTAAAGTACTACTATCATTCCCCAAAAGGCAAAATTCCCAAGTTGAAAGGGACTTCAGCAGCCATTTAGACCAGGGCTTCTTAAACTTTTTCCACTCGTGACTCTTTTTAGCCTTTCAGCAGCATTCATTAGCATTGTGTGGCCTGAGGACATGCGCAGTGCAACATTCACATGCTTTGTGTTCAGAACCAAGGCTCCAATAAATTTGGATGATGCAACTCGGGCAAGCGCTACCAGAAACACCCCAAATTTATTATGCGTTTGACTTTTAATTAATTTTTTGTTCCTCGCGCATTCAGAAACCTTTTGCTGTTGCCAAATTTTTCTCGACTCACAGTTTAAGAAGTGCTGTTTCTTTTTTTTTAGACCAACCATACCTGTAACAAAATTCCCTCTTCTACTTACTTGAAAAGTGGTCATCAAGCCATGCACAACTTGAAGGCTTCTAAGGAGAAGGAACCCACATTCTCATGAAGCAACTTGTTTCACATCCACATAATCCTCATTATTAAAATTGTTTTTCTTTATACCAATCCTAAATCTACCATTTTTCAACTTCTACACATTGTTTACTTTGGGCCTTTGGAATGAACTAGAACAAGCCTAATGGTGCTTTTAGTTGACAGCTAGAAGTTCATCATTCATTTTACAATGTTTACAATGTTGGGCGTGTGAAAGAAAGGGGAGATGTTAGGTAGAGAAGATTTATCTTTCAGAAGTAATAGAAGAGCTAGGCTTTTTGCATGCCTGAGTATATACATGTGCTATTCTTTAAAGCAAATTAGCTAATTTTTGAGGCTATAGTGAATTCTTGTTCAAGAAATCCTCAGCTCCGCAACATTATTATCTTAAGACATTAGACTTTGGGGCTCACTGACTCTCTTCTGAAATGTTCACCCCATTCCCAGATTTGAGAATCCCCTATTCACCACCTATGTTGTGGCATCTGTCTGGGTGGTAATTGATTAGCATTCACCTTAGAGATAGCCTGAGTTGTCAGAATATATTATTATATTATTACCTGACCATGTCTCATTGATACACACAGAATAACTATCTTTCCTTGAAAAATACATTCACATTAATTTGGGTTCATTTCAGATTAAATCAACCTAAGTGGCATCTGTCATTTCAAAGTCTCATACAAATTATCCAAGATTTGGTTTTATGGCATCATTCTCTGTAGGTCTCAAATGGTAATTAAAGAAAATAGATTCCATTAAGATTTAAACCAACTTAAATTTCTCCTGTGTCTTAGCTGTCACATCTAACAGTGGATTTTATCAAAAATACACATAAATTCCATGCTGTGAGACCCTCTCTTCCCCCATTTGATGAAGCAATTTTCGGCATTTGAAGAGCCATACCATATTAAAGAGCAAGATGCCAATATCTTTGACGTTTTGACCCGTCACACACATAAAGGCAAGAGGTACTACTGCAAAGATCAGTCATTCAATCAACCACTAACCATTAAGTAAGTGACTTCTATGTTATAGGCCCCAGGGAGACAAAGACCAAAATGAAATCATTCCTGCCCTCAAGGAGCTTACATTCTACCATATATGCATAACATGCAAGATCATGTTTAGAGGAGGCATGCTCTACTGATGATGCATTTTGTTTACTAATTGAAGCCTCACTGGATTTTGAGTATATATGATGGTTTAAAAAAAAAAAAAGAAAAAAAATCTTGTTCTGCAACCATTCCTTGTGGCTCAGTTGAGAGGCCACACAGCGTTCTAAAGAAGTGGAAACAGACAAGGATGTGGAGATAGGGGACTTATGCTCAAATCCCATCTCTGGCACTCATTACCAGCCTGTGGGTGTCTCATTCCCTTGTCTGGAAAAAGGGGATAACATGATCTGAGTATCTACCTCACAGGTTGTTGAGATGATACATGCATTATTTAAATGTATTAGCATCAGCAGCATTTTATAGCAAACCTCAGCCGAATGTCACAAAATACATTTCACAGAACTTGAATCAGCTGCTTTCACAGCAAAGGAAAACAAACAAACAAACAAAAAACAATAATCCTTTCCTGACCTAAATGGAAGGGAATCCCTCCCACCCCCCCCATGGCAGTATTTAAAGTTACTGCCTATACTATATACCTATTTGAGAAAAGAAATAGAAGCTTTTTTTTTTATGTATATTTGGCCTTTGTGCCTAAGGGAAAATCTATAAATGGTCTTAGATCATTATCATGTGTTCACTGTTTACAAACAAGGAAGTATGTGTGATCTGTATTACGGTGATAAAGAGGTTTAGATCAGGGTACTGCGGTGACTCACTTCACTGATATGAATTCCATTCTAGCAAATACAACAATGGAACCAAGAACACGTGCAGTTTTCCCTCAGTAGAGAGAGAGAGAGAGAGAGTGTTTATCTAAGTAGTCTAGGAAAGGGTTCTTTTGGGGGGATGAGGAATATTTTCTTCTATTTAGGTATTTCAAGGATGGCTAGATACTAATATTTTAATGTAATCCATATATATGCATATATAATACATATGTGTATATATACACATATAATGCATATATGCATTTATATAACATGCGTGGGTATATATTATATGTGCATGTGTATGTACTCACCTATATGTATTTATATACATGCATACACATGTGCATATGTGTATACACACACACACACACACACACACACAGAGTATTTTTTGCCCTACCAAAACCATCCATAGATCAAGGGAACAAGGTCGGATCTGTTATTAGTTTTTACTACTCTAAAGCTCTGAAAAACTTTGCCTAAATTGACCTTCCCATAAAAACACTTCAAAAACTCTGTGTATTAACTTCTCCCATGCTAAACGCACACACACATACACACAGACACACACACATACACACACACACACCTTATAAAGAGCTGTACTTAGGTTCATTTATGAGGATTTCACATATAAATGTTTGCTTACTCTAAGTTTTGCAATCACTAAAGATAAAGCAAAATTATTCTTTTGTGGCTATCATTGCAGTCAGAAGTATATTTTCCTCTCTCTTTTGTCAGAAAAATTGCCTTTAGCAGATAAAAATCAAGAGCCCAGACAGGGGGCAGCTGTTTGATATCTTCATTCATAACATTTAGAGAAAAGTAGAAGTCACACATTTTGGAAAGATTTTTCTCTAAATTCAAAATCCAGTATTCATTGGCATTACTAACACTAATGGTGGTGAATTAAGAAGCAAATAAGATGTAAGACCACAGAGAAATCAATTTCCTCAAAGAAAGTCATTCACAAAAATAACATTAATACATTTCACTTTGAGTACAGAATTTTAAAAGTGCAATGTTTATTAAATATCTATTGGAAGAGAGTCTTAATTTTTGACTCTCAATCTCTGTCTCTCTGTTTCCTTATCTCTGTCTGTATCTCTCTGTCTCTTTATTTTAAAAATGACTAGAACACACTGATATATTTTTTTTCCTCATGCTAGTTTTTGACACACTATTCACAGCAGGGGTGAACTTTCAGTGGATTGGAGCTTAGCCTCCTCTCCCTTCTATTTTGAAGGCTTCAGGACAAAATACTCAACTCCTCCCAATGACTTCTTTTATAGAAGGCAAAAACTGGGACTTAAAGATCACTATGCTTTGTATCTGTTGCCCTTCCTGGTTTCAACTCCAAAGAACAAGATAACCTCTGCTATTCTACTCTACTCTACTCTACTCCCCACTTTCCTGCCTCCTTTTGCATGTTGTCTCTTCCTTTAGATTGTAAGCTGGTTGAGGGCAGAAGCTGTCTTTCTTTCTTCCTTCCTTCCTTCCCTCCTTTCTTCCTTCCTTCTTTCCTTCCTTCCTTTTTTCCTTTTTTCCTTCTTTCCTTCCTTCCCTCCTTTCTTCCTTCCTTCTTTCCTTCTTTTCTTTTTTTATTGTATCCCAAGCACAGTGCCTGGCCCATAGCAGGTGCTTTGTGAATATTTATCGGATTGGATTGGAATAGAAAAGTAGGCCTTAGACAATAGGGAACAATCTGAAGTTGTGGAGGAAGTATGTACAATGACACAATGTCAGATCCTGGACAAAAGGTATGCCGCCAAGTTATGTCTATATGCAAACCACAGTTTGAAAAATGGGAAGGTGTCATCAACCCATGGGTTATTTTGAATACACAACACGAAACAGTTTATCTAGGTGATCTTTTTTTTTTTAATTTTGTCGAATCAACTAGTAATGTTGATTGTCATTAGAACCAGCCTTACATATGGCATTCTTGGAAATGGCCCACAAGAAAATTAAAGAATAAGAACATTATAGATGTACTTTCATGGTAATTGCTATACAACCTGAATGCATTTATATTGAGGTACTTGTTGGACTTAAGGTCAGAGGGAGTGGGTTCAAATCTCACTTCTAATACTAGCTATGTGGTTATGGGTAACTCACCTAAACTCTCTGCCCTCCAGTTTTTTAATCTTTCAGATGGATATAGTAGTACCTGCCTCACTGGATTATTATGAAACTCAAGTGGGTCAATGTAAGTAAAATACTTTGCAAACTTTAAATAATATATAGTATTTTGGAGCTTATTGAACACTTTTACATAGCTTATTTCATTTGATCTTCATTCTGATCCTATGAAGTATTGCTGTTCTAATTTTACTTATTAATTGTGTGACTTTGAACAAGATACCAAGACTCTCTGTGCCTCAGTTTTCCTTAGGAAAATCAATTAATTTAGAGTTGAAAGACTGAGTTTGTATCCCAGCACTGACCTGGAGTTGAACCCAGGACTCCTAGTATTAAAATCAATGCTCTCTTCACTATATTACACCTACCTCCTCTCAGGACAACTACTATCATATATTTTTAAAATGTGTGTGAAGCCACTGCTAGTGGCTTTTCTAAACAGAGAACATGTATAGGAACACAGTAGACACTGGAGCTTTTGGGCTCTGGCCTCTAGTAAGTTCACTCTTGATCTGGGCAGCCAGAAGGACAGGAATGGAGACATAATGAGGGGTTATTTAATTTATTCTATTCTTCTCAATGAGGTTGATGATAATGGGAGCACCAACTCCTACAGGATCTCCTAATTACTCTTCTCACAGGGGCGGGTGAGAATATACAGAGAGTAGGAGCTCCAACTCCTACAACATTTTCCCAAGTCTCGATGGGGGTCAATGGAGACTCATAGCATTCCAGCTAGCATATTCCCTCCAAGCCTTGATAGGGGCAGGTCAAGGCACACACACATTATTCAGCTGGCACATTCCCCACTTACTGACCAGTGGTCACTTGATTTATAGAGGAACATACAAAAAAGGCAATTTGTCAGCAATAGCCTCACAAGTTTACATTAACTTGAGCAATATCATGGGGAATCAGCACAGCCCAGGCACAATAGGTGTTTATAACTCAAGCACAGATGTTTACATTATCTCATTGTGTTTACATTATATCTCACTGTGCTGTCACAGTAGAAATTGTTTACAATGTGAAATCTTGGGAACTAGTATCCATGATCCTGGGAACTATTATCTAAAAAAGAATAGCAAAATCCATTTTACATATAACACGTCCCTCTGCTGTCAAGCTATTTGAGAGATCACGTGAGCTTGACAAGTTTTGTAAGAATTACAGGGAATGAAATAATCATAAGAACTAGAAGATTTGATGCTACCACCTAGCACCATCAGGATCAATGATGTCATATACATTGGCCATTGGTACAAGCCAGTTAGATCATCCCCTTTAACATGGAAGAAGAAGAAAGATGGAGGATATGAAGCCAGGAACAGAGGTAGAAGGTAATGATGAACATCCACAAATTGAGCCCCTGACCCCAAAGGAATTTTATAAATCTCAAGCTACGCGTATCTACCCAACTCTTTATTGGAATATTAGAAGGTAATTGGAGTGTGCTCTTCTTAGATAACAGCATCTGACTCCCTTTAACAACCAGCCTTAGTGTAAAACCCACCAAACCTCCTATCCCCAACTTCTTTTAGTCATCCAGGACCAGCTGGTGGGCTGAATCCATCCATGTGCCTGGAATTCATGCATCATTTCCCTGCGTCAGTCCAAAGCCATCAAGCAAACCCATAAGCATTTATTAAGGGCTTAGTATATTTCAGGCATGGCACCAAAGACTGATTTGGGATGGCAGCATGACAGTGTTGCACATAGCTTGTTCCCTTCTTTTTTATGTCCATGTAGTTTGTACATTATCCAGCGAACCCTTTAGCTCTCTTAAGGAAGCCGTGATTATGTCTGCTTCTTGAAATCACAGCACTTGATCGCCATAGCTGAGGATTTGTATTAGAAAGAAATCTACCCCTCCACCTCCACACCACACTGCCCCCCACCTCTGGTAGACCATAATCTGAAGTCTCATTTCCGATCTGTGTTTATGTAGCACTTTATTTTTTCCTCCCTGAAGTGCTTGTAACCTTTTTTTTTTTTTTAATGTACATCTTGATTCTTCATGAATTGAAACTTTATTCTGCTGGAGATTTATATAATTTTAAGGATGGAAGAAAATTTAAAGCTCACGTAACCCAACTATGGGGAAATGAAATGTTGCCAAAAGGTGAAGTCACATGCCTCTAGTCCCTAATAAATGGGAGAGCTGAGACAACAACTCGGCTCTCTGAACTCCTGGTCCTGAGTACCACATAGCAGCTTGTGTGATACCTGTGTCAGTCTCCGGGGGCTTCTTGAGTTTTAGGAAGGCTGCTCATCTTGTCAGCCTTTCACACTGACCTGTTTGCTGCTCTGTACATATTATGGTCCATTGCTGGTCTCTGAGCTTTGTCCCTCCCCAAACTACTTGGTATTTATATAAATCATATATATAGTTATGCATATACATATGCCTTTCGTGTTAGAGTGTGAGTTCCTTGAGAGCATGGGATATTCTATGATGCTGAAGATAGTGTCTGGGAAATAGTATGTTCTTAATAAATGTTTGCTGATTAATTAGAATTCTATTAAAATACTTTCATAGCCCCAAACAAACACAACCACAGAGGAATCACATAGCTGAAGATACTGAGAGGTCCTAGCATGGCATAGGGTAAAAACGATTGTTCCAGGAGCCAGGAGACTGGGGATGATGTCTCAGCTGCACTTTGACTGTTTAGCTTCTCCTTCCCTGATGAAGTTACTCTGTATTTGCCTTGAACATATTATGTATATACTTATGTCTCTACAGGGATATAGTAAATTGATCTTACTCCTAACTCAAATAGGCTAAAGTATAGGATGCCCTCGAGCAGATATACTATTTGATTTTTTTGTCATTTTATTCCCAGAGCCAAGCATAGCACCTGCTACATGATAGGGAGTTTATAAATAGGTGTTGAGAACTGTTGGGCACTAAACAAATTCGTTACAAGGCAATGTTTCAAATTGGGGGTGGGTGGTCATCTGTACTGGTGGGTAGTAATATACAGAGGAAAGAAAAAATATTTTATTAGCTGAAATTATTTTAAATGTTAATGTGTTAAACAAACTTATGTAGCTGTATTGATTTTCAATATTAAATTTTCAATAAAACATTTAATTTAAAACAATAAAAAAGAGGCTCAGTCAATTCAGGTGGGGGGGGGTGCAGTGGGAGTGGGGAGTAGGAAACTCCCTGAACAAAATAATTCATTCAGTCCTAACAAGTCCCCCAGCAGAGCTGTGCAAGTAAGGCCTCTTCTGATCAGTTTGGATTCATTGACACAGTACTCAGATTCCTTGAGGATCTACCAAAATGTTGCCTCATTTATCACCTTTGTTGTTGTCATTAAACTTACTGCTTTTAAAAGAACTGAATAACAGATGCCAGTTATTACTTTCCCCCTGAGCTCAGGGTGGCTTGTATCCTCAAGAAGGGTAAACAGTTCCTTGACCAAGTCATCCAATGAATTGTAGGATTTTAAGAGAGAGAGAGAGAGAGAGACAGAGACAGAGAGAGAGAGAGACAGAGAGAGACACAGAGACAGAGACAGAGACACAGAGACAGAGACAGAGAGAGAGAAAGAGAGAGAGAGAGAAAGAGGAGGATCGAGGGGAGAGGGGAGAAAAAAAGAGAGGAGTGTTTACACGTTATTAAACAATATTACAAAGCATTGTCATCACCTCCTTGCCATTCACTTGTAGTCCTTAACACCACTACCCTCTTTTTACCTTTAACCACCCAAGTGAAGCCAAAACAGTCTGGCTGAAATTGAAAATTTTGTGTTTCTTTCCATGGAGAAAAGAGAAAATAAATGCTCCAGTGTTCCTGAGAAAATCTAATTTGTGTTATAAGATGTAAGACATTGAACACTGGTTGACATGGTTCTTAAAAGATTCATTTGTAATACATTCTGTATCAAAGCCAGGAGAGTCTCTGTTATGGAACAACTAGAAACCAGACTGTTCTTTGCAGTTAAATTCTGAGTAATTTGATTGCTACTATGCTATTGAGTTGGTTCTTTTACTTGGAGGTGCAGTGGGTGGGGCATTTCTATAGAATGACTGTGTCAAGATTTCCATTGATACATTTTTCCTGCAGTCTGGTGTGTTGGAACAAATATCTAGAATCAGAAGATGGCATAAAGCCATCTTTGTGTCTTCTCTCCCAGACTATCTTGTATTTAACTACTGTGTGTGTGTGCACACATATTAAAAAAACAAACAAACAAAAAAAAACTTTAACATTCATTTTTCTTTTACATATGTCCACATGTCCATATATTTATGTGTATTTACAAGGAGGAAGACAAAGACTTTGGGCCTCTGTCACAAGGCCAGGGCTCATAGGGCCATAAACAAGCACCTATTATGTGCCAGGCACTGTGAGGCATGCTACATGGCAGCTTCCCACTTAGCTAATTATTCTTGCCTGCTAGGTGCTTAGCTGTTTCAACCCTGCTGGAGAACATCAATGTTACTGTTTAGTTGTTTCAGTCACGTCCAACACTTTGTGGCCCCATTCGGGGTTTTCTTGGCAAAGATGTTGGAGTGGTTTGTTATTTCTTTCTCCAGATCACTTTATAGAGGAGCAAACTGAGGCAAACAGGATTCAGTGACCCGCCCAAGTTCACACGGCTAGTAAATGTCTGAGGCCAGGTTTGAATTCAGGAAGAAGAGTCTTCCTTATTCCAGGCCTGGCACTCTATCTGCTGTGCAACCTAGCTACCAAGAACTTCGAATACTGTCCTAAATCCAGCATTCTCTAGATCACTCACCCTGAAGCAAAGCCCTTCACCTTACTGCAGTCAGGGCTTTGCTGGCTATATAATCCTGGGCAAATCACCTAACCTCTGAACTTCTGTGAAATGGGGATACTAATAACAGCTCAGCCTATCTCACAGAGCTATTTTAATAACAAATGAGATAATGTACATGAAAATATTTAATAAAACCCTGTCTACATATAAGGGTTTTATATAATAATAATCATAACTAATTAATATTATGTAACTTCTTCCTAGGCATTACCCAGTATATCTTGTTAGCTGTTATCTATTTATAGATCAGGATTATTATTATGCTTTAATATCTAAATTTATTCTGATATATGAATAAAGCAAATGGATATTTTTTTAGCCATATGATTCAGGAAAACATCAGGGAGCTTCATTCTTTCTTAAACAGATGAAAATAATGTTATTGGATTAATTATATAGAAATATCTGCAATATTAGTAACTTTACTATCATTTGTGGTTATATGGTATTTTGGAAATCATGCCTTTTGCTGATAATATTTCACGTTAATACTATGTCAGTGGTTTTGAAAAAGATCCATCTAACAGGGAGGCTGGTAACTCTAGAGGATAATATTAGGGGTGCTGGAAAAGATCCTTTTTTCAAAAGCATCCCACCCTACTCACCATTATGATAAATAACCCATCATTTCTTACTTTATGATAAGGTATGACTTCACTATTATATTCTAAGTATGTGTGTATATACATACATACACACATCTATATCTATCTCTCTATCTTTCCATTGATCTCTCCATCTATCTATCTTTCTATCTATCTATCTGTCTGTCTATTTAATCTCCCTTCCACCTTTCCACCAGGACACATACCAGAAATCCAACCTTGTGAGAATGGAAATTTGGATAGAAGTCAGGGTTGATTTTAATATATCAATACAGAGTAGGGAAGTAGGCCTTGGATGAGTTGATGTGAGGAGTCAAAGTCAATGACTGCCTGGGGATGGAAGTGTGGGAGGAAAATGAGAAGAAGGATAGAGAAAGGTCATTGCAAAGTTAAGAAAAATTTCACTGTCTTCACAATACTATCTTTGGCTGGCACAGGTTGTGAGAACTGATTTAAAAGTTGAGCAGGGTGGGGAAATAATTACAGTCTAATCAATCTAAAGGAATGAATGTTTTAAGTGATGTGACTCTGCTAGTAACTAGCTGTCGGACCGTGGGCAAATCCCTCCTCTCAGGTCTTCAGTTTGCTCATCTGTAAATAAGAAAGTTGCACCAGCTATAGCTTCCTCCTCTAATCTTCCATGAGCTGAAGTGATTTTTGGAAAGTTTGAAATTGTCACGTGCATGAAAGATTTGAGAGATCAGAAACTTTAAACAAAACAAATTGTCAATGTTACATTTTAGGGCTTCCTCTTGTGACTCTTTTATATTTTACACAGCATGGATCTTTCCTGTACCAGACAATGTGTGTGCTCCCCCTGGTGACCTTCCCATTATTTGTGCTACCTTCTTCCCCTTCAGCCCAACAGAATTGTCTGCTGCAGCTTCTATTGAGAGAGTTGGCGGACTGTCCTTTGGGCTGGAGGAGGAGCTGAATCTGTTAGCAGGCAGTTAGTAGGGAAGAAGAAATAAATGGTTCTAATATGAAATGCTAAAAAAAAAAAAAAGGCCTCAGACTTTAACAGAAATGTAGGGAGAATAGCAATTTCATGCAGAAATGTATGACAAAGATGGGCAGTGCCAATCTACCCCTCTAGTCTTGCTAAATGAAGACTTATCTGCCTGTTTCCAGATTGAGGTCAGGGGCATGAATTGGACGATAAAGGAGTATTCTTTCCACTAACCCAAACAACAGACAGACCTGGAGAGAAAGCAGCAAAAAGGAGAGTATCATCAGAACAGTGGATAAGGGCAGCTAGATGGCCCCAGTGGATAGAGTGCCAGGCCTGGAGTCAGGAAGACTCATTTTCCTGAGTTCAGATCTGATCTCAGACACTTACTAGCTGTGTGACCCTGGACAAGTCATTGAACCTTGATTGCCTAACTTTCCTCTTCTGTAAAATGCACTAGAGAAGGAAATGGCAAACCACTCCAGTATCTTTGCCAAGAAAACCCCAGATGGGGTAACCAAGAGTCAGACAAGACTGAACAAGAACATCTAAAACTGTGCAAGGAAGAAGCAAGAAATAACTTTGGGATCAAAAAGGGTTCTAGCTAGGACACAGCATGATTGGGCCTGATAATGAATTTCTAACTCTTCCTAAGGGTATTTTCTTCTGTAGGACAATATGTCCTTTGTGTCTGAGGGCATTTTCCTTGCCATTTATCATGCTATGGTATTTAATTAAATGCTTGTTTGACTTGAATTACTACATATTCTGCTTTGGTCTGGGAAAAGAGAAATATCAATGGGGACTCAGGATTTGAGGTTCTGAATGAACACCACCACGTAGATGGCTTACTCCTGGGGTTAGCTTTCAGCCATGGACATTTGAGGGCAATCTGGGCTCCATAATAACCTCTCAACCATCCTCTCCCCCATGAACATTATCATAGCACAGTGGGTGGCACTGCCTTGCTCCATTCCAGATACCAAGAATAATTTTTTTTGGGGGAAAAAGGGGATATGCAATAAGTATTTGTATAGTACCTACTATGTATTAGGCACTGTGCTATGCTCTTTTTTAAAAGAAATATTTCATTTGATCCTCACAACACTCCTGGGAGGGAAGTGCTATTATTATCCCCATTTTGTAATGGAAGAAACTGAGATAAACAGAGGTTAAGTGACTTGCCCAAGGTCATTCAGCTAGGAAGTATTTGAGGTTAGATTCCAACGTGGGTCTTCCTGACTCTAGGCCCAGCCCTTTATCTAGTGTTCCACCAGCCTCCAAATTCTTTTCCCCGTGTTTCTTTTTCCCGTTCATGTTTCTTTTAATCTTATTTATCTTTTTATTTTTTGGACTGAACTTTTGATTTCAGTGGTATGAGAAGATCTTTGTATGGGAACTCCCTCTATCCATGTACAATGGTACCCACTCTGTAACTTATTAAGAGCTGCCTGGGTATCCTGGTTTTAAGGGTATAAAAATTGGTGGTGTGGGCCATGGAGAGGGACAACACATATATTGTGATTTTCCTTAGGGGTCTGCCCTTCCACAGGAAAGCTCTGAATTATATCTGTAGTAAACATTCCCCTGAAAGTAAACCCAGTGGAGAAGATAATAGGAGAAGTAATAGAAAGGTTTCAAGGAAAAGAATACAAGGCAGATGACTGTCAACATTCTGCTTATCTCTAAGCCTCTCCTTCATAGGCTGTTGTGAAACTCCAGACACATACTCTATGTGACAGTGATTTGTAAACTCTAAAGCCTCATGCCCATAGCAGGGTTTGTTCTGTAAGGGTCACCATACTCTGTTAGCAAAGAGCATAACATAGTTTGTCAACACAGAAAGTGTTTAGAGCCCATCAGGGTGAAAATCCACATTTCCCACCAGATGTCCAGCAGAAAGGCAGAATGAGGATTTAGCCACCAGGGCTTTTCCATACAATAACAGAATTCATTTGGCCACAATAGAAATCTATGTATCCCTGGGGTATCTGCCTGCTAACGAAGCTAATGACAGCTTTCTGACCCTTTATTTTCTTAAAAGAAGGGAGGAGTGGGGAAAAGGCTGAAAAAAAATATGCAGCAAATGTTTGCTCTATACTTCATGTGAACATTTTCTATTTTAAGTTAAAATGTATATAACGTATGTTTGTATATATATGCATATATGTAATTATATATGTATATATGTATATATACATCTATATGCACCTGTGTGTATATGTGTATATGTGTGTACGTGTGTATATATCTATATCTACGTAAATTTCAACCTTTTTTTTTTCTAGATCCTTAAACCTACAGATGCTATGGCTGAGCACTCTTACTTTCATGGTACAGTAGAAGCTAGTGTTAGACTTAGAGTCTAGAGGACCAAGATTCAAATCTTAGTTCTTCTATTTACCACCTGTGAGATCTTGGATAAGTCATTTAACTTCTTTAGTCCTTAATTTCTTTATCTGTAAATAAAGGAGTTGAAATAGATCAGAGGTTCTTAACATATTTTGTGTCATACATCAATTGGTGAAGTGTTCTCAGATCAATGTTTTCAAATCAGTAAAATATATAGAGTTACAAAGAAAATCAATTTCATTGAAATAAAAATGTATTTTTAATCCCATTCAAGTTCATGAACCCACTGAAATATCTCTACAGACTCCTTGGGAAGGGTCCATAAATCTCAGATTATGGGTTCCTGGACTAGATATCTAAAGGCCCTTCTAACTCAAATCCTATGATTCTCTTTCTCTTGAAAACTTGCCTCTGGCCTGGACCCTGTAGCCATCAGAGAAGGTAGTAACCATTGTAGAACAGAGGACCACTATCCTGAGGAGACAGGAAAGCCAACCTAGCTAAAGTAGTAGGGGACCCTGAGCGAGTGACAGGATGTAGCATGTACCAGGTGTGTCAAACCACTGATACCATCTTGACCATCACCTCCCCTCAGACCTTGCTGGCAACTATCCAGGACTCTGAACCCAAGAGCCCTTGAATAACATTACCTCCCAAACTGCCATCCCAGTTTCCATCCTGACTCCCATAGCCATCATAGAGGGAGAAGGAGCCCACTGCCACCAATGATACCAACATCAACCATCAGTCAACTACTGTCCCCAAAGGCAGATAAGTCAAATAACTCCAGAAATAGCACTGCCTCCAAGACTAGGAAAACAGTGAATATCCAGAGCTGTGCAAGGAAGTAGTAAGAAGCAACTAGGGAATCAAGAAATGTTTCAGCTAGGACACAGCTGAACTTATATATCACCAAGAGAGAAGTCATGCTTCCATCCCACCCTACAGGGCCATCTACCAGGGGAGCTACAACCTGGCAATCGCTTCCTCCTCAGCAACAGAGCTACTGGTGAGTTCAGGGTATACCCTAAGAATGTTGGGATGCCACCCTAAATGAGGAGGAATAGATGGGTGGGTCCTAGTATCTGAAGGAATTCACTCAGTCTCCAACTTAAAGAAAGGCATTTATTGGGGTGACACACCCAAGCAAGCCCTGGTTCCATGTGGGAGAGACAGTGTAGGCAGCGGGCCCTGCTCCCCTAAAGGAAGCAGAGCCATTATTGGGGTTAGGTGTCTGGTCTGTATACAGCTCTATGGGATAGGGGGAAAGGGAGGAGGGGCAGGCAAGGCTCTGGAATACCTGGGATATCAGGTAATCTAGAAGTGCCTTTGTCATACAGATAAGCAAAGAGAATAGGAAAGGGGAAGGGGAGGACTGCTTAGGGAAGTCACCTAGTCCATACAGATAAGCAAAAGGAATAAGAAAGGGGAAGGGGGAGAGTTGTTCTGGAATGTCATGCAAGGGTGTGCTTTGTGAAAGCACATAGGTAAGTCCAGGTGAGGGGCTTCAATGCATAGTCTTCTTTGATCACTTTTTCTGGCTGGTCATATCCTACATCTTATCTCATATCTCACATCCTGCATCCTGCTTGCTCCATCTGCCTGAGCATTCCATCTACCTAATTACTACCAAAGACTGGGAAAAGAAAGTTCTCACCACCAACATCCTTGGTACTGATAGGGGTGGGATATGGGCCCCAGAAAGGAAAAACCCTGGACTTTCCCACATGGCCAAATCTCTTTGGTGGCCCGTACAGGGAAACTGCCTAACCCCAAGTTCTTCTCCAGTCAAAACTGGAAGGTATGTAAGCCTCTTCTCCCCCTCTTTCTTGCTCTGCAGTTGGGGTCGCTCTCCAAGCACCAAGGCTTGGAGGTGCTATTTGGGCAGGCAGTTATGAGGCTGTCTCGCACTCGGCCTGATGCTCTCAGGCTCTTGGTCCACTGGGTCAGTTCAAGGCCATGGACTTAGGTATGCCTTCCAAAGCATAGAGGACAAGGACGGATGCCCTATCCAGAAGTGTATGAATTCCCTCAGTGCTAGGGAATTGGGGAAAACTGCAGTTGCTTTTTGGTTTCCTGAGGCTTACTTACTCCCTTCTCTCTGCACCTCTGAATCCTCCTTCATTGAGGTTACAGGGAAAGTTAGAAGAGCTAAAAATAGCTTAGTATATTTTGGAGGTTTTGTGATTGATCATTAAGGGGTTTTGAACCACCTGTACAACCCTGGTCACTCCTTTCTCCCACTCCCTCCCTTGAGTCAAGAGGGTATGTTAACCCCACTCATAGAAGAAGAGAGTTTCACCCTTTACCCCTCACTTTTGATTTTGCCTTTCCCCACCTGGGAAAGGAAGAAGGGGGGAGGGGCAGCAGCTACAGCATGGGCCCCACTGGCAATGGCCTTGGGCTCTGGGGCAACCTTTGCCTGAAAGCATTACCCAGGTTCAGCACATCCTGCTCAAGGTAAAGAAACTGGCCTCTGAACTTTGGTAAGCATGAAGTGCATTTAACAAAACTGAAGTCACCTGTGATAATGGGTTTGTTTCAAGTTTCAAATTGGTGAACTTTCTGTATCAGTTACGTCAAGCAACTTTTCATAATTTGGTTACTGCTAAAATAATTTAGCTATTGTTGGTTATTGCCCAATATGATGGATATTCTAATAAACGTTGTCTTTGGCTGAAAGAAGGCTTGGGTCGAATTCTTTTGGGCAGGACCCTCGTGTTGTGATATTGGGGTCCCAGCACCCCTGAACCCTTAAACCGCATCAGTACTATCTAATGGTTTAACATCAGAAATGGTTATGGTTTTGTCAATGGAAATGACACTGAAGCAGATGCATTAATATCTACCTTCCTATTGCACCATAAGAACCATAGGGCCTTTCTAAATGACAGCTGAAACCTCTTTCACATTAGAATGTTAGCTCCTTGGAAGCAGAGAACATCTTACTTTTCTATATTTATCCTCAGTGCTTATCACAGCGCTTTGCATATTGTAAGCATTTAATAAAAGTTTTTTTCAGTTTTTGATTGGACTTAGTTCTGCTCTCTTGGGCCAAACAAAACAAATTTATTTCCTTTTCCATGTGAAATTCCTTTAAGTACTTGAAGGTATCTATCAGCTCTCTCTTGAGCCTTTTCTTCTCTGGCTGTAATTCTCAAGTTCTTTTAACCAATCCTTATATGGCATGGAATTAAGGCCTTTATTTTGGAGACACAGATCATATGAATATAAATGGCTGAAGACTTGAGATTGATACTGGGTTTCTACTGACATAGACAAAGATTATCAAAGAGAACTATTTTTAAAAATGAAATTTATTATTCCAGGGCCCAACAGAAATCCCATTTCCTCCATGAGGTCATTTCTGATTATTTCAACTCCTGTTGATCATTGCCTCCTCTAAATTACTCAAATTAAGAAATATTTATTGGAGACTGACAATTACCAAGTTTCTATGACAGATGTTGTGAAGACACAAATTAATTAATTAACAAACAAGTATTTATGAAGTGCCAGACACTGTACTAAAGCTGGAGATATGAAAACTAAAGCAACTCTGCCCTCAAGGAGTTTACATTTTAATGGTGGAGACAGCAATCTTTCTCTTCAAGTAGATTACAATCTAATAGGGGAGTAGGAATTTAATGGAAGTGTGAGAAGGGTGAAAGAAAGGTCCAAATTGTCATGAGAAGTATGAGGATTGAAAAAGAGATCACTTTTCAGCTGAAGGTGATCAAGGTCTACTTCATGAATGCCGGATCCAGATCTCTGTCAAAGGATGACAAATATTTTCCATGGCAGAAATATGGAAGGAAGGAGCTCATTTCAGTTGTAGAGGGCAGCCATCCAATATGAATCCATGGGGTAGGAGAAAGGATAATGGATTTATTAAATGCTTACAATATGCAAAAAACTGTGACAGGTACTGAAGATAAATATAGAAATGTAAGATGTTCTCTGCTTCCAAGAAGCTAACATTCTGATGGGAAGGACAACATATATCGAAGGTTCTGGCTCTAAGTAAGATAGAAAGGTTCTTCGGGTGCAATAGGAAGGTAGATGTTAATGTACCTTCTTTAATTCATCCATCTTTTCCATAAAGAAGAAAACATGAATGGAAGTGAAGAGAAAGAAGACTCAGAAGGCAAGTTGGAGCCAGACTGAGGATTGTGGAGACCAAAGCCAGGTACAACAAGGGTTGAAAAGGTATGTGCAAAGCTGACTTTTCAATTTCTGTTGAATCATATATGCCTCATCAGTGCTGAGGGAGCTTCCTGCTTTGAGATGGTGAATGAAGTCATTTTCTTAATGGCCATTGAGCAGGAAGACCTGATGAGTTAGTGGATATTAAAAAGGGAATGAATACTCAGTGTTCACTTCACTTCTAGCTATGGATCATTTTCTAGCCATTTCCCATGAAAACAGGGAAGGGGACACTTATCTATCCCTCCCTATAGTCATGAGTACAGTACACCCAAAGTAAATGTCCCATCTATGCAAGCCAGAGCATGGGTCACAGACTGCCTGTTTGGCGTTTGAACTTTCCTGATCATAGGGGAAGATTAACATGTCGAGGCTTGGAGGTGACCTTGTGAGTGAGAAGTCAAAAAGTCTTGGGCTCTATCTCCTTCTCTAATCCATTCTCTACACTTGCCAAAATGATTTTGCTAAAGCACCAGTCAGTCAAATCACTGCCCGGCTTGTGAAGTTTCCATGGTTTATTATACTTCTAGGATAAAATAATAGATAATAATAGATAAAATAGAACTTCTCCTGTTTGTCTTTAAAAACCTTCACAATCTAGCTCCTATCTATTAGTTAGTCTACCTGGACTAATTACACACCATTCTACATTCCAGTCAAACAACTGGTCCCAGTATTCATTATTCTACCTCCCTCCTCTTTGTATTTGAATATTCTGTGTTCCTTTCCCAGAATGCTCTCCCTCATCACTTTGCCTCTTGGAATCTCTGTATCCTTGTAAGAATCATATGGAGTTTACCTGCGATGGGGCTTTCATGATTCACCCCCAAAATAGTCAGTGATTCCCCTCAAATTACTTTGTATTTATTCATTTATATATATCTGTTGTTCCCCATTGAGGAAAAAGTAAGCTGCTTGTGGACAGGCTTTAAAAAAAATAATGTTTCTCTTTGAACTCCTGGCACTCAGCACAGTGCCAGACATATAATAGAGCCTTAATTAATGCTTGTTGAATAGGATTGAATTATATTTCATCATTTTTCTCAGTAATTACTTCCTCTTAATCTTGATGAGGCAGAGGACAATTACTAAGGCAGCAGCATTCACAAGTCAACATCCAGAAATATCAACGGTAGTGTAGCCACCACAGTAGGGGATGGCTTGGTTACAAATTACAATAAGAAACCAAAGGTTTCCAAAGAGGTACTTCCTGAATACTAATTACTAAAATGCAAATGTGCCCTAAAATGCTATGATAAATTCTGTTTCAGGAATGTTTTCCATGATAAGGATTAACAAAACAAAACAACAACAAAAATAGCTCATATATACATAAGTGCCTTCCCCACAATAAACCCATGAAGGAGGCAGTACATTTATTAATAAGTCTGTTTGGGGCTGCCAGGTGGTGCAGTGAATAGAGCACCAGCCTGGAGTCAGGAGGATCTGAGTTCAAAATTGGCCTCAGGGGCTTACTAGGTGTGTGACCCTGAGTAAGTTACTTAACCCCATTGCCTCCAAACACAACTAAATTAATGAATCCATTTTGTGGATGAGGAAATTGAATCCCAGAGAGGCTAATGAATTGGTCAAGGTCATGCAACTAGTAAGGATGTGAGGCCAGATCCAGGTCTTCTGACTGTAAGACCTATGCTATGTTATGTCTTGGAATCTGTAGCTATTTGTACATCACGATTGTTCTGGAAGTCTGGCTATAATGTTAACAGAAAAAAAAATTTTGATCCATCCTCATTACCAAAACTTGTGTACCATATAATATTTCTTTTTTTTGTGAGTTATGATTGATAAGAAAAAATGGCAAAGGGTTAAAAAATAGAAAATTGAAATAACTCTCAAATATGCAGCCCTGTCCATTACAATGGTTGCATTTTTGCATTATGGGATCCTGTTAACTCTCAGCATTGTCTTTCTCATCTTTGAATGTTTGGCTCTGAAGCAGTTGCACCTCCCTGCTTATGAAACCTGATCCTCTGCTCATCGTGGTCCTCACTCCCACCTTTTTGCTGGCTGTTCATGGGTAACTGTGGGTTGCCACTACAGTGATCAACAAAATAAGCCTAGCACTGCAATGGTATAATTGACACCCTTAATTTTTTTTGTTGTTATTCTTGGCCTTCTTGTATTTGGGATCCTTATATGAGGATTCAGGTTTTCATTTTGCTTCATTTATGGCCTCTGGCATGACCAAAGAGTGGATTGATAGTTTGTAACACTCAACATATTGGGAACTTGGGGACAGGACCAGAATATTTTGTCCTATGAGTGGATGAAATATTGAAACCAATTCCTTTTCGTTGAGGAACTTGTTATGCTTCATGAGGAAGCCATTTTTCTTTTTAAAGAATTCATTTAATTGGCTGGGATCATGATTAAGCAGCGCAAAAAGAATCAGACTATATTATCTTACTGTGGGAACAAATAAGATCAAAACATACAACCAGAAGAAGACAATGAAGCCAAAGCTCCTACACCCAAAGCCTCCAAGAAGAATATGAATCAGTCCCAGGCTTTGGAAGACCTCAAAAGGGATTTTGAGAAGCATGTAAGAGAAGTAGAGGAAAAGCTGAGAGTGATGCAAGAAAATCATGAAAAACAAGTCAACAGCTTGCTAAAGGAGACCCAAAAAAAATACTGAAGAAAATAACACCTTAAAAAATAGCCTAACCCAAATGGCAAAAGAGGTTCAAAAAGCCAATGAGGAGAAGAATGCCCTAAAAAACAAAATTGGCCAAATGGAAAAGGAAGTCCAAAAGATTACTGAAGAAAATATTTCCTTAAAAATTAGAATAGAGCAATTGGAAGCTAGTGATTAATGAGAAATCAAGACACTGTAAAACAAATCCAAAAGAATGAAAATTAGAAAACAATGTGAAATATCTCATTAGAAAAACAACTGACCTGGAAAATAGATCCAGGAGAGAGAATTTAAAAATTATTGGACTATCTGAAAGCCATGATCAAAAAAAAGAGCCTAGACATCATCTTTCAAGAAATGATCAAGGAAAACTGCCCCGATATTTTAGAACCAGAGGGCAAAATAGAAATTGAAAGAATCTACTGATCACCACCTGAAAGAGATCCCCAAAGGAAAACTCCTAGGAATATTGTAGCCAAATTCCAGAGTTCCCAGGTCAAGGAGAAAATATTACAAGCAGCCAGAAAGAAACAATTCAAGTATTGTGGTAACACAATCAGGATAACACAAGATTTAGCTGCTTCTACATTAAGGGACCATAGGGCATGGAATATAATATTCTGGAGGGCAAAGGAGATAGGATTACAACCAAGAATCACCTACCCAGCAAAACTGAGTATAATCCTACAGGGGAAAATATGGTCATTCAGTGAAATAGAGGACTTTCAGGCATTCTTGATGAAAAGGCCAGAGCTGAATAGAAAATTTGATTTTCAAAAACATTACTCAAGTGGAACATGGAGAGGTAAACAGGAAAGAAAAAATCATAACAGACTTATTATGGTTGAACTGTTTACATTCCTTCATGGAAAGATGATATTTGCAACTCATGAGACCTTTGTCAGTATTAGGGTAGTTGGAGGGAAAAAATTATATGTGTGTGTGTGTGTGTGTGTGTGTGTGTGTGTGTATACATATGTATATAGATATAGATAGATAGATAGACAGATAGATAGAGGTCACAGGGTGAGTTGAAGATGAAGAGGTCATATCTGGAGAATAAAATTAAGGAGTGAGAGAGGATTATACTAGGAGAAGGAGAAAGGGAGAGGTAGAATGGGATAAATTATCTCACAAAAAAAAACAGAAAAGAAAAGGCTCTTACAGTGGAAGGGAAACGGGGGAAGGTGAGAGGGAATGAGTGAATCTTATTCTCATAGAATTTGACTTAAGGAGGGAATAATATACACACTCAATGGGGTATGGAAATCTGTCTTACCCTACAGGAAAATGGGGGGGACAAGAGAGTAGGGGGATGATAGAGAGGAGGGCAGATTGGGAAAGGGGGTAGTCAGAAGCAAGTACTTCTGAGGAGGGTCAGAGTCAAAAGAAAGAACAGAATAAATGGGTGGGTGGGATAGGATTAAGAGAAATAGAGTTAGTTTTTCACAGCATGTCTACTATGGAAGTGTTTTGCATAACTGCACATATATAATCTATATTTAGTGCCTTATCAATGAAGG
Source organism: Vombatus ursinus (assembly GCF_900497805.2). Lineage (NCBI taxonomy): Eukaryota > Metazoa > Chordata > Mammalia > Diprotodontia > Vombatidae > Vombatus > Vombatus ursinus. Next base: position 31,547,861 of record NW_020954551.1, on the reverse strand, counting down.
TTGGTGGGGAAGGAGGAAGGGAGAAAATTTGGAACGCATAGTTTTAAAAACACATGTTTAAAAAAATGTTTTCATATGCAACTGGGAAATAAGAAATACAGGAAATGGGGTACAGAAATCCATCCTGCCCTCAGGAAAATTGAAGGGGAAGGGGATAAGAGAAGGGGGGGAGAGATGGAAGGGAAGGCAGACTAAAGGAAGGGGTATTCAGAATGCATGACATCCTGGGGTGGGGGGAGGGGCGAGATGGGGTGAAAATTTGGAACTCAAAATCTTGTGGAAGTAAATGTTGAAAACAAAAAAAATAAAAATTATCATTAAAAAAAGAATTCGTTTGTTAAGGTTGAATTCCAGAATTTTCTTTATTGGTTTTTTTTTTCATGTAACCAAACCATTAGAAATTGCAACCATTGAAACTCTCTTTACTCTGCATTTTCACTGGCTGTCCTCTGTGTCTAGAATTCTTTTACTCCTCATCTCCATTTCCTGGCTTCCCTAGCCTTTTTTCCACCTTCTGCAAAAAGTCTTTTTTAGTATGCTTTAATGCTAGTGCCTTCCCTCTGTTATTATCTCCAATTTACCCTGTACGTATCTTGTTTATACATGATCGTTTGCATAGTCTCCTCCATTAGATTGTGAACTCTTTGAAGTTCAGGACTATTTTTTGCCTTTCTTGGTTTGCCCAGTACTTAGCACAGTGCTTGATTTACAACAGGCATTTAATATATTGTCATCGTTGCAAGCTGTCATATACAGTACTTATATATAGCATATATATATATATATATAGTACATATATAGTATATACTTTATATATATACTTACATATTATATAATGTAATTATATATATTTTTATATATACTATATATACTTATATACTATATATACTTATATACTATATAAAAGATACTTATACTACCTTATATATAGTATATATACTATAGATAGATAGATAAATAGATAGATAGATAGATAGAGAGTACAAAAAAGATGAATATCTTTTAAGAGAGTCATCTTTAGAGACAAAGACCGGAGTTCAAATTCTGTGTGGGTGGATCAGTGGCCTATATTGGTAGAGAGAGAGGGTTTTCTTACTGGCCATCTTCTTCAACAATGAAATCACAGATCTGGTCCAAAATTTTTTTTTTAAAGTGTGCAAAGCACTTATACATTTTCTAAATTGATCCTCATAGCTCAGAGGCAGGGACAAGAATTGTCTCTATCTTACAGATGAGGAAACTGAGGCTTATAGGAGTCAATTGTTTAAGTAACTTTCCTATAGTCACACAGCTAACTAGTAAGGCAGCATTTGAACCAAGTCTAGTGCTCAGCCTCAGTTTTTTGTTTTTTTTTTAATTTAAATTTTACTTTATTTTTTAGACTTTGTCTTCTTCTCTTGCTGAGGCTGAAAGTGCAGAATCCACTCATGGAATCATTTCTAATACTTCATAGGCATATAAAGTTTCAACCTGCTCCATTTTTTCCTACCTGGGCTGTTCTGTCCCTCTTTAGGCAGTGAGGTGGCCTTCCTTCCTAGGGGCTCCCCAAAGGGGTGTCGATATCTGCCAGACTCACAGCTCACTGAAACTCGAAACTCCTGGAAACTCAAAAGATTCACCAACCTCATCCTCCTCTCCAGCAGCAACAAAGACTATAGGCATGAACCATCCAATCAAGCTCAGCGTCATACACATACACACACACACACATACACACACACACACACACACACACACGTATATATTTATATAAGTATGGGTATGTATATGTAGATATGGATACACAAACACATATATCTACATATAAATATATAATCATAACTATGTAATAATAATAATAATAATATGTGACATTTACATAGCACTTTATATGTTTACAAAATGCTTTCTTTACATCTGTTCACAAACTTCCTTTGCAAAATGACACCATAAGGCATCATTAAAGATATTACTATCCCCCTTTTACAAATGAGGAAATTGAGGCTCTACAAAAGGGATTAACCTTTAATCCAATGCCCTACATTTTCCACATCCAGAATCCAGTATATTGATGGTTGTTATTCAGAATAATGATACTTTCAAAATCCCTAAACTATCCAGGAAATAGTAAATTTTCTTCAGGATGCTTTCTGCACTATTTAATTACATCTATCCATCAAACATTTATGAAGTACCTACTATGTGTGTGGTGCTATTAGATGCTGGAATATAGTTAAAAGCAAAACATAAACATACATTGTATTGGAGAGTATAGCTTATGTGACAATATGAAGTACATACCAAGTAGTGATATCCAGTCATAGAGAACACTTACCTAACAAAGAGTGGTATCAGAAAAGGTGGTGGATAAGTCACTGGCCTGTATTGGTAAAGAGAAAAAGTTTTCTCACTGGCAGTCTTCCATACCAATGAAAGCATAGGTCTGGTCCAAAAAAAATTTTTTTTAAAGGGTGCAGGAGGTGTACCTCCTATGCTACGTGGCTCCTGAGTTGTGTTGAGACAAAACTGATGAGGGAGGGCATAGGGGAACAGGGTGCAATTTGTACAAAGGTGCTAAGGCGGAATCATAAACTCCAGCATTTTAGATGATCAGCCATGAGGGTTGAGATAAAAGGAGTCTTCTAGTTAATCCCATATTAACTAGAAAATGTAATTAACCAGAACAGCCCACTTCTTCCTCATACTCTGGTTCACCATGGTTTCCCTTTCCAACTGAGTATGTGCTGGCATCCTGTAGATAACAGCCCAAACCCCAATTTCTCCAACTGTGCCTATCATAAACATTCACTCAGCAGTATCATTCAACAAATGAGATAGACTCATAGATTATGTCTTTGATTAAGGCACAGAAGGCATGTTTATCAAATTTGTGAGTGACATCAAGCTGGGAGGGATTAAAAGAATTAGGATCCTAAACAATCTTTTTTTCCCCCCTACTTAATAATATTTTATTTTTTTCCAATTACATGTAAAGATAGTTTTCAACATTCATTTTTATAAGATTTTTAGTATCAAATTTTTCTCCTTCCCTTCCATCACTCCCCCTTCTCTAAGACAGCAAGCAATCTGATATAGGTTATACATATACATTCATGTTAAAAATATTTTCACATTTGTCATCTTGTGAAAGAAGATTCAAAACAAAAAGGAAAAACCATGAGAAAGAAAAAAAAACAAAAACAGTAAAAATTGTATACTTAATCTCCATTCAGACTCTATAATTCTTTCTCTGGATGTGGATAACATTTTCCCTCACAAGTCTTTGATCCAAATTAATCTTAACAAGCTGAAATGGTTTGACTAAAGCCAATGAGATAAAATTCAATAGGCAAAAATGTAAAATCTTACCTTGGGGCAACCAAAAGATAAGTACAATAAAAAATAAGATTAAATAAATACAAGATGGAGGAGGGGTTAAAATATAAAATATGCTTAGAAAATAGTTTATATGAGAAGGACCTATATGTCTGAATGGACCTCAAGCTCAATTTAAGCGAGTGGTGTAATATGATAATTAATAATAATAATAACAATTTGAACTCAAGCTGTATTAACAGACTAACATACCAATGAAGAAGGTGGTAGACTTGTTTTATGCTGTTCTAGTCAGATCACATGTAGCATACTATATCTAATTCTTGGTGTGCCATTTTGGCAGTAATATTGAGAAGCTGGATCCTAGCTTGGGGTTGTCAAAGAGGATGGAGAGGAGATTTGAAAACATACTATAAGAGGACAAATAAAAATAAATGGTGAGCTTAGAAGAGAAAAGTTTTGAGAGAGGCATGATCACCCTTAAATATTAAGAAGGTTGTTATATGGAAGAGAGATTAGAAGAAGCAGAATGTCATGGAGACTATGGAACTGCCCTTTTGGAGTCATGAACATCAGGGTTTAAGTACTGCCCCTGAGAGATACTGATTGTATGATCTCTTAGAGCCCCCCTCAGGCAATTCTCCAGGATTGTAACTTGCAAAAAAAAAATACTAGAGGTGCTCTTTATACCTAAGAAGTCATAGATATAAAGATTAACTAAAAAAAGGAGTGGTGGTAGATTTGTTCTATTTTTTTCTAGACAAAATTAGAATCAAAAGATAGAGATTATAAGGGAGTAGATTTGAACTCAACCTAAAAAATTCCTGACACTAAGAAGTATCCTAAACTGAAATAGTTTTTAGAGGAAGTAGCATGGTGCAATGGAAAGATGTCTGGCATTGTAATCATGAGAGCTAAGTTCAAATCTGAACACTGCCATTTTGTTGCCTTTAGGAATATCACTTAACTTCTGTGAAACTCAGTTTTCTCATCTGTAAAATGAGAGAATTGGATTAGATCACTTCTAAGATCCCTTTCCAGAACTACAATGGTGATCTCAAAGGTTAGTGAGATCTATCTCATTGGAGGTCTTCAAAGAGAAAATGAATAACTATTTGTCAGGGCTCTCCAGAAGGAATTCATACTTTGGGAAGGGGATGGGCTTGCTAAGCCTTAAGTTTCTTCTAACTCTGAGATCTTACAGTTACATGAATGTTAGAGATGAAAAAGAACTTGTGAAAGGGATGTCCTATGCAGTTAGTCTTACCAAGTTTGTACATCTAGGACTAGAGTCCTGATCTCTTGAACAGCACACAAATAGCTACTTGTCAGAAGCCTCTGATATTCTCAAGTTCAGTTTTTCAATCTGCAAATATTTTATGCCTCCTAAGTGCTGGGTAGTATAGAAGACCCAAAGATAAATGAGATCCAAATGATGCACCAAGTTGATTATGATGCTATGTGGGCCAGGAGGTATGTATGTCCAAATGGACTATCTTATTCAAGTTCGATTGAAAGATCTGACCCCATTTCTGCCTTTCAATGACTCCCATTGGATTTACTTGGGTATCTGAACTATATATTTTCCTTTTACAAAAAAGGTAAAGTTGTTTTCCGCTTTATTAACATGAATTCAGGATTTTGAACTAATGAATTGTAAAGTATTAAACATTGTTAGTACTTGTATTGAAAATGGTATTGGATGGTGTTCAATTTATAGCCTCAAATCCATACTATGAAATGTATTATTTTCCCTGTAGGGATAAACACATAGAAATAATGGCAATGAATTTATTACAACCTTCATGTATTTACTGAAAGAGCTCTAAGAACTACCAGCTGGAAAGAAACTAGACTCCTTTGAAAATATCTTAGGAAAGGCAGTTTGTGCACCATTAAGGCATATTGTCTTCAAGGGGTAACAAAAAAAAAAACACATTGTAATCACATGCGTACGTTCAATCTAACATACTTTCCAGAACTTCAGGAAGGTCAATATAGACAAGTACAACAGTGTTAAGGAAGAAACTGTTTCTCACATTCCAGGGCCTTCCCATGGAAATCAGATTTTATTATATATATATCTATATATATCTATATATCTATATATATCTATATATATCTACATATTTATCTATCTATCTATCTATCTATCTATCTATATATATATCCAAGTCTCTATGACACATAAATTATGCTAGAGTTCCATGTGATGGTGCTTTTTTATTTCTAAAGGGAGAGCTGAAGGTTTTTCTAGTACATAAACATGAACAGTCTTCAGAGACAGTGATCTATAGTGGATAGAGGGCTGGCTACAGAACCAGGAAGATCCAGGTTCAAGTCTTAAGTCTGGCATATACTCGCTGTATGACCCTCAGAAAGTGAAAGCCTCTCAGTGATTAGGCAACTTTCTAAGACAAAATTCCAGAAAAAATGTGTTAACATGCATTAGTAGAAAGATTTTCTTCATTCAGGAATTCTTTATATCTATGAAATCATACATGAAGTTCCTATCTTTGTCCCTATGAGTCTTCTTGGACCCATATATAATGAGGAAATAATAAGAATGTGGTGTGCAAGTGGATTTTCAGGCATCTGTGGAGTTCACTATATCCTCATGAAAGACTAGACAGCATGGGGATGAATGAGAGTGTGTTTGTGCCAACAAACACCATGGCATAGTGTTTGATAAAATGAATATCGCAGTGACTGGGGTAAGGACTCACAATTCAATTAGTAACTCCTAAAGAAAAAAAAATAGTACAAAACAAAACTAGAAAGCAGATTTGGGAAAAATTTGATATCCAGACCAACATCTCATACTATAAACCAAGGTAAACTCTAACTGGATATGTGACTTAAACATAACAGATGATATCATCAGCAAATTAGAGGAGTATTGCCTTTTTGATCTATGGACAGGACATAATGAATAGAAGATGGTGGAATATAAAAGACAATTTTGATTATATAAAACTTAAGGAGTTTTTTGCAGAAACAAAAGCAATGCTAAGGTTAGAAAGAGAATGGGTATATGGAGGAAAAACTTTTGAAACAAGTCTCTCTGATGAAGGTTATATATCCAAGATATATAAGGAACTGATTCAAATGTGTAAGACTAAGAGCTATTCCAAAACAAACAAAAAGTCAAAGGATGTAAGCAGGCAATTTTCAGAAGAAAATATCCATACTATCAATAATCACATGAAAATAATGATCTAAATCAATGAAAATCAAAGCAACTCTGAAGTTTTACCTCTAAACTATCAGATTGGTAAAGATGACAAAAGAGGAAAATGACAAAAGTTGGATGGACTTTAGGAAAACATGCACACTAATATCCATATGATATTGAGTGATGAATTTGTATAACTTTTATGGAAAGCAATTTGGAACCTTGTTCCCAAACTCACTAAACTGCACCTATTTTTTGACCCAGCAATACTACTGGGGATATACTCTAAACTTTAGATCTCTTGAAGAGATCAATGAGAGTAAAATGACTCCCATGTATAAAAATATTTGTAGTAGTTATTATAATAGGAAAGAAAAAAGGAAATATATGGATAGAGCAGGTCATGGGAAATTGCTAAACAGATTGAGGTATATGAATGTAACAGAATATTATTGTGCCATAAGAGATGAATTGCACAATTTCAGAGGAAACTGGGAAGACCTTTATGAACTCATCTTCTTTCCTTCTTTTTTCTTCCCTCTGCCCACACAGGGTATCATGGTCTTCCCTGTGGGTGTTCTGTCTAAAGAAATGTAAATTTTGATCACTGAAACCTCACTAGATATCTTGGGTTTATGGGCTAGATTTTTTTCTAAAGGACCTTGCCTTAAACTCAAATCACTCAGGCTTTCATTGATGGCCAACAATAAGTCCCAGACTAAGCCCCACTTGGTCATTGTTTGCATCCTGATTAGTTTGAATGAATGTAAATAACAGTTGTTTCTGTTTTGGCCAGAAACCCTGAGGATCTCCCCCTCCCAGATTGATGTATTTCTTTTTTAATAGGTAATATGGGCCATCCTCTGCCTCATTTCCTACTTAACCTAATCACTGAATGGGTGTTGCCTCAGTCAAACTGAGACTTGTTAAAGACCTTAGCTTAAAAAGGCCAAGGTCTCCCACTACATCCAGGGCCATCTCCAGTTGTCCTGATCTGTATCTTGCCACTGGAGCCAGATGGCACCAGAGGAGAAAGTAAGGTTGGCGACTTTGCACAACCCTCCCTCACTTAAATCCAATTCACTTGCTTGTCATGGCATCACCTCCCTGATGTCATGGACCTCTTTGAGAATGATGGACAAACAACAACAAGCCAGATACACAGTAGACACTAAATTCTTAATCATTAATTGATTGTTAAAGTGATAGAATCACATAATTACAGGCCTGGAAGGAACCTTCCAGGACATTTAAGCTAACATAGTAAGCACCTAACAAATGCTGATTGAATGACCAACTCCCTTATTGTACTAATGAGGAAAAGGAAGCCCGGGAAATGAAAACACTTCCCCAGGATAACACAGCTCTTTATTGTTAGAGTCAGAATTTGAATCCAGGTCTTCTAGATTTCAAATCTTGTTCTCCTTCCCCTCTATTCTGCTGCCTCTTTTATAAGCCCTGTTCAAATTTTTTAACATTTTTATTCTAGTATTTCAAGCTTGGGTGAACCAATGCATACCTATTTTGATTTTATGTAATTTCATCATATCCCCTTTCAGATTCACCTTCTCAAACTGAGGAGCCCTATTCATTTTTAATCTGTCTACTCCACCTCTTCTTGCCTTCTTCAATCATTTTTAATGATGAACTTGAATCATTCTTATTAGACAACGGTCAAGTTGAAGTATGCCCCCCCCCCCCATGCCTTATTAGAAATGGATACCTGCTATATCTCATAAACTCTGGGCAGACTCAGCAGTCAGATAACTGCTTTGTCAAATTGCATAATTGATCTCAACGAGAGTCCCTCCAATAGAAATAGAATGCTTAAGGCCACTTGGAGGAGGGGCTCAGTCTTTGGGAACAATCAGGGAAGATAAATGTCTTTCTTTTTACCTGCAATTACTTTTAAATTCCACAAATATTTAAAGAGAACCATTTTCCCCCCCTGTAAAAGCATAGGCATTCAGATGCCTCTGAGGTCCTTTCCTGTTCTTAGTTTCTCTGACCGATTTTGCTGATGAAAATGTTTCTAATTCCCTTAAGTAGGAATCAGATGGAAGATTTTCTTTTTTCTTTCTTTCTTTTTCTTTTTTTTTTAATAAAGGTTGTTTCTTTTATTTAACAACAAGATATTAAAGGAGTTTTCTTTTTCTGGTAAATGACTTTATTTTGCTATCTGCCTTCATTCATATATTTATTCAAATAACACTATATAAATCAATTGGGGATTGGAAACATGGGACTAGAGGACAGAGAACAGGCATCAGTCAGAAAGACGGGTTCAGATCTTCTCTATAAATCATACTAATAGTATGATCCTAGTCCTGACCCTAGTATGATCCTGCAACAAAGTCAGATATACATCAATAGAGGGAATTTCCTCTGTATAAGGAATGGGAAGTCCTTATACTGATAGAATAATAGGTCTGGACAAAAAAAGAAAATAGAAGTCAGTTAGTAAGGTTTGAAATTAAAACATCAAAATTCTACAAAAGACCAAATTCATAGGTAGTGAGTGAGATTGGTGAAGACCCTCATAAACTCTAAACTTAAATGAGTAAAATAAGGTAAAGACCCCTAATAATAATATATGTATATCTAGGTCAGGAAGCTTGTAAATAGCCTGGATAAATAGATTCAAATTATTACAAAAGATAAGTATAACTACAAATTGTTCCAGGATCTGAAATGAACAAAACAGGAGGTACTAAGAGTATACTTGAAGGAGGGAAGGCAGGTAAGAACTATGTAATGATTTTGTAATTTCCACTGATGTTGCTGGGGTAGTTTTGTCCTGTTTAGATTGTGCCCTCTGAAGCCCACCCAATGGGATAAGAGATAAGGGGCTAGGGAGGGGCTGCGGTTAGAACCTATAAAAATGCTTGCTTGGCTGACACCACCTGCGGTCTTGCATCGAACTGCCTTTCTGTGTGAGTTGCCCTTTGTTGAGATCGGAATAAAATCCTTTCTATTTTCTACCTGGAGAAGCCTCTGAATTAATTTGGGTAAGGGTCATCACTGTCCCACACAGTAAGGATCAACAAGAAAGGAAATGTGCATTATTACAGATTTCCTCTAGTTTGCCATGATTTGACTAGTTAGTGTACATAATATTGTCCTTCAGAAATGTGGAAGACTATTTTTTGGTTTTTCATTTATTTTTCTTATTTTATATTCAATCAGAAATTCTCTGGCTTGGCATCTTTTGCTTTCTGGATTCCTTCAAATTCCAGCTAACACCCCACCTTTTACAAAAAGCCTTTCCTGATCTGCTTTAATGTTAGTGCCTTTCCTCTGGTGATTATTTTCAATTTATTCTAGATATAACTTGTGTGCATGTAGTGGTTTGCAAGTTGTCTCCACTATTAGACTGTGAGCTCCTTGGGAACAAGGGCTGTTTTTGTTTTGTTTTGCTTTTTGTTTGGCTAGTTTTTACCTTTCTTAGTATCCCCAGTGCTTAAAAACACAGTGCCTGATACTTTGTAGGCATTTAATAATTGTTTATTGACTGACTGTTTCCATTGCTGCAAGGAGATCTAATTAAAGAAACTCTCTTTACTAATTTAATCTGTAAATACTCTCTCTAGAGTCTTCAAAGATTTCCTGAGCCTTGGGAGGTAAAGTGACTTAACCGCTATCAGGCTGCCAATATGTGTTAGATCTCGAACCCAGATATTCCTGACTGTAAGGCTTACTCTCCATCCACTACCCCATCCTGCCTCTCACCAAACTTGCTAAGGAAAAAAAAACAATTCTAACATTCTTCTGATTAATTTTAAGATAAATATAGGTATATATTTATTTAAGTGGAACCATTTATTTTGTTTTCATTTATCATTTCCCTCCAGACTGCACTCTTGCCTCTTTAGACTTTGCCTACTCCTTCACTTTGGGAACATTAAAATTTCTTTCATTGTGAAGTCTCTCCCTCTGCTTGGCTAGTTCTTCTCAGACCCTTCATTTTAAGGAAGATATCCAGATCAACCAGGTCTTAAGTCTTCTCTAGGTTGCACTCCTTTCTGCCCCAGCATCAGGTTGTTTAGTCATTTCAGTTGTGTCCAACTTGGTAAAGATACTGAAGAGGTTTGCCATTTCCTTTTACCTGTGAGAAAACTGAGGCAAAGAGGTTTAAGTGACTTGCTCAGGGTCACACAGTTAGTGTCTGAGGTCGGATTTGAACTCATGAAGATGAGTCTTCCTGTTTCCAAGCCCATTGCTCAATCCACTTGTACCACCTAGCTGCCCAGCACCAGGTACCTTCATCTTTTCCCCTACTCTCCTCTTCAGCTACCTTTTATGTATTGTTGTCTCCCATTAGAATGGAAGCTTCTTGAGATCAGGGACTGTCTGCTTGCATTGTATTTCCAATGTTCAGCATAGTGCCTGAGGCATAGTAAGCACTTAATAAATACTTAGTGCCTTTAAAAAACAAAGCAAAGCAAAAAGGGACAGAATCAGAGAAAGATCCACTTAAGAGTGTGATAGTTTGAGGATGACAGAGGGGGGAAATCGTAATTTTACAATCACAAATAAAAAAAGTTCACAAATAATTGTAATTTTACAATCACAAATAAAAAAAAGAGAATGTTCATGCTTAATTTTTGACCTACAGATTGGAAGTTAGGGTGGCTTCACTATCTATCAGTGAATCAATCCACTCAATCTCCTTCAGTTTATCTTACATGGATGTAGATGTAGGACAACAGGGCTTCTCCATGACAGTAATAGAAAGAAATCATCTGTGCCCCTGTGCATCTTCTAAATGCAGAGTGCCTCTGACCTGCCAACCTGGAAGGAGATAATTGGGCAACGTCATCTTTCCCAACCCAAATGATGTTACTGTGGTCCCAATTTGGCTCCTCTTCCTCCCTTTCTCGGCAGGATGGCTTGAGCTTGGCAGAGATGCTCTTGACTAGGAAGTTGTCAGGGTACTGAACATGCAGATGGCAGGGGCTGGAGATATAGGACTACAGGCTACTGACTCCTCTATGAATTGGAATTGTCTCCTTGAGACATGTATGTTGGCTGCCTGCAGAACTACTGGTTGGATGCACTCTCCTCATTCATTTCCTTGTCTGCAGATGTGCATAATGTATTCATCTGTCACTGAATATTTATTTTGAGAATTTGGGAACAACGTAGACATTCTTTAAAATTCAAGTAGATTAACACTCATGCCTTTTCCTGTTTACTGTCTGGATTTGTTTACATATGCAAAGTATGCTGGAGAACTAAGATGCCTCTGGACAATTTAAACCATAAAAGCTTCCTAAATCTGAACATCTCCATATAATTAAAGTAAAGCTATCCTGGGAGAAGGAGGAAAGACCCTATTTAGTTGGAAACACTGTGCACAGGTATGGCACTAGACTGCTTTCTATTGTCCAAACACCTACACAGCCAGCTTTGAAGAACTTCATCACCAGATACACAGTGATGGAATTTTCAGCCCCACTGATTCTCAGTAACCATCTAATGAGTTAAGGAGCAGGGGTGTGACCACATGAAGCAAATCATGGTTTTCAAATGTTTGGAAGGAAAAGGGCTATGCCAGAAAGGTGTAATATACCCAGATTTTTGCCTTATTTCTCCAGATCACTTTTTTGTGTGTATAAGTGCAATATGTATAAACCTCTTCCCTTCTTAGACCAAATTCATTCATCTGACAAATTAAACGAAGCTGCATAAATCAATAAAGCTGAACCTAGCGTGGAGAGAGTGGAGCTTTGTGCCGAGGTACCAAATATAGAGGGCAAAGACAGCACTTAACATTCCTTAAATGTCAGAAACAACAGAATGTAACATATATTTAGCAAGACTAACTAGTTAAATAGGAAGTTACTGTTTGGCAGCCTGTGATAAGCTATTTTCGCACTCCTACCCCACCTTCCAAGAGCATCCTTACACTGGTATCCTGGAGAATCTTATTCCCAACTCTGGGATGGTGGTCCCTTCACCTACCTACCCTGGAATTTGGGTACTCTTATGCCACTTGCCCCAGTCGTGATTTATTGTACATGAATTGTACAACACATACATATACAATGTATGTTTATTATATAGCACACATAAATACATGTTATGGTTCTGAGTCAGCTACACGTGCCTACGTGCACACACCTACTCAAATACCCATACATACAATGTAGGTCAAACTGCTGCAGTGCTGATCTCTGCCTAGCATTAGCCTGGAGAGTAGATTATTTTATTTAGACTGCTTATGAGATGTGTTGGAATTACTCTAACATAACCACTGAAACACAAAAATGAAAAAAAAAGAAATATATGTTAAACCTCCTGTATTTAGAATGGATTGACCTCATAGCTTTAGCAATGCAAGAGCTGGAAGCCAGGTCTGATTTCCATAAAATGAATGAAAGGGATGAATGCATTATTGGGTTTTTTTTCTAAGTAAGATATGAACTGACTGCTTTGAAGACACTTGTTTGATATTAAAAATAACATAACTGCCCATTCACTTGTAATTGATACCACTATATTGTGACTAGTTTACTTGGCTAAAGCATGGTCTTAAGGATAGTGAAGTTACGGGGTCACTCCCTATATGGGCCAGTTGCTTTTGCTCTATTCTGGAGTCATAGATTGTACCCCTAATCCTGGCCAGGTGTCTTCTAAATATTCGTACTTGTTCATAAGAAGGACAAGGGGAGGAAGTATAATTGCCTCAAGTGAAGAAACATTAAGTGTTTTAGGGTCAAAGGTTTAAAGGTAGAAAGAATCTAATCCAATACCCTTACTTTAAAGATAAAGAGATAAGGTGTGGCTTGTTGGAGGTTTTACAAGGAATAAGTGGAACAGGATTTGAGTGAAGTTCCCCTACTTTGAATCCAATGTTCTTTTCTTGTTAAGAGGATGTAGCAATAGTTTAGGCAAGAAATAATGAGGGATTGTGGCTAAGTAATAGAGATAAGGAGAGGACTGAAAGATATAAGGCAAAAAGGTAGAGTCAATAAGACTTTTAATTCAGTAGCTGGTGGAGTTGGAAGGAGGGGAAAGAGAAGGGAATGTCGAAAGGGAATTTGAAATCTCAAGCCTGGATTTCTGAGTGTTTGGTGGTGCCATCAGTGAAAATAGAAAAGTCAACAGCAGGAGCAAGTTTGGAGGGGAAGATGAGTTCTGCTCTTTCCATAGCAGCATATTAGGCACTCTGCTACCTTCAGTGTGAATGCAGCCCTTTTTATTAAAAAGAATTTTTTTTTTAAATGTGCCAGGAGTCACTGATTTCTTTGGTCACCTAACAGGAAGCTCAGTGCACATAATTTGATAAGCTTTTTCTGAGAGGAAGGGTCATCTTGTTGACAAATGATTTTTAGGAGCCATTAAATGATGAAGTGGTGAGCATATATAGAAAACAAATGATAGGCTTGCATGAGATAATGAAGAGTGAAATGAACAGAACTAAGAGAATGTTGTATACAGTAATAGCAATATGGTTTTAAGAACAACTTGATTATTTTGATTATTATAAAGGACATATGAAGGAAGATGCTATCTGCATCCAGAAAAGAACTAATAAAGAGAAGTGTATATAGAATAATTTTACATATATATTTGTATCTAAATGTAGCCATCTCTAGGGTGGAAGGAGGAGGGAAGAAAAAAAGGGAAAAAATTACATAATAATTTTATTATATATTTAAAAGTTATACATAATAGAGTTGCTGTTTCATGTGCAATCATCTTTTTATTTTTTTTCTATTCCACTGTTATGGAAATATTTGTTTTATTTCTTATGTTTTGAATAAAATAAGTAAAAAATGGATTTATTTTGGCATGGTTAACCCCGCACAGTTCAATCTTGTCTTAACAGATAACATATTGTTAACTCTGTGGGTACTGTCCTCCTTTAAGAGAATAGGAAGGAAGCACATTAGCATTTGATCAAACGTAAAGGGAGTATGCATAAGTCCAGATGTTATTTCATCATTGTGGGGAAATGTTAGTATGGAAACTCCCTCTACCAATGTAGGTTAGGAACACTTCTGTAACTTATAGCCAGAGAATTGAGTGAAAGAGAAAAGTGACCATATATAGACCATATACCATATACAGAAAAGTGATCATATATATATCACACACACACACACACACACACACACACACACAAGATAGTTATTTGGCCTTTGCTCATCTTTCTGACTCAAAGGCCAAATAACTATCTCCTATATCATATTGCCTCTCAAATAGATTAGCCATACATATAATAAAATGCCCTTCTTTTGAAAATCTTACCTATTTTTTATGGCTTCATTTCTCTACTCTCTGAGTCAATACATCTAGTACATGTGATTTTTTGGTAGAGGAATTCCTTGTTGTTCAGTCATGTCCATCTCTTCGTTACCCCATTTAGGGTTTTCTTGGCAAAGATACTGGAGTGATTTGCCATTTCCTTCCTCAGTTCATTTTACTGAAGAGGAAACTGAGGCAAACAGGGTTAAGTGACTTGCCCAGGGTCACCCAGCCAGTAAGTATCTGAGGCCAGATTTGAATTCAGGAAGGTTAGTCTTCCTGACTCTAGGCCAGGCACTCTATCCACCTAGCTTTCCACAAGAATTTCTACCCGCTATTTAAATTACAGCTCATTTACAACTTAGAGTCTTAGGGAATTACTTTAGGTTTAGAGAGGCCAAGAAACTTGTTTTTGGTCACCCAGATAATGTCAGAGGTGGAATTTCAATCCATATCTTAACTTACTCCAAAGCCAGAATTCTATCCACAATATTATATGATCTTTTCCTCTATGTCTCCCGAATCTACATTTCTAATCTCTCCTTCATGAACACTAATTCTACATTTCCAACTATCTTCTAGAACACTCCACTGAAATTCCTCACAAGCATCTTAAAACTACCTTTTCAAAACTGAACTCTTCATCTTTCCTTCCAAACCTGTTCCTGCTTCTAACTTCCCTATTTCCATTTAGTCTCGCAGGCTTGAGATTTCAAATTCATTTTTGACAGTCCTTTCTTCTTCCCTCACACTCTCCTACCCCAGCTAATGAAATGAAAGTCCTATTGATTTTCATTTTTTCTTTTTCAGTACTCACCTTATTTCCACTTACCTAGCCACCATCCTAGTTCAATCCCTCATTATCTCTTGCCTGAGTTATTGCAGCCTTTTAACAGGCCTCTCTCAGCTCCTCTCCAGTCCATCCGTCACACAACAGCCAAAGTGATTTTCCTAATGTTCAGATCTGGTCACAGCAGTTACTCTTTTCTCTTTTTTTCCCTTTTCTTTTTTTTATTATGTTAATACATATTTATGGAATAAAATAAGCATTTCCATAACATGAAACAATAAAAAAGATGGTTGCATATGAAACTGCCATGAACTTTCAAAACCATTTAGTGCCTCTCTACTGGCTTTGTAGTGCATCCCAACTTATTTGAAAATGAATACGCTGTTTAAACTTTAAAATATTTCTCCCTTTGCCTGTAATAGTAACTCTATCATTAGTGCAAGTTGGTTGAGAAAATACATAAGGGCAAAATGACTCTTCTTAATACTCAGGTGGGTTTGTGCACCTCTTGTAAATGCCTTTGGAACCTTGGGCCACAGGCCCTCATCCTGATCTATATCTTACCGCTGGACCCATTGGTTCTGGAAGAGAAAGTGAGGCTGGTGACTTTGCACAGCCCTCCCTTACTTAAGTCCAATTCCGTTGTAAGTCACGACATCACCTTCCTGACGTCATGGTCCTCTTTGAGAACGAAGGACCAACAATGAACAAAGGAGAGAAGAATAGAGATACTTCCCAGGTTCACTTCACATGACTCCCCTACAAACACTGTCTTCTAGGCAAACTGAACTATTGGCCTTTCCCTCATCTCCTTCTGTCTTCTCTTGCTTGTATGTATTTGTCTATACCATTTACCGTGCCTGAAAAGATTGTTTCCAGCTCTTTACCTGTTGAAGTCTGTATCTGGCCTCAAAGCTTCAGTTAGGTGCTGTCTCTTCCATGAAGCCTTCCCTGATCACTAAAGACCAGGATTAGCCTCTAGAGTCTAGACAGAAGTAATCTCTTCCTACCACATTTCTCATGTCTCTCCATTATTCCTCTTCTGCACATAATATATTCTTGACTACAAAAGAATAATCTGCATAACTGTCTTACCTCTACTACTAGATTGTAGTTAGCATATTAGAGGGCAGTGGTATACACATCCACACACATCTCGTTCCTAGCCACAGAAATATAATTTCATTTTAATTTTAATAATCTTCATGGTTAACTGAGGGGGTGGCAATAATCAGAATAAACATACAACATTATAGTCTGTCAAGACAGTGGAAATTAGTGAGTAATGACACTATTACTTTCATCCCAAGGACACAAGACAGTGTTACCTATCTGCCGGAGTAACCCCTATTTTATAGGGACGGAAGGATATATGAAGAGAATTATGACATTCTACCCTAAAGGAGTATAAATCTTTGATTCGAGAGTGAAAGCATTTGAGAAAGCGAATGGCAAAGCTCCCATTTTATAGAAACAGACCAGCTGCCAGATAAGCATTGTGGAGTACTGGATTTGGAATCAGACAACTTCAGTTTGAATGCCAGGGCTGCCAGTTCTTACCTATGTGACTGTGCACAAATCACTTACTCTTTCAAAACCTCATTTGCCTCATCTGTAAAATGGGGTGGGAGGACAGAAAAGGGTGTAGATTGCATATCCTCCAGCCTCAATCTATGATCCTTCTTTCTCTTTTGCCCTTGTCTATTTCTGTGCAGCATATAACAGCCCACTGAATTTTTGAATCCCAAAATCTGAGCTGCCCAGTGTTTGATACCTTCTTGAAATGGGATTAAATCAACCAAGAATTGCTGGGCCTATCCACTTGGGCATACTGTATAAGTCAGGGCCAAAGTCCTATTTTTCCCAATAATGTCCATCAAGCCAATTTGACAAAATTTTTCAGATAACTGTGGCTAGAGAAACAACCTTGGTTTCAGAGGCTGAAGCCTAGGCAGCAATTGATTTCCTGGTTTATGCTCTCACAGGCTGGTGAGATCCTGGTAACACGAATGACAAGGAAAAGCAAGGCACCCCAAAATTACGGATAATGAAAATGACTGGTAATCTACAGCTATTACGTGTTTGTGAGTGACAGGGGTGAACCCTGCACAAAGCCTCCTTCCTCACTGATGGCAGAGAAAATGGCCCCCATGTGACTTTAGAATAAAAATAACTCTACCAGTTTGAATGTGACCTTCTGCCCAGTTAATGAAGAATATTATTGGAATGGTATTTTTGCTTTACATTAAAAGAAAATATGAAGATATAATTTATTTAAAAATGAATATATCAAAAAGAAAGCTGGGTATACAAATATAAATTATATACATACATATATGCTTAGATAGAAATACAGAATACAGGCAATGTTACATAGTGATCAACATTTATCTTGGAGTTAAGAACACATGGGTTCATCTCTCTCCTCTAATATATACTGACTGTATGACCTGGGACAAGTCACAGCCTTTCAGCAAACCCAGGCAACTCTCTAAGACTAAGCATTAATAGAAGTTGCCAATCTGAATTGGCAGATGCAATTTCTCATCGAGGAGTTCCCTATACCAGTGAAATCACAGGTGTATTCCCTATTCCTGTCATATATAACTGTAATGTGACATGATGGATAGATAGAAGATA
>NW_020954551.1:31479884-31529678 GCF_900497805.2 Vombatus ursinus | reverse complement strand
GTGTGTGTGTGTGTGTGTGTGTGTGTGTGTGTGTGTGTGTGTGTGTGTATAATACAACTCTCAGTCTCAGGACATTCTGTTTCAAGTATAAACACATTTTCAGGTAAGAGAAAAAGAATGAGATCTTGCTCAAACTGAGGACAGGTGCCCTGGAGGGGGACTACAGAGGCTCATAGAATATATTTTTCTGATGAATCATAGGATCAGAGACTTCCAGATAGAAGGGATCTTAGAAGTTGTCTAATCCAACCCTGTCATGCTATAGATTAGGAAACTGAGGCCCACGTATGTGAAGTGACTTACCCAAGGTCATACAAGTAGTAAGATAGACAAGCAGTCTCTTCTCCTTCCAGTCTCATGGTCTTTTATAACTGGACAGGTAGATGCTCAAAAAGCAAATAATCTGAGCAGATTTCATGGGATTTGTCCAGCATCACAATGTCTGGAAACTTTATGGAAGAAGTCACTATTTTATCATATCACTCACATCATATCACAATAATCTAGGCTTTTATAGGTCAGTTCAACCTATCAGTGGCCATGATCACCTCTCCCAATACCATGGTTCACAAACCAGCTGACTAACTGACCACATATTTTGGACAAGAGTTTTCCAGTGGAGAAAGGAAGGAGGAGGAAGAAGAGGAGGAGGAGGAGGAGATGATGATGATGATGATGATGATGATGAACAGGTTAACATGAGGAATGTGGAAACCATATAAATAATTTTCATTGTGGAAGACACAAAATTTGGAGAAAATGGAAAACTTTAGAGGTTACACACATAGTATGAAAAGCTTCTCCACAGAAATCAAACTTTTATGAAAGGTGACAAAGAAAAATATTCAAAGATTAGAAAGACTGGTCATCCTAAATGGTTATTTGATAAGGAGGCTAGTACCAGAAGAAAGGATAAAGGAAACTTGGGCATTCTGTGTTAATAATAATAACTAAGATTTTCATAGCAAATTTAAGGTTTGCAAAACGCTTTCTAGTATCTCATTTGAACCTTATACCAAGTCTCTGAGGTCAGTCCTACAGGTATTATTATCTTCTGCTCCTGCTGTATTTCCCTCTGTTTGGATTCTTCTTTCCAGAACTTCTATTTAAGGAGGGTGTTTAAGGCCATCCATGTTTCATTCCTCTAGGCTATACTCAGGGCTTCCTCTACCATTCTTCTCCTTCTCTTTGTCCCTCTTCCTCAATTCTCTTTCAATTTCCTTTTATGTGTATCTACCTTCTTGTGGGCAGCTAGGTGGTATAGTGGATAGAGTGGATACAGAGCCTGGAGTCAGGAAGACTCATCTTCCTGAATTCAAATCTAGCCTTAGGTACTTACTAGCTGTGTGACCCTAGGCAAGTCCCTTCACCCTGTTTGCCTCAGTTTCCTCAAATATAAAATGAGCAGGAGAAGGAAATGGCAAACCTCTCCAGTATCTTTGTCAAGAAAACCCCAAATGGAGTTACAGAAAGTCAGACACAACTGCAAATTACTTAACAACAACATCAACTCCTCCATAATAATGCTGATTGCTTGACTGTAGGGACTGTCTTTCTTTCTATTTGTATTGCCAGGGCTTGGTGCAATGTCTGTCAAATACTAAGTGTTTAATAAATAAATGTTTGTTGACTCACTGACTATTAAACCCATGGGAAAAATAAAACTAAGTCACTTAACATAGTCACATGGCTGCTAAGCATCAGAGTCAGGATTTTAATTCAGATCTTCCTGACTCAAGTCTAATACTCTATGCTATACCATGTAATAATAATAGTTAACATTTGTATTGAGCTTTAAGGCTTACAAAATGCTTTCAAGTATTACCTCATTTTATCTTCACAACAACCTTGTGAGGTAGGTGATATTATTATCCCTGTTTTATAGATTAGGAAACTGAAGCACACAGAGGTTAAGTACCTTGCCTAGGACATATAGCTGGTAAGTTTCTGAAGCAGGATTTGAACTCTGGTTTTCTCTTCCTGCCTCACCACTCAATCCACTAGAACACCTGACTACCTTTAATAATTCAGTTAGCTTTTGCTATCAACAGGAAGCATCTGACTTAAATGATTCCTCTTCCTTCCTTACTCCATCTTTGCATTTCAGGTGAATTAGAAATTTTGCCAAATGTTAATAACTCCTCTAATACCTTTTCATCCTGTCTTTGCAATCATGTCATCCTAACTATCTCAATAAGAATGGGCTGGAGCCAAATACCTTTGCCCCTTGCTCCAAAAGGAATTTGGCTTCCATTTGCCTATGGGCCCTAGAAAACCTTTCAACTTTTCTTACTCTGGTCTCCCTTTGAAAGCCCTAGCCCCACCTTTTGATCTTATGCAGATGCCTTTCAGACTTCTTCCTTCCAGTTCCCTTTATTATCTGTTCCCATTATCTATTCAATCTCCCAAACATTCTAATCAGAATTCTCACCTAGACCCTTTCCCAGCCCCTCCTCTGGTCACCCAAAGTTGCTTTAGTGTATATAAGATCCACTCTGGCCCCTCATTTAAATGCTGAGACTTTCTCACGCCCAAAAGGCTGAGACTTTCTCATGCCCCCTCGTCCCCACTGGTGTCACTAATGTTCAGATTCCTTAAGAGTCTGGCCTGTATGATTTATCTCTAATAAATTTTTCTCTGGCTGAAAGAAGATTTGGGTTGAATTTATTCAGGCAGGGCCCCCGTTTCATAATCTTGGGGTCCCAGCACCCCTAAACCTGGAGACCTCATCAGCCACTTGATGATACTTGATGATACCTGATACTTGAACTTACTATAAGGTTCTTAATTATTGCAATATAGCATAAATATTGTGGGAAGGGATAGTCACTATGGTAACAGCAGCTCATTTTATTTGAGTAGGAAAGCATCTTGGATAGTCATATAAATATGAAATTTCCTGACTGCCACTGTAGCTTTGTCTATGCTGCTTTATCAGATGGGTTAAAGGCCTGCTTTGAAAGTAGCCTTTTGCTAGACTTAGTGGACACAGGGGAATGAGAGAGAAAGACCTTGCTCACAGAGCTTAGTATCATGGGATAGAATTAAGTACTGGGGAGAAAGTGAATTTTGAATGGTTTAAAGGATATTTCTGCCTCCTCTGACTGAGTAGTCTTTTGGTAAGAAAAATGTATTCATTTTTTGAAGGAAGTGGAAGGCAAAAGTATAAAAGAGAAAGTAAAAGAGAGAGGAAAAGGAAGAGAGAGAGAAAAAGGAGAGATAACATGGGAAAGATGGAAAAAGGAGAGGGGAAAGACTCATGGGGGGAAAGGGTAGGGAAAAAGAGAAAAGGAAAGACAGAAATAGGGAGAAAGAAAGGAGGGAGAAAGAGTAGGTGAATGATATAAAATGTCTGTTCAGAGTTGGCACCACATAAATTTTATCTTAGCCAATCTATTCTGCCTCATTAGATAAAGAGGAATGTTGCTCCGTAATTGTATTCTAGGTATGACTAAATGTTAATTTCAACTCAATTTCACATTCCTGGTCATTTAAAACTACTTTCAGCATGTACAAATCACCTTAAAATTCATGCATAGAATGGATATATGTATGTATCACTTTGAAGATTTATTTTTCAACTAATCAGTTACATGTTTCTGAAAAGCAATCTTCTAGCCTGCAGTGAAGATGTAAGATGAAGAAGGAAGCAGACAATACGGGTACTGTATCCCCAGGAAGATGAACAAATAAATATCTTACTTGGTCCTGCCAGCTCACTAGTTTCTCTGAATTGATTAAGGCTAGCAAGTAAGTATGTCCACTTATGACTTTCAGAGAAGGGAGGTTGTATAAGTGCTTTTTGACTTTGCCTGGAACTGTTATCAACACTTATTGACATTCCTGCACCTACAAAAAATATTCCTGCTTACCTCTGTGACTACTCATAAAGTTAACTAAAAATGTTTTTCTTGGGTCAAGAGGCAGAGACAATGGCCTCAGGTGGTGGAGGTAAAGGAAAGGAGGCAGAACAGTTGGGACACCTGTGAGGTGGGGAGAGAAGAGCTCAACTTACAAGATGTCTGGTGACTTTCTAACAATTAGGACTGTACCAAAGTTGAAAGAGAAATGGTGGGCTACCTGTCTTTGGTGGACTTTTGCATTTTAGTGACATACGGACCCATGGGAGCTGAGGAGATCATCGAGAGGGGGTATAGAGCAGAGTCTCAACATTGTTTGCATGAGGAACCCCTTTGGCAATACGATAAAAGACAGGGTTATAAAAGAAGTTAATTATATTGAAATATAATTATCAAGTTATATGAAAAAAATTCATGAAGTCTCTGAAATCTATTCGTGGATTCCTTAGGGATGCATAATATTTTGTCATCAAAATGTTGAAAAGAGCAAGTTCTTGGACATCAAGTTAAGAAACCCTGATATAGACAAAGAAGTGAAGAATGCCCAAGAAAAAGTCTTGAGCAACTCCCATCAGTTCAGTGACTAATTTCATTCACTCTGCTTGAAAAAGAGCCACAAGGGTTAGACTATAAATCAGAAATGGTGATCTTCAAAATGCATACAGGCATACTTCATTTTATTGTGCTTTGCAGATATTGTATTTTGTGTTTTACAAATTGAAGGCTTGTGGCAACCTTGTCTCAAACAAGTCTATCAGTGCCATTTTTCCAACAAGCCAGTGCTTGCATTATATCTGGGTCACATTTTGGTAATTCTCACAATACTTCAAACTTTATCATTATTATTATTATTATTATTATTATATCTGTTATAGTGATCTGTGATCAGTGATCTTTGATGTTACTATCACAAATGTTTGAGGCTCCACAAACTGTATCTTTTTAAGATGGTGAACTTAATTGATAAATGTTGTGTGTGTTCTTCCTGCTCCACTGACTAGCAGATCCTGTCTCTCTCCCTTTCCTCAGGCCTCCCTACTCCTTGCGACATAACAAAATTAAAAGTAGGCCAATTAATAACCCTACAGTGGCCTTTAAGTAGTGTTCAAGGTTTCAGGATCTAAGACCACCCCTCTCTTTACTTCTCTCTTTTTACTATTAGGAGACATCTTGTTTCCCAGAGCTAAGGCCCAGCAAGCAAAATGTGCTCTGAGTTTGGCATAACAACAATCCTTTGCGCTAATCCTCTGGATGAACACTGCTGCAATTAAGTCACAGAAGTGACCTGATCTTAGGCAAGTACCAATAGGCCCAGACATGAAGCCCTGTCATGAACAGGACTTTTAGTCACTAGACCACCTTGCCTCACTGTTGCTGTTATCCCTCACTACTATTGCTACACTATATTGTTTGATTCTTTGTCTAGCCACAAATATATAAATCAAGGTTTAGCCTCACCGCCTCAGGTTTCCTACTAGAAGAGGCCCCAGCATATGTGTCTAATTTCTCTTCCCCAATGGAATAAAGAAAGCTTTTTGCTTATAACCTGTGTGAGCTCTTTGGTATTTTTGGAGTTAACAGTGCTTGTAAAACCTCTGTGACACTTTGGTCATTTGTCACCAGAGTTGAGAAAGGGAAAGGAGGAGTCCCAAGTCTCTCACTTTAAATCATAAGCTAGAAATGATTAAGCCGAGTGAGGAAAGCACGTCAAAAGCTGAGATAGGCCAAAAGATAGGCCACTACCCTGATCAGTCAGCAGCCGTCAACGTCGAGCCAAGACCCTCCATCAGCCAAAAGAATAAGACTAACTGAAGGCTTATGTGATGGTTAGCCTTTCTTAGCAATGAAGTATTTTTTAATTAAGGTTATGTAATTGTTTTTGTTTTCTTAGACATAATACTATTGCACTCTTAATAGACTTCAATATGGTGTAAACATAGTTTTTTTATGCACTAGGAAGCCAAAAACAATTGTGTGACTTGTTTTATTGTGATATTTTCTTTATTGCGGTAGTCTGGAACCCAATCGAACCTGAAACACCTCCAAGGTATGCCTGTATATCCATGGCTAACCCTTTAGCAACCTTTTGGTTACTTAGGATGCCATCTGATCTTGGGGTATACCTGTCCCTTCCAAGGCAATTCATCATTTCTCAGTGGGGTTGGGGTAGTCCCAAGGAGTGGGGATAAGGGAGATTTCAGCTAGAATCCATTAACCCTAGATTCTCTGTGCAGTGGCCTGCTGGAATCATGAGACTTAGAATGCCATGTGGAATGTGCCCCATTCCAGCATCATGTGGTGGTTTTAAGTACAAAAAGAGTTCATTAATGATTCCACATACTTGAAAAAGAAATGCAGCAAATGCTGACTCAACTTTTGACCCTTTACCTACTCAAAATAGGAAACTTAAATGAGGAACAAAAGAGAACGGCACACATTTAACTATATTCTTCCATTAATGTTCAGGAAAAGGGAAAGAACAAAAGATTCGGGAAGATTAGAGCCTGATTTATTCCCTTTATTAGCTGAAGAAGACATTTAGCTTCTCTGAATCTCAGTTTTCCCATCTGTAAAATGAATGCTTTGGACTGGATGATCTCTAAGGCCCCTTTGTATTCTAATTGTCTTTGCTTTTATGAAAGTGCTAACTGTGGGCATAATGGGGATGGGGATGCCAGTTATCCTAGGCCTCCAAAACAAAGTTATTATTTTTTTTTTAATAAAAACTATGCTTACCTAGAGGAAATAGTCATTCATCCATTTTTGCCAAAGCAATGACCTGTGTCCCTGATATGCTCACAACCAAGGCTTTATAAAAGTAATGGCCTCCTCTACTAGGAATGCACCAGGTGGGCTTTGGGGAATTGGGGCTCAGTCTAACTCCCACTGAATAACTGACTGTGCAAATGCCATGAACCATTCTGCTTATTAGTCAGGCATGGCCTTTTTAGTAGAGGGTAAGCTCCTGGGGTAGCTAGGTGGCACAGTGGATATAAAACATAGACCTGCAGTCAAAAAGACCTGAGTTCAAACCTGGCCTCAGACACTTACTAACTGTGTGACCCTGGGCAAGTCACTTAACCTATCTGCCTCAGTTTCCTTATCTGTAAAATAAGCTGGAGAAGGAAATGGCAAACCACTCCAGTATCTTTGACAAGAAAACCCCAAGAAGGGGTCACAAAGAGTTGGACACAACTGAACAATGATAATAAGCTCTTGGGAGACTCTGTAATTTTTCACTTTGATTTCCCTAGCACAATATCTGGCACATAGTAGATGTTTAATCAATGCTTGTTTATTGACAGTGAGAATAAAATTTACAAGGAATCACTCCCTTCACCAGTTGCCCTTTCTTCCAAAGGCAAACTGTTGGTAAAGGGCTAGCCATTTTTATCTAGAAAGCAAATAATGCTAATTTCCTCCTTCAGGGAATAAACTCTTACCCTCACCTCACTAATAGAATCAGGCCACTACTTGGGCAAGAACACCATAGATTCATAGCTGTGAGAGAACCTAAAGATCACCCTGTTACACTCCCTTGTTCTATGGATGGAGAAACTGGGGCCCAGAGAGATTTCCTAACTTGACCAAAGTCACACCAGTTCCTATTAGGTGGCAGATGCAGGATTCAAAGCACAGAGTTTTAAGACCAAATCCACCATTGTGCCATGAAGCTTTGTTCTTTAGTTGATTTACTTTAAAACATCTCAGTGACACTTCTCATAGGTGCATGGTCCTTGAACAACTCTTGGATAGAACCTCAGTCTTTCAGTTTCTAAGAAATGTCAAAGAAAATTATATTTATGTAGTGAAGGAGGAATCCAGGTAGTTTGATTATATGTTTTACCATGTGGAAAAACTGGTAAATTTAATGTTGGATTAATACTAGTTTGAAAATTTGGATCTTAGCACTAGAACTGGGGAGGATATTTCCATGGTTTGGAAGGTTTTTTGTTTTATTTTGTTTTGTTCTTGTTTTTTAATGACACAGTGACATTTAGAAGGAAAAAAGTATTTTGTAATCAGAAAATTAAAGTTATAATTTGTAGTTTCTAAAATATCTGATCCTATGATCCTAATTAGGAGGTAGGTGGCACAGTGGATAGTGTTAGGCCTAGAGTCAAGAATACTCATCTTCCTAAGTTCAAATCTGGCCTCAGATACTTACTAGCTGCATGGCCCTGGACACATAATTTCATTTTAACTTAGTTTCCTCATCTATAAAATGAGCTGGAGAAAGAGACACAAACCACTCTAGTATCTTTGCCAAGAAAACCCCAAATGGGGTCACGAAGAGTCAGACATGGCTAAAAAAAATGATCCTAATTAGCTGACCTATCTTACAATAATTAGTCAAGAGATTAATACATCTTAGTACAACTTACTGAAGTCTAAGTCTTATTCTCCCATGATCTGGAGCTTTTCCATCTTAAAAATAAGAAGGAAACCACGAAAAGCATCTCTATTCTGTATTAAAGGGGATAACAGGCATTTCAGAGCAAAGCTGTTATTAGCAACTTAATTTAAAAGTTTTGTTGTTTTTTCCTCTTGGAGGAGGGGAGGAAAAAACCGCACCAATTCTCATTGAAATCAGAAGGGATCATTTTCTATAAGGAGAACTGAATGTGTCTTCTGTATGTAAGACCATTTGGGGCTAGCCCCCTGATAGTAAAGTAGGATTGAATAATTGGTAGAAAAAAATGCTTACAAGAGAAAATTATTTTCAAAGTCAGACTGTTTTGTAGGCAATAGTTTAATAGGCAACAGGCCACTGTATGCAAAATTTAATGTAATACAAAGTCCTTCCCATCTATTGCATAATCCTAGTCACAGGTCTTGCTTGGGTCTCACCTTCCGAAATACCAACAACTCCCAAACAGTCAATTTCATGCTCCCTTTCCCTGTGGGAAAGGGGGAAAAAAATTTTCATTTTAGATATGCCCATGGGATTTTATTGATTGAACTTTCTTCCACAAGCATTCTGTTCTCTTAGCATTTGTGGTAGATATAAAACAAGCTTTTATTTTGTTTCCTTCCTCCATTTTTGAAGGGGGAGAAATGTCACTTATTTGATGGAAACTTTGCACCCAAACTTATGATCTGTATTTTTTGTTGGTGATATCACTAAACTACTTACATTCACATCAGCTGTTGGATGTCCTTAAAATGACATAATGCATTTCTCTGTGTCCTATCTTTTCAGCAATATGTGACAGATGTTTGGGTTTTGATGTCTTTAATATCCCTTCATCAGGGCAGAAAAGGCACTTCTTAGTGAATTGTATTTCCATACAATGGGTTGTGTATAATGATTTATCATGTTTAATCAGAAATTGCAACTTGCCTCCAAATAATGGGGACAAAGCACATATTACTGGATATTTATGACTAAATCTATTTACTATTTATGAAGATTTGGAAAGCTTAATAGTTGTCTTCAAAGTCAAACTGTAAAGTTTGGGAAAAACCCCAGCTGTTTAAACTTTCAGATCATTAGTAGAATGCTTCAGGCTTAAGCATTATATTTGAATATAATTTTTGAAACAAAGCAGTCAAAGGCAATTTTTGTCTATTGCGAGCTTTCTCTGTAATAATGCAAGCTGAGGGCCTGGTGTTCTTTCTCCTAGAACTGCTGATGCCAATATGTTTCCACTGTGAAAGTCTAGCCTCCAGCTCCCCAGGGTGTCATTGACAGTCCAATGGTAACCTGAAGTATTTGGGACATTTTGCCTTTACTTGGAGCACACAGGCTGGTGTAGGTGGGAGAGTTTTTGCTTGGCTCAGTTGATTGATGGCAATTTCAGCAGCTGGATAGAGGAATGACCCACCAGGGATGATGAATCAAATTCCAAACAATTCAATACCCTGACTGATTTCATTCAAAACCAGAGCAAAGTAAAAGCAGCAACTCTTAAACTTTTCCAGAACTTTCTTCTATAGTTGGATTGGAGGAATGAGGAAAGGCACTACAGCACTGTCAGAATCATAGCTCATCTTGTCAGGACTACATTGGTAAATCTGCACATGATTTTACTCCCCTTCGGGCTATGTGAGGAGAAATATTCTATTTACTCAGATATGGCTGTGTTTCCCATAAATGTTTCTGGGGCAGATGGCTTTTGCTGGAGCAGCCATAAGTATCAAAGATGCTGGTATGGACTTATGTTTAGCTTTTAGGTTCCTTCCTAATTTGAATATGCTACATTGAAATCAGCTTTAGGCTTCATTAGGAGATAACCTGTCTCAAGGGATAGTTGAGAAGAAAAAAAATAAAGAATGCATGGGAAATGATGTTATAAATACTATGTAAATGTGTGATTTTGCTGTTAATAACAATATAGTGATGTTGATGATGATGATGATAGCAATTTCTTCTGTTTGAATTGGACTTTTAGCATATTGAGCTGCCTTCCCCTTTCGTACCTGTGTTTTACAGGAAATGCCCTGTCATGCATAATAACTTTAATCCAGGCAGTAACCCTCAAATAGTTCAATAATTCAATAAACATTTATTAAGCACCTTCTATGTACCAGGCACTGTGCTAAGTGCTGGGCATGCAAATAAGAAAAAGGAACAGTACTTGACCTCAAAGAGCTTACGTTTAAATGGGGAAAGACCACACACACACACACACACGTTGGGGATGGGGGGAGTTAAGGTTTAGGTTAGGGTTCCTTGTAGTCAAAGTCAAGCAGAGTACATGGAAAATAGTGTTAGCAGGAAGGTTATGAGCCCTCTTTAAAGGAAATCAAACAACCAGTGCTAATTTTCTCTTGTAATCTGTGACAATGTACTGTATTGGTATGAATATCTAGTCTTGCAAGGAGAAGAAGCAAGTGAAAGACTTGGACTGAATGAACAAATAGAGAAGAAATTATACAATAAGACTTATGGCTTTCCATGTCTATTCACAAACGTTTCAAGTATTGGGGGTGCAAGGAGAACTAGAGATGGTGACAAAAGAGGCAACTTTGATACCATTGAAATTTATTGGGGTAAGTCTTGTGATTAGAATATGCCTTTTCAAGTAAAAAGGGCTAGGATAGGAAAAAGGGAGATGTGGTAGAGTAAGCTTATATTCTTAGAAGAGGATGAAGAGTGCTAGAATGGTCCATGACACTATCCTCTCCTGGTCCTTATCTAACTATTCCTTTTCAGTATCCTTTGGTGATTCATCTTCCATCCCTACTCATAAAGTATGGCTATACGTCAAAGGCACCTATCTACATTCTCCCTCTTTGTAATCTAATCAATGTCCATAGATCCAATTACCATCTTTAGGCAGATAACTTCCAAATCTATTTACCCAGTCTAAACTCTCTCCTGAACTCTAGTCCTAGCCAACTTGGCTTGCTAGACTTGCAACTGGCTACTAAAAAACTCCACCTGGATATCCCCTCCTCATCTCAAACTCAGATGCTAATGAAATGCTGATGAGACTCCTTTTGGAAAACACTGCCTTATATCCCTAAAGAAATGTCTCTCCTCCGAACCTCCTTTTCTCTGTTGGAGACACCACTATTCTTCCAGTTTTCTAGGTTCACAAACTTAGAGTCATCCTTAACTCTTATTTCTTATACACAAGCCAAACCTAATCTGCTGCCAAATCATGTCAATTCTGTCTACACACTATTTTTCATGTCTGCTGCTTTCCACTCATATAACCATTCCCCTAGTTCAAGCTCTCATCCTCTTTCATGTGCACTGTTAAAGATAACCTCACTAATTTCTTCCTCTTTAATCATTGCACACATACCTTCTGAATTATTCCTAAAACATTGGTCTAACTATGCTATTCCCCAGCTCAGAAATATTCGGTAAGTCCCTTATTGCATTTAGGATAAAGTACAAACTCCTTACCCTGCCATTCTAAGCCCTTCACCACTTAGATCCAGGCTACCTTTCAAGACACGTCAAATAATTCTCTTTCACATTTTTAGTTCTAGCCAAAATCCCCTATTGACTCTTTCCCAAACTCAATATTCCATCTTTCACCTCCATCCCTTTGAGCAGGCTGTCCCTGAACATCAGAAAGCTCTCCCTCTTCACCTTTGCTTCTTAGAATGCATGACTTTGGAAGGTAATGGCTTCCCATTGAATAACCACTTGTCAAGTAATGTGGAGGATGAATTAGATCAATAAATGAATGGATGATTTTAAAAGCATTTATTAATCACTGGTTATGTGAAAAGCACTGTAGCAAGCAATGAGAATACAAACAGAAAATTATGACAGGCACTATTCTCAAGGAGCTCACATTCTGGTTTTTTTTTTTTAGTTGCTTTTAGTTTTTAGTTTATTGATTGATTGAAGTGAAACTAAAAATACAGTGACCTCATCTAAAAGAGAATGCAACATTTCACACCTTTAACCCCACCCAAGCTCTTTATTTTTGAAGCATTTTTTTAAATGAACAGAATTCTATTTTTCTCTTCCTCTTCCCACTCCATTGAAAAAGAAAGAAAAGAAAGAAATTCCTCATAACAAATGTGCATAGTCAAGCAAAACAAATTCCCTCATTAGCCATATACAAAAATATATGTCTCTTTCTGCACCCCAAATCTATCACCTCTCTGTCAGGAGGTCGATCATATGTTTCATCATCAATCCTTTGGAATCATGAATGGTGATTGCCGTGACCATAGTTCTTACAGTTTTCAAAGAATTTTTTTTTACAATGCTGTTATTCTATAAGTGGTTCTCCTAGTTCTGCTCATTTCATTGTTTTTTAGTTTATAAAAAAGTTTTCAACCTTGTCTGTTTTTATATTGATGTTATATTACAAATTGTTCTGATTCTGCTCACTTCACTTTGCATCAGTTCATATTAGTCTTTCTATGTGTCTTTGGAATCATCTATTGCCTCCTTTTTTATTTCGCAATTGCAACTTGTTTATTTGGCTTTATTTTTTTTCTTTCAATTTACTTATTTATTTTTAGTTTTCAAGATTTACTTCCATAAGATTTTGAGTTCCAAATTTTCTCCCCATCTGGAGCTCACATTCTAATAGATAGTCAAGTCAACTCATCTAAGAGGTTGAAGCCGCAAGTCAGATGGAAAATCCCCATGGCACTTAGGGTTCAGTGGCAAAGTTGGTGGCCAATAATCTTTTAAATGACACTGAGATAGATTCTAATTCTGAAATTATGTGCTTGTGCAAATTAAAATAGAGTAATAAGCTTCTTGAGGGAAAGAAATGTTTTTCCCTCCTTTGGATCAACATGGCCTACCATAGTATCTGACATGTAGCAGCTACTAAATATTTGTTGACTGAAATCCATATTTTTTTCTGAGTAATATCTGTTTGGAATGATCCCTTATTTGCTTCCAGGGTATACACAGTAGTGAAGAGATACATGGAAGGTCATACCTGTGATTCTTTCAGGGTGGATGATAGATATAGCTGAATAGGAGGAGACCCAGCAGACTGACCTTGATGCTCTCTTAGCTGGACATAGAGGGGAGGTAGTTATCCATTTCAGTATATCATTTGCTAGACAGACAGGATGTTGTTTTCTAAAAGTAGCTTTCCACTTGTAAGGATTCCCAGTCCAGACTGTCAGCCAGGGACCCCCAATCAACAGTCAAACCTTGGAAGGGACTTCCTTTAAAATGAGCTATCATAGCTCTTGGCCAAAAACCATAAGCTACGAGATTCATTGACCATGGGAAATAATTTTCATGCGACTACATAGGAAAAATACAGCAGAACTAGGTGCCTTCTTAAGGCAGAATTTGTCAACATAGTGCTATGCACTCTGGCTTGAAAAGCTAAGCATTTTAGTTAGCCTATGACTCTTCCCTAGTATTTGGCTAATCAGGATACAGCAACTCAACAAATATCAGCCTTAATGAATTAGGATTAACACCACCAAATGGGAATCAAAGCCACTCAGCAAACACTGAGGCAAGTGAAATGGCAGAGAAAATGAGAGGATTAGCAAAGATTAGCAAAAATCTGTTATTGGAATCCAGAGACCAGATCTGATTGGAGTATACACATCTCTTCATCTGTACACTAGGCATTCTTATACTACATACATTGATAGTCAGGATCACTTACCATTTCCCAGTGAATGAATACTATTACTGGTGAGTTGATACAGCCTTGAAACTATAAGACCTAGGCTTCCATGCTTCCTACCTCAAACCAATATTGCCCTTTCATCTCTTTCATGACAAGGAGAAAGACAAAAACCTGTATGGTTGGTATTCAAAGGGTATGAAGTACAAAGGGCAGCTAGGTGGCACAGTGCACAGAGGGCTGGGCCTGAATTCAAATCCTGAATTAAAATCCAGCCTCAGACACTTACTAGCTATGTGACCCTGGGCAAGTTACCTAACCCTGTTTACCTAAGTCTCGTATCTGTAAAATGAGCTGGAGAAGGAAATGGCAAACCACTCCAGTATCTCTGCCAAGAAAACCCCAAATGGATACACAAAGAGTCAGAAACTGCTGAAAATGACTCAACAACCTGGATTATATAAAGAAGTAGAAATGATGGCAAGTGCTTCTTAAACTGTGGGTCACGACTACATATAGGGTCAGAGCCCACAGTTTAAGAAGTACTGAAGTGGTCACATGTGGAAAAAGTTTCAGAAGCCCTGGTAGAGGACTACACATGAGAATCTGTAAATGGTGCTCACCTTTGTTCCAGGGAAAGACACTTCACCAAAGATACACATAGAATCAAGAGAGCCTTGAAGTCTGGATTCAAGTCCCACCCCTGAAACACCCTGGTCATGTGACCCTGGGTAAATGTATTCATCTCTCAGTGTCCCAGGTAATTCTCTAAGATTATGAATTACAAAATGGTTGTTGATTAGCATTGGTAAAGGGAGTTTACTCATTGAGACTTCCATTCACCAATGGAATAATCTGACATACACACACACATATGTAACACACATATAATGTGTATGTATGTAGAAAACATGGCAGTACTAACCACTTTTATCATGGTAAGGAGGGATTGGAAAGGGATGGAATGCTTTTAACATGCTAACTAGGGGAATCCAGGAATCCAGCAGATTTGATAAAAGAAGTCCCATGTCAAGATATTGTCTGAGTCACTGTACCATTTATTGGTACATAAAGGCAACGTGTAAATATGGAATATGAGAAAGGAGGATCATTACTATTGCTGTGAATGGTGGGCATGAAAGTAGATCCACCACACCTTGGGAAGATTTGACTTAATAATGACAGAATAGCTAGGGAAGACATGGGGACAATACAGATATAGCTATCTGAGTGACCAGAAAATTTCCCTTTGGTGGGTGAGTTCTGTGCTTGGCTGGTGCACAGAACCTCTGGGAAGGCAGCCAACGGACAACTGTCCTGAGTCTGGTGGCTATGTTTGTACCAGATCCAAATTCTCTGGGATTTGGGTGGGTTGGGTTCAAATACTTAGAATTTTGAGTCTTTGATTACATAGTATTCTGAGACAGCCTATGTTGCATATCTGACAAAGCCAGCTGAGACTGCCTTTTTCTTCTAGGGGCTTACTCAAGAGTCTAGGTTGTAACAGACATCTAATTTGATAAATGTTACAGTTAGGTATTCTGTAGCAGAAACACAAATATTACAGTATTTATTGGTTCTCTTCAAACTCAAAATTTTATAAAATTGATCTTACTTTTTTAACCTGTTTAATGAAATGCCATTTTTTTCTAATTGTGAGCCAGTTATAATGTTGCACAAAGATATGTTTAAAAAAAACCCGATGATCAGGAATATTATTTTCTATGATATGTGAATAGCTTCTATTTATTTCCTTAACTCTTGAACTTGACTTCATGCTTTATAAAAGGATAGTAATCAGTTATTTTTGCATTGCTTATAGATACATGGTGAAATGAAGGCCCCATATTCTGGGCATAAATGGTTCCAGCACAAGTCACAGAATGTTTACAAACTTTTTTTTTCCTGAGTCTGTCTTTCATAAACTATGCCTAGTTGTGGCATGAATAAAGATAAAGACTTGTAAACACTGTCTGAAACTAGATAGGAAAATAAAACTCAGCTCAGAAGGAAAAACAAAACAAAACAAAACAAAAACAAAAATGTCTCCTAGACTGGGGATTTGTGAGTCAACATATATTATAATGCAATCTTCCATAGAGAAAAAGAGAATGCTTTTATAGGGAAGTTTTTTTGTTCTCATTGGCCTAGACCTGTGAATCTTTGGTGTACAAAATGGAACTTTCTCTACCAATGTGGATGTAAAACTATCTTATAATATATCTTTAGAATTGCCTAGTGTCTCAGGAAACTGAGGGGTTAAATGAATTGCCCCGGGATGCACTTAGCCAGTAGGTGTCAGAGATGGAACTTGAATCCATTCTGTCCTGATACCAAGGCCTATCCACATATACATAACCACATCGCTACTCATTTCTTGACCATAGGATAACATAGGTTTCAGCCCTTTAGTACCCTGTTATCTATTTTCACAATCAAATTATAAAGACCAAAGAAAAACATTTCCTTTGGATTTGAAAAGTATGTTTTTTACCTCTTCACAGAATCATAGTGAGGAAGGACCGCAGAAGTCATTTAGCTCAACATCAAAAACTATAGGAATCTCCCTCTATAGTGTTGCTGATAAGTGGTCATTCAACCTTTGCATGAATACTCCAAGGGAAGGGAAACGTACTTTGTCCTCAGGCAGATGTTT
Source organism: Vombatus ursinus (assembly GCF_900497805.2). Lineage (NCBI taxonomy): Eukaryota > Metazoa > Chordata > Mammalia > Diprotodontia > Vombatidae > Vombatus > Vombatus ursinus. The sequence goes on along the minus strand of NW_020954551.1, from coordinate 31,513,137 downwards.
CCATTTCTGGTTAATTATAATTGTGAAGAAGTCATGTCTTTTTATGTCGCCAAAATCTATCTATCTGAACTTTCTATACATCACTGCTCATTATGCCTTCTCAGCCTAAACTCATAAATCCTAATCCCTCTTCCATATCATAGCCCTTCAACTACTTAAACAGAATTATCATGCCACTGTTCTACAACAGGGGTGGGAAACCTGTGGCCTCAAGGCCATATGGGGCCTTCTAGGTCCTTGGGTGCAGCCTTTTGACTGAGTCCAAGTTTTATAGAACAAATCCTTTTATTAAGGGGATTTGTTCTATGAAGTTTGGATTCAGTCTGCACCCAAGGACCTAGAAGGCCCCATATGGCCTTGAGGCCACACATTCCCCACCCCTGTTCTAGAATATAGCTTTTAAAAAAATACCTATAATTTTATTAATGTAGGGATATCCTAGTGAGGAACTCCCGCTACCAATGCAGGCTGGTACTTTTGCCAGTAACTTATCATCTAAGAGAGTTGCCTCGGGCTATTAAATGTTAAAGGACTTTCTCCAAGTCACACAGATAGTATGTGTCAGAGGCGGTACATGAACATGGGTCTTCCTGATTCTAAGGTCAGCTTCTTTTCTTCTTTTTTTTTTCCACTATGCCCTATTTATCATCAACATCCCCTTCTTCCTCCTCCTCATCATTTGTTGCTGTTCAGTTGTTTCAGTTATGCCCAGCTCTTTGTGACACCATTTGGGGTTTTCTTGGCAAAGATACTGGAATGCTTTGCCATATCCTTCTTCAGCTCATTTTACAGATGAGGAAACTCAGGCCAACAGGGTTAAATGATTTGCCCAGGGTCAAAGTATCTGGGGTAAGATTTTTGAACTCAGGTCTTCCTGATTCCAGGCTCAGTTACTCTATCCACCGTGTCACCTAGCTAATATTTATTTAGCATTTCACAAAATTGGAGAGTTGGAAGGGATCTAAGTGACCATTTCATTAAACCTATAAGTGAAAGAAATCCCTACTATAACCTGCCCTACAAATTGCTATCCAGCCTCTGCTTGAAGACCTCCAAAGAGGGAGAACCAACTAACTCTTGAAGTGATCCATTTAATTTTTATGGATGGGCCATACTTATTTTATGATTATTTTACCTAGGGTTCTCTTATACTATCCTATCTGGGTACAAAACCACACAGAGAAATAGGGAGAAAGAAAAACAATTTTCCCTTTAAACTGAGGATCATGAGGTGAAATGATCACAGTACAGTTTTGCATGACTTCATTAGTTTTAGTAGACATGAATATACACATTAGGATGTGTGGAACCCAGTCTGTGGCTTTCTCTAGTCAAATGCAAAGGATGATTTTACGAAATAATTATGTAGACACATTCTTAGACAAAATCTAGGCAAACATGCATGAAAAATCCCTTCTTTAATAAAGCAAATCAATTGGCTGCAAATATTTCCTTCTATACCACTCTTTTGGACATTTTCTTAAGGGGCATGTCTGAAACTATTCTTCGCCATTACATTAGGCAAGTACATATGATTTACCAGAGAAGTGGAAGATGACATTTAGGTTTATACAAATGGTTAAAAATCACAGAATTTTCAACAGAAAATGGATTACTGTGTAAATGTTCATCAGTATACTGAATGAAAAATGTCCATCAATATAGTGAATGAAAAACTCATTGATCATCTACCTGAGTGAAGCATTTAAAAGTTTGAAGAATACATTTTGTGCAATATAATGGGATTTCTTTAAAAAAAACTCACAGCAGATATGAAGCTTTGAAAACATGCCCCATTTTTTAAAACAATTAAACACTAAGAAGTAATTAGAGGTAAACAACAACATGACATCAATCATGCTAAGAGAGCTTTCTATGAATAACTCAAGAATATGGATCAAGTGTTATGGAAACTGGATGAAATCTAAGCACCATTTAGTAGAGTTCACAGATGGTTCATTTGGACCTGGACAGAAATATGGCAGGTCCAATGAGGAAACATGTACTCTGCACAAGCACATTAAATTTGAATACTGAGAAGACAAAAGATCAAGGAATCCTTATTTCTCCATGGATATTATAATTTGTGCATATTCTAAGTTTTGCCAGAGAGAATAGACACCTCAGTTAAGAAGTTTGACATAACCAAAGTTTATTTTAGCTCAAAATCACAGTATAACTAGTACAAGAAATCACATGAAATATTACAGGATGTAAATCTCTGTCTTCTTCCAGCATTCCTAGAAGAAAGGAAAACAGAGAAACACTAATTAATGAGGCAAAAAGTCAATGACATAGCGTAGTAGTATTAGAGGTTGAAATATAGTTTGAGTAAATGATGATTTGATGAAATTATTAGAATGTACTCTTTCACACAGTATTTGAGCAAGTCATCCTTGCTCAGCCTCACAATCTTCATATGTAAAATCAGGATACTTGTACTACTTACGTCATAGACTTGTTTTCACAAATGTACTTTGAAAACATTGAAATAGTGTAGAACTCTGGGTTGTTATTTTTGTAAAACATCCAAGATGGTGATATTGAAGCTCAAATGTGCCATTTTAATTAGGCTTGATGCTAAAACAATTTTATCCTAAGTCAATTTGCTGATGATTTCCATCTTTCACTTGTTTCTTGTCCTCCTGTCAGTTTTATCATTAAATGGCCTCAAAAAGACTTTCCCTCATTGGATCTCCTGCCATTTTTTCCTTAGGCTGCTTTTCTGCAAGTGCTTCTTGCTTTTTCACAAAACTAACCAGACCATGTTCTTCTACCATCCTTATGTACAAGATTTTACAAATAATTTTATAAAATATGATGGCCATTACACTCCTCTTGTTAAATAGATCAAGTCTTTACTGGTTAGGATGGTTTTTAGGCTCTTTGGGTCTCCATAGTATGATGATTGATTTCCTTTTGTTAATGCTTTATGTGACATTGGTGTTGATATTTTTTCTTTCATCTATTGATCATTTATCAGCATCAGTGACTATTTAAACAGGAGAGGTCAGAATTGTTTTGCTTGCAGACCACATGACTTTCCTATGTTATTCTTTATCTTATTTTTGTGTTAATCTTTGTATTTGATCCAAGAAGTTAGTGGTCTGACTATACAAAGACAAATGATTCAGAAATAATTCCCACTTCAGTTGTCAAAATATAATCAATTTCATTTCTTTTTTTTGTGATACAATTCCATGCTCACCATGGAATTCTTCTAACTCTTTTTCTAATTATTTTTCTCAAAGCACCTTCTAATTCTTTTTCTCAAAGAAAATATTAGTAGAAGTAGAAGTAGAAAAGTGTGGCTTCAAGGCAGTCCATAAATTTTTGGTTTCTCTCATTCTGTAGCACTCAATATTTTCAAAAACATTTTTCTCCATCATTAATCATGGTCTCTGACATCAAAATTATCAAGAATCCAATTAAATGTTAATTTAATTTGTTTGGGTTTGTAAAATTCTCTTTACTATTTCTCTACCATCTTCTGCAACAGATGCTACCAAATAGATTACTTTCATGGTGGTCTTTTTATGCAAATACTTATGAAGGCTGCAATATGAAATCATTAACAATCCCTGAAAATGATGTTTCGTTTAACATTCAGCTGTACAATAAATTTAACTCTTTGCTTTGACTTTCCAAGGAAAATCTTAAGGTTGTGAGCTATCTTTCCCAGTGGCCTCTGGATACATGATAAAATCAACTCTGTCAATTCCTTAATTTGCCTGTCCAAGGAGAACTTGTGCATTCATCACCTTTCTATCTTTTGTATATATTGATACAATTCAGGTGACATAGCAGTATGTTCAGTCTCTGGTTATTGGACGAACAACTCACAATTTAGTGACATAAAGTAAGGAAATTTTACTGATAGTCTAAAATTGTGTTAACTTTAACACTGTTTGCCTCCTTTTCTGCTACCCTGCAATGGCAAATATCAATACAGAAGGCAAAGTGGCTACATCAGCCTAAGGGTCATTTTATATTTTACTTTCTTTTTTGATTGTCAAGGCCAATGAATTCATCACCAAGTGGTTACCCTAATGATTTTGATAGTAGAAGTCTCTAGATTATGTGTTACATTGGCTTAGTCTTTGAGAAAATAGGGTCATATGTATAACTCTAAAAGGCATCAAAATAGAACCTAATGGAAGAAAATTGATGTGAAAAATAATAGCCCTTTGTTTCAGGGAGAAGATTGGTCATTGAAAGATCTTCATAAGGTCCTAAATACAATCTGCATAAGACATGATCCATCACTATAACAAAGAGCTTTAGAAAACGTATATTTCCCTTTTATATTCTTTACTTGGTAATCATAATCAGAATGTCATTGAATAAAATTTCATCTAATGTTAAATCTTTCCAGTTATCTTTTATTACTTTAACATATATATGGGAGACATATTAGAAAATTCTTAATGGCCTTCTTTTGCTCTAATTGATTAAATATATTTTTATTTAATCAACAAACAAATAGGGGTCTTGTATTTAATTCAGTTATTGAAAATGTGGTCTTCTATGGAATATCATTTGAGAAAGCCTTCCAATTCCTTCTAATATTTCTAAAGCATGGCTTCAATGTGGGTGTAGATTATTCTCATAAAAATTTGTAGGAATGGGATATTACACATGTGGGTTACTAATTATTGAGGTTTTCTTAATTATTTTCTTTTTAGAAATGATACTATTTGTAAGTTTTTCATGTGATTTGGTATTTTCTCTTCTTTTGGATATATTGAGAATTAGTATCTCAACATCCTTAAATTTTATTTGGCTGTAGCATGTATCTATTCTTTGTATAGTTGGTCTAGTCTTTGTTTTCTTTACTGTAATTTCTACTTTCTCTTGTATATACGGCCTACAAGAGTCCTTATGTTCGATTTAATGACACATTTCTATTTTAATTTGACACTATTGATCTAAACCAATGTTGTCCTTGACTGCCATGTCTCTTAATTTGGCCCAAAATTCAGCTATTGGTTAAAGAAGTTTCTACGGTCATCCAATCTTGGCAATTGACTTTTACTGACTATTCATCTATTGGAAATGGTGATAGTCTGTGTTGATGGCTGTTCTCTTACCTGTTTATAATTTTAGGCTCATCTAAAGCTTATTTATTTATATACCATATCTTCTTCTGTTGTTGCATTTTAGTTTGGTTTTGACTTTTAATCTGTGCTCTAACAAGTAGATGGACTCACTATTTACAGAAAACTATTTTGGAATGAACTCCCACAATGATTAGGACAAGGAACCACATCCTGTCTCTTAAGATATAATAAATTTGATTTTTGTGATGTTATTTAGTCTTTATCATGTCCAATGTTTCTTTTCTTTTTGGAGACAGTGTTCACAATGGATAGTTATTAGCCTGTTGTGTATAAGCAACTGATCTCTTTGTTTCTTACAAAAGAAACTGCAGTGTTTCCAAAATACTTATTGTTGTCCATGCCATGTCAGCTTTTATACTAAAATCACCAAGTTGTAAAGGACATTTCAGGTCATTTGGGATCTTATTGAGTTTTTCATCAGATTTTGTATCTCCATACCATTTGCGACAGACATCTGCTTGTAACTTACAATTTTATTCATGGTAGTCTTTTTGCAAATGCTTATGAAAACTTCAAATCAAGATGACCAAGTGTCCCATGAAATGATTTTTCTTGTTGCTTTTGGATGCATGATGAAACCAATCTTGCTCTTTCTCTCCAAGTGAAATTGTACTTCATAACTTCCTTTAGTTTTCTTTTGTTTATACTGAGGATATCAATTTTAATATGATTTAGTTCCCCTTAATGCTGCATCTCCTCATTGGTAACCAAACAAAGAACTCAAATTTATTGTATTAATAATTAGGTTAAAATGTATAGTCAGCCTATAAGCAGTTATTATTGTTGTTGCTGCTACCACTGCTGTTATTTATCCTTTTGGCATAAATTCCTGAGAACTGAGAAGGAGGAAACTGTCTTAGTTCTGCCACCAATCCCAGGGTGAATCCTAAATCAATCAAGCTTCTGAGGAATACCTGCAGACCATCTTTACCTAGGCTCAATCTACAAAGATGTTCCTTAATTCATAGGCCACATTTGGGAGTGGGAGGGAAGGGAAGTTGATTTTCTACTTTAAGCTCTCCTTTGATCTCCTCTAAGCATCAACTCTGATGGTCCCAAGAGAGCTTGTACTATTTCTTCTGCTTTCTATTCACTCAAAGCAGACAATGTTCCCATCATAGGAACATGGCTTGAGCTGCTCAAAGAATATCCTTTGACCTTTTAGTCACATACATTCACTTTGTTCAGAACTGCCTTATTGCACTAAACATCTCTAATTAATTACGTGTGGCCACAGGGGGTGAAATCTTGTTTGGTATAAATGTCAATTCCCAGTACTTACTAAGGGTGGAGGAGATGTACCCTTTGACAGTAACCTGACTTTCCATCCAGAGCTGATCCTCACGGGGGTGAATTCAACCTGAACAGAAACAACAGCTCATGTCACTGGCTGGACTTTGATAAACCAGGGGGAAATTAAAATGCAAATTGAATCTGCAAATGGAACAAAAAATGAGGGAAAGAAGAATTAAGTTCTTAGAACAAAAACACGGCACTTTCCTGATAAGCCAAGGAGGCCAGCTTAATCAAATTTTCAGCTGACACAGGTAGTAATGACCCTGGTGACTCATGTCTTTGTTGCATTTTGCTGAGACAGAGCTGGAGAAAGTAGGAAGTGGTATTGAGACTATGTCAGGAATTATCTCTCTTTCATATTGTTGTCCACAAGAATTGCCTTTTAATATCAGCCAGTTCTTCTTATGAGTTTAATTTTCTTTGGCTTTGTTCCCATGCCAAAGAGCATCATCTTGTGTTTAGCTATCTGATGCTCATAGCCATCTATGCATCTGAAGACCCCTGGGGGAGAGGAATGGCAGAAAAACTACTACTTGCAGCAAGTCTTCAGAGAGACTTCATGTAACCTACAAATGTGGAAAGGAAAATTAGGTTTCTAATCATAGGTAGGGATAGTACTCCCCCCAAGAGAAAAGCCTAGTGGGAATACACCCCCATCCCCAGAATGTGCTGTCTCTTGACCTGTGCATGTCTGTCCTCCCAGTTTTGGGGTGATATGGATAGGGTATGATAGCCTGAATAAGAGAGATCTGGGTCTACATCATGCCTCTGACATTTAGTACTTGTTTGACCATGGACAAGTCACTTAACCTGAAGTTTCTTCATCTGTAAAATGGGCATAATGATATATGAAACACCTTTATTAAAGAGTTGTTACGATAATCCAAAGAGATAATATTTTATAAAATGCTTTACATATTATAGTAAAATAAGCTTTGTTAACCTCCTTGAGGACTGAGACTGTTCTGTTTTTGTCTTTTTGTTCCCAGTAACTAATCCACTGCCTTAAAGTAGGCTCAGAATAGAATAAATGCTTGTAACTCATAGATGCTGTAAATGTATAAATCCTGAAGCAATTAATATCATCCAATTCAATTAAGAGCCATTTATTCAGTACCTCCTAGGTGCCAGGCACTGGAAGGAGACTTAGCTTATGATTTTATTGGCATAACAAACTCCCAGAAGAAGAAACTCCTTTCACCAATGCAGATCAGCACCTTCTCAGCAAGTTATGATCCCAGAATGTCGTCTGCGGACACTAAGAGGTTCAGTGACTTGCTTAACCTCATAGAACCAGTATGTGTTAGAGATAGCAGCAGTAGAACTTACTCCTTCATCTTCCTGGCCCCAATCCAGCTCTTAATCCACTATGCCATATGCTACCTCTCAGCTTCTAAGGGCACAAAGACAAAAATGGAACAATCCTTCCTTTCAAGGTACTTAGATTCTTTTAGAGAACACAAACAAACAAACATACATACAGATAAGTAAAACATAAAATATAAGTAAGGTAAATACAAAGTAATTTAAGGTCAGAGAAACACTGATAATTAAGAGTGATCAACAAAGGTCTCATGTAGAAGATGGCACTTGAGCTGAGACAAAAATGGAGCTAGAGATTCTCAGAGGCAGAGAAGAATGAGAATATTCTAGAAACGGAGGATAAACTATGAAAAGACAGAGGTAGTAGATGGAATGTCAGGTATGAGGAACATCAAGGAAGTCGGTAAATTTGTGCAGAGCATCACAAATTCAAAGGGTCTTATGCTTGAAGAGATGAATCACATGTAGTAAACTTGGACAGGTATACCATTCACAAATGGGGCTAAAGACATAGAATCTTGGATTTAGAACTAGGAGATAATTTACAGGCTATGTAGTCCAATCCCCTCTTTTAATGGATGAGTAATCTGAAACTCAGAGATGTTAAGTGACTTGCCCATAAGGAACCATCTGAACCCAGGTTTTCTTGACTCAAACTGTTCATTATCCACTCCTTCATACAGAATGGTCAGTAATCTTTGTACTGGTAAATTTTAAGGTCTCTTACACTATAATTTCAATTGGAATTAATTGGCCAATATGAGGAATCTCAGGAAAACCTGATCTAATTTTTTTCCAGCCAATTGTTTCTTCAGAGTGAAAGATTAGCTCCCCAACTAAACTGGGTTTTAGTTGGATTAGGGAGAGTAAAAATTTATTGTTGTTGTTTTGTTTTGGTTTTTGGTTTTGTTTTGTTTTGTTTACCTGAGAGAATGAGTTTGATTCTTTAACTGATATGATTTGTGTACACAATACTCTAAAGGTGAAACCATGTCTATTTTTACAAAGATTAATTGAATCTTTGTACTGCCCTTATACCACTTTAAGAAAACTTTAGGAGTATTTCTCTCCTTAAAAGGCTGTCAAGTATGTATCCAACCTGCAGGTGCCTGTCTGACTTTATCACATAAATAAATCAAGCAGAATGAGACTAAAAGTCCTATTACTGGCATGCTGAGTGACTAATGACCATCTCACTTTTACCAAATAAATAGATTCTAAAATAGTAGAAATCTAAGATTGCGGGACAAATAGAACTAGGGAGGTGGAGCAGAATAAGAAATTTGCACTTATTTTACTTTTCTCACAGTGTTGTTATGAAGGATACATTTTGCAAACCTTTACAAAATACAATGATCAAATAAACAACTGTTGACATATAGTTTTTGATTAATTACAAAGTACTATGCATATCTTTTATCATTTTAACCACACAAAAATCCTGTGAAGTAGATATTAAAGGTATTATTTCCCATTTTCAGGATGAAGAAACTGAGACTCAGACAGATTAAATGTTTTGGTCACGTGGTTAGGGAGAGACTGAATTTGAGCTTAAGTCTTTATGATCTCAAGACCAGCCCTCAGTCCACTAAGCTGTACTGCCTCGGTTTTTTTTTTTTTTTGTTTGTTTATTTGTTTTTGTTTTTTAGTGTGATGATATTATTGAAGATGATGACGATGATTTAGAACCTAGGTAACCATTCAATAGAAGAAATTCCTACATTGGGTGACAAGTTGGATTACAAAACTTCTTGGATCATTTTCAACCTTAAAATTCTTTGTTGGAAGAAAATAAGAGAAAGAATAACCCAATTTAAAAAAAAAAGAAATTCAATGCAGGGAGTCTTAGAAATATATTCGAGCACATAGGCAATAAAATTTAATGGTTTCACTAAACTCCTAAATTTCTTTCATATTGTTTCTTTAGGCACAGATGAATTTCTCTCTCAATATCTCAAGATATTCTTTCTTGAAATGAAAGGATGAAGATGGAGAAAACTGACTAATACTTACAATAATCAATCTTATCGAATTATATGTAATGTAATAATATGTGCATAATTTAATAGGGGACATTCATAACACTTACAAAAATTTGGATTTCCATTTCGTGCTGTTCTTCCACAGTTCTGGTTAGAGTTCAGCTAAATCATGTATTGATGAGATCTGTTCACACCCTTGAAAAGCTGGACAAGCCTGAGATTACTCTGAAATAGGGCCGAGATACAAAGATAATTTGAAACTAATCTTATACTTGAAAAAATGAAAGAATACACAGAGATCATAAAGAGGAGAAGAAGATTACCTTTGAGTCCTTGAGAATAGATAATTAAAAATGTTTCCAAGTTCCACTGTACGACAGAAGATCTGCAAAGTTGAGTAATGTCTTTAGTAGGCAGAAACAAAATAGGGATAACATTGTTTCATTATTGAGAAGATATTCCCATAGATGTTAGAAGAAAAATGTCACAAGAATAAATGGATCTTTTAAAAGACACTTGTTTAAGAATGAAATGATTGTCATGGATTAAAAGTCATTAAGCTCTGATTGCTTCTTTTTAAAGGAAATGTATGCAACAATTATAAAATTACACAATTAGATATTAGTAGAGAATGTAGCCATTTAAATATGAGGGTGACACTGTTCTGCAGTTGGAATCAATGCAGAATCATCTTATGCAATTTAGAAGAAAAATATTATAAATTTTATACTACTCCCCATGAGGATTCAGTCCTTTTGATACCTGTTTAAAGGCTATGAATAAATCATAATCTTATTATATTTGTCTAGGCAGTCTGCAATATACTTGAATGCTATTTCATTGATTTTCTAATACTAAATATCACATTAGGAAAGTAGTACCCAAATCCTTTTTTTAAAGTCTGATAATAAGATTGTCTCCTACAAATTCATTTTATAATACACTATAGATGATGGTAGAGATTTTCCCCTTCCTATATAAAATGGCCTCACTGGATTGCTAATCTTAATCATTAGAGGGTATATCCACATCTTTGAGATGAGAGATCTACTTCAGTACTGAATGATCGTAAGCTATTAGACTCGAACCTATCCTCTGAATGCTCATTCTTACCAAAAGAGACAAAATATCCATGGGCAAGTCAAAAAATCTCCCCGGGCCTCTGATTTCTCAACTATAAAAAAATGAAGGGCTTGGTATAGATGGCCTCTGAGAGCTCTTCCACCTCTAGATATGTAATTTAATGATCCTAAGTAAAGGAAGTGATAAGATGAGGGGAATTCACACATTACTTTATGAAATAAGTAGGACAGTCTATCCATCTAATCCCAGAAGATACAGACTATCTAAATGGACTTTTAGGTACTTTTCACTATTTACATATATAGGTTTTAGGTACTTCTCACTATTTACATATATAGGTTTTTAATATAGGTTTCACTATTTACATATATAAGTTTTTTAAAAAGAAACATTTGCTGCAAGAAATTTTAACTTATTGGGTAAAAATATACTTGAAGAAATAAGTTGATTTTAATTTTGGTAGATTATGGGATATTGGAAAGTAAGAGATGGCTTGCCATATATACCTCTTATATAGAAAGGAAGCACTCAGGAATTATGTCAGCATTTAATTATAACTTTATTCATACTCAAAGTGTATATATCTGGCTATTATCAATTGGGACTAGATGATTTCATTGGCATAGGGGACTCTTAGATGAAGAAATGAATTCCTTCTACTAATATAAAAACAACATGTTTTTGCAGTTATAATCTTAGAGATCTACCTAGCACATAAGGAGGTTATGTGACTTGTCCAGGGTTATAAAGCCAGTGTGTAGCAGAGGCAAGATTTGAATACAGGTTTTCCTGGCTCTGAGAATGGCTCTTCATCCATGATGTCAAGATATCTCTCATGATTAATATTGTGGAATGAACTCACTGGATTGAATTTATTCTAAATGGGAATGGGATTAATTGGTTAATTAACTGCACTAATTAAAAATGGTCATTAGTTTTGACAATCTAGAAATGACCCAGAATAGGCTATATTCCCATTTATAATGTTTTAAAAATGACATATGCATATGTTTAGATGGTATGATAATTAATTCAAAGATTCACGATTTTGTTAGTCTCATGTTCTCTCCACATGAAGATCAAAACTCTTCTTTGCTTACATAGCTAGGTTTTATGACTTTAGCCCTTAAAATCAATGGAGGCAAGAACATGTAGTAAACTAACTGGAATTTTTCATGGTTGATTCAAATCAAATTAAATCGACCATTTTTGTCTTTCATAAGTCATCATTCTATGGCTTATCACTGGGCAATGGACTTCTCCAAATGCAGCAAATCTGGTCTTGGGCAACAGAAATACAGTCTGTCACTGGGATCATCTTCAGATCTTTCACACTATGGCAGAACAATTAAAAGTAAATATTTTTGAAGGACCTATTTTTGAACTTAACAATGGAGGTGTCAACGTTCTATAAAATAATCTTAGGAAACTTTTTATGAAAGGAGATGCCAGAAACAGAGTTTAGTTTGTCTAAATGGCACAATCCAGAATTTCTTTCTTAATGATTGATATAAAATATTTTAGTCTTTTACCCTTAAAACCAAAAACCATCAACTAGCAGTAGAGCTAAAGAGAATTTTTAATGCCTTAAGATTAAATCTATCATTTTTACCCAAGAAAAAAATCCTTCTCATTTATTTTCAAGCAGCCTTGTGAAAGAGAACGATTAAAGTGATGAACGTCAGTGTTTTGACAAGTGCTCATTCTGCAAAAAATTTTAAATCTCTCTGGACTTACTCAGTGGGGATGGGGAGGTTGTGAAAGAAATGCCCTATTTAAAAACTGGGACAGAGCATTATGATACGAAACAAGGAAATAACGTATGAGAGCAATAAAACAGAAAATTAAAGGTAGCATACATGTGATCTCAATAAGAAACAATTCTTCCTTGTCAGAATTATCCTCTTACTATATAGCACTAAATGAAAAACATGAACATGTTGAAAATATATTTGTATTTAGAATACCATTGGAAACAATGATGGGAACTAAGGTAGGTACCATCCATTGATGGCTTCTATACAATCTGAATGGGAGACAATGTCCCTTGGCCAATAAGGTTGTACATGTCTTTCTCTACTCTTTCTCTTTTTAAAATTTTCTCTAGTGTCCTTCTTGATATCTTCAGTCTATTCTTCAATTGTGATAATTGATGTTAAAGTAAAATTCAATGAATTCTTTCCTGGTAATCTCAAAAAAGATTTTGAAATATTTTCTTTCCCTTCACCCCATTTTTCTTAGTTTCACACAGATTGGAAAGTCCTGATTACAGTTGACACAGGAGACATTTTGATTCCTTTCTAATTTTGCTGTGTTTGAAACAGGAAACAAATATTTCTAAGTCTTCTGTAGAGAGATTTCCATAATTAAACAGAAATCATGTACAGATCATTGATTAACTACTATATTCCATGGCAGTCTATTCAAACATTAAATTCACAATTTGCATGTTGTTCTTTAAAAAACAATTTTTTTTGTTTACTTGGAAAGCTTATTTAACCATTCCTCTGGTGCCCTCCTTTACCTCGTCTTGTAGACCAATTTTAGATCACAGCAATCTTCCCACCTTCTTTCCTGAAAATAGCTTAAATGTTGGTTTTATGTTTTCCTCAGCCATGAATTTTATCAGAAAGTTAGAATGCAAAAAAAAATCATCCTCATAACAATGTACAGACTAAGGAAAATTACTGTGCCTTTCTTATGCTGCAAAGAAACAAGTGAAATACTTAGGCCTTAGGATTCCAAACTATTAACTTATTCTTATGAACTTCTCTTATAAAGATAAATAAAATTACAGATTTTTTTTCTAGGTTGACTTTTAATTACAAAGTATATTCCTTTGTCATCAAAGAATTGCATTTTTTTGACACTGAGGTCACACAAGAACATTTTGAACAAAAAGCTACAAATGGTGAGAAATATTTGGCTCATTTAACACGTGTATACACAGTTCCCAGAGGCCCATTTTTTGGTTCCTTCAGTTACAGAAATGGACAATGCAGCATTTGGCTCCTTATTCTTTGGTGGGGGGGGTGGTAGACAGTGGCCAAGTGTGTCCACAGGTGACCACAGCAGGTGCTAACGAAGAGTTTAAAAAGAGAAGGCCACCAAAGATAACTTTTGGAAACATGGTACCAGAAATCACAATCACAAACTTTTTTTTTTTTTTTAATGAAGACTGGATCTACCTCTCTTGACTTTGCTAGAAGTTCACAGGCTGAGCACCCCTCCTGACCAGAATGGGAGTTTTGGCTTTCTCTGTTTCCCATCTCATCCAGTTTGACCTTCCTCAGACAACCTGGTACCCCACCCCTGGGACTGACCACATCAATACCAAGATTTAGTGTAGACACCCGATCAGCTCAGTCCTCCGCAGCTCAGATCTCCCAAGCTCAAGAGAGCCCCCAGGCTACGATTCCCCAGCAGCCAGAATTAAAAGCAGGCAATACCAGGCCCAGCCACAAACACTTTCATTAGTAACCATATGCAGTTTCCAGGGTAACATGTCTTATATGTAGTGAAAATACCATAGCTGTTGATTACAAGACAGTCTTGAAAGAAAGAAAGAAAGCAAACAAAAATATAAAAGTAAATAAAAATTAGGTTTTTTTTTCTTACCTTTGGGAAAGCAGGCAAAAGCTATACTGTAGGTGGAATAGTGTACCAAGTAACAGATTTTTGTACGCTTTTTCTTACTGGTGGAATGGAGTCTATGGGAAAGTAAATATATTGGGCTGTCAAAAATCTGTGTACAAAGCACTTTTTTTATGAGTTGGAGAAAAGGCTGCGATAGAGACCATAAAACTGATTCCCACTATTTCAGTGGACTGCATCAGCCACCTGTAATAATTGAGCTGTGAATTAGAAATGGAAAAACCAGTTTCTTAAAATTCAGGTACCTCTGAACGTGGAACTAATTGTTTATTTCTGAATAATAGCCAACTTGTTTAGAAATGTAGTATAGTAAAATTAGACACAGAAGGGAAATTAAGTCATCTGATGTAACCCCCCATATTGTACAGAAGAGGGAACTGATTGAAGCCCAGGGAGGTTAAGTGATATAACCAAAATCAATAGATAGTAGGCCTCAGAGGCAGGATTTGAATCCAGGCCCTCCGACTCCAGCATTAGTGTTCTTTCCACTGCACAATACTACCTTCATAGGGAGGGTTTCCTTAGTCCAGCTAGCTTTTTAACCAGCTCAGGAAGAATTTAACATTCATGTAAGGACTTCCTCTTTTCTCCTGCTACTCCTGTCCCCATGACCTTGTCCTACTGGCTATCTTGTTTGATTTGTCCAGGAGAATGAAACGAGTAACACCGTGTTGGTGATGTTTGAGATTGGAACAAATGAAGAAACACAATGACAACAACACAAGGTCAGCACAGCCTTCCCTGATTCCCTGATCCCATCTTGTTCCTTTCCCTTTCACTTTCCACCAACACCCTGATAGGACTTTCCAACAATGTGCATACTAAAGTATAAACAAAACCATCTAGCACTGAGAGATTTTAAAAAATGCTTTGCTATTTGGCTTTTTCTTTGAGCACCATATTTCTATCATTTCCTGCTACTATTGCACTAGTGGCTGCATTGGCAGGAAGTGTTTGTACTATCTGAGCACAAAGACTTGAAAAAAGTGTACTTAAACTTTGCATCTTTTTTCCAAATTTCATTTTCCCCTGCCCCATGCAAATCAATTTGCAGCATGCCTCCATATTCCTTCCACAGAAAATAATATACACCCGGTTTTCATCTTGCTCCCAAGTTTTATGCTAACATTCTGCTCATACACTTCCCAGCATTATAAGCCAGGAAGAGACAACTCACTAGGTCTGCATACACCTCTAAGACGGACCATTGAGGCCACATGGCTTTCAGAGCAATACATTCCTCTTGCAACTCATCACTCTAGCCAAATATTCTGTGGAAAAAAAAAAAAAAAGATGGGGAAGATGCCATACCTCTTCTGCATTGTCCCTCTGTGAGAGTCTAGGGCATTGAAAATGGAAGGTGGCCTACAAGACTGGAAGAACATTTTGCTTATTTCATGGATCAGCTGGGACCGACTCCAAGAAAACCACACGCTGAAACATGAACTGAGACAGACTATGCTCGAGAGGGCCCTATACCCAGTAAAATCACATGGTATAGTCTTATATTGGCAAGTGTGAGATGAAAAAGACAGTTGTTCACCCCTCTCACCTCATCCCTTCAGAATTCTGGTTCCACGTAGTCAACCTTCCCCACCCATTTTTACAATTACCACTTCAGTGATCAACCAAGGGCCAAGTACATCTTGCTTCCAGTTTACCTTTTCACCATGACGGTACTATGCTATGCCCAACACAAAGAAAAGAGCTCAGCTTGTAGCCCTCTTGTTGAAAATTGCAGCTTTTCCAAGAAAAAAAAAGTGTTGTGAAAGAAACTCCCCAGCCAAAAGATCTGTCACCTTGCAAACTGTTTCCAGACATGCAGGTCTCAGTTTCTAATAATGGGGGACTCATTCATGTGCTATACCCAACTGGAAATCCATTTTAGTGGCTGAGTTACCCAAACCATTCAGCGTGGCAAAATAAGGAAGTTTCATATATAAATTGTGCCAACTCCAACTCTTCAAATTTCCAGTGAAATCACAGACATGTTACAAGTCCAAGAACAGGTACTTTCTAGTCACTGAAGATGTAATGAAGATTGTCTTTTCAGGTAACCATGAAATCCAACAGAAGAAACAACATGATAGGAGGATGACTTGTTGAAGAAATAGACCTGTGGTGGAATGAATTCTGCTCTTCTTAAGCCACTAATAAACCATTTTTTTATGAACATACAATTGCAGAACATGAACATACCAGATGGCAAACTTTAATGATGAACCTGAGTTGTTAAAAATAAAAAAAAAACATTGAAGATTGAAATACATTAAGACTGAGTGTTTCAGAGCAACAATGGCATGAAGACATTTCTGTTCCACCATTTATTGGAAGAACAGTTCATGGATTTAGCTCTCAGTTAGGTATATTCTTAGAGAGCAAATGGTACAGAATACATTTCTATTTACTCATGTTGAAGGAAAGTTCTTTTTATATAGTTTAAGCTGGCAATTTACCATCCAACTTAGCCTCCGATCATTTCTTTGACCTTTCTGGTCAAAGGAGAGCAACCCACAGGTAGACAATTGTATCAATTATTTAGATAATTCTGACCAAACACATAACTGACTGGAAAAGTCCTAAATAGAATTCTTTATTATCTTCATTAATTCAACATGACTTCCCATCCCCCAATACCTACATCCTGTTTTCTTCTGTATCTAGGAGGTATCTTCTTTGAGTTTAACTGCTTAGCCATTTATGCTACAAATTGTTTATATTTGTTCCCCACCTCCTCTCCCAACTGAAGACCATGCAGTGGTGTTAAATATTTCATTTTAGCCCATCAGAAAGATGGAAGCCTAGACCAGGATTAAGGACAAGGATCCAGAAAATGCCTAGACAACACAGAATCCAGTTTGTTACACTAGAATTAAATGTGACCATATTTTAGCATTAATTGATTATGTATAAAAACTTACTATTACATTATTTTAAAGGATAAGAACTTTATACTTTTATCTTTCCACTTTGGCAGCTTTTGTGGTCTGGGCCATGAGCAACCCCAAGGTTTTGAGGTACATGAATCTCTTACTGGTCTTTGACACATCTCTAATTTCAGGATTTATGATTAATATAATTTATCCCAAATACAATGGAATCCTTTGTAGCAGCTGTTTGTTTGTTTGATTTTCAATAAGTTTTAAATAATGTCTACACAGAAGAGAAACAGCTGAAATGAAAATTGAATTCATCAACTTTTTGTTTGGGCTACACAATTCCAAACAGTCACTTTGACTGCCATTTTTAAACAATTTTTTTGGCCTGAAATGATGTTGTTTTAACGTTACATAAATACAACCTTATAAGAGAATTAGTCCAATAGTCTTCTTGAAGGAAAGGCATTCTGCAGATTCAAAAAAAGTGGGATCATTATCTTGATCAGTATACTTCACAAACATTTTTAAAAATGTGAGGTTAGTCAGCTAGGCCTCTACCTGAGCAGCCTTCCAGAGTAACATATGAACTCTGGTTCCTCCTCTGTTTAAATACAACATAGAAAGTAATAAGACATTTTACAGTGAGTGAATGAAGTTTCTATCACTCAAAACTTTATCTTCGCCAGAAATAATAGCATGGAAAAAGAACTGACATTCTATTAGATGAGTGCTGACTTGCAAAAAGCAAATAAATAAATAATTAAAAACCCTGAAGAATAGGGGATAATAACCTCTGCATTGAAAGTTTGAAAGAACTTCAAGCTCTAGTCATTGATGAATCTAATCTAATAGAGGCCCAAAACATAAAGACAAGACTTGTACAAAGAAGGGGATTTCTCCCTAAAGTTTAAAAGCAATAGAAATACCCTGTAAAACTAGTGAGCTCTTTACAACATGTTTTTAAAGTCTGCTCATCCTCGTACGTTACAACTTGACATTCCACTGGAATGTAAGCTTCTTGAAAGCAGGGCTTATTTTTTGCTTTTCTTTGGATCTTTAACACTTCACATGGTGTCTGTCATTTATTCAACACTTAGTGCTTATTGACTACTGATTGGGGAATTTGGCTTGTGAACGTGTGTTTCTTTTTTAGTCTCTTTTTAGCTCAAAATAAATGAGTTAATTGCGTTTACGGTATTTTTTTTTCTTTTTTTTTTTAAAGCTGTAATTATTCTCAATGTTGGAATTTGGTTATATACAACTTAGCATGACATTCCCTAGTATAAAAGTCACAAGATACATAGATATCAACATCAATAAATATGGCAGCAGATACCTTCTTTGTGTAAGCTGACTACATGTCTTTCACTAGGGTTGAATATGTACACACCATCACAACCAAAAGAAGGGAAGCATTCAATTAAACAACTATTTGGGGTAGGCACCATGCAAGATAGCCATTTCTACTTGTTTCTCATTACTTTCCCTCTTCCCCTCCCAACATTTATCCCATAACATTGGCCATTTGCTACTGCATCCCATGGGCAAAATGTCAATTTAATTTATCTTCTTCTTTCCTCTCTTCTTTCATTTTTGTGCATGTTTGTCTTTTGTTCTTGTTTCTTGCCCTCCTTGCCTTTGAGGCACATTGTTGTTGACTAGCCAGGATTACAGTCTTTGGTATTTATTCCTTTTTCTTTGAACCTTATAAATACTTAATAATTGTTCAATCCATGTCATTCCCAGGAAACAACTTTAAAGAAGGAGAATGAGTATGAATAGGGATATCTTTCAAGCATTTATAAGGGCCACAAAGCAATAAGACTGTCTGTTTTTAAACAAACTTAGTCTTACTTTCAATGCAAAGAGTATTACCCTGTAGTATTTCAAGCTTATTGAGCCAGCTTACCTCAGAGCATCTTTAGAGATAGCACTAAAATATTCATGCTGCAACACAAATACTTCACATACTAGAAAGCAATGTACAGGGCACTACCTTCTTGTTCTGAGAGTTTCAATGTACTTTGTAAACTTCCTCTACCTTGTAATACAGAAATGGTATAAGTACTACAAAGAATATAAATTATGCTTTATGATACTGATTACAAATACTTGTATAGAACAAGGAAACAAAGTACATTTGTTCTTTGATAAAATTTGCTTTCTGATTTAACAAAGTGGTGATGATCAGGAAGATGAGGAACACTGTGGATCAGGACCTAGTACATTTCATTCACAAATAAATCCATCCATATTCAAGGATATAAGTTTGTTTCTATGGTTCCAACCATTTTTATGGATCCAATCCATTTTTCCAAAATAGTAGAAAAGACCATACTTTACCTACATGCTCTAAATTTATTATGTATCATCTTGGCTATGGGATTACTTCTTCAGAAATTTAAGGTCTATCATTGTAGAAAACAGCCATATAATACAAGTGGAGCAGCATTTTCCATTTGGTAATGGCAGTAATGCCTTGGCATGTCCCCTTAGATGCAGAAAAGGTCCAGCATCTGTCCATACTTTGTGTAGTGACTTGGGGATATGACTAATGAATAATAATTTTAAAAAATCTCCTTCCTCAACAGCTTGATAAAAAAGTAACCTAAGCTTTGCTATTTTCAAATATATCAACCTGATGCCTAAAGTTTCATTTCACTTTGGTTGAGAAATTATGTCTTCTTTAATGGGAAGAAGCCAAGAATCATCTATATTGAACCAAGGGATGTGTTTATGTCATTTGGTCCTGTTAATATTGATACAAATAATGATAATAATTATTATCATTAACAGTATATTTTAAGATTTGCAAAGGACCTGACAAATATTATCCCATTTTATCCCAACAACAACTTAGGGAAGTAGCTACTATTAGTATTCCTCATATACAAATGAAACTGAGGCAGATAAAAAGTGAATGACTCAATTGAACTCAGGTCTTCCTGATTCCAAGGCCTATACTCTATCCACTGCACCATCTAGCTCTCTGGTAACATCTGGAGTACTCAACTTAGAGAAATGCACTTATTGCAAAGGAACTGGAGGTGGTGGTAGAGCTAATGAAGATAGATGTACAAGGAGATTACACAGAATTCAAAGTTTCTTGCCTCCATGCAAAAGTGAAGGAGGTGAGAAAAATTTACAAATAAAATGGATGAACATCAGAAAGATAACAGCTGCCAACCTCTGAGAAAAAACAACAGTGCAAATAGAACTTTAAGGGGACAAATTATATGTAATTTAAAACAAAAAAAATTCAAATACAAACATTTCTTCTAGATTTAGTGAAGGGAGAGCAAAAGAAAGGAGAGAAGAAAATGCATGATACTTACTATTTGGGTCTACATTTTCACAGAGCTCTGTTTTTGCCTCTCCATTGGGCCTGTCACTAGGTTTGTGTGAGAGCCGAGATGACATTGTGGCTGCTGTGACGACCGCCTTGAAGCTGCGTTTCCTTTTCTGGACATTCAGCTCAGGATGGAAAATGATGATGTACACTTTCGGCATGTATAGCATCCCCAGCGCCACTGACGCACTTAAGTTCATGGATATAGTAAGTGTGGTAGTTTGTATGTAGAGCTAGGAGACACAACACATGAGACACTATTACAAATCAAATGGCTGCAGAATACATCTTAGCTCTGAAGAATGACTGTCCACAGTTATTAAACCATTTTCATCAAATAATGGGTCCTTATCAAAATAACTGAAGTCTTTGTGCTTATCTAATACTAGAAAACTTATACAGTGATTCTATTTACTTCTCTGTGTTGTGAACCTAATACGGTCTGCTGATCTCTGTCTCTGTGTCTCTCTGTGTCTCTGTCTCTCTCTATTTCTTTCTCTCTGTCTCTGTTTCTATCGGTCTCTCTGTCTCTGTCTTTTAATCAGTCCCAAACTGTCTTGGGAAACATGATGTGGTAGGATAGTCTGAAATCTAGCATGTAAACCTACTTTCATCCCCACTTCTTTTTAGAGTCTTGGCCTTTTTTGCTGCCATGTGAATTTCATTATTAGTTTTCTTAGTTCAACAATCTTTGGTAGTTGAATAAGTAAATTAATATGCATAATATTGTCATCGTATTACCCATTAGCAATTAATATTTTCTCCAATTACTTAGGTCTGTCTTTATTTCTAAATATAGTAGCTTGTAGTTGCATTTATATAGATATTGTACATATCTTAGTAGGTAAACTCCCAAGTATTTTACACAGTTGGTATTAATTTTAAAAGGAATTTTTTTCTATCTCTTTTTGTTGGGTTTTATTGGTATTATTTAGAAATTCAGATGGTTTGTGTGCATTCACTCTAAACCCTGCAAGTTTGCAGAAGTTATTCATTGATTGAATACTCTTTAGTTGACTGATTAGGTTCTTTGAGTACACTATCATGTCACCTGCAAAAAATGATATTTTACTTCCTCTTTATTTATGTTTATTTCCTCAATTTATTTTTCTTATTTAACTGGTATAGCATTCCAAGTACTGTGTCAAATAGAAGAGATGACAGTAAAGTCCTTGTTTGGCCTCTGATTTTACTGGAAAAGATTCTTGTCTATCTTCATTACATATAACAGTAGCTCTTGGCTTTAGAAATATCCTATTTATAAATGCTTTAAGGAAAGATCTATTTATCCTTATTTTGGGAGGGG
Source organism: Vombatus ursinus (assembly GCF_900497805.2). Classification (NCBI taxonomy): domain Eukaryota; kingdom Metazoa; phylum Chordata; class Mammalia; order Diprotodontia; family Vombatidae; genus Vombatus; species Vombatus ursinus. The sequence continues at coordinate 31,491,145 of NW_020954551.1, read as the reverse complement.
TTTAGCAGAAAGGAACATCATACTTTTTCTAAAGTTTTTTGTATATCTACTGATATGAGCATATAATGTAGTTTAATTTGTTATTAATATGTTTAATGGATTTTATAATTTTCTAATATTAAATTAATCTTGCATCCCTGATACAAATCCAACCTTGTCATAAGTCATAATTTTTTTGATAAGTTGTTTTAGCCTCTTTGCTAATATTTTATGTAAAATTTCTATGTCAAAGTTTATTAGGGACATTGGCCTATAGTTTTCTTTTTCTGTTTTAACTCTCTCTGGTTTGTATATCATATCTGTGTCACAGAAGAAACTTGGTAGGCTCTCTTCATATTTGAATTAATTATTCTTTGAATGTTTGGCAGAATTCACTTTTGATTCCATTTGTTTCAGGATTTATTTTCTTTGGAAATTAATTTATGACCTGTTTAATTTCTTCTTCTGAAATTGGTTGATTAAATTCTCGATTTATTGCTTTGTTAATCTGAATATTTTGTAAATATTCATTCATTTAACGCTTAAGTTGTTGCTTTTATTGTTATACAGTTGGTCAAGTAGTTTCTAATCATATCCTTTATTTCTTCATTTATTTTGAATTCTTTTTCATTTTTGATACTGTTTATTTGGTTTTACTTTTTCTTCTTCCAATTAAATTAGTTAATGACTTATCTACTTAAAAAAACTTATTTATTAACTTAATATTTTTAAAATTTTATCTTTCTTTGATTTTCAGAATTTCTATTTTGGTGTTTAATTGGGTTTTTAAATTTTGATGGGTTTCTAGTATTTTTTTCTATTCCTAATTCATTGATCTGTTCTTTATCTTTTTGTTAACAAAAATATTTAGAGATACACATTTTCTCTTAAGCACTATTTGGCTGCATCCCAAAAATGTTGGTATGTTATCTCATTGTCTTTATCTTTAATGAAATTATTTATCATTTTATGATTTATTCTTTGACCCATCAATTCTTTAAGATAAAATTTTTTAGTCTCCCATTTTTTAATACTTTTTTCAGTAGCCTAATTTTATTGCATTGTGATCAACTGATAAAAACTACTAGAAAAATCAGAGAACCATATGTAAGAAATCAGATTTACATCAATATCCCACACGTTAAGAATTAAGAAAAGTTAAAAAATGGATGCGAAATGTAGAAATAAAAGGTCATATTATAAGCCAATTAGAAAAACAAAATGGAAAAATCATCTATTATATCTGTGTGTGGAAAAAAAGTTCATGGTCAAACATGGGATAGAGAAGATTACCGAATGGAAAGTAGATGATTTTGATTACATAAAAGAGTTTTGCACAAACATATCCCATAAAGGTAAGATCAAAAGAGAAATAATTCATTGGGGGAAAAACAACTTTGCAGCAAAGTTTCTTTGATAGAGGTCTTATTTCCAAGATTTCATTTCCATATAGATATATAAAGGTCTGACTCAAATTTATAAGAATAAGTGCCATTCCCAGGGGATAAATGGTGTAAGGATATGAATAGGCAATTCTCCAGAGAAGAAACTCAAGTTATCTATAACCATAGGAAAAATGCTCTAAATAACTACTAATTCAAAAAATGTATATTAAATTCATTCTCAGATTCCTCCTCACACACATCAGATTGTCAAAGATGATTAGAAAAAAAATCATAAATGTTAGAGGGGCTTTGGAGAAACAAGCACATTGACACACTTTTGGTGAATCTGTGAATAGGGACAAACATTCTGGGAGAAAAAAATTGGAATGATATACAAAAAGTTACTAAACATTGCATGCCCTTTGACACAGTTATATCATTATGAGGTCCATACCCTTAAGAGATCAAAAAGAAGAAAAGAGGCCAATATATACAAAAATATTTATAGCACCTCCTTTTGCAGTGGCAAAAAGAACCCCTGAAAATTGAAGAGATGCCCTTCAATTGAAGAATTGGTGAATAAGTAATGTCATGGAAAGTTATTATGCTATAAGAAATGAGGAAAGATGATTTCAAAGAGACATGGAAAGAATTGTATTAACTGAAACAGTATGAAGTGAACATATCCAGAAGAATAATTTATATCTTAATATCAATATTATAAAATGAATAATTTAGAGGACTTTTATAAACTGATGAAGAAAGAAATGAGTAGAACAAAAAAAACTATATGTCAATATCTATATCTATCTATATACATATATGTATATACATACATATAAACAATGTTGAAAAAACAATTTTGAAAGTTATAAGAATTATAAATAATACAATGACCATCCATAATTCCATAATGAAGAAATATACTATCCACCTCTTGACAGATACATTTAGAGTGCAAAAGGAAACATAAATATTTTTGTATATAGCCAATGAGGGAATCTGTTTTGTTTTACTATGCATATATGTTACAATTCATTTTTCTTTTTCTTTTTTTTCCTTTCTCTCTCTTCTCTTTTTTTTGCATGGTAGGGTGGTGAGAGGGAGAGAAATTCTGTTAATTAAAGAAAAAAACAATTAAAAATAGAGAATGCCTTTTACAGATGTGGAATGCTATATATACTTTTGGATCAATTCTCCATATTTTTAGTTTTGCTTAATTATTTTTACTTTTCACAAAGAAAAAAAAAACTCTTCAGAGTAGGAGCAATCTGTATTTGTAATGTAAAAACTAAATTATGTAATCCATACATATATATTGTATATATACATACATATACATGTATGTATATATATATAGATATAGATGTATGCATATATAGATATAGATAACAGGAAAGTCTGTTTGAAGGTAAGTGAGAAATCAGAGAGATTAATTTTATTTGACCACAATAAGGACAATTTTTTATCATTTACTTTTTTTTAGATGAGATCTTTTAATTTCATCAATAAATGGAAATCTGGGTGATGATACTTCCTCTACAAATGTAGGTGATTTGCAACTCATAGTCATAGTTGTCTGGGACACTGAGAGTTAACTAACTTGACTAGGGTCACACAGTCAATATGGGTGAGGTGCAGGACTTAACCTTTGGCCTTCATGGCTTGGAGGCCAGTTCTATAGGCCTTACCTCATACCTCATTACAGTATGACAACTGTTAGTTCCTGTTATTTACCATTCAATTTTCATTAAGTTGCAATGAATTAGATCCATGAAATCTTCTGATAATGTCTATTTTTGCTAGAATTATGGGAGGGAGGGGGACAAACCTTATGTGGTTTTATATGTGGTAGCTTTATTTTATCCCTTCCTTTTCCCCTTCAATTTACATAGTAACAGAGCATTCAAAATAAAACATAATAAATTCTAGAAGATACTATAATACTTAGTATTCAAAAATTTAATATTTAGAAGTTTCCAAAAACCCATGTACAATTCTATGGCCTCAACTACTGCATTTTACTTTTTTTTTTTCAGTTGGGTAAGTGTGTCATAAGAAATCAAGCTTGTTCCTAAAGGCAAAAGACCTCAATGAATCCTCCATGAGTACAATCAGAATGAGACAGTGACATCATTCCCCTGATTCCAAAAAGCTTCTTGTGCAAATCCATAGTAGTAATAGTAGTGGTAGTAGTAGTAGTAGTAGTAGTAGTAGTAGTAGTAGTAGTGGTGGTGGTGGTGGTGGTAGTAACAACAACAACTAGCACTTTACAAATATCGTAACAACAACCATGAGAGGTATTATAATTATCCCCATTTTACAGTTGAGGAAAATGAGGCAAAGAGAGGTTAAGTGACTTGTTAAAGGTCATATAGCTAGTAAGGGACTGAAACTGGATTTGAATTCAGGTCTTCCTTATTCCAGGTCCAGTTGCTTCATATAGCTATGATAAATATAGGAACAGAAGTGCTGGGTATTTTCATTTCTTTGTATTGTGCACTAAAAGAAAATAGCTGTATGAAGTTCCAACTTATTTTTGACACTCACTTGTTTGGTAGTCTGCATACAATCCCTTAACCATTGTGTGTCTCCTCCTCAACTGTAAAATGAAGTTAATAATTCTTGTCTACTTTCTAGGGATGTGAGCATCATTTTATATTTCAGACTTGCAAAGCACTGAGTTGCCTTTGGTGGCAATTAGGTAGGTCTTCCTTAATGATTAATTGTCATGAGTTTTAATTCATCATCTCTTTGAAGTGATATTTTGGGCTTTATAAAAACAAAACAAAACAAAACCTTGTTGATAGTACCTTGATAATACATTTCACATCCACTTCATCCACTCTACTCATCTTACTACTACCTCTGGCCTGAATTCCAGGGGTAGCCTGCTATTAGTATTTCCTAGCCTCAGGCTCCCTGCCCTTTCCCCTTCTTACCCTCTACAAGTCACTTATCACATTGTTGCCAAGCTGATCTTCCTTCCAGAGATTTGATGCTTCTATTCCACTGCTCCAAAGTTTCCAATCAATGTTAGATTAATCAATGAACATTTACTAAGCACCAACTTTGTGCCAAAGGGACTATGCTAGACACTGAGGATACAGTCACATGGGAATTAATCCCTATGGTCAAGGAGCTTATTAGGAGAAATTAGAAATACACGTGTAAGAACGCATATTAAATATATACAAAATAAATTCAAGGCAATTTGTGGGGGAGGAACCAGCAACCGAGAGGATCCCCAAAAGCCTCATAAAGAAAGCGGCACTTGTGCTAAACCTTAAAGGAAACTCACGATTTTGAGAGGTGAGGATGAGGAGGGAGGGGTGTGTTCCAGGAATGAGGGGCAGCCTGTGGAGAATGGAGATGGAATACCACGCAGAAGGGACAGCGAGGTCAGTTTGGCTAGACTGTATAGTATGGATAGAGTTAGGTATAATAAACCTGGAAAGGTGGGTTGTTGATTGATTAATTAGGAAACCAACAATAAAAAATGAAATAGACTTTGTTATCAGGGAGTTGACAGTTGACATTCTATGTAGAGTACTCTTAGTTGACTTCCTTCTTTTGCCCGAGCAGTAATCTCCCTGTCTGGGCCCTGACATAATGTCTGTGCCTCACTAGCATTTAGCTAATTAATTAATACTTCTTAAATATAGGTTGGATCCCAGAGATGACCAAAACCTCATACGGATTCCATTTTGACTAAAGAATTAAAATACAAATGCATTTGGGGCACTCCATACCAGAACACCAAATTATTTTTCCAGACTTAGTTCATACTACTCCCCCTTCACATTCAGTGTGGTACCACTCAATCAGCCTTGGCTTATCTCATATTATTCTCCTTTACAGACCCTCTGCCTGAGCCAAGTCTAGCTAGACACATCAGCCACTTAATACCTGTGATGTGTTTTTATACAACAATAAGCTTTGGCTAGTGCTTTACATATGTTATCAGGTTTGATCCCCACAACAACCCTGTGATCTCTGAGGGTCTCACTTTCCTTATCTGTAAAATGAGGGAGGGTAGATGGGCTGAAAAGTCCCTTTCAGCTCAAAGTCTTTGTGTTTACATATGATCCCTCTTCTTTTCCTGTACTTCCTCATCTCTGAGTGTTCCCATAGGCCATGGCCCCAGTCCAGAATGCACTCTCTTCCAATCTCTGCCTAGTAGAATCCTTAACTTTCTTCAAGGCCCAGATCAGGTAGTATATGAACCTTTCCTTGAGGGTCCTCAGATGAAGTCATCACTCCCTTTTATTTTTTCCAGATTACTCTATATCTCTCCTTCACTCTTTTCATATTGTATATACTTCATGCCATTTGGACATTTTCCCATGGATTTTCCTCTTTGAAAATGACCTCAAAGATTACATGGTCCAACCTATACCTGAAAAAGAATCCACGTGAATTCACTTAACAGCTGGTAATTCTGCCTTTGTCTGATTGTTTCTAATGAAAATGGAATCCAGCATGTCTTGAAGCAGCCAGTTCAGCATTTGGATGTCTCTAATTAGGAAGAAGTCCTTTCTGATATCAGGCTTAGAGTGACCTTTTTGAATCTTTCACCCACAGCTCCTAGTTCTATTTTCTAGCTTCTGCCTCTTCCATATACAATTTTTTCAATCCCTCTCTTAAATTGCTAGCTCCTGAAGGAAAGGGACTCTAATCCTTTTAAAAAAAATCTTTGCAGCCCCCATAAGCCCAATGCATAGAGGAGATACTTAAAAAATGTGTGAGAGAATAAATGTGGATTGCTTAAACATAGTAGATGAAAAACAAACAAATAGTTCATAGTTTCACATGAAATCTCGTGTTTTCCTGTTTGTTGATTATTAAATTAATGAAAAATTTTTAAAGCAAATTGAATACTTACATGCTTAATTTGTATTATGGTTATTTGCTTGTGTGTCCACAGTGAATTATAAAGTACTATAAAGTATGGGAGTAAGGAAAATTTCTTATCTAAACTTTGTATCCCTCTTGTTATCTGCTTTGAATACTAAAACACTTAATGAATGCGGAATGAATTGAAGTGGGAAAACATCTTCTAAATATTCACTTTTTTGACTTAAAATCCACCATTTGGATTTCTAATGTGCACAAATCACCTTCTCTGGCTATTGGGGACCAGTCCATGGAATATAGCAATATATAGCAATGTAAAAAAAAGGCTGCATAGCTTCCTTCCTAAATGCCATTTCAAGAATTCTAAATATTAAAGCCTGATATCCAAGATTTCAAAGCATTATTTTATTTTTAAGGAATCCATTTGCCAAATTCATGAACTTAACAATCACAATACTGGAGTCAACTCCAAGGATCATAGAAACCTTAGAAAGAGACCTTAGATCTAACCTAGTACAGCCCTTCCTCAGTTTATAGATGAACCATGGCTCAGAGGAGTTGTGTCTAGCCCAAGGTCACAGAGGTAGTAAGTAGCAAAAAAGCTTAATAAACCTTGGGAAGTTATGTTCGAACTTCCTCCACTTTATTTCTTTATGATTTCATTGTTGTGAGTACTCCCTGTGGGCACAGAAATCAACCCTTCTAAACCTTAGTATTTGGTTTTCATAAGTTGCTGGGGCCAAAAATGAATCAACTGTCAATCAGCCTTCTGGTAATAAGCCTTTAAACTTAACTAGGCTGGTCCTCATACCAACAACACATGGCCTGTTGTGGGACTGGGACATGCACATTTTCCAGAGTCAGAGAATTCATCACAATGTGCATTCTTATGGTGCAGCCAAGGCTGTACCTAGCACTTTTGGAGCCCAGGGCAAGCAGAATGAAAATGTTCTTGAATCATTTTTGTATGATAAATTCAATTGCAGGAGGTGGGGTTATGGGGCGGGGGGGGGGGCGGAGAAGACCCAATTAATTAATCAATCAAAAGAGGCTCTTCAGGGAGGAATATCAGTCCTTCCCACGCTTACCTCCCACCCACCAGATGACATACGCTGGCTACCCTAGAACAAGGATAGAACAGGAAAGTGTCATTCTTTCTCATTGTTTCAGCCCCAAACATGGCAGGCAAAGGAAAAGTAAAGATAATGTGTGACCCAAGTTATTGAAGATCATTATTAAATCAATGAAAAATGTTATGTAGTTGATATGTATACATACACACACACACACACACACACACACACATATAGCATATATATAATAACTGATACTTAAATAGCATCTTAGGGTTTACAATATTTTTTACATATGTTAACCCACTTGATCCCAGCAAGAGCCCTGGGTCATTAGGTTATTAACGTCCTTTTTATAAGTAAGAAAATGGAGGCTTAGAGAGGTTAGGGGACTGTCCCAGGGTCACAGAGCAAATCATGTCTAAGGAAGGATTAGAGTTCAGGTCTCCCCAACTAGAAGCTAGTGGTATGTCAGACCTATCAAACTGACTAGCCTCCTCAAATTCAAGTACTGGAAGTCTTTTCAGCTTTCTTCTTATGTTAATATTGTATAGCTTTGACCTTGGTAAGTAATCAACTCCCCTTTTAACTACCCATAAAAAGACTGCAATTATTCTCTAAGGGTGTTGGTGGCAGGTCTCCTCTATGCTTACATAGAGACCAACAAGCTGGGATTTGAAGGGTCCTGGAGCAGCCTTGATTCCCCAACAATGACAGCAGAAGTAACCACAACATCCAATCTCAACTTTATGGGTTCAACAATGATGACTCTAAGTGAATGCTGCAGATACTCCATCGTGCATTAAGTTACTGTTGAACTAACTCAGTATGAAAAGGTTTATCTGCTACTTTTCTCCCTTCCTAGAAGAAACACAGGTATCCTGAGAGCACTGTTACAATACTTTCAGTACCATAGGACTATTCCAATGGCAAGGGATGTGGTACGTGGCATGAGAAGGCAGCAGGGACTGAGAAACTTCCCCTATTTCCCAAGCTACTGTAGGATGAACTTATAATGAAGTCTATCAATTTTACCTTCATAATATCTGTCACATGTGCCCCCTTTTCTCCCTTGGCACTGGCCAGCATCACTTCAAGCCTACAGTATCTCAGTAGCCTGCTGGTTGCTCTCCCTCCCACAAGTCTCTCCTCACTGCTGTCCATTCTCTTCTTGTTTGTCACAATCATCTTCCTAAAGTGCAGGCCTCACCACATCACCCCTCTACCCAATTAATGCCAGGGCCTCCCTATGACTTACATGATCCAATAGAAAATCTTCTGTTTTGGCATTTAAAGCCCTTCATGACCTTTAACCTGCCCTTCTCCTCCCCACCCCCACCTCCCTTTTCACTCTTCTTATGCCTTGCACACACTCCCACATACTCTGGGATCCAACAAGGCTGGCCTCTTTGCTATTCAACAAACAAGGACTCTCTGTCTTCCAAGGTCAAGCATTTTCCCTGCCTGTCCCCTATACTTACAGTGCTCTCTTTCCTCATCTCTGCCTCCTGGATTCTCTGGTTTTCCTCAAATTCCTCATCTCTGCCTCTTGGATTCTCTGGTTTTCCTCAAATTCTTCAAATTCCAGATTAAATCTGATCTCCTATTGGAGGCCTCTCTCGATCCGCCTTAATTCTAGTGTCTGCCCTCTGTTGATTATTTCCTGTATATATCTTGTTTGTACACAGTTGTTTCCCCCATAATATTATGACTCTGAGAGCAAGGACTGTCATTTACTTTTTCTGTGTGTGTCCCCGGCACTTAGCAGGTACTTAGTACATAGAGACTGTTTAATAAATATTTGTTGACTGCCTAACTGATAGGCCTGTATCCAGGGACAGCAAACAGAGGCAGTAGTTAGTCTTATTCTTTGGAAACAGATAATTGTACGAGAAAATTGGACTGGGTTGTAATCATGGCTACATAAACTGGACCTGCTCAACATCATTTAGATTTTTACTCAATCTTTGTAACTAAACCCCACAATAAAGTTGTGAAACCCAGCTGTGGCATCATGTGTCCAAAAGCCTGTTTATGAAACTGTTCCTAAGAAACTCTCTGGCATCGCCAATTTGGTGTCACTGAAGATCATTTTGCTTTTTTCCATTTCATCTGGCTTGATTTTGGTGAATTTGTGATCACTGATCACACATTTAGATATGGAAGAGCATTTAGAAGTTATTTAGATTAATTTAATCAATTTACAGATGAAGAAACTAAGACCCAGAGAGGTTAAGAAGTATCATTATCATTGTCTTTCCCACTATTGTGGGCATCCTTCAAGACTCTTTCCTGGGTCTTCCATTAATATCTCTCTCCCTCTCATTCTACTTTAGCATGAAGTATATGTATATGTCAAAAAAATTTAATTTGTGGTAGATGAAAAGATAACATGCCAAATATCAGAAGCAACAAAAATACTTGTTTTAAGTGGTACCTTCATTTGCTTTTTTTTTTCTGACTTTCACTTCTACTCTCTCAGTTCCCAAGAATTCAGCTATTATCTTTATGCAGGTGACTCACAAAATTTTATGTTCAACAAACCCAAAACCTTTGCATCCTTCACGTTTTCCTGTTTCATTAAGGATACCGCCATTCTTCCAGTCACCAAGGTTCAAAGTCTAGAATTTTCCTTGTTTCTTCCCTCTCCCTCATTGTCCCATACCCAGTAGCCAAGGACTGTCAATTCTATCTCCACAATCTTGCTCAAATAAGTCCTGTTCTTACTACTAACACAGTCCCCACTCAAGTCCAGATCCTTATCACCTCTCAAGTAGACCGCTTTAATAGCCTCCTAATTGTCCTCTTTGCTTCCAGACTCCCCCTTCTCCAACGGTCCTCAATATAGCTGCCTAGTTGATTTTTATAAAACACAGGTCTGACCATTTCACTCCTGTAGTCAAAAACTTCAAAGCCTCCACACACACACATAGAATAAAACATGAAATCCTAAATTTGACATGTAAAGTCATTCAAAATTTAGCTCCCATCTGACATTTCAATCTTAATTCTCTTACTCATTTTAGTCAATCTGGCCCAATAGCTGTTATCCTTTATCCATACAAGAAATTCTCTCACTTGCCTCCATACTTTTGTACAGATGACTCCCCTTATCTGGAATGCATTACATCCACCCTTCTATCTCGTAGCATCCCTCTGTTTCTTCAAAGAACAGCTCTCTTCTCATTCTTCCTAGTTGTTTTCTGATCCATCTTAAAATTAATTTGTATTTCTCTTATGAGAGCCTAGGGCCTCTGAGGTCACTTCCAGCACCCAGCTCTAAACTTATGATCACGTAGTCATAGGATCTTGTCTGCTAAATTCTCAATAGGGTCGTGATCCTACTCTGCTTATTTGGGAATCAAGGTGAATTGAGGGGGGAAATAGATTCCCTCTCCCCATTGCCTTTCCTATGGTTAGAGATTTAGAGCTGGATGGGACACTGAGATCATCTAGTCCTTCATTTTATAGATGTGGAAACTGAGGCCAGGAAAGCTAGGTCTCATGTGCACTTATCTGTGCAACTCTATTCCACTAGGAGAAAATAAAATCCTTGAATCCTGTTTTGTTTTTGTATTTGTATCCCCAGTGCCTGGCATACTGCCTTAAGGGCACATAGTAGATGTTTAGTGTGTTTGTTAATTGATTTGCCCAAAATCACAGAGTCACTAAGTCCTAGAACCAGAATTTCAACCTAAATTTAACTCCAGACTCTGGGCTCTTTCCACAGTCCCCAAATACTGGTAACATTGTTTCACCAAATATTATCTTTTAATGGAACCAATTTCATCCTTAGGAGGAGGATATGTTCATATTCTACTCCACAATGAAAAAGATACTAAAATTATCTGGTCACTGTCTATGACCCAATGGTAAATTTATGTCCTAAATTCTTGAAATCAGAGGTTCTGGTAAAAAGAACACACACACACACACACACACACACACACACACACACACACACACA
>NW_020954551.1:31440371-31479874 GCF_900497805.2 Vombatus ursinus | reverse complement strand
ACACACACACACACACACACACACACACACACACACACACACACACACACATACACACAATCTGTTCTGAACAGGAATGCAGTTTCCCAGCAGATATGAATTTGAATTTGCATGTCCCTGATAAAAGGAACTGACTGCCAGCTGCTGAATATATAATAAACAGTGAAAATAACAGATAAAGACAAAAGCCCATTGAATTGATGAATTCCTTCACAAGTGCCTTAGAACACATTTTTAAAAGCTCATCTCAGACTCCAGGCACTTTTTCAACTTAAAACTGCCCTGCTGGTCTTCACTGCTCATTGGGAGAAAAAGGAAAAAAAACAAAACCCTACATTATCATGAAGCCATTCAAGGTCTTTAACAATGTCCTCTACTCCTCTTCTCATTTCCCAGACTCCACCTCTGAAAAGAAGGGTTTCTATGCCACCACCTAACAGTCAACTGAAAAAAGGAGTAGTAAGGTGACAAAGAGAACTTGTATTTGGCTATTTTTTTTCTGCCATCAAAGGTAAATCAGAGTAAAAATTCCTACTTATTACAATTGCTTTAAAAAAAGGAAGATAAGAGACAAGGAGAGAAGAGAAGAGGAGAGAAATGAAGAGAAGTTCCTTAAAGTAGTGATTCCCAATCATTGGGGAATAGGATTCTCTGATATTCCCCACTTCCCTACCCCAAGAGAAAATAATCATGGGTCATGTGTGACATGTAATTTTATTTTTAAATAGGAACTTTTTTATTTGACAATCATACTCCTTAAATCTATTGGAGCATTGGAAGTATGCCATTAAGGCCTATGGGGGCATGGGGATAGCTAGGATTGGGAGTCATTGCCCTAATTCAAGGTTTCTTAATTATTTTTTTGGTCAGGGATCCCAAGAGATGTTGTGGAGGTAGAAACAAGAAGACTTAGTATCTGTTTGGATATGGGCATCAGGGACTTAGAGCTTCATATTAGTTATATATATAGACTTGTAGAGCAAGTAACAATGTACCATAATAGGTGCTCACAAAAAAGGTTAGTTATTTGAAATCCATTAATTAATAATATTGATTTGTAATTACTGGTTACTTCAATATTTTGTATTCTAAGATTTCTATGGGAAATATGAAAATATGGGAAAATGATAGTGATTCATCCAATTTTGATAAAACCTGAAAGCATTATTCTCCTATAACCATGTCAAGTCAAATCCGTATTCATTAAGTACTTTTGATATGCCAGGTAGTGTACAAAGACAGCCCTCGCCCTTCAAGAGCTAACTTTCAAATGGGAGAAGACAGTACATAAAAGAGAGTTGAAAAGTAGTGGGGAGAAAACCCACAAAAGGGCATGGTGAAGTCTGAAGAAGAAGCATTGTTGGTCAGGGCCTTTCCTAAAAATGAAGATTTCAGGAGGAATCACCAATGGCAAAAGGAGACTGGAGGGGTGGAAGAAGAAGATAGCTGAAATATGCCAACAAAGTCTGGACAATGAAGATGATCTGATCTAGTTCCTTATTCAAAATGGAGGTTCTAGAAGAAACTCACCGACGAATAAAGGAGGCTGCAGAAGTACAGGGAGAAAACTGCTGAAGTAGGGAATCAAGTGTACTAAATTTCAAACAGATTGAGTAGAAAGTTTCCCAGTTTGCAAGGACAGTTTCGTTTTGTTTCACTATGCCTTGCTTTGTCTGCCTCTTGACTGTTAAATTAGCACAAATATTTAAAGACAGTATGCAGTGATGAATCAAAGATACACTTCTCCTTAGCTCTGAGTTACCTGGCATAATGATGTTCTTGTTCATCCTTTGTTCTCTAAGAGAACCACTAGCATCATGAGGGTAATGTCTTTACTTGCCCATGAATTGGATTTCAATGCATAAAAAGAGACAATGAAGGGCTTTCTCAGAATGATGGAGAATCCTGGGGCTAGCCTGTTTATAAGCATTTAGGCAATCTCTGTTTGGGGGTTCTAGTGAAATGCAATATTTGACAGCAGAGACAGAGAGGCAAAAGAGAAACTCATGCAGATGAACTTCCAAATGAGAGAGCAAGAGGAGAAGAAATAGGATCATGGCAACAAAGACTAGGACTGAGATCCAACCAAACTGGAAGTTGTGGCACTTGGTAAAAGTGAAGTCCACTAGATGACTTCTTTCTTCCCATGCTTTTCCCAGAGCATGATACTGGGAAAATTTTGACCCTACATTTAAATCTCATAATTCTTCCTCATATAGTAGTTGAAGGGAGGAGGGAAAAAAAAAGTATCCCTTTCTGTGTACCCTATCATATCCTTTTATACCTTGTTTGAATATTTATTTGCATTTATGTTGGTCAATATTACTAATAAATCATCAGGCCATTAAAAGTAATTTGTCTAAGTCTGTAAGTTCAAGACTGAAAAAGGGAAAAGGTCAGTAATAGGTAGGGGTTGGGACTCATGTGGTCATCTCTAAGTTTGTCTGAAAGGTACTGGATTACATGCTTGTACTCTAAGGAGTTACAGTTTCTTTAAGAATATATGCAATTGGATAAAAAAGACACTCTTCGCCTACCTTCCCCCTTCTTTTTCAGATGCATTCTGAATCTGGGATTAGAGCAGAGAAGGGCTGGGGACCTAACTTATGCTGTAAGCCCTTCACACCAGAGTCAAGACAAAGCTACTGATATTGAACAGGATTCACTCTTAATTCTTATTTATTTTGGCTATTGAGATATCACATCAGAAAGAATTTCACTGTTGGTCTATGACAAGGCAGAAACACTAGATGAAAGAGTTTGACAGGGCGTGGCTTGCTGTCATCATTCTTTATAGCTTTAAGAGGGCTAGTATGTAGAGAAGCTCTACTCCTGATAAGGCACTGTTCATAATTCTCAAAGGATCAAACTCACCAAATCACTCATGTGTCCAATTCTAGTGCACACATGCCCCTAAGATATGAAATAAAACAAGTCCACCATTCTCTTGGGATCCACAGGAAACCTTCATTTTTGTTGGAAAGAAATTGAATCTGCAAGTCACTCTTTGGTGAAGTTTCCCATGGGAGAGCTTTTCAAATATATTGGTGGATGGCTATTACATTTTGGCCTATCCTGGAAAACAAAACAAAACAAAACAAAACAAAACAAAACAAAACAAAGAAAAGCAAAGCAAAACAAAAGCCCTGGAAGTCAGGGCACATATCAAACTATGTGACTGAATTGTGGAGTTTCTTTCTCATCTCGTTTAAAATAGTAAATAAAAATAATAATACTTTGATCAAGTGGAAAAGATATTAGACTCAGATGTCAGGAGACTTAGAATTGAATGTGGGCTTTTCCTCTTACAATAGGACAAGGGACAAGACAGATGTCTTTCTGAATCTGAATTTCTCTTTCTACATAGAGGAGGCTGATGGATTTTTGACAGGCAAGTAGTTATGCAAAACTTAAATTGATATACAATTCTGAAATAATTAAAAATCCATTATTTTGAAAAGAACTAGTCTCTTAGTCCTCTTGCATCATCAACTTTCTTTCTAATGATTTGGCATTTCCATCCTGACTTGGTTTCTCATCCTTTCTTGTGATTACTGAAAGTGAGATAAGGATCAAACCTTTCTCCCAATTCCCAGACCTGAAATCTGGTCACAAAGTCTCCTGACTCAGAAGATCATAAATATTCAGAAGGAATATAAGTTGAATTATTTGGCGTTTTACAACCAGAGAACTCTGGGAATAAGCATGTTTCTTCCTTACTTTCAAAACACATTTAATCTAGTAACTCGTTAGAAAAGATTCTCAGCACTGGACATCAAACTTGTGGATGGTAGAAACTTCTATTTCTTATGCAGAGCTGAGGTTTGCACACATACACGTTTGGAGAGGATGTGGGAGAGGGGGAGGAATTGAAAAGTCACTGCAATAATCATTAAAACTACTTGGTACTGGCTAAGAAATAGAGTGGTGGATCAGTGGAATAAGTTAGGTATACAAGACATAGTAGTTAATGAGTATAGTAATCCACTATTTGATAAACCAAAAGACCCCAGCTTTTGGGATAAGAACTCACTATTTGACAAAACTGCTGGGAAAGCTGGAAAAGAGTATGGCAGAAACTAGGCATAGACCAAAATCTGACACCCTATACCAAAATAAAGTCAAAATGGGTACACAATTTAGATATAAAGGCTGATACTATAAGCAAACTGGGAGAGCAAGGAATAGTTTACCTGTCAGATGTATGGAGAACAGAAGAATTTATAGCCAAACAAAAGATATCTAACATTATGAAATGCAAAATAGATAATTGTGATTACATTAAATTGGAAAGTTTTTACACAAACAAAGCCAATGCAACCAAGATTAGGAGGGAAGCAAAAACCTGGGAAATAATTTTTACAACCAGTGTCTCTGATAAGGGTCTCATTTCTAAAATATGTAGAGAATCAAGTCAAATTTATAAGAATACAAACCATTCCCCAATTGATAAGTGGTCAAAGGATATGAACAGGCAGTTTTCACATGAAGAAATTAAAGCTATCTACAGTCATATGAAAAAATGCTCTAAATCACTATTGATTAGAGAAATACAAATCAAAACAACTTCGAGGTACCACATCTCACCTATCAGGTTGGTTAACATGACAAAATAGGAAAATGATAAATGTTGGAGAAGATGTGTGAAAATTTGAACATTAATACATTGTTGGTGGAGTTGTGAACTGATCCAGATATTCTGGAGAGCAATTTGGAACTATGCCCAAAGGGTTATAAAACTGTGTATACCCTTTGACCCAGCAATACCACTTCTAGGTCTGTATTTCAAAGAGATTGTAAAAAGGAAAAAGGACCAACATGTACAAAAATATTTAAAGCAGCTCTTTCTGTGGTGGCAAAGAATTGGAAATTGAGAGGATGCCCATCAATTGGGGAATGGCTGAACAAGTTGTGGTCTGTGAATGTAATGGAATACTATTGTGCTATAAGAAATGATGAGCAAGTGGACTTCAGAAAAACCTGGATGGACTTGTATGAACCAATGCTAAGTGAAGTGAGCAGAACCAGAAGAACATTGTCCACAGTAACAGCCACATTGTACGATGACTAACTTTGACAGACCCAATAGCTCTTCTCAGCAATGCAAAGAACTAAGAATTCTCCAAAAGTCTCATAATGGAAAATGCTATCCGCATCCAGAGAAAGAACTATGGAGTTCGAATGCAAATTGAAGCATACTATTTACTCTTTTTTTCCTTCTGTTTTGTTTTGTTTCTTCTTTCTTGTGGTTCCTCCTATTGGTTCTAATTCTTCTTTACATCATGACCAATGTGAAAATATGTTTAATAGAAATGTATATATAGACAGGTTGTACTCCATCTTCAGAAGGGAGGCGAGGAGGGAGGCAGAGACAAATTAATTCTCAAAAGCTTTTGGAAGTGAATGTTGAAAACTAAAAATAAATTAATAAAAAGAAGTCACAGCAATAATATAAGGAGAAGAGACTTGGACAGGGAATAGGAAGAAATGGATTCAACAGAGGTACTGTGGTATAGTAGCTGAAGTGATGGATTTAGAGACAGAGGATTTAGGTTCAAACCTCAACTCTGCCACTTAGTATCTATGTGACACGAAGCAAGTCATTTAACCTTTCCAAGCTTCAGTTTCCTTATATTTAAAATGAAGAGTTGAACTAGATGACTCTTCAGGTGACTTACAGTTTTTATTCTATGATTTCTAGTTTATCCTTGGACATCTACAAGTTGCGTAACTTCAGGAAACCACTGACTAGGCCTTTCTAAACCTCAGTTTTTGCACCTGTAATTATGATGTCATCAAGCCTGCTGAATAATCAAATCTGCTGGAGGTCAGTATTTTCAGAATTTTTGAGACACTGGGAAAAAGTTTAATGTGAAAAACTTACCTCAATCAACTAGAGATTATGTGTGTGTGTGTGTGTGTGTGTGTATGTGTGTGTGTGTGTGTGTGTGTGGAGAGAGAGAGAGAGAGAGAGAGAGAGAGAGAGAGAGAGAGAGAGAGAGAGAGGTGTTAATGAGAACTATACAGTATAGGGACTAGTACCAGGAAATTTCTAGTTTGTTAAAAAAAATGCCAATCTATTAAAAATAAATCCTGCATGGGAGAAATAGAATTCTTAACAACAAACTTAAACATACAAGATGCACAGTTTTTCCTGAAAATAATATGGCAATGGATTAGCAATAGATACTTACTCTAAGGACAGCAGGTCTTGCCTTTCAATACCATGAAAAAAATAAAAGAAAGCATGCAACTCTTCCTTCCAAGAAAGACAGAGAAGAGAAGAAGAGAGCCAAGTCATTATTCTCCTTCCGAACAAGGAGAGCCAGGCCAGAGACAGCAGAACTCCATAGGTTATATATGCCTCCTGGCTACCGATTAGAAAAGAGACAAAACAAAGCAGAGACTCCAGTGCTCAGCTAGGAAAGTTTTCAAAAGCTGCCTACTACCTATGATCAAGGTGGACTACGTGCTAGGATCCAGGCCTGCTCTTGTCTACCCTCTTGAGAGCTGAGAAGTGATATTGTACAGTTTAATAAACTACATCCTATATTCTGCAAGATTTGAATATCTATAGAGATATCCCCTTTTCTAATGATGGAGTCAGTTGAGAATCAAAGGCATACTGACCCTAACTCATAATCCACATTTCCAATTTGTGATTCCTTGGGGATCACTCTTCTTTAGATCTATTGTGCTGAGTGGTGGTACAAGATGAGAGTGGTCAAGGATTTCCACACTCAATCTTCCCTCCATCCAAATATACCAAATGTAACCTACTTTTGTTGCTAATTTAAAGTATTTCCAAACATGTTTGAGAAGTATTTGTATAAATTACCAGTCAGTCAACATGCATTTAGAAGTACTTACTATGTCCCAGGCATGGTGCTAAGCTCTCAGTATAGAAATACAAACAAAAAGAAGGCAGACCTTGCTTATAATTCATATTATAATGGGGGAGAGACAAAAATCTGTGATATATATATATATATATTATATATATACACATATATATATGTGTGTATGTATACACATGTAATATTTTATTAGTATATACACAATACACATACATATATGTCCATATACACATGTGTATGTGTGTGTATACACAGATATATACAAGGTAATATTGAAAGGAAAGTACTAGCAATGGAAGGGGAGGGTATGGGAGGGCTGAGAAAAAACTGTAGAATCCCAGTGTAAATGACTGTCATATCACAATTTTTACTGAGTAGTAAATCAGCTAAAATATACAACATCCCCCTCCCCACAGAATATGTATTTCAAGTTCAAGACAGCTGGTAAATTGGTATCTTTTGCATCCTTTTCATCTTTGCTCCATAGGATCTATACAAAGTATAGCATCTAGGATTCTGTTTTAGTAGATTTGGCATAATTAGTAAGCACTTACATAACACAGAGCAGAAGGAAAGAGGCTGATGAACAAAGTTTGGATGTTACAGCTGTATACACAACTAAGTAAAATACATAATAATACATAAATGAATGAAAGAGGTATAAAAGTGTTCTATGATATGGGAAAAGGTCATTAAAGATTGGGAGAATCAATAATAGCAACGTGGAAAATATGGCATTTGAGAAGGGCTTTAAAGAACAGATAGGAACTCACCAAATAATGTTTATATGGCACTTGGCATAGTGCCTGACACATAGTAAGTTCTATATAAATGTTAGCTATTGTTATTATCAGTTCAAGATATGTCAGGAAACGTGGTAGGAAAAGGGCATATCAAGAAGAGAGAATAGCATAAAGGCAAAGAGGTGGAAAAGATAAGACACATTCAGAAACACACACTAGTCCCTTTATGATGTAGTACAGAGCATATGGAAAAAAGTAGTTTTTGATAAGGATGAGCAGGTATGGTGGCTTTGAGTAATAGCGTACATTGGAAATCAGCCAAAAGTGTTTGAACTTTATATCCGAGGTAACACAGACCTCCTAGCAGTTTTTTTTTAGTAGAGGGAATTATATTATTAGATTTTGTGCATAAGGAAAAAAATTAGTTTAGCAGAGGCATAAAGGATATGTGCAGGGGTAGAGGTGAGTGGGCCAGAATGTCATATAAGAAGGCTAATGCAATAACTCATGTTTACTGACTTCTATTAAATATCAAATGGAGATCTTTATCTTTTGTTTGTCTACATTTGGGGGATTGCTCAGGGGAGAGACCCAACTGTATAACCATACTTTGTTCTGTTACTTATTCTACCAACAAAACTGGGAATTGCATGTGTCTGACAGGCAATCCTGTCACCAGTATGATTAAATAGAAAGGAAGTAACTCAAGATGATTACCCTATAAGACTTGAGTTTATTAGGTTTTCTTTTTCTCGTTGAATATTTCCAGGCACACATGATATTAAGTTGACATAGAAATTCTATTACTTGTTTGGGTGAACTTAAGATAAATACATCAGGTGAATGTAAATCTGTTTCTGAAGTATGAGCAAAGTGGTTATGTCATGCTAGAAATCTTATGTATTAGCAATCCTTTTCATTCCTGACCCCAAAACAAACACTGTGTCTATTCCCACATGGTCAAATCTGAAAGAGGGAGTCATTTTATTCACCAGGGACAGCTCTCTAAATATTTCTCACTGCTACCAATGCCATCTTAATAAGTTTCAAGAAATATATAGCCCATTCTTCTGGTACAGCAACTTCTTACTTTATGATACATATATAGACACAGTATATATTTCATATTTACTTGCATATTTTCTCTCATTGTATATTTTCCCAAACTTTTCATTTTGAAGAGAAAATATAGGATCTTTTTCTTCTCCTTCTTTTCACTTCTCTGAAAACACAAACCAGAAGTAGAATTTTCAATTTTCTAAACCAAATCTTGTCAATATTTTCCCATTTATATTTTCTCAAAGGTGATTTTATTATGATTGCTCTAAACTTCTGGTGCTACATGGTATATTTGAGGTCATCTCTTCTGCCATTATTTTACATATGTGGCAACTGAGGCCCAGAGAGGCAACATGATTTACTTAAGGTCACAAAGATTTAAATTCATTTCTTGCAACTGCAACTTTAGTGTTCTTTGTATGGTACCACTGTGTCCCTCAAGTAGCCGTGCTGTTTCCAGAACAAGGCAGACTTTTTAATAACAGTTACGGAGTCACAGAATCATTGAGTTAAAAAGGATTTCTGCAACCATCTATTTCAATCCATACATCAAAATAAATTCCTATTAAACCACACCCAAGGAGTAGTCACCTACACTTTGCTTTCTCAGTCTCCTTTTACGCTGGTTTCTTACCTCTCTGTCTTTATCTATGATTTTTCCTGTTCATAGCTTTCTTATTCTTACAAAATTGTTTGCATGTTGTTTCCCCCATCAGACTGTGACCTCCTTGAGAGCAGACCTCCTTGTCTTTTTCCTCTCTTTGTAATACCAGCACTTAGCACGCTATCTGGCATATAGTAAATGCTTAATGAATGCTTATTGACTGACTGACTACTACATTCAAGGCAATACAGGTACCTAGACAAAAAATGAAATAGCCCCTGCTCTGAGGGAACTTATGTTCTAGTGTTTGGCCTTACTATATGGGAATCATTACTGTGAGTTCAAAATGTATTGTGTTGTCAATCATGAGACCTGGGTTTTAATCCCAACTCTTTCACTTACTTATTGTGTGACCTTGGACAAGACCCTCAAGCCCTCTGGCCTTTAGCTTCCTCATTTGATGTGGGAATCTTTGGTGGTGCTGGATTAGGTATTATCACAAGTTCCTTCCAATTCTAGCATCCCATGATTCAATTCCTTTTTTTTTCATTCTCTCATTTAAGGTCACCTTTTAAAAACACATTACTTCTTAGTCTCTTCTGTTTTTAAAGGAATCGGTTTTTAAAGAAACTAGGCAATTATGTGGGAATGTCAAGTTCAAATGAAAATTATTTATGTAAAATAAATGTTAAAAATCAGGTGTCCTTTGCATTGATATGGTGTCCTCTGGGTCTTATTTCCTTTAATGTATGCCTTCAAAGAGTGTAAAAGTACACCCCGCATGTCAGGCTAACATGTTTTAAGTTTATGACTTCTAAAGTTTTAATTATAACTGTCCCCAATAGTGTCATTATCAAGAAGATAATGTCAGACTCTGTCTTAAAAAGTGAACACATTCTCTTATCCTAAGTAGTTTACAAAGCTAGAAAAAATTGCTTCCTGATTAACTTTGACAAGGTTTCAATCTTCCCAGTATCTCTAATCTCATCTCTTTGGTCTCCCATATAACTAGCTATGGCTATTAGTGTTTGTTGACCTTCGTGTTCCTTAGTGATTTGAAATTTTAATCTATTTTTTCCAGATCTCTCCACTAGCCCATACTGCTTTCTCCTTTTGGTTTCAAGGGGATAAAAACTTTTTTTCCCTTCATCTAGGACTATTCTATACTTTTTTTTTCCTGACAGATGATAAATCCCTTTAGTCTTCTACTTTGCATCTCATATTACCCTCCTCTTTTCTTCCTTTCTTTTCCTCTGAAAAGCAACAAGTAGGTTAATCTCTTCTATCTAGCACAGTGCCTGGCATATAATTAGCACTTAATAAAATGCTTAGAGAGTCATAGTAAATCATGATTTTTAAAGAACTGATAAGGCTTACTACCTATGTCCTGATAGAGGTGATATACTCAAGATGCAGAATGAGATATACATTTTGTTTTGGGCATGGTCAATATGTGAACTTGTTTTGCTTGACTGTCTATATTTGTTACAAGTGTATTTATTTTTTAATGGAAGGGTAGGAGGTGGGGAATGTAGAGTTTTGATAATTGAAAAAAAATTAAAAATGCTTTTTATTTGTGAAACTGGTGTACAATTTGCATATTATTCAGGGCACACATAGGGTTTTTCTCACCCTATTATGTTTACTGCAGAACTGTTGAGTTGTTGTTGGCTATTCCAACTCAAAGTCATAGATTTAGAACTGAAAGGGACTTTGGAGTCCATCTGGCTCACCTCCTCCCCCTTTTATTTTTTACAGGTGGGAAAACTGAGAACTAGAAAGGTGAACTGATCAAGGTTACATGAATATACAAGTGATAGACCATCTGATTTCAAATTCATCACCCTTTCCAATGTAGCTAACTACCCGTAAATCCAATCAGAACAATGAGAATAGTCCTGGCCATCAGAATGGACAGAGGCAGCACTACCTACCTCTCCTTTTAACGAAATAAATGACTGTAGAAATAATGCAAAATAGGGGCACCTAGGTGGCGTAGTGGATAAAACAACAGCCCAGAAGTCAGGAGGACCCGAGTTAAAATCTGGCCTCAGACACAAACACTCACTAGCTGTGTGACCCTGGGCAAGTCACTCAACCCCAGTTGCCTCATTAAAAAAAAATAATGCAAAATTACAAGTTTTCTTATGCTCGTCATGTAGACTGAGGAAATCATGAAGGCAGCATGACACTATGGAAAGACTGCTTGATTTTGAGTCGGAAGACATGGGTTTGAGTCCTAGTACTTCCTATAGTTCGTGTGACCATAAACAAACAATTTCTTCTCTTTGGGTCTATTTTTCTCTTCTGCAAAATGGGAGGTCCTAGAACCAGGAGGTAAAATAGTCATTGAAAGAGTCCACTGATCACTTCCTGAAAGAGATCCCAAATTGAAAACGCCAAGGAATATTGTAGTCATATTCCAAAATTACCAGGTCAATGAAAAAATACTGCAAGCAGCCAGAAAGAAACAATTTAAATATCATGGAACCGCAGTGAGGATTTCACAGGACCTTGCAGCTTCTTCATTAAAAGACTGGAGGGTGTAAAATATATTTCATAAGGCAAAGGAGCTTGGATTACAACCAAGGATCAATTACCCAAAAAAACAGCATAATTTTTCAGGGAAGGAGATGGATATTCAATGAAGTTGAGGACTTCTAAATCTTCCTGATGAAAAGAGCAGAGCTCAACAGGAAAAATGATCTTCAAACATAAGATTCAAGAGAGGCATAAACAGGCAAACAGGAAAGGAAAATAAAACATGTTATTAATAAGGACAAACTGTTTACATCCCTACAAGGGAAGATGACACTTGTAACTCTTGATAACTGTATTGTTATTATGTCATTTAAAAGAGGTATAAATAGACAGAGGGTGTGGGTATAAGTTGACTTTGATGTGATGATAAAAAAATCTAAGTGGTGAAAAGGGACTGTTCTGGGAGAAGAGGAAAAGGGGAGGCAGACAAGGATAAATTATCCTTGTAACAGACAAG
Organism: Vombatus ursinus; assembly: GCF_900497805.2. Classification (NCBI taxonomy): domain Eukaryota; kingdom Metazoa; phylum Chordata; class Mammalia; order Diprotodontia; family Vombatidae; genus Vombatus; species Vombatus ursinus. Next base: position 31,467,613 of record NW_020954551.1, on the reverse strand, counting down.
GGAAAGAAGTGAGGGAGATAAGCATTGTTTGTTTACTCTCATCAGATTTGGCTCAAAGAGGGAATAACATACTCAGTTAGGCATAGAAATCTAACTTACCACACATGAAGTAGGAGAGAAAGAGAAAGAAAAGGGAGGGGGTGAATAGAAGGGAGGGAAGAAGTAGTAAGGGAAAAGAGAAAGAAAAGGCAGGGGGCTGATAGAAGAGAGGGCAGACGGAGGGAGGTGGTGGTCAAAAGCAAAGCTCCAGTGAGGAGGGAAGGGGAGAAAGGAGAGAGAAAAGCATAAACAGGAGGGAAAACAGGATGGAGAGAAAGACACAGATAGTAATCATAACTGTGAACGTGAATGGGATGAACTCTCCCATAAAACAGAAGGAGAAAACAGAGTGGATTAAGAACCACAATCCTACAATATGTTGTTTAAAATCCTGGAAAGACTTATATGAACTGATGCTGAGTGAAGTGAGCAGAACCAGGAGAATGTTGCATACAGTAACAGACACATTGTGTGTTGACTGACTTTGATAGACTTAGCTCTTCTTGGCAATGCATGGATCTTAGACCACTCCAAAAGACTCACAGTGGAAAATGCTATCCACATCCAGAGAAAGAACTTTGGAGTCCAAATGCAGATGGTAGCATACTATTTGCTCTCCTTTTCTTTTGTTGTTTTCTTTTGTTTCTTCTTTCTCGTGGTTCCACTCATTAGTTCTAATTCTTCTTTACATCACGACTAATGTGAAAATATGTTTAATATGGATATATAAGTAGAGCCTATACCAGATTGTATGATGTCTTGGAGAGGGGGGAGGAGAGGGAGAAAATTTAAAACTCAAAATCTCATGGAAGTGAATGTTGAAAACTAAAAATAAATAATTATTTAAAAAAAGAATCTGGCATTGTTGATGATTTCTCCTTTAGTCAAGATAGGTTAGAATCATAGACTGAGAGGTAGAAAGGAATTTAAGGGTCATCTAGTCCACTTCCTTTGTTTTACAGATGAAGAACTAAGACTCAGAGAGTTTGTGATTTGCCGAAGATCCACACAGGTAGTAAAAAGGAGAGCCAGGATTCAAACCAAGGTTCTCCTTGTTAGTATTCATTGTCTGAATACTTTCTTTTACAGCACTGCCTGCTAGGAGTATATAATTATGAAAGTTATCTTCTTAGTTTTCCAACTGCCCTCTGTGTCTGTTTCTCTATGACTCCTCCCCTCTATCATTCATGGATGTTTTTTAAGGCTTAGTTTTTATTGATGTGTATTTCTCTCTCTTACTCAAAGAAACTATCTTTTCTTATTGACTCAGCTTCCATGCAGATAACTCTCAAAGCTTTAATTTTGGTTCTGTTCTACCTGCTGGCTATTTACCCTGCAGTGTTTTACAATCTCAAACTTAATTTATACTACCAAAATTAACCAGAAGATCCAACCACTCAACCCCACAATTTCTCATATTTCTCTCTATCACTTTTCCCAAGCTCTTTTCTCAATAGAATCTTTTTCATAGCTATCCATTTTCCTAGGACTAAATCTAAATACCTATGCCTAATTTTCAAGAATTTTTATGATGTGGCTCCACTTTCACTATCCAAGTACTATTCTTTAAAAACAACCTTCCACTCTATGCAGGCAAATACACCCATTCTCAGGAATATAACATATTCATTCCCTTCTTTGTCTTTGTGTTCATCCCATACCCATCTCCTGCCCTCTTTTCTCTCCTCTGCTTATTCAAACTTCAAGGCCAAGTTCATGTCTTGTCTTTTCCTTAAAACCTTCCTTAAAGGCTAACCAATGGCCCTAATCTCCTAGACTCAATTAATTTCAAAGCTGGAAGGGACCTTTGAGATCATTTATTCCAAAACTCCATGTTTACCTTTGGGAAATACAAGATCCAAAGAGGTTTGTCTGGTGTCTGACCGAAGTTCCACCTCATGTGAGTAATTATAGATTGGGTCTTATTGTCCTAGATCCAAAACCAGGGCTCCTTTCTTTATAGCCCATTGTATCCTTCTTTTCTGAACTTCTATAACATGTACTATCACCACTCTTTCTTTGAGCACTGAATCACTTAATGTCTTGTACTTTTGTCTGTCATTAACACATATACATTATATTTATCTTCCTAATAAGAAAGCAGGTTTCTTCAGTGCAGATGCTCTAACTTATTTTTTTTTAGGGGGAGGGGGAATCTAGGATACAGTATTTTGGGGACAGTTTACAAATACTTGGTGAAGTGAACAGATTTACATTAATAAAGAACTGGGATATTTTATATGCAAGGTATTCCTGAATTTGTTTTTTCACTAAGAATAGTAAAAATAAGGGACATCCAATCCTTATATTCATATTCAGTATTTTATACTACTTTGAAGCACATTTGACAAAAGTGGAAAATGACAAATGTTAGAGGGGCTCTAGGGAAACAGATGCATTAATGCCATGTGGATGGAGTTGTAAATTGGTCTATCAGTTTTGGAAATTTGGAACTCTGCCCTTAAAGTCGTTAAAGCCTTTTACCCAACATTATCACTATGAGTCCTATACACCAAAAAGATCAAAGAAAGAGAAAGGATGCATATCTATAATAATGTTTATAACAATTCTACTTATACTGTCAGAGAACTGGAAACTAAGAGAGTGCCCATCAAGTAGGGAATGGCTAAGCAAATTACTGTATAAGAATGTACTGGAATATTATTATATAGTAAGAAATGCTAAAAGGATATTTTTAGAGAAAGCTAAGAATATAAAAAAAAAAAACAACTGACATGGAATAAAATGAGCAGAACCAGGAGAACAACATACACAATATTAACGACATTGGAAAGACAAACCACTTTGAAAGAATTAAGGACTTTGATCACTCCAATGACCAACCTCAATTCCCGAAAACCTATAAAATGCTATGAACCACTGTCAGAGAGGTGATAAACTCAAGATGCAGAATGAAAAAAAATATTTTTTTGATAAGGTCAGTTTTGGAATTTGTTTTATTTGACTCTGCATATTTGTTACAAAGGTCTCTTTTTTGTCTTCTAGTGAGGAAAGGAAGGTAAAAGGGAGAGAAAATAAGTGATAAGATAACTTCAAATTACTTTGAAGTAAAAATGTATATTTTCTCCCAAATGTAAAGTACATGCCTTCATATACTCAAAAATTATTTCTCATAACTATGAAAAGATCTGAGACTATTATTATTTTTATCTCATTTTTTAAAATGAAATTTTACTGATATCTTTTATTTTCATGTCACCTACATTTCCTACCTCCAAGACAGCCATTCCATGTAACAAATAATTATTTTTCAAGTCTTGACAGGTCTTTCAAATCACTTCTGCCATTGTGGTATTTGATACTTTCCTTAGTTTCATTCTAGTTTTACCTCTCTTCTTATGGGTTTACTATGGCAAGGACTACTCTGTATGTACTAGGACTACATTTTTGTTTTGTTTTCCTTTTTATTAATCTGTCTTTTCCATTATTTACCCTCCACATAATAATAAAAAAGAAACAGAAATAAAGCCTTCAATGTATATATACATAGTCTAGCAAACAAATTTGCACATTGGCCATATCTGAAAATGTATACCTTTCTTTTCTTTTTTTTTTAATTAACAGAAGTCAATTTTCTCCTCCCCCTTTGTATTCCATTGGGGGCGAACAAATCCCTTATAACAAATACACACACACACACACAATGTATATACATACAAACAAATACATAGAAGAAAAACAAATTCCTTCATTAGCCATGTTAATATATCTTATATAAAATAGATTAAATAAAAAGTATGTTAGACATACATACATATATACATATATACATATATATATATATTTGCTTTCCTGTTCTGCTTATTGTATTTATACATCTTTAAAATTGTTCATTTTTGTAATATTGACTTTACAGTCAAAACAATTTTTCCATATCTCTTTCTGCATTTTAATTTCATCACTTCTCTGGCATGGGGTATGTTTTTTCATCATTCTTTTGGACTTAGGGCTTATTGTTGAATTGGTTGGAATTCTAAAGTTTTTCAGATTTTCTCTATAATGTTATCATTGTTCTCAATGATTATTATTGATCACTATCAAGTATTCTTTTAATTCTGTTCACTTCACTCTGCATCAGTTCGCAGAGATCTTCCCAGTTTTCTCTAAAATTATCCATTTCATCATTTCTTAGGGCCTAATAATATTTCACTACCTTCACATACTGCAGTTTATTTAGTCATTCCCCAATAGGGAGACAACTTCTTAGGTTCTTGTTTTTGGCTACCACAAAAAGTTACTATAAATATTTTGGTATCTAGAGATCTTTTTTTTTCTTTTTTCTTTGATTTCATAAGTCGAGTAATAATAGCTACTTCTCATCTTTTCCAATGGGGTTCCCATAGAAAAGGCCCTGGGACATTCACGATCCTGGTATTATTAATTTATTATTATATTCATTCCACTCTACCATTATTATCATCATCATCCTCATCCCTCAAGGAAAAGTTCATCCTGAAGAAACTCATCATCATGGAGACTGGCTCAGCTTTGGGACTTATACCTCATAAGTCTCCTCTGTAGCCTTTGTCTCTGATTGGAGGGCTAGGGGCAGGAGCAAAAAACTCGACCCAAAACCTTTTTCAAAAAGCTCTCACAAGCCAAGCTAACACTTCATTTCCAATTAGCTCCACTCTTTTGGTTCTAGTGGGTTCTTCTCCACTATAAGCATGCCTCAACCCCCTCTGCCCCAGCAAGTAGCTTCCCAATGCTTTGTAGCTTCCTACTGTGTGTTGTCTTTCCTCCATTAGATTGTAAGCTCTTTGAGAGTACAGATTGTATTTCCTTTTCTCATTTGTATCCTCAACTCTTAGCGCTGTACCTGGCACACAGTAGGTGCTTTATAAACGAGTATTGTATAATTTGCATTGTATTATATTTTAATGTTCTACTAACTATTGCACAGGTAAGTAAAATGATTACTTCTTATCATTAAGCAAGATTCATTGAACAATATCTCAGCACAATTCCTATCACAGGCAGGACAATTGAGTTGGCACAAACATTTTACTGTTCCCACATAATTTTTACCTCCTCAGCTTTGAAAGCTTTTCATTCCAGATATCCTGGAGAATATTTGGGGTGGTGACATCTGTTAAAATAATTTAATTCTGTTGTTGCTGTTTTTGTTATTTTATCAAGGCTATGCTTATATTATTAAGCAAATGCATTGAAATGTGAAAAATTAAGGCAATTCTTCAAATATACCAACTATTCCCATGCAGTTAAACTCCTAGTACTGACTTTTTGATGTCATTCCTGTCACCCTAAATGGGCAATCTGGAGCCTAACAGGAATGGGAAGTAGAAAGGAGGGGCAAGTGATCCTGTCCACAGGATGGGGAGAGTTGTCCTTGGACAGATCTCAACTCCAGAAGGAACAGTTGAAGCAAGAAGCACCATATTGCATGAGCATTTACACTGTAGTGTTCAACGATGCCAGAGAACAGAAAGGGACATGATGTATTCATGAATGAATGAGTGTATGAGTGCATGAATTAAAATGAAATGTTTGCAATTTGTCAGAGTGGTTTGCAGTTTTACACTTGAGTGTGAAAGAACTTCATGTTGAAAAAAAGAGTCTTTAGTGAAGTCAGGCAAGTGTGAGCTGGAGGAAAAGCTGTTAGGTACGGTGGTTTCATGGGATGTTTAGTTTTGGGTGCTAAGTCTCCTTCCTTTGGGTTGTTATGTGTTAGGTATAAGTCCAAATTTATGGCTCATCCTTCTATCCCCGGTGCCCATACTGAAATAGGCAGCAGAGTTGAAGAAGTAAGTAGTAAAAAGTGATGATATTTAGTTCAAACTGATTTTATTTGATTTGTACCAGCTAAATTTATTTTCAGTTTCCCATGCCTAGAGAAGGACCCTCTACATTTGGTACTACGTATAAATAACACTTGCATATTTAAGGTTATTCTAGGGGGAATTCCTTTGGGCTCATTAGTATGCATGAAATGCCTCATATAAAACTGATTTATGGACCATTTGCCTGGACCTGATTACAAAGCAAACACAGTTTTACTGTAGCTTAAGTAGCCCATCATTTAGCACAAAGTCCAAATTGCCAACTATTTGCTCGAGTGCACATGTGACTGAACAATGTGTCTTTTCATTTTGCTGCAGACATTGTCTCTGAATATGGGGAGATCCCAATCCATTGGAAATCCAGATCTCAAAAAGGAATGGCTTCTGCATGGGGATGAACATCTGGTAAAACTGTGTTTATGCTGCTCTTTCAAATGAAGTATTTTCTTTGAAAAAGAACTAAAATCATACATTCTACTGTTGACTAATTGCTATCCTTTGAAACTTGTCTGGAACCTGAAATCAGACTAAGATCTGGCCTCTCAGTCCTATCTCTGCTTCCTTCTCCCTACTCTAATCTCTTCCCCCTCACAAAAGCACAATCAGGATGAGTGGATCCCAAAGAGCATTGAGCTGCAGTTGTATTACACCCTACATCTCTCCACCTTTCAATGGAGGTTAGGTACTTTTTCCTCTTAAAGAAACAATTGATATCCAGGTTAGCAACTCATTGTCTCACAAAATGTGGAGTGGGATGGCTTCCAGAGAAATTTATGGGAATTTGTTGGAAAGTTCAAGGCAATATTTTTTTTCCTAATGAAATCCTGACACCTCCACTTGTTAAGTATTTAGCAGAAACTACAAACATCTTGTTTTCAAGCCAGATCCTTACTTAGATTTTTTTCTAGAATCCTTCATAAGTATTATTTCTTCTATCTCTGGGCCTCTGTGTTTAGCACCTATAAAATGAGGAGACTGATCAAGATAATGATAATATTAGCTAGTATTTATACAGCACTTTAATGTTTGCAAAATGCTTTATGCATGTTTTCTCATTTGTTTCTCACACCAACCCTGTGAGGTAGGTGCTATTTTTTTCCCATTTTTCGGATAAAGAAACAAAGGCTAAAAAAAGTCAACTTGCCTAGCATCATACGAGTACATTTCTGAGACACATATGAAATTAGGTCTTTCTGACTTAAGTCCAACACTCTGTCCACTTCACTACCCAGCTATCCCTCCCTGCAGCTTAAATCTAAGATCCTGTGATCACCTGAAATCTCAATTTTCTTTGAAAATGTCAATGAACTCAGTGTTTCCAGGGTGAGAATAAGTGGATATTTATTCACATCCAGTAAAAAAACCTTGGTTATTTTTTTCTTGCTCATAAATAAACCATAGTTATTTTTGACTCCAGTGTCAATGTGTTTAAATTCAAGAAACATTCTTTTGAAAAATGTCTATTATATTGACTGACTTAGGATCATCAGGAATAATAATAATGTGCATTTACAGAGTACTTTAAAATTCACAAGGCACTTTAAAACAGATCCAAAGGCTCTTATTATGTAAGTAATAATAGATAACATTTATATTGCATTTACTCTGTGCCAGGGACCGTGCTAAGCACTTCACAATCATTATCTAATTTGATTTTCACAACAACCCTGGGAGGGAGGTGCTTTAATTATTCCCATTTTACAGTTGAGGAAACTGAGGCTGATAGAGATTAAGTGATTTGGCAAGTGTTATATAGATAGTAAGTCTCTAAAGCAGGATTTGAACTCAGAACTTCCTGATTTCAGGGGTGGTACTCTACCAATCTCACCATCTAAGTTGGGAAAAGTGAAGTGGTTTTCTATGGTCATTTATCCCAATGTCAGAACAGGGATTCAAGCCCAGGTTTTTCTATACCCAGTCTATGGTTTTAGCCACTAAGTTGCCCTGACTAGGGAACCAAATCAGTGAAGCTGTATAGACTGACATACTATTTAAATATTTAACATTTGAAAATATTTGCTAATAGTAGTGATAATTTGTTGTTTTCACACGACTGCTACTGCTATGAATAATAGTTAACATTTACATAGAATTTTTCTGTATCACAGAATTTGCAAAGCACTTTTCATATATTATTTAATTTGATTCACACAACAATCCTGTAAGTAAGATTCTATTATTATCATCACCATTTTGTAGATGAGAAAATGGAAGTGTAGGGGTCAAATACCTTGCTCAGCATCACATAGCTAGTAAGTGTTTGATGTGGGATTTAAATTTAGGTCTTTCTGTCCCAATCTACAGCACTCATCCACTAACCATACCACACTATATCTCATATAGAATCATTATGCTTTCTTCCTAATGGGAAAATAATTACATTCTTTAAATTAATGCAATATGAAAGATAGTTCTTTGAACTACAGCCTGCACTATTTGTCCCTATTTTAGGGCCAGGTAGTAGAAGAGAGACTGTTGTCTGACTGTTTTTGGTGTGGTAGAAGGTAGGGTTTTTGACACTCAGAATGCATGCACACATGGTGATGGGTCTTAAAGTATTAAGTTCCATTTCCTTGGCAATAAAATTTAAAGAACTAATTGATTACAGAAACACATAATGTTCATGATAGGGGAAATTGGAGAGATCCCCCAGTCACCATATAACAGTATCAGACAGAATTTGATATTTGTAAGGGACCTCAGTGTTAGACTCTAGCCCAACCCATTTTGTTTTTGTTGTTGCTGCTCAGCTGTTTCAGTCATATCTGACTCTTCATGACCCTATTTGGGGTTTTCTTGGCAAAGATGCTGGAGTGGTTTGCCATTTCTTTCTCCAGTTAATTATACAGATGAGGAAACTGAGACAAAGAGGGTTAAATGACTTGCCCAGAGTCACACAGCTGGTAAGTGTCTGAGGTCAGATTTGAAGTCAGATCTTCTGATCCAGGCCCAGTGCTCTATCCACTGCATCACCTAGTTGACCGTAGTCCAACCCACACCTGAAAGGAATTTCCCATAACAACATCTAGCAACTGGTTATCCTATCGCTACCTGAAGACCTCCAATGAGAGAGGCCCCACCCTGTCCATTTTTTGACATTTCAATTGTTAAAGTTACTGAGCCTAAATATAGGCACCTAGGTGGTTCAATGGATTAGAGCATTGGACCAGGGATCAGGAAGAGCTGAGTTCACATCTAGCCTCAGAAACTTCCTAGTTGTGTGATTCTGGGCAAGTCACTTCACCTCTGTCTGCTTTAGTTTTCTCTTTTGTAAAACAGGGTTAATAACAATACTTCCTCACCAATGTTGTAAGGATAAAGGGAAATTTTATTTGTAAAGTGCTTTTCAATCCTTAAAGCACTATATAAATCCTAGCTATAAATCCCTATGTTTGTAACTTCTGCCTATTGTTCCAGATTCTTATTTTCTCATCTTATAGAAGAGGAAATAGAAGCCCAGAGAAGTTAACATTCTCTGAATACCAAAGAAACATTAAATTTTAGGGCTGGATCTACAATACTAGTTTCCTGGGTCCTCTTCCTGGACACTTATCACTACATTCTTCTCTATTTCCATGCACTTCCCTACCCAAATGATACAGACAGTCACAGAATTGCACACACACACACAGACACACACACACAAATTGACAAGAGGCATGTTTGTTAGTGTTGCATTCCACATGGATTTAACTCCTATTTTTTGTTTTTTAACAAAAAAAGGCTGGGAGTGAGGAGAACATATATATTGACCAAGCACTTCTAAGGAAGGGTTTTTGTTGTTGTTTTGTTGGTTAATATTTTTATACTTACATATGTTCATATAAATATATATTTTATATTTTAAATCCCTGTTTCATACTAAACATACAGTGCAAACACCCTCTGCATTCGATTCAGGCTGTCCACTGGTTCTGTTTCTAAATAAACTTTCTGCCCAGAGCCCAAACACAAGCTAATATCACCCTCTCTGCCTCTTATTGAATGCATACACAATTATAAAAGATGTGCTTGAGCAAGCAGAAGAGAACAAAAAGCTGAGAAATAAATAAAATAAATGCAATGAAAATAATTTCTGAAGTATAACCCAATGATAACCACTGAGAGTGGTTTTTATTCAGTTCAGAGAAGTATTCAGGGTTTGCATAAGAATCTCCTAGTACCCTCTGGGGACATGGCCTGGTGATGATGATCTGAAAAGATCTAAAATGGATAAAAATAAGTATATATAGGGAGAAGGAGCCAAATACTGGGGGCAGACTGCAAGTGTCTTAGAAAAAATAGACATACAAGGAAATCTCCATTATCTGTGTGGGTTCCAGGGCATTTCTATTTCCAATTCTGTTACAGCTACAGTCCTTGGCTAGCTTCCCTAGCTATCCAAATGGGTTCCAGGGATGTCTCCTAAGCACTTCCTTGCAGCTACTTTTCCTGGATGCTTTTTTTCCTTTCTTTTATTTCTCCAAATGTCAGCTAAGAGTTACTCCAGCTACTCATACCCTAAGCATATGCTCTCTGGGCTTCAGGGGTTATATGTCTTTCGGAAGCATGGAAGAGTGGGTTGACTGTTGGTCCTAGAGTCAGGAAAACATGGATTCATATCCTACCTCTAACACTTCTTTCCTATGTGACCACTGGCAAGGCAGCCTTTCCATGCTTCAGTTTTCATACACATAGAAAATAATAACTACCTTACAGGCATGTTGTGAGAGCCCAATGAGATAGTTATTTCAAGAGCTTTCCAAACTTTAATGTGTTATATAAATGTCATTATTAATATTGCTAATTAGCTTGGAAGAATCACTATGATATCCTTCTTTGTGTAGCTTAGATACAAAGTCCCATGTCTGCAGCTAATGTGGTACATTTAGAAAAATGCCATGATTTTTAGGAAAATAAATTATTACCAACATGTTACTGTAGGGCCACATCAAATCTAAGAGGTTTGTTGTTGTCAACATTTGCTTGTAAAAAATAGGAAATTGGAAGAAAAGAACTCAGATGCAAGGTGATAATAACCCTATTCCTACCGATAGTTCTTGTCTCCCCTGTACCCCCCCAAACATTTTTTGGGAGAAGAAATAACTTGAGTATTTGAGACCTGAGACTCACAAAGCTCCTGTAAATGTGTGTGTTTTGGGGAAAGATCCATAAAATCAATTTTAGGGGATAGTGTATTTATATAAGGTATTAAATGGAAGTTAATAGGAATGGTGAATCCTAAGTCAGATAATTATTTAGAAAAATGGACTGATTTTACCCCAAACATTGTCAAGTTAAAGAACACATCCAATTTTAGCCTGAGGTCTTGTCTGTCCTGCCAGTGGCTGAATGTGGTAGCTAATAATTAAAGAGCTATTACCTATCCTTATTGATGAGGGGCTTTCTGTTTGCTTCACCTTAGCAGATGGAGAATGCCGCCAGGTGGCACAGTGCACAGAGCGCTGGAATCAGGAAGACTCATCTTTCTGAGTTTAAATCTGGCCTCAGACACTTACTAGCTGTGTGACTCTGGGCAAGTCACTTAACCCTGTTTGCCTTAGTTACCTCTTTGGTAAATGAAGAGAAGGAAATGGCAAACCATTCCAGTATTTTTGCCAAGAAAATCCCAAATAGGGTCACAAAAAGTAGGACACAACAGAAATGACTGAATAAGAAAGCAGATGGAGATGCCCAGCAGAGAGTTAACAATAATAATAACTGACATTTATATCACTATATGGTAAATACTAAAATTTTAAGTACCTTTACAAATATTATCTCCTGTGATCCTCACAACAACCCTGGGAGGCAGGTGGTGTTATTATCTCTATTTTACAGATGAGGGAACATACAGATGTTAAATCCTTTGCCCAAGGTCACAGAGCTTGTAAGTGTCTGAGGCTGGATTTGAACTCATTGATTCCTGACCTTAGGCCAGTGCTCTATTCACTGAATTACCTAGATAGCAGACTGGAAGAGATGTAGCTTACCGCCTGAGCACTAAAGTGGAAAGATCCCATTCTTTTGCTATTTCAGGGGAAGAGGTAGAAGCCTAAGTCAAAGACTCTGGTTGAAACCCAGTAGGTATCAGCAGAGAGGGATGGCGAGTAGGAGAAATGCAACATGATGTCATGCCCCAAAGGAGTAGCATAGAACCATCAAAGAACAGGTCCAGCAAAGGGCAAAATTAAGCAGAACACACAGAGGAAATAGAGTAATGACATGTCCAAAAGACACAAAGAGACCTGCAATGTTGGAAGTATGAACTCTGGTCATAAGTCCCCTCCACTGGATGTCCTGGCCACACATAATCCTTACATATGTTCTTCTTTACCATGTGCCTTGGTCGCATGTGTTGGCTATGTGTGCCTGATCTTCCTAATGATTGTGTAGGAAATTGTGTGGGAACATACTTCAGGTTGATGGGGCACATGTTCTACTATATTTCCCACTAGGCTTTTCATTAAATGCCTTGGCTTTGACTATATTCTCTGGCTAACTAGTAAAAGTAAAGCTACTGGTGGGGGCTCTTGGACTATAGCTTCAAGTGAATGAAGCATCATAAAGTACCTTGAACATGGGGAAGAGTTTGTGGGTGGGCACACATGAAAGAAGGGTTCCCCAGGTGCTATAAAATTAATTTTCATAATGAGTACCTAAGAAAGATCAGAAATAGAATAGAGCCAAAATTCAAACCCTGGGCCTCTTTCTTCAAATCTGGTGTTCTATTCAATAGACAGTGCTGCCCTTATCATTTCATTTATTTAAGATTTCTAACCTCTGTTTCTAAACAATTTCCCTAATATTCTACCAGAGCTTGAATATAATTTAATTAGCAAATACTTTTGGTTGGAAGCTTTCTCTTGGCTTCCCCTCCCCTACCACTTAATCAGATATAGCTTTTGGCTGGGCTAGATGTCACCACTACCACTTTCATTGAAGCCTATTTCAATTGTCCTTTCAATGAGACTTCCCCTCCCTTAAGGTAATGAGGATTTTTTTTTCTAAGAAGGGGAGTTTGGGACAAGGTCAAAAAATAAAGAGACATTACCTGCAATTCTTTCCTGGTTACCTTCTTTGTTTTTCTTCCATTAAATGGGAAATGTAATCCCTGGTCTCTGTTTCTACTCAAACTATCAGATGAATTTGTTGACCAATAGCTACATTGGTTTTCTGACACTTTCTTTCCCCTGTCTCCTGCCTCATTTTTTGTTTGCTGATAGGAAGACCACATGGGATCACATACACACAATCTGCTGGGATTTCAAATGCATTTAGTGGGATTCTTTCATTTTGCATATAAGGGAACTAAGGTCTGGAAAGATTTCAGAAGTCAAGAAGCATTTATTAAACACCTACTATGTGCCAGGCATAGTGCTAAATGCTAGGGATTCAAAGAAAGGCTAAAAAATAGTCCTTGATGTCATAATCTAACGGGAGAGATAATATGCATATAACAATATAAACGAAATCTATACAGGATAAATTGTAGATAATCTCAAAGGAAAGGCAATGGCAAGAATGGGAACTGGTAAACACTTTCTGCAGATGATGGGATTTTAGATGAGACTTCAAGGAAACCAGAGAAACAAGGAGATGGAGAGAATTCCAGGTATGAGGGACAGTTAATGAAAATGTCTAGAGTCAGGAGATAGAGACTTGAGGGAAGAACAGTAAGGAGGTCAGTGTTACTAGATCACAGAGTACCTGGAAGGGAATAAAATGTGAGAAGAATGGAAAGGTAGGAAGGTGCCAGTTATAAAGGGTTTTAAAAACCAAACAGAAGATTTTCTATTTGATTCTTGAAGTAATGGGGAGCCACTGAAGTTTTTTGGAATGAAGGAGAGGGGTGGTATGGTCAAACTTGTACTTCAGTAAGATCAGGAATAGGAAGAGACTTGAGGAAGGGAAGTCAACCAATAAGCCATTGCAATAGTCCAGGCATGAAGTAATGAGGCATGCACCTGGGGGGTTGCAGTATCAAAGAAAAGGGGTATAAGTACAAGAAATTTTGGGAAGGTGAACTTGATAGGACACATTGACAGATTAGACATGGGGAGGGGAGAGAGTGAGGAAGCAAAGATGGCACCGGGGTTGTAAGCCTGAGTGACTGGAAGGTTGGTGTGCCCTTTACAGTAAAAGACAAAGAAGGAGGAGTTTGGGAGGGAAAGCTAAAGAGCTCCATTTTGGCGATGTCGAGGTTAAGATATCTGTGGAACATTCAGTTAGAGATATTCAAAAGGCAGTAGGCAATGAGATTGGCGGTCAAGAGAGAGGTTAGGGCTGGATAATAAAGATCTGAGAATCATCTGCATAGTAATAATTTAATCTACGGAATTAATGAAATCACCAAGTATAATAATATAGATGGAGAAGAGGGCCTGAAACAGAACCTTGGGGGGACATCCCAATTAGTGGGTATAACCTGGAGGAAGACCCAACACAGGATCCTGAGAAGTAGTCAGGCAGGTAGGATGAGAATCAGGACAAAACAGTGTCACAAACACCTAGAAAGAAGAAAATATTCAGGAAGATAAGGTGATTGACAATTTTAAAAAGAGTACAGGATAAAGACTGGCAATAAAGATTTGACAACAGATTATTAGTAACATTCTATTCATTCATTCGTTTGTTTGTTTATATATATCTGACTACTACACTAGGCTAGAAATGTAGTGGGATCAATTCCCCTGTTGATGAACATGGCAGCTTTGCACCTACTTCTGACCTACTCCAGTTTCTTCCTCTTTAGGAATCCTGGTACTTCTCTGTTTCCTGCTCGTCATATTGATGCTGGACTTTGTGAAGACACCAGACTAGCTTAGCATATTGTAGCTCCAGAAATGGGGCTGCTAGGTTGCACAGTGGATAGAGTACTGGGCCTGGAGTAAGGAAGACCTGAATTCAAATCTGGCCTCATACTTAACTATATGACCCTGGCTAAGTCACTTTACCCTGTTTGTCTTAGTTTACTCATCCATTAAATGGGCTGGAGAAGGAAATGGCAAGCCACTCCAGTATCTTTACCAAGAAAACCCGAGGGGTCACAAAGTATCAGACATGAAAATGACTAAACAACAACCAAAGCTCTGGAACTCCTGAGCTCAGTCAACCCAATAACTTCAGCCTAACCTAGGAGCAGGTATTATGGGCGTGTACCACCACACCTGGCTGTCATTAATAACTTTGGAGAGAGATATTTCAGTTGAATGATGAAGGGAGAGAGTTATGAAGAGAGTGAGAGGTGGAGAGAGAGGGATGGATGGATCAAGTGAGGGGTTTTTGAAGAAGGGGGAAATCAAGGGCATGTTTGCAGGCAGCAAGGAAGCAGCCAGGAAACAGGAAAAGACTCAAGATTAGTAAGAGAGCGAGGATGATAGAGGAGGCCATCTGCGAGAAAAGATAAGATGAAATCGGAAGAGAGATTTTTGGCAGAGAAGGGCTACATCTTCATGTGACACAGGAGTGAAAGGGAAAATTGTGCCAGAAAACATCTGAGTTGTGTAAGATGAAGAGGGGAGAGGAGGGAGCTCTTCTCAAATAACCTCCATTTTCTCGATGGAATATGAGGCAACATTCTTAACTGAGAGGGCAAGGGAGGCAGATCCACAAGACATTTGTGGTAGGATAATAAAGTTTAGAAAAACTGTTTTGCAGAGTGGAATATTAAATCCATTAGGGGAGTGTATAAGGATATAAAATTAAGGTTTTTTTTTGCATTTAATAGCATAGAAATAACATTCCATAATCATTAACAAGTCTACTAGGGATAAAAGTCCAATCTTTTTTTTTTAATCATTAGTGTCAAACTTACTAACTTTCCTGTTTCCCAAAGTAATGAAAAATGCCTATTGCATAGATAATAACAATACCTTTGGATAGGCAGCCCAAGGAAATCATAGGAAGGTAGATGTAGACATAGAAGGGAACGTGAAGCTATTGTGTGCAGTCCCCTCATTTTAAAGACAAGAAAATGAGCACCTAGAGTTTAAATGCCTTACACTAGATTCCCCCAGGTAGTGCCATGAGTAATAGTAATGATTCTCTTACTTAAACATGTGAAGCCTATTTTAAATTCTTGAACAATGCATGTGTCTATACACTGCCACTCTGATGAAAATAATTTTATTCATTATATTAAAATACACTGGAAACTATATTATGCTGACCAATGTCTCCCCCTCCCTTCTAATTTAAGCAAACATGCTATGACTTTCTGCTTATTTGTATTTTTATACACTGATTTTCTGAAGTAGTATGACTGCTATACCATTAATTAGAAATTGATTTGCATTGTTCCTGCTGTCACACAAAAATGGGGCAGTTTAGATGGCGTGAGCAAGAAATCAAACTGCGTAGAAATGAAATCTTGGTTGACTTTTTGAAAGTACAAATGGTAACACAAAGGCGAGGCTTCACAGCCTCCAATGATCACTGATCATTGATGCCAGGGAGCTCCTGACCACTGTAGTGTTGGAGAGGGTGCTGAGGATGTCATAGGTCGGTAAATGGCAAATCTGTCTGCTTTATGGGGACTCCACAGCTACACCACATTAATAATAGTGCACATTATGTGCCAACATATGGGGCTTCAACCAGGTGAACCCTTTGCTTTTAGACTCCAGAGTATTTTAGATGTTATAAAAAAAAATACTTGTCAACTAGATATCCTTTATAGGAAGCACTGTTAGAATCCTTCATAGATTTAACTATGGAGTCTCTTTAACCAATTAACCAATCAATTAATAAGAATTATTAGGCATTTACTATGTGATTGACATTAAGAATACAAGTAGAAAGAATGAAACAATCTTAATTTACAAATAACCAACATTACAGTCTAACACATTGCTGGAAACAAAATAAAACACTACAACATATCCATCAGACAGTCACCCAGAAATTGCCTGAAGACATTTAGTAAAGAGGATCCCATTACCTCTCTAGGCAGCCCATTCCACTTTGATAGTGCTGATTCATAGAAAGTGTTTTTGTTTCCCTGACATTTTGTAGAATCTCATTTTATCTCCTGTGACTTCTACCCTTTGCTTCTAGTCTTGTCCTCTGGGGTTAACGGAATAAGGCTCATCCTTCTAAACTATGGCACTTCAAATATGGGAAATTGATGGGAAATTGTTATGTGCCTCCTAAATATTCTATTCTTCAAGATAGACCTCCCCAATACAGTCAACTGATCATCACATTACCCTTTACCACTTCCGAGAAGGGAGTGATGCAATTATTTTGTAGATGGGAGAAAGGTAGGAAGAGGGGAGAAATTTGAATTTAACTTAAAAAAAATAAATAAAGGGATAAGGGTGGCAGCATGGAATATTGTATAAGGAAATACCTTCAAAGCCAGGAAGAACAAGGTTCAAATCTCACATCTAACTGTGTGACCTTGGGCAAGTCATTGGTAGCAGGATTTTCCTTACTCAGGAGATTTCTGTATTAGTGAAATCACTGGTCCAGTCTCTCCTCCAGTCTGCCTTTAATTTATCAGGGAAGAAGTGGCAGGGTTTAAGAAACCATAGTTAAAGGTCATATTTGGGTTTAATTGGAGTAATTCTCCCAGGCTGGCCAACAATCAGCCAGCTGTTTCCTCTGCTGGTAATCCAGTTAAAGGGAATTAGTAAGGTGTCATGTTTTGGCTACATTAGAAAGGTTTGCTATTGGTGCACTATATTAACAATTTAAAATCTAGCTATTAGAAAAAAAATAGACATCGACCTTCCCAGTGTAAAATATAATGTGATAGAACTAATTTGTCTGGAACCAGGCTGCAGCAATCAAAAGGGGGGTGGGGTTGGGGAAGGGAAGAAAAAAACCCAAAAAACAAAAAACAACTAATATTAGAATCACAGGAAATGATTTCAAATTTAGCCTCTGTGACTTCCTGTGATAGTGTGATCTTGGGCAAGTCATTTCAACCCTATGGGTGTTAATTTTATCATCTATAAAAAATGAAAGGGTTAGACTATATGACCTCTAAGGTCCCTTCCAATGTTAAATCTATGGTAGTATGGTCATGTCTCAGTATCATTAGTACAACCCTCCATATACTGATTGAGATGCCAGTTTTGGAGACTTTGAGTATAACTGAATTGTATGAAATTTTCAAGGGGCTATATGCTAAGGCATACAAATTAGGGACACCAAAAGTTTAGAAATTTTTAATATGATAGTTGTAATAAAATGTATATATATATAAGCTGTTTTAAAATATACTAGAATATATATTTAGTTTCTCTTTAAAAAAAGATTAGTAAATACGCTTATACAATGAATCTAGATTTCTTTATAGCTTTTTTAGTAGTGACTATGCCTTAATTTCTTCATTTGTAAAACAGAATATCTGAATCTTCCTTCCCTCACTAGAATTTCTTGAAGATTAAGGAGGTAAAAATAGTTCACATCTTTTACAATTTTAAAAATATGCTCCCTATGTGACCTTGTACAACGCATTTCACTTCTCTCTAGGTCTTACTTTCCTCATCCCCAAAGTGATGAAGTTGCAGTAGATCCCATCTGATCTAAAAAACATTTATTATGCTTCTACTATGTTAAAAGCACTGTGGTTAGGGAATAACAGTTACAAAACTAAAAAGCAGATTCTAGCAATGGTTTTACTTCAGTGATATAAACTAAAAAAATGGCATATAATATATATGTATATAATATGTCCATACATATATATTATACACATGTACACACACACATACATATACACATATATGTACACGCACACATATACGAGGTGAGAAAGAGTACTAATAACCCAGGAGCACCTGGAAAAATATAGTGTGATAGATTGGGTTCATGATCTAGTCCTTTAAGGATGGTAGAGATTCTAAGAGATGTCACTGAGGAAGGAGTAATAATAATAATAATAATAATGATAATGATAAATTACATTGTGATTTGAAGCTTGCAAAGCACTTTATAAATATTTAATTTTATCCTCACAACAACCCTGAGAGGAAGGTGCTATTACTAGCTCCAATTTACAGATGAAAAAACTGAGGCAGACAACACTTAAGTGACTTGCCTAGTGACAGCCAGGCAGTGTCTGACCCCAGTGCTCCATCTTCTTCACCACCTACCCTGTTCTTTCTGGGGTGACATTCAAGTTCCCTTATCAGCTCTCAGTCTATGATCCAGTGATTTATAAGCGGCACATACTCCAATCCAACCCCCACTACATACTTTTTTTAAATAAAACACAAAATCAAAGTCCTTTCAGTTTTTCAATAAAATTTGACTTTTTACACACTGAAAACAGTAACAAAAGTGCTGATGTGCATGACTTAATTCATTTTCTACTAAAATATATATCTAGGTCACTCATCTTTAGATACTTTTTGATCTTTGTATCTCATTTATTCCTTGTATCTTTCTTGGATGTCACACTTTGAGCTGTATTTCTAATTGTGTTATTTTATATTATACCTGCTTGTCTCATCTCTCTTGGAGCACCGTCTTTAATAGACCCAGGCAGTATTTACCATAGTGGAAAGTATCACGTCACTGCATGTCATCTTTCTGTTTAAAAATTCCCTGTGGGTCAGTTTCTCCTATTTCATATTTATTTTCTACCAGCTTAGGAACTTGCATTTTTGTTTCTTTTAACAGCAAGGATGGGTCAACAATATACAATGAGGAAAATGACAAAGCAGGGGACATATGGGAATTGCCATTCACATTGCAGAAGGACCCAAGTGCTGCCAGACATTTCCATTTGCCCTGAAGCTAATTCTATGTGTGTTGTCTCCTCTATTTGAGAGTGTGAAGTTTTCAAGGGCAGGGATTCACTCTTTTTTCTCTTTGTATCACCAGTTCTTTTTTTCTTTTTTTTTCCTTTTTGGTGAGGAGATCGGGGTTAAGTGACTTGCGCAGGGTCACACGGCTAGTAAGTGTTAAGTGTCTGAGGTTGGATTTGAACTCAGGTCCTCCTGACTCCAAGGCCAGAGCTCTATTCACTGTTCCACCTAGCTGCCCCTTGTCTCATCAGTTCTTAGCACAGTACTTGGCAAATATCAAGTGCTTAATAAATGCATTTTCATTCCTCCATTTATTCATGAATTATTTAAAAGTAAATTATTTAAAACCTTTTAGTTTGCTACACAAACAACAAAATTTAGCATATAAGTTATTATTTTACTAAAATATAAATAGATAGAAATTGTAATGTTAAATAATGACTTTTTTAAAGCACATTCTCTGCTCGATCAACAACTGTTTACTAAACTAGGCTCTATGTGCCAAGCACTGTATCTTGGCCATAGAACAATTTCATTTAAAGCTAGAAGGGATCATGCAATCTAATACTAATGATTTTGTTGCTGTTCAGTTGTTTGAGTTGTGTCCAATTCTTCATAACCCCTTTTGGGGTTTTCTTGGCAAAGATGCTAGAATGGTTTGCCATTTCTTTCTCTAACTCATTTTACAGATGAGGAAACTGAAGCAAACAGGTTAAATGACTTGTCCAGGGTCACATAGCTAGTAAGGTGTCTGGGGCCAAATTTGAACTCATGAAGATGAGTCTTCCTGATCCAGGCCTGGCACTCTATCCACTGCATCACCTAACTGCCCTTATTTTACAGATGAGGAGACTGATGGTCAGAAAGGCATAATGATGCAATGGAAGGGATGCCAGATTTGGTATCAGAAGACGTGGGTTCAAATCCCAGATCTGTCCTTTCCTGCCCCAGGTCAAGTTACTTTAACTCTCCAGGTTTGAATTTGCTTATATGTAAAATGAAGGGATTAGACTAAAAGGCCTTTAAGACCTCTTCAATTTTAAAATTTATAATGATTTTAAGTTCTGCAACTGCTTGATGTGTTCAAGTTCATGCAAGAAGTGCCAGAATCAGGATTTGAACCCAGGTCTCCTAATCTCTAGTCTTCTTTCCACTGAAGATTCATTTGTCAAAGGTTTTCAAAGACACCATCAGCACAGGTTTCTTTCAATGTCCTCTACCTTGTGTAGCTATACTACTCTATAATATGAAATGCTGTTAACAGTGAAGGTGCAACGGCCCTGAAAGATACTGAAATTCCTTTTGAACCATGATGGAAGAATTCAGTTAACTCTTTGTAGTATTTTCAGGTTAACTGCAATTTATTATAAATTGCATCCTAAGCCAGTTGTCAGTGCTGTTATGGCATATGTGGTATATTAGTAACCCCAACTATGAAAATAAAGAAGATGCCTCAGATGTCAGAAATTCTGGATAACTACAAGTTTGTATAAATATCTTTGCAAATAACTTGTACCTACTGCATGCAATTCTGGCAGCTAGGTGGCACAATGGATAAAGCGCCAGGCCTGGAGTCAGGAAGACTCATCTCTTTCCAAGTTCAAATCTGCCTTCAAACACTTACTAGCTATGTGACCATGGGAAAGATACTTCACCCTGTTTGCCTCAGTTTCTTCTTCTATCAAATGAGCTGGAGAAGGAAATGGCAAACCACTCCGGTACCTTTGCTAAGGAAACCCCAAATGGGGTCGTGAACGGCTGGACACAACTTAAGACTCAAAAGACACACACACACACACACACACACACACACACACATACACACACACACACACAAACCACTGTGTACAATTAGTAGAAATAACATGCTTGATTCACATACTCTCTTATACGCAAAAGAGAATTACTGCAAGAACACACTTGAATTTGTTTGGTTTTGCTATGCTTCTAGATAAAAGAATAAATTTTGGCATTTTATTCAAGGTCAACGCTAGGTGTCCAATAAAAAATACCATGTTTTCTGACAGATCAGAATATTTATTTTCTCTATCAGCTTTGATTTTGAATGAATTATTCAATATGTCATAAAGTTATGCTGCTTTCTGTCTGATGGTTCTCTCCACCAAACAAGATCACTATCAATCAACAGCCTAGAGGGAAGTTCAGGAATTATTATGGTTGAAAAATACATTAACTTACAGTCAACCTGGTGAGGAGCCTCTTCAACACCAGCTAGGACAATCCTCAGACAAAAGATGTACAATCTGCCTCTATCATCCTGGAAGCTGTGACAGTTCGTTGAGATCTGTCCAAAGATGTTTTCCCTTGGCATAGCTTGTGGGAATAAAGGATTACCTTCACACCAGGATGCAGAATCACAGAAAGCCTTTAATGGGGAATGACTAATTATTCTACCAGAAAGTCTTTAGTGACCTTTTCCACTTCCAGACAGACTTGTCCCTAAGAAGCTCTACAAATGAGTTGCTTTGCTTTTCTAAATATTCCCCACAGATAATGATTAGAGTTATAACAATTATTTCATCTAGAAGGATTTTGCTTCTGTCTTCCTAAATTCCCCAATCTTTTCCACTTCATCTCAGGCCTTTATCTTCACATTGTATCCTTAATGGAAATGGAGATCAGTGCACCATACTCCTCAGAAGAAGTGTTCTTTCTACTTGAACCAGGTTATTTTACTCTGGGCTAAGCTTCTTCTCTATTATTAAAAAAACAAATGAAAAAAAAATCATTCAGCTACTTACAAGTCTCAGTAAACACCAGGCGGTGAGGCTTCATATATGAGGGATTTGATGGTTCACTTTTCAACAAGATTCATTCGTATCAAACAAACACAGTCTAAGCAATTCAAGTTTACTGAATGCTTCTCCATGATCCTTATTTTCAGAAACTTTATAACACTAGAATGTAAGCTTCTTAAGAGTAGACAATTTAATTTGTCATTGCATTCCCAGTGTCCTTGCTCAGAGCCTGGCACATAGCACGAGCATAATAAAGTTTTGTTGGATCAAATCAAACAGACACATTCTAAATACTCTTCATTGGATGCTTTTTTTACAGGCATATCTATTTATAAATTGGGAAGATCAATCAATAAGTAGACATTTATTAAGCATCTACTATGTGCCAGACACTCTGCTAAGCACTGGGGATACAAAAAGAGGCAAAAGAGAGTCTCAGTCCTCAAGGAACTTACAGTCTAATGGGGTAGACTTCATGAAAAAAAAAAATATATATATATATATATATATATATATATACAAAGTAAGCTAAATGCAGGATAAATAGGAAATAATTACAGAGGGAAGGGACTGGAATTAGGAGGGGTTGAAGAAACAATTTTCTGTCCATCTGTAGAGGACTGAAGAACTCTCAGGAATGTTGGATATACTGTGAGATGTGACAACTCTATTAGTTGGTTTCCCTTATTTTTTTTTCTTTGTTGACAGAGAGGGTTCAATTTGTTAGAGAATGCATATTGGGTAATGACTATGCTATAAGAAGCAAAAGGCACAAGTAAAACTTTAAAAATGAATTAATGGAGTGAATAAATGAGATAAAATCCCAGGGTTAAGCTTAGTACTTTTGTAATGGAAAAAATTTATATAATATATGTATGTGTGTGTGTATACATATATGTATGTATACAAACATAGATTGCATCAGGAATGTATACTAGGTCATGTGTATATGTCTATGGACATATATGTGTATGTGTGCATGCCAATATCTGATAAGACCCTACTTTGGTATCTTATAAAGATATGGTGGTACCCTGGGCTTATGAAGCTATGATGGTAGAGTACTAACTCTGGCAAATTCTATGAGGCTGGACCAGTTTGGAGTACAATCCCAGTGATGGACAGTATGTTTGCTGATCAAAGGCTAGCTTAGCTAAATCTCATTAGATGAATGGCCTCAGGTCAAGGAAAATCTCAAAGATCAACCTCCAAAGATCATTACCTATCAAAGTGGAAGAAAATACACTGACAAAATTACAGGTACTTGAAGAAGTAAATAGCGTGTATGTGTGTGTATACCTACAATGTTGTTATTATCATCACAAACATCGACATTTATAGCATGCTGAAAATTTTGCAAAGCACTTTACATTTTTTATCTTTTTAGATAACATTAATTCTGTGTGATAGGTGCTGTTTTTGTCCCCATTCTACAGATGAGGAATCTGAAATGGAGAGAGGTTCAGTAGCTTCTTAGGGCCATAAAGCTAGTAAATGGCAGGGATAGGATTCAAACCCAGCACTTCTTGACTACAAGTATAGCACTCTATTATACTACCTGGCTATCTTTAATATATATTTGTATACACACATACACACATACACACACACATCCTGTTGTATAAAATGTTAATAACATACTTCAGTTGGCTGTAAAAGGCCTGCAGGATATAAAACAATCTTGATGTAAGTAAAACTGAACTCCTAATATGCATTATCAGCACCAACATTAGATATATTCCATTTCTTATAAACATAAAGTAGAGGGGGAGTTATTAAATTTTGTTTGTCCTTAGACATTTTCCAAATATCCTTGCACTTCACCAATGGTGGATACTCATATTTTCAGTTGCTTAGTATCATAAGTACCTATATGACATGATAAAGAAAATGTGAATTAATTTATCATTTCGAAGGCTAGGAAATTAGTCATCTTCTAGGTGAGTTTAGTACCTTGGTTGACAGGAACATCCTGATATTTTAATGTTATGCCCCTACATCCCAATTATTTCATTTTTTTTCCAAGACCTCTTCTTGACCTGTTTTTTTTTGATGCTGATATTCTCAGGTGGCATTCCTGAGATAGGCAGTAATATGAGCTTTTAAATGGCACTGAATCCCAGAGCTTGACTCAGACATAAATGAATACTGATTCTCAGAGACAGAGTTTGTGACTTCCCTGTCACACAATTCATAAAAATACTAACTGCTTGGTCTATATGCCATTACGTGTCTTGTATTTGTACTTTCTAAAATGACTTATATTCCTTAATGCCATGGTATTAACAAAAATGTGTTGAATAACAAAAATACAACCTCAAACACCTCTGTATAGTTAATATTAGGGAGTTTCAATAGTACAATCTTCAACACCATATAGTCTAAATGGGTTTGAAGTTTGGTTTGGGAATTCCATTTTGAATTTGATTTTGTATGGATCATAGGCTCATCCACTTAGACCTTAGAGGTCATAGAAACAAATAGCTGTATTTGATAGATGAAGAAACAGAGACATAGAGCAGTTAAGTGACTTGCCCAGGATCACACATCTAGTAAGAATCTGAGGTGAGATGTGAAGCCAGTTCTTTCTGATTCAATGGCCTGCACACTAGCCACCATACTACATTGCGTCAGTGAATTCTTCTCTTGTTCTGGATGTCCACAAAGCCACATTAAGACAGTCTTTATTAAAAAAAGGAACTGAGCTCAACACCTCCTGCTTGCCCACTGATTCCAAATGATGGAGAATTGCTATTTGTCCTCATGATTATGCTGTGGATGGATGTTGTATGTGTCATCATTAATGGAATTTTAAGGAAATTGTCCTAACTGTTGAATTATGTCATTCCCCTTACCACAGTGAGCATTGGGAAAAGTATACTTAGAAGACTCAAATACAAATCTCATCTGTGCTGCTTACTACCAAGGAAATCTTGGGCAAGTAACTTAGCCTCCCTAGGTTTGTTTGCTCATGTATGATATGATGGATTGTGACTAAGTGATCTCTCCAACTTTCTAGGATACCGAGACATCATGACAAATCCACAACTAGCCCAATTCCTTGCACATATTTGCAGACTGATTGAATTAATTTTCCCTCATTTCTTGCAACTCTTACTCATTCTAAGTAGACTAAGAGAATATTTGCTTGAAGCAGATATAGATTTGTAACATCTATGATTATGATCATCTCTCCCCTACCAATACAAGAGAGGACTACTAGAAAAAAGACAGTGGCCACTTTATTTCATTTAAATCCTTTGTCGTTAAAAATAAACCCAACTAATCCCAGTCTACCTTCTTTTAAGTCCTGAAAGCAATTGGTTAATTCAAGGATAGGCAACATATGGAGAAGGACCCTGAGTCACAGATTTGGGAGTTAGAAGGGAGTTCAACAGCCATCTTGTCCAAAACTTGCCTCTGACCTTTGCTCCCTATTTCTCTGCCTCCTTTTTAATCTCCCTTTTAGTAAGCAGTTAATAAATACTTCATGATGGACTATGATCTATCTCCTTCATTCCATTTTCAGGACTACCGATACAATTCAAGCCTTGATGATCTCTAATCAGTACATCACAATAACTTTTAATTTAAAAAATATATATTTTAACATCACTAAAATCTTTTCCAGTATCCATTCTACTACCTTTCCCAAAGATCTATACCATATAGCAAATAGTATTTTCAAAGACAAAAAAGGAAAAATAAGAGAAAAATCAGCAAAACTACTCAATACATTAAAATATTCGGAAAATATGTGCAATGTAATGCACTCATGGACCTCCTACCTCTGCAAAGTGATAGAGTAGAGGGATATCTTCTCAAATCTCTTCTTTGGTGTCATGCTTATTCTTTATAATTTTACAACATTCACTTTTGATTTTTTTCATTGTTCTTTCAATTTACATTGTTACAGTCTTGGTGCATTCAATTTTTTTTTTTTTTAGTTCTGCTTGCTTCACTCTATATCAGTTCATACAAATATTTCCATATTTTCCTGTATTCATAAAACTCATCATTTTTTAAAAGCACAGTAAAATTCCATTACATTCATATCCTACAATTGTTTATCTATTTTGCAATTGATGAGCAACTACTTTATTTCTTATTGATATCACAAAAAAAAAGGCTTCTGTACATATTCTTGTGCATGGAGATTTTATTCTTATCAATACCTATCATGAGGTGTAAGCCAGGAAGAGGAATTTCTGGGTCAAAAAGTATGAAAATTTTAGCAACTTTATTTGCATAATTCCAAATTACCTTCTAAAATGTCTGTATTAATTCACAGCTCCACTAATAAGGTACCAGTGTGATTATCTTCCCACATTGACTTTGGCATTGACTATTCCTATCTTTTGTCTTTTTTTTTTCTTGTCAATTCACAAAAGTGAGAGGTAAAACCCTAGAGTTGTTTTGATTTGCACTTTTCTTATTATTAGTAATTTGGAGCAATACTTTATATTGTTGTTAGTAGTTTGCAATTCTTCTTTTGAGAAATATTTGTTCTTATTTTTTGACCACTTGTTCTACAATGGCCTTTTAATTAGCATTTTTTTCTGCTTCTAGTCTTTCTGCTCTCCAATTCTTCTTAAATATAGCTACTGAATTAATTAGTATTTTTAGAAGATGTGTCTGTCTAAGTAATTATTTTAGTAAAAAAAAAACTTCATTCGCTCACTATTGTCTTTAAGATAAAATGCAAATTCTTTAGACAGGTACTTAACGTGTGACTACAATCTACCTTTACAATCTTATTTCATATCATGACCCATTCTAGGTTTTATGCTCCAGGCAAAGTGATCTAACTCTTCCCCCAGACTCAGCATATCAACACACACACACACACACACACACACACACACACACACACACACACA
>NW_020954551.1:31421578-31440361 GCF_900497805.2 Vombatus ursinus | reverse complement strand
ACACACACACACACACACACACACACACACACACACACACACACACAATGACTTTGTATAGACTCTCAGCCCTAGAAACTGTATCCTCACTCTATCCTCACCTCAATATCTTAGAATTGCTGGCTTCCTTTTAAGGCAAGATTCAGATGTTACCTCCTTTAAGAAGTCTTTCCTAATCACCCCGGTTATTCTTGCTTGATAATTCCTTAAATTACTTTGTATTTCTCTATGTACATGTTAATATATCTTCCTCCCTTTCACTGTGGACATATCTTTCTCCCTTTCACTGACAGCCTCCCTTTCCCCAAGTGAAGGCATCTGCAACATAAGGAATGCTTTATTTTTGTCTTTGTATTCCCAACACCCAGCAAAGTCTTAAATCAGTGACTCTCGAAGCTTTTGCTCAGAGCAGAATTTTTTTTTTCCTGTGAGGAACTATAGTACACGGAATTAAGGATTCCCAGGTAGAAACCCCCATTCCTCAGGCTTTAGGATTCTTCTGCTTCTTTTATCTCCCCTCTCATACACCACCTTCTCTCCCCCAATCTCTCTTTTCTGTAATTACCCAGGACTTTTAGCAGAGATGGTGTTAGTGGCTATTGTGACCTTGTAGAGGCCAAATTAGGGAAAATGGGCAAGAAATTGCAGCTAGGAAGGTGGCTAGGAAATGGGGAAGTCTCAGGTTGCAGGCACTGCACAGTAGTGTGGATGGACTTGGTGGCCTACTTTTTGAGAGACACTGCCTTAATAACTATTGGTTGGATTGAAAGCAATTAAATGTCCACTTATGGCCCCTACAAACACAGAATTGTATTGAAATGAAAGCTATGGTAAGAATAAAAACAGTCCATTGAAGGGAATGAAAATTAACTGGAATGGGTTCAATGAGAAAGTCAATACTTCAAGCAAAAATACCAATATTTCCAAAAAAACACCATGTGGGAAAGCCAAACTATTTGTGAATAAAATGAAATAAATGACCATAATACATCTAGGGAAAAAATGACATTTCTTACTCTAGTAAAGCATTTGTAGTCATGGGTAGAAAATGTTGCAGTCTCTAATGGCATGTGTTCCAATACAGAGGGAAAGTCTTTCTAACCATAGAAGTCACAATATTGAAAGTGGATTAAAATGCAAAATGTAGTTGCAAATTGTTAATTAGACAATGCAGCTGGCTAAGTTATAACAAGGACAAGAGATGTTGCCCAAGGGATATTTGATAAATAAATGATTGTACTTATGATGATTACTATAATTACTGTACTGGACAGACATGCACATCTACCTCATTTGTGCGACAGTGGAATTATCAGTGTCATTCATACTAGGGTTGTAAACTCAATACTTTTGGATTAAGAAAAGTTATGTGTATGTACATATATGCATATTATAGATGAATATATTTATATCTGTAATATGTATACTAATATGTATGTATAATATAATATGTATACATATATATGCAGGTATATATAGATATATAGATATATGCATATGCATATGTAGGTTTTTTATATATACAGACATATAGATATATACACATACACAGATATATATACACATACAAATATACATACACAGGTATATACATACATATATTTTATATATACACAGATACAAACATACACATACATATACACATATATACATACATATGTGTATGTATATACATATATACATACATACATACACATAGATATAGATATGGATCAGCTGAAAAATCTGGAGTTGTTTTGCCTACAGATGAAAAGGCTCAAAAGAACAGAATATCTCTCTTCAGTTACTTGAAGAACTGTCACATGGAGAAGGGATTCAATTTATTCTGTGTGGCACAAAAAGACGGCACAATGGATGAAATTTGCAAAGAAGCAGACTTATAGTCAATATAAGGGAGGGGAGCATTCCTAATAATTAGAAGTACTAAAGTAATGAAACTTCCTGGGGAAGTAGAGACCCAAGGTCAGCAATGCTATAGGGAATATTCTTAGACAGAAAGGCTTCTAAGGTCAATTTCACCTCTGAAATTCTACAATTCTGTATGTCCATATATCCTTGCCAATGTCCAGAAAACCTAACAGATCTTCTCCGACCGGAGAATTCCCTAATTCTCTCAGAGATAGATATATATATATATATATATATATATATATATATATATATATATATGGATATGTATACATATATGTATGTGTGTATATGTATGGAGAGAGAAAATTATTTTAAAAACAACTTTAAAGAGAAACCTAAGAATGAATATAACCATAATTTTGTGAGTTCATAAAATTGACTTAGCAGACTGTACTCTTTGATTACTGTGGCATTTAAATGTAGCACATTATTAAGTTGAAAATTATGTTCGTAAACATGGAAAGTTTATTTTCATTCCCAAAGACGAGCTGTCTGCCTTCATCACCTTTCCATCTTGCATGGCTTCATCTGACAACTAATTAATTTTCTTGGCAAGGTATATTTTTTCTTAAACTGTTCCACTACGTTTTCCCAAAATATATTGTTTAATAGTACACTATGTGTTTCAGGTTACAGCAGAGAAAAAAGAGCTCACCAGAAAAATCTCAGAGGTATAAAGATCATCAAATGTCACGAGTACAAGAGACCTTTGAGAACATTCAGTCTAATCTCATTTTACAGAGAACTGAGGCCAAGAGAGAAGGAAGTACCATCTAGCTAGGCTGGCTGCTAAAAGTTTCCTCCATAGCATGCCTATGCATTATTGGCTTCCTAAACTAAATGAATCACTTCCGCTCACACTGGGAAAGGGAAATATAGGCACTTTTCTCCTGTCTTTGCTCTTTCTCCTCTGCTCTATCAGTCTCCAAACTTCCTGGGCTTGTCCAGCTATCACCTCATTTCAAGTCTGGGGTTGATTTTTGGGTAGAGAAATGAGCAAATATTCCAAATCCCAGACTTCTCAATAAAAGTCCAGTCTATTGTCCCCAACATACACTTCCACCCACTACCAAATACACACACACACACACACACGTGTGTATGTATATATGTGTATATATATATATACACTATCTACCTATCCACCCTCAAGTTATTGAACACCCATTTTACAGATGAAGAAAGTGAGCCTCAGAGAGATTAAGAGACTTGGATTTGCACAGGGTCATATGGCTGATCAGTATCTGAAGCCGATTTTGAATTGATATCTCCTCTGACTGCAAGTCTAGAACTTTTTTTCACTACCACACACTTTTCAGAAGTATTTTTCCTGTGTCCTCATATAAGACTAAACTGAGTATTTTGGTTGAAATAATTTATTTGTTAACTACTTAATTCATTCAAAACTTTTTAATTCCTCGAGTGATGGAGCATCGGACTTGGAGGTAGGAACACCTGAGTTTGAATACTACCTCAGATATTTATTAGCTGTGTGATTCCAAGCAAGTCATTTTGCCTATCCAGGATTGTTTTTTCAAGTATAAAATGAGATGTTTGGACTTAATGAGCTCTAGGAACCCTTCCAGATCTTACACTATGCTATGATTTTAAAGAGGCTGCTAGGTGGCTCAGTGGATAGAACGCTGGGCCTGGAGTCAGGAAAATCAGACGCTTAGTAGCTGTGTGACCCTGGACAAATCAGTTAACCTCTGTTTGCCTTAATACATTGGCAAAGGAAATGGCAAACCACTCCAGTACTTTTGTCAAGAAAACTCCATGGACAGTACGGTCCACGGGGTCACGAAGAGTCAGACAGGGGTGAATAACAAGATCGATATTCTGCAAAGGACCCACTGGCAGAAAACTAATAGATTGTCTTTCCTTACACATTCCTTTCTGGACCTCATGGCCTGGATATTTTTCCAGGACATGCTGAAATGATCCCAATCTGTAATTACCCAGACTTTGAGAATGTAAGTGACCCAATGATAATAGGAAGGCTGGTCACAAAGCCTTCCCTCAAAGTCAAATGAATATTCATTTCCAGAGCAGGGATAGGGATGGGAAAAAAGGCTAGAATGAAACTACTCCTAAATTAAGTAGTCTTATTTTCAGTCCATTTGTGGCTTCTTCCCTGAGCTAGCTGTGCATCTTCATGTAAATCATGCAACCTCTCTGGGACTCCACTGCCTCATCTCTGAAGTGAATGTGTTAAACAAAATGAGCTTTAATGCCCGGTCTACAAGCACAAAGGTTCCAGGTGTCCAGAGTTACTCTCTCAGGCAAGGGAGAGCTACTTTGCATGACTATCTGCTGAACAAAACAACCCTTCCTCATTCAGAGCTCAGGCTTGTGTACATCTTTCCTGAAGGGCTAATGAGAAGTATGTAAATAACTCTTCCTCTTTCATTTCTCCTAGGCACCATCCTCCTCAATTACAGAATCGGAATGTTGCCAGTTCAGCCTGAGTTCTAGAAATTCATAGCTCCAGTCCAGCAAAACAGGCATTAAAAAGTCTATAAATAATCATCTTATTCCCACATCTCCACAACAGCAAAGGAGCATGGGACTGAAAACAAACAAATTGGCAGTTCACAGACAACTAAAATGAGAATTGAATTTTGGGACTTGGATGGTGTTCTTGGAAGAGGAAACATAAAAAGATATTTGCAGAAGGATCCAAAGGACCTCTTCCCCACCCCATTTTAAACAGTAGGTTTAATTCTCATTTCATCAGGAAGGAAAAAGGATTGTGGACTTGCATCTCCTTTTGTCTCTCAACTTGAGACAGGAAGATGATCGCATCTTTTGGGTCCCTGAACTGCAGGACCCTGTCATTTGTCAGGAGCTGACTTATGCCCTATAAACAGCCTACACTATGGAGTCTGCATGGGTTGAATGAAGAAGATTCTACCTCCTTCCTCAAAGCATGCCATTAAAAAAAAGTAGAAGCAGAGTCAGATTGGGGATGAAATAAGGAGATAGTGTTCATGAATTTTCATTATACCACTTGCTGCAAACTTCTTAAGACTCTCTGGCTTTCACTGGCAAAAATGGAAATTGAGTGGATACATATCAGAGAAGACTTCGAATTTTCTGAAGCCATTCTTAGAAAAGAGAGCCAGCAAGGCCCGACTGGGGTGGGGAACCTGCGGCCTGGAGGCCACATGTGGCCTCCTAGGTCCTTGGGTGTGGCCTATTGACTGAGTCCAGGTTTTACAGAACAAATCCTTTTATTAGCGTGATTTATTCTGTGAAGTTTGGATTCAGTCAAAAGGCCACACTTGAGGACCTAGAGGGCCATATGTGGCCTGGAGGCTGCGGGTTTCTCACCACTGGTAGATGCAGTGCTACACCTGGGGACTGGGGTAGCTGGGTTCAAGTCTTACTTCTGATGCATACCCGCTGCATTCCTCTGGACAGGTTCCCTAACCTCACCATGCTTTAGTCAACTAACTAAGGCTAAAATTTGCAAAGAAGTTGCCAACCTGCACTGGTAGGGGGAGTTCGCTTATTTGAAAGTTCTCTATAGCAACAAAATCATAGCTTTATTACTTATCCCTATTCTTAGAATGACTTTAGCTTGTCACCTGTTAATGTGAATTAAATACAATTAAAAACACAGTGTGGTTTTTAACATTTGGAATACCCTGTATAATTCTGCATAGACAGTATCCTAGGAACTAGCATATTTCATATGATCATAGATATAGAGCTAAAAGTGAGCTTGAAGGTCAGCTAGTCCAGTCACCTCATTTAATCCCAAGGAACAAACAGTGATTTGTTCAAGTTCACTTAGGTTGTATCAGTATTTGAACCAAAGTCCTTTGACTCTAGCAAGGTTCAGTCCACTGTACCATGGCTGCAAACCTTGATGTAAAGCTTATCAAAGCATTTTACAACTTTATAGATGGAAGGGACCCTGGAGACCATGTAGTTCATTTTAAAGAGCAGGAAACTGAGGCCCAGTTGTGATGAACTAACAACTCCTATATCACACAGAAATTAGTAATAGGAGCAGGAGTAGAACCCAAGTCTAATAATTTTAGTGATTTAAATTTTTTTCTTTTTCTTTTTTTTTTAGGCAATTGGGGTTAAGTGACTTGCCCAGGGTCACACAGCTACTAAGTGTCAAGTGTTTGGTCTGAGGCCGGATTTGAACTCAGGTCCTCCTGACTTCAGGGCCGGTTAGTGATTTAATTTTGAGAGGCCTACAAATCCTATCAAAATAAAATCACTAAATTTTTTGGAAGATGCCACAAATTTCTTATATAGAATGACAGGTTTACCTCTGTTACCCTCTGAAATGAGTTGCTTTAAAAATATCAATCTTTGAGGCACAATAAAAACAGAAAATTAGAGAAAAAAAAGTAGAGCTCACTCTAGAGAAAAATAAACCCTGATTAGCACCCTCTATGTTATAACATCCTTAGACTATTCATTAAGTTTCATATTTTTCTTGTCCTGGAAAAAGGGTAAGCTTATAGATCTGCCCTCCCACACCCTATATGACTCCCCTTTAGCTAACAGGCTGAATATGCGCTCATCACGCTCGACACCAAATAATGTAGGAAGGGATAGAAAAACAAATAATTCATCCTATAATTAAGTCCTCAGCTATTCCATTTGGAGCCCAAGATAATAGCATACTATAATTATTATAAAAACAACAATCTGTTATCACTATCGGTTAAAAAATGAATCCATATTAGTTTAGAATTTATCTTCTTGTCAAAATAGCTCTCCAGAATTGTTTAAACTAACAATAAAATTACTTTTATCTAGTTTGAGAGACTAGAACATCTACATCTACCTGTTTAGGGAGAAGAATTAACATAATCTTTTTTGACTTTAACCTTCATCACCAGTCACTGGTTATATGGGTGTGTGTGTGTGTGTGTGTGTGTGTGTGTGTGTTTAATTTAAACAGATAGAGTATTCAGTTATCACCAGAGTCAAATTATTCTCATTAATGAGTGGGGTAGGGAGTGCTGCAATATTTAATGACTATGTGGAGAGCGGGCCTCACTCAGCTTAATCATTTTTCTCTGTAACCTATACTGACATAGATGATTTCATTAAAATCCACGATCAACGGCAGAAAAAAGAAAAGTACCTTTTCAAAAATTGTGAGAAGCTGTTTTATTTCATAATGAGACACTTGGACCTCTGGCAGTGTTCCTTGATTAAAACAAAAATAATAATGGTTCACACCACTGTCACACCTTATAGTTTATGTAGTAACTTTCTCACTACAACTCCATTTTGCAGATGAGGAAATTCAGGTTCAGAGAAGTGTGGACCGCTCCAGGTCACATGCATGGGAAACGCTGGATGTAAGCCTTAAACCCAAGTATGCTTTAAGCTATTCTGCTATAAAGCAAACATACAGACATGCACACACAGACGCACACAGAGACACATAGAGAATTGGACAACTGCTTCAATCGATATATCCTTGAAGTGCTTTAGAGTTTCTGTAAACCTTCAGGATCACTAAGATTAAAGACTTATAGGTGTGCATGAAGGGTCTTTGAATTCATACATATAGCCTCCTTACTGCTGGAATCAATGTCTAAGAGACCATTTTCCTGATCACTACAACTTTTCTCTGGTTATTTAATTGTTAAAAAAACAAAAAAAGAAGAAGAAGAGAGAGACATCTGAAGTATATGCCAAACATAGAAAAGGCACACAAGTGCAAAAGCATTATTTGAATTAAAATAAAAATAGCTAAATTCCCAGACCCAATAACATTATAGATCTTTGCAGCTCTTCTCCTCCAAAGGTTCAAATTGGTTTCCTATGCAGTGTTCCAAATTCTCCTAGTGAACAAACTAATCTCCCTAGGAAAAAGGAAGGTATTTGAGAAGCTATTTAAACTCTTTCCTTCAAACCACTTGGGCATTCTTTCACAAATTGGCACAGAAAGTCCCTAACATAGAAATCAAGCTATGTTGCAATTTTTTTTTTGGAAGTCAGTTGTTTAAAACTACAAAGTATTTTCCTAAAAAAAAAAATCTTATAAGCGGGTATTGGGTTCCACAAATGCCTATTTAAGCCTTAACATAAATATAATAATATCATATATAAATAAGACAATATGGTTATAATATTAGTCATTAGAAAAACTGTGAATGAGAAATCATTTTTATGGTGTATACAAATGCTTTAGAAAAAAATAACAGGTTTAAGTAGAGGAATATGAGGAGGTAGGAGGAAACATTTGTAGAGATTTGAAGGGGTCTTCTGGGTGTTTTTTTTTAAGAGTCTTATAAATAGCAAGGCAGCATGGTGTAGTGGACAGAGCATTGGATTCAGAGACAGGAATACCTAGGTTCAAAGGCTACCTCAGAAAATGAGTAGCTGTGTGCCGTTGGGCAACTCACTTAAACTCTATGTCTCAGTTGTTCCCCTTGTAATATAAGGGGTTGGGATTGATGACCTCTAAGGTAATTTCAGCTCTAAATTTATGGAAATGGAAAATGATCCCAAGACAGAATTTTGATGATGGTTAACAACAAATGACGATTATAGATATCCCTAGTCTATATGCTAGGTGATCTTGTATATTTTGCATCAGCATTCCCTTTGGCCTGCCCCTTCTGACACCCCTTTCTGTCAGCGGAAGTAAGTCCATCAGTAGAAGAGTCACAGTGCATAACAGCACACTAAAAATTCCACATAGGCATATTTATGACAATCATAACAAATACAGAATGTTATAGCTCACATTTGTATACAGTGCTTTATGGTTTTCAGGTTGTATGGCTTGTCCTTCTTTCTTGAAGAGGACCATGACACCAGGGAGATGATGTCATGACATGCAATTGATTTTGACTTGAGTGAGAGAGGGCTGTGCAAAGGCACCAGCCTCACTTTCTCCTCCATAGCCATCTAGTGGCCAGATATCGATAAGGATGACTGGAGATGGTCCAGGATGCAGTGGGAGACTATGGCCCTTTGAAGCTAAGGTCCTTTCAGGTTCTCACTTTGAGTGAGCGACACCCATTCAGTGAAGAGGCCTCTTTAAGCAGTGAATCAAGAGGGGCAGCTA
Organism: Vombatus ursinus; assembly: GCF_900497805.2. Taxonomy (NCBI): domain Eukaryota; kingdom Metazoa; phylum Chordata; class Mammalia; order Diprotodontia; family Vombatidae; genus Vombatus; species Vombatus ursinus. Next base: position 31,431,393 of record NW_020954551.1, on the reverse strand, counting down.
GGTGGTGCAGTGGATAGAGCACTGGCCTTTGAGTCAAGAGGACTGAAATTCAAATCTCGCCTCAGACACATGATACTCACTAGCTGTGTGACCCTGGGCAAGTCACTTCCCCAACTGCCTCACCAAAAAAAAAAAAAATGAGTCGAGGGATGGTTCCTTTAATTAAAAAAAATAATCAAACTGGGAGGAGAAGACCCTCAGGGTTGCTGGCCAAAAGAGAAACACTTTACTATTTACATTCACTCTGAGCCTGGAGGGCTGCTATTTACAAGAGAAGGGGAAAAAGAGAAAGATATCCTCCTAAAATAAGGGCTGAAAAAGTTGGAAAAACAAAAGGAAGAAAAGAGTTAATACCCATTTGTCTATTTTTGAGGGCTAAATGGAAATTTTGTGGACTAAAGTGGAAATAATTGAACTGTGGGTAGTGGAAAACTAAGCAAGAGGAGAAACACAATATGCACAATTCCCCTGAGGGAAAAGAAAGGAGGTGGTAGGGTAGAAACATGGGATTATATGTTTGTTTCATCATGACAGCCACCAGATGGTGTGATTAGCTCAGGACAACTTTGCTGGTATGTTGGTATATGTTCACGGGGGAGGGGAAAGGTGGAGAGAATGACAGAGGAGGAGAACAGAATAATTTTTGGTTGATGGGAGAAGAGAGATGGATTATATAACTAGGTATTTGGATATAAAGGATGTTTACAAGGCAGGTAATGCTCATTCTAGTCACTCTTAAGAATGACTGCCTACACTTCAGTCTACTAAACATGGGTGAGAGGGAGGGAAGAGTAGCAAATGAGGACAATTTTAGGATTTTCTGAATGTCCCAAACAATTAAGGGAAAAAAAAAATTAGTTTTGTGGTGCTGATTTGGGGAAAGTTATATACACTAATCTAAATTACCACTTTCTTTTTGGTAGTTTACAATTGCTGCCAAAATTCACATTATTCTGGCTGTCTGGGGAAGTTTTCTGCCAAATTGTTTATTGAGACATCCTTAGGAAATGCAAAGGCTATTTTCTATCAGCACATCCTTTTGTTTTAAAACTGTACACTATACTCTCACAGACCACAGTGTATGTTTCATTTGACCATACACAGTAAAGAAAAGGTTGATATACTAAACAGCTTTGGAACTCTTCCAAGGAGAGATTAAATCAGGAAAGTTCTACCCCATGATAAACTGAACAGATAGATTGGGACAGATAGTTTTCTTTTTTCGTTAGTTTTATTCCCCCATCTTTCTAAACCAGTGAAGCAAGTGTGACCTTGGGTGAGTCATTTCAACTCTCTCGGCTTTCATTTCCTCAACTGAATAATGGGGATAATAATAACACCTACTTCCCAGTGTGATCATGAGGATAATATAAAATAACATTTGAAAAGTGCCTTGCTAATCTTAAAAGGCTACATAAGTATTATTATGATTACTATTATTTTTATTGCTTTGACTGCTGCTAGTACTCCCTAAATATGGTGCCCTAAAGAAAAGCACTGCTCACTTCTTCCTTGTAATGGTTCTAGGGCTTTGAGTCTCAATGTCTCTCTCCATCTTCGCACAGAATTTGATTTGAAAAGTTGACTCCAGGGCTCACATCAAGTTGCTTCACTCAGCTTTGTTTTGTGATTCTTGCCCCAGACTCCAAAATAGCTAGTTATAGATTAGATAAAAAGACTTAAAAAAAAAAAAAAAACTTATTTTGGGATGAATGAATGAAGGGGGGAAAACTTAATTTTTTTTTATTATATTCCAGGTGCTGTGCTAAGCACTACATATAAAAATATATAATACATGCATTCATGATATGTGTCTCTACACTGTAACTCTTCACAGTTCTCATACAGCATGTGTGGATACCTATTCACTCTCTGGGCTGGTTCACTCAACCCAACCTGCCTTCTCTAATGCTAAGCAAAGTACCTTGCCCATAGGAGGCACTTTATACATGGTTTAGAAAGATGGGGGAATAAAAATTTATATGTGACAGGATGAAGCTGAGACCACATGGGAGCTAACTTATCTCATAAATTTAAGCGTGGGTGAGAAAAAGGGGCATAGATGTGTGGGGTAGGGCATGTGAATAGAAAAGAATAGAAGAGATGGTGATTTGTCCAGATAGAGAACAGTGAGTACCAACAAATAAACAAATAGCAAAAGGCAGCTTCATGGGGTATAGATATTCTTGGCTAGATCAATGATTTCTAAGCTTACAATTCAGAATTGTGAGTTACCATAGGTCCATGTATTTCCTCCCTTATGTGTTGTTTTGTCAGGTTTCTCTAACTGTATGCCTACTCTCCCCCAAATACGTTGAGTGCTTTGGTGGGAGACTGTGAACCAGGCTTATGTATAGATTATAATAAATGTTTTCCTGACTCCAGATCCAGCTCTCTAACCATTACACCAACTAGATGGCTTTAGAAAGTTTCAGCAATATAGAAATAATACAGCTTAATAGCTAGTGAATAATAATATTTAGTTAAAATATGGAGGCATTAGATAATGGCTGGGATGGGCTCCTTCCCTACCCAACTTGGTTACCTCTACTCCTAAACTGGTGATACTTACCTTGAGTGAAAATATTCCTTGTTATAGCTCTGCAACTCCCTATGAAAGAAGGGTCCTAGCACAAAGCCTGTTCTGCCATTATAGTGCCACATTTGCATTCTGTTCAGTTCCATGATCATATTTATCTTCAGTTTTCTTTATGATCATAGCCATACATCCTCTCCCAAGAACTAAGAGTAAAGAAAGAAATGCAACCTAATTTCCATTGTGCTAAAAATCCTGGAGAGTACCTGACAATGAATGAGAAGACATACCTTTTGCCTAGAAATATAGTAAGACACTTACAGGAACCATCAAGAAATTTGAGATAGAATCTGACAGTTCCAGCCTTACCATAGTAAATGCTCTGAAAATCTGCTGCACTCAACATGAAGTCAACCCATTTGAAGAAGGGGTAGGGGGGCAAAGAGAAAATAACTAGAATAACAGATGTGAAGTTTGTACTCTGCATTGACCAAAGGGATTTTTATTTTAATCATTTGTACATTGAGAAGAGAACTTGTTTATCATTTAGAATATTGAGAAACAAGGGAGCAAAACTTACGACCTTAAGATTAACCTTTTCAAAGACTTGCCTGAAATAATGAAAAGTGAAATGAGCAGAACCAAGAAAACATTACACACACACACACACACACACACACACACACACATATATGAAGTAACAACAATACTGTTTGAAGAGTAAATGTGAATGACTAAGCTACTCTGAGTTATGTGAATATTCAAATCAACTACAAAGGACCTATGAAGGAAGACGCTATCCACTTCCAGAGAAAGAACAGATATATGGAACCATGTATTGTATGGCTTCACATATATATCTGTGTCAAATGTTGGGCTTCTCTAGTGCAGCCTGGAAAGGAGGGAGGGAAACAGTTTGGAACTCAAATGTAAAAAAAAAAAAAATAAAAAACAAAAACAAAAAGAGATAAATCCTTTCACTTGTTTATGAGAGCTTAGTTTCAGACATACTTGGATTTAAAACACCACACACTCTTCTGCCAATGACAAAACAAAATACCCTATTTATTTAAGGAATGGGTGTGATAAATTCTATCTCGATGGGTTCCCAAATAGCAGGAGGCTTTGAACACCAAAAAGGAAATTGGGGTCAGATTCAGGAAGATTCCCACTCGCAGAGGCTAAGCACCAAGGCACACAGCACAATCATAAACAGGCCCACAAGATGGAAGGGGCTGCACCTTCTTTGATTGCTGTACTCCAGAAGCCAAATTTAAATGTCCATGTCATATGAACTGTGGCTTATAGGGCCTGACTTTCTGGTTTAGCTTCAGTGGTTTTAATAAGATGAGCGATGAAATGTCATATGTAAACAGGAAAAAGTGGAGACCACATAGGAGCTAAATTATTCCATAATACATTTAAGGGTGGATGACAAAAGGAATCATAGGTGTGTGGGGTAGGGCATGATATGGGAAGTAGTATAGTTTAAGGTAACATATTTGAAGGTAGAAGGTATCATCTAGTCCTTACCCCTCTTTTTAGAGGAAGGGAAATTAAGGTTCAGGGGCACTATCCAAGGTCACATGCATCAGAAATGTGATTTGAACCCAGGTTCTCTGACTCCAGAATCAGTGCTCTTTCTACCACACCAGGACACCTCCATGTTGGGTTCTATTTTGCTGAACCTTAAATTTATCTATTTAATGGGAAATAATAGCATATGTTCATAGGTTTACATAGGGCTCCTGGGTAGCGCAGTGCCGGGCCTGAAGTCAGGAAGATTCATCTTCCTGAGTTCAAATCTGGCCTCAGACACTTACTAGCTGTGTGATCCTGGGCAAGTCACTGAACCCTGTTTGCCTCAGTTTCCTCATCTATAAAATGAACTGGAGAAGGAAATGGCAAAACCACTCCAGTATCTTTGCCAAGAAAACCCCAGATGGGGTTTGAAGAGTTGGACGTGACTGAAATAACTCAACATCAAATAGATGTACAATTGGAAGGAGCCCTAGAGATCATCTAATACCAAATCCTCATTTACAGATGAAGAAATTGATGCCTGTAGAAGTTAAATAACTTGTAGAAGATCACAGGTAGAATAATTATGCCACATTCCTTGCCCTCTCACAGGATTATTGTGAGGATTAAGTGAGATAATGCATAAGAAGCTGTTTTAGAATTGTCCTGTCAATTCCCTATACAAATGTAAAGCAAAGTTTCATTCTCTAAGAGACAGAAGAAGCCTCTCTTCCTTGTTGATGAAAAAAAACCACTCTGGCCATAGTCACTACAGTTAAATATTCTTAAAATGTGGTACCTGGTTTGAAGCCCTGCACAGAGGCAGACTAACTTCATTAGTTCAAAGTGGGGGAGAAGAGGATAGAAAGTAATTGATATGAATAAAAAACCCAGTATTTAAGGGTATCCAAGAACCAGAAGTTCACAACGAGTCAACAGTGTGATATGGGCAGGAAAAGGGCAACTGTGTCAGTCATTGCTGAAAAAGGCAAAGTGTTCAGGAAATAGTCCTATTATACTATGCCTTTGCCAAACTACATGAGGATTATTATAGTTGGCCCTGGGGTCCACAATTTGGTAATGAGATTGATAAATTGTAGTACATTCAGAAGAGGTCAACTGAGATGGCAAATGACCTCAAGATCATGTCATATGAAGACAAGTTAAAGAGTTGGAGAGAAGGGAGGGGAAAAAGTATTTGTTAGGTAACTCCTATTTGACAAATATTGTGCTAAGTGCTTTACAAATATAGAGAAGTGGGGTTATTTTTTTCTTAAAGAAGAGAAGTCTTCATGGGACGGGGGAATTCATATGAGGAAACAAGAATTATTTTCAAGTATTTGAAGGGCTGTTACATAGAAGAGAGACTGTACTTTTTCTGATTGGCTCCAGGGGAGAGAACTAAGACCAATGGGTAGAAGACACAGAGAGAAATTTAGTCTTGTGGCAAACGAAACCAAACAAAAACAACTAGAGCTGTCCAAAAGTGGTATGGGCAGCTTTGAGAGGATTTAGGGACTGTCTCACTGGAAGTCTTCAAAAAAAAAACAAACCAAACTGAACGGCCACTTGCCAAATATGTGGTAGGGCAGATTTTTGTTCAGGTGTGGATTATAGTGGGCCAGTAGTGTCAAACTCAAATAGGATACACATAGGTTGCATATTGACTTAGGAATCCATAAATTGATGCTATCTATGTTGTATTTTTATTTATTTCATTTCATTTATTTATTTAGTTAAACATTTCCCAACTGTGTTTTAATCTAGCTAACCTCAGGAATCGTGTCCATAGAAGCCACAAGCTGGTGACCCCATTGGACTAGATGATGCTTGATGCTTCCTCCTTCAAAATTCTGTGATTCTCTCAAGGAGCTAGCTTTGGAGTAATTGGAGAGTGTTAGCTATAGGGAGCCATTGGTGATTATGGAGGAGAAGGGTGACATGGTCAGTCCTGCACTGTAGGAAAATTGCTATGGCAGTCAAATGGAGGATAGAAAGGAGTAGAGAGAGACTCAGGAAAGGGAGACCAATTTTTAGCCAAGGTATGAAGTGATGAGGACCTGCATCAAGGTAGCAGCTGTGTGAGTGGCAAGAAGGGGATATATACAAGAAATCATATAAATATGGAAATGAAAAGACTCGGCAACAGATTGGATATGTGAATGCATTATGATAGGGGAATCAAAGATGATATTGAGATTTCAAGCCTGGGTGACTAGAATAGTCGTAACTTTAAAAGTAGTAGGGAAGTTCTATAAAAGGAGAGAGTTTGGAGGAAGATAATGAGTAGATTTTAGATGTGTTCAGTTTGAGATGTCTACAGACTAGTTCCAGTTCAGGATATCTAAAACACAGTTGATGATATAAGATTGGATCTCAGTAGAAAGGTTACAGCTGAACATATTTGTACATGAAATATGTGCTTATCTGTATCTACATACATATGTATCTGTGTATATCTACATACATTTGTATATGTTTGTATAAACATATGCATATGCACATATATCTATATCACCCGTACCTGGGAATTGTCTGCATAGAAATCATAATTAAATCATGGGAGCTGCTGGGATCAGCAAGCAAGATAATACAAATGGAGAGAGAAGAGGATTCAGAAGAGACTTTTTTTGTTCTTGTAATTTTTATTTCATATATTCTTTTTAAAATATTTATTCATTTTTAGTTTTCAACATTCACTTCTATAATATTTTGAGTTTTAAAATTTTTTCCCTCCCTACCTTGTCCCCTCCCCAAGACAGCATGCAATCTGATATAGGCTATACATGTACAATCATATTAAATATTTTGGCTATATCTGTACAATTATATTAAACATATTTCTACACTAGCCATGTTGTGAAAGAAGAATCAGAAAAAAGAGAAAAACCATGAGAAAGAAAAAAAGAAAAACAAAAAGGAGAGAAAATAGCATGCTTCAATCTACATTAGACTCCATAGTTCTTTCTCTGGATGTGGATAGAATTTTCCATCACGAGTCTTTTGGAATTGTCTTAGATCCTTGCATTGCTAAGAAGAGCTAAATCTATCAAAGTTGGTCATCACACAATGTTGTCGTTACTGTGTACAATGTTCTTCTCCTAGTTCTGCTCATTTCACTCAGCATCAGTTCATGTAAGTCCTCCCACGTTTTACTGAAATCTGCTTGTTCATCATTTCTTATGGAACAATAGTATTCCATTACATTCATATACCACATCTTGTTCAGCCATTCCCCAATTGATGGACATCTCCTCAAATTTCCAATTCTTTGCCACCACAAAAAGAGCTACTATAAATATGTTTGTACATGTGGGTCCTTTTCTCTTTTTTATGATCTCTTTGGGATACAGACCTCGTAATGGTATTGCTGGATTAAAGGGTATGCATATGCTCTTCGGGCATACTTCCAAATTCTCCAGAATTGTTGGAACAGTTCACAACTGCACCAACAATGCATTAATGTTCCAATTCACCTACATCTTCTCCAACATTTATCCTTTTCCTGTTTTGTCATGTTAACCAATCTGAAAGGTGTGATGTGATACCTCAGAGTTGTTTTAATTTCTATTTCTCTAATTAATAGTGAACTAAATAATTTCTTCATCCAAAAACTGCCTCAGAACAGACTCTTTTTTTTTTTTTTTTTTTTTTTTTAGTTAGGCAATGGGGATATAATACTTACCTGCCCAGACACAGTTAGTAAGTATTATGTGTCTGAGGCTGGATTTGAACTCAGGTCCTCCTGAATTCAGGGCCGGTGCTCTATCCACTGCACCACCTAGCTGCCCCAGAACAGAGACTCTTAAGGTAAAAGTCACAATTGTTGGGCATTGCTTGAATAAAGGAGATTAAGATAAGAGTTAGAAAAATCTAGGAAAGAAAGAGTAGACAGGTGAAGAGTGTGATTAACAGTAGTAAACGCTGCAGAAAGATCACAAAATGTAAGGAATGAGTAGAGATCATTAGATTTGGTCAATTAAGAGAACATTGACTTTGCAGACAGCAATTTCAAAAGAATGATGAAACTCAAAATCAGATTACAGAAGGTTTAAATGAGACTAAGGAAAGAGAAAATGGAAACAGTATGTGAATATGGCTTTCTCAAGAAGTTTAGTTAAGAAGGGGAAGAGAGATACAGAATGGAAGCTAGTAGGGAGATATAATAGATTTCCAAATAATTTCCATTTAAAAACTGTCTGAAATGTCCAGATGATTGAGAAAAAGAGGATGATCAGCTCCTCATGTCTCCATTGCCCTAAGATGATGAACTCAGGGGAACCCTTTCAAAAGAACATGAAGTAAATTACCAAGTTAACAATATTCAGTAAAAAAAAAAAAAGATTCCAAAGGAATAAAAAAATTAGATTCTTCAATTTCAGCATCTATTAATACCCCAGGAACAGACCTGGAAGGGAATTAACTTATTCAGATAATTCTACAGAATAAAGAAGGAAGAATCATATAACTACTTGATATCAATATGTATCAGATTGCCCCGACATGGTTTCTAGGAGATAACAGGGAAAGTAGGTGTATATCATAAAAACCGACTGCTTTTCCAAATTAACTTTCAGGCACAATTTTTGCTCAGGATTGAGCTGAAAGGAGCATGATTGTGCATACCTATAGCCTCATCACTATTTAGTATTTGTGATCCATTTGGTACCTTTCCCAATATATACCTCCAGGAAAATATTTTTGAGCCATGAAAAAATCTGTTAGAACATACATACACAATTCATTTTGCAAAACTAAAGGTAGAGAAAAAGAAATGAGAATGATTCTTCCCAAATCACTCCATTGATCAAGAAATGTTTATTAAGTACTCCTTAAATGCCAGATACTATATACCACCTGTTGAGAACACAAACACAAAAATGAGACAGACCCTGCCCAGATGGCGATTACATTCTACCATAATACCTCTGTAGCAAATGGCCACTATAGGTTTTGGAAGAACAAAAGTAAGAGGAGATTAAGGAAAAAAGTGTAACGTTGAATGACACTCATTTATTCACAGTGGGGGAAATAGGTCTGAAGTTACCCCCCCACAAATAAACAACCTTAAAAAAAACAAAACACAGCAGTAATAGAACAAAAATACATTGCTGCCCTCCACAAAGGATCAACTTTAGGAGTTGTATCATTGCATAATAAAGAGGATCAAATTCTAGTAGTGGACTATTAAAACAATTCATCTATATCATTAACTTTTTTTTTTAATTTCTTTCCCTTCGTTTTCTTCTTTCCCTTTATCTGGCAGTCCCTGTGTGTCTGTGATTTTTGCCTCTGTCTCAGTCTATTTCTGTCTATCTTTGTCTCTGTTTTTATTTCTGTCTCTTTCACTGTCTCTGTTTCACTCTTCTCCTCCCCACATCCTTCTGCCTTTTTCAAGCACTTCTCCATTGTTATCAGGCACCATGGTACAATCCTCCCTGACTTAACTTTAGGAAGACAGGGGTTCAAGGTTGGTCTCAGATAATTTCTAGGTCTGTATCCCTGGGAAATTAAATGATTTTTGATTAAATGAGACTGTGTACACACACACACACACATACACATATACATACATATATAATATACACATATGTATGTATACACACACAGAAAGAGGATAGAGGGGAGTATAAAAAGGAAGGCAGATCGAGACAGGGACTGGTCATAAGGAAAACAAATTCCAAGGCTGGGGAGAAAAGAAGATTAAAAGGGAAAGAAAGAAAGAAAGAAAGAAAGAAAGAAAGAAAGAAAGAAAGAA
>NW_020954551.1:31417755-31421568 GCF_900497805.2 Vombatus ursinus | reverse complement strand
AAGGAAGGAAGGAAGGAAGGAAGGAAGGGAGGAAGGGAGGAAGGGAGGAAGGAAGGAAGGAAAGAAGAAAGGAAGGAAGGAAAGAAGGAAGGAAGAAAGGAAGGAAGGAAGAAAGAAAAGAAGAAAGGAAGGAAAGAAGAAAAAAGAATGAAAAATCAGTAAGTGGGGAACATAGAAAAGAATTTGTTTATATTTATAAGAGAATAAGATAAAGGAAAAAAACAATTTACCATCATAACAGAATATGAAAGGTATGTACTCACTCATAAAAAGGAAGTGAGTAGAATGGTCTAGAAAGCAAAATCCAACAATATGTTGTTTATAAGAAACACATTTAAAATATACAAACTCACACAGTGTTAAAAGGGTTGGAGCAACTTTTTTTTTGACTCAGTTGAACATAAAAATCAGGAACAACAACTGTGATTTTGGATAAGTCAACAGTAAAAAAAAGGGTTTACCTTTTGGAGTTTACCTTTTTTATCTCTTAATAAAGAGAGAACCTATATTTTACTAAAAGATAACATAGACAAATATTTGATTTTAATATTTAAAATGGATGTACCAAACAACATAGTTTTAAATCATATTTACTTATGGGGGGGTTCTAAATTAATTACAAAGAGAAAGAGTAAAGCTGTAATGTTGGGCAACTTTAATTCACATATTGTTGTTGTTGTTGTGTAATTTCAGTCTTGTCCAACTCTTTATGACACCATTTTGGGGTTTTCTTGGCAAATATATGGGAGTAGTTTAACCTTTCCTTCTCCAGCTCATTTTACAGATGAGGAACTGAGGCCAATAGGGTTAAGTGAGTTGCTCAGGGTCACACAGCTAGTCAGTGTCTGAGACTGGATTTGAACTCAGGAAAATGGGCCTTACTGATTCCAAAACCAGTGCTCTATCAACTGCACCATCTAGCCTCCCAAATTTACACATTAGTTCTTGATAAATCTAACAACAACAACAACATAAAGATGTCACAGACCTGAATAGAATTTTAGGGAAAAAAAAAAACTAGATATGATAGACCTCTTGTAATTATTAAATGGAAAGAGATAACCCAATTTTAGAGAGAGAAATTGAACAAGCCCCATATTAACTTCCAAAGAAATTGTGCCATTCATAGTTCAGGAAATACACACACACATACACACACACACACGAACTCCAAGACCATACAAATTCAGAAATTAATTCTATTGAACATTAGGAAACAACTCATCTGGATTTTATTAAATCTATTTTAAAAAATATCTCAAAAGAAGGTATATAATCAAATTCCTTCTATGACACAGATGTCATCTTGGTACAAACCAGAGACAGTCAAACAAATGAACAAACAAACAAACAAAAACTATAAACCAGTAACTCTAAAGAACATTCACATAAAAATTTTAAATAAAATATTAGCAAAGAAGCTTTAAAAAAATCACAGGACATATGTTCTGTTGGATTTATATCAGGTATTCAGGGTTTCTAAGAAAAGAATTTGAGAATATAAGCAATAGTAAAGAAGAAATAAAATGATTACTTGTTACAAATGAGGTGATAAAGTACTTAAAAAACCCTAGAGAGTCAGTAAAAAATTGACTGAAAGAATTTCAGAAAATTTGTAAAATATAGCATAAATACATATAAATCATCTCCATTTCTATATCATATCAATAAAACCCAACAGGCAGAAATAGAAACAAAAATTTCATTTGAAATTAAATTTGGGGCATTCTACCCATTACACACAAGAACAATTGAAATAAAATTTAAAAAAAAACAACCAATAGTAATAAGAGAGACCTAAATAACTGCAAAAATATTTATTGTTCATGGGGAATATGGTCAATAACATTATTATCTAAATTAATTTACTTATGCAATGTCATTTCAATCAAACTAACATAGGATTACTTAGCAGATCTAGAAAAAAATATTGAAATTCATATAGAGGCAAAAAAGGTCAAAAGCCACAAGGGAAATAATGAAAAAAAGTGGGGAAAAGGGAGCTTAACAGTACCAAATATCAAATTATACTACAAAGCAGTAGTACTCAAAATAATTGAGTGCTAGTTTAAAAAAAAAGACTGATCACTGGAACAGATTAGCTATACAACTTATGGAAGCAAATTTATCTAGTTGCTTTGATAATGACAAAATCTTCAGCTACCAGGTTAAGGAATCACTATTTGATAAAACCTGCTGAGAAAAAGAGACAACAAATGGAGATATTAAATTTAGAACAGCACCTTATATCTTAAGCCAAGACAAATATCCCAGATATAAAAAAGCAAATTACAGAAATATGGGGGAGGAGGGAAATACCTATCAGATCAATGGATAGAAGAAAAGTTCATGACCAAACATAGGATAAAGAGTATCATGGAAAATAAGAGATATTTTTAATTGTATAAAATGAAAAAACTTAAAAAAATTAAGATTAAAGGAAAATAGGTGGAAAAATCTTTGCAGTATATTTTTCTGATAATGATCTAATTTCCAATATATAAAAACTATATGTGATTCAAAGATATATATGACTAAGATATGTAAGAATATGAGTCATTCTTCAATTGATGGTCTAAGAACATGAACAGTTTTCAAGAGAAGAAATCTTATATATCTATAGCCAAATGGGGGGAAAAACATAAAGAAATGAATGTGTGTGTGTGTGTGTGTGTGTGTGTGCGCGCGCGCAAAATTCTATACCCTAAATCCATCACCTTTCCTTCAGGATATAGAAAAGTACATTTTATCATTAGTCCTCTGGAATCTTGGATGATCATTTTATTAATCATAGTTCTTTCAGCTTTCAAAGTTGCTGAATTCCTGCTTCTATTCATTTTGTTATTCTTCAATGTATTAAAGTTTTCAAATATTGATTTTTTTACATAATACTGATTTCATAGTACAATTTTATTCTGGTTCTGATTACTTCATGCTACATCAGTTCATATACGTTTTTCCATGTCTCTTTGAAATAATCTATTTCATCTTATCTATTTACTAATTTATTACAACTTATTCACATTCAATGACATTCATGTACCACAATTTATTCAGCTTTTCCTCAAATTATGGGCATCTCTTTAGTTCCCAGGTTTTTTTTGTTGTTGTTGTATCCACTAAAACAGCTCTTGTATATATTTCTGTACTTATAGAATCTCACTTTGTATCCTAAATCCATCACTTTTATGTCATACACATACACACACATAACATATACATAAACATTAGATTCCTATATATGTGATATTTGTATAGATATATCTATATACACACACACTCAGAGGTAGGCAGATATATAGATTATTTTGCTTGATTATTTATATTTTACAAGTAATTTTTCAATAAGGTGGGGGATGAGAGGGAGATTTTAAATTTTAAAAATAAAACTTTTAAAATATAGAGGTTTAAGAGGTTTGACAATATGTAAGTATATAAAAATACACATGAAGAGTGAATAAAAATAAAAGCAAGGTGGTTAAAGAGTAGGTAGTTTAAAAGGAAAGGTATTAGTGGCTGAAGTCATTAGGAATGGCTTCATGTAGAGGGTGGTGCTTGAGTTGCATCTTGAAAGAAAAGAGGGATTCCATGGGGAAGACAAAAGAGGCAGTAGAGTAAAACTAGGCATGGGGGATAGCCAGTGAAAGGGCATGGAGTTCGAGTAGAGTGTGTGTATCTATGTCTCTCTGTGTGAGATAGAGACAGAGGTGGGAGGGTGGAGAAAGAGAGACAAGAGTAGAGAGGGGAGAGATAAAAATGAGAGGGAAGAGAGAGAGAGAGAGAGAGAGAGAGAGAGAGAGAGAGAGAGAGAGA
>NW_020954551.1:31318017-31417745 GCF_900497805.2 Vombatus ursinus | reverse complement strand
GAGAGAGAGAGAGAGAGAGAGAGAGAGAGAGAGAGAGAGAGAGAGAGTTTAGCTGATCAGAGTGCAGAAGGGCAGGTGATGTCCAATGAACCAGATTTATCTGATTAATATTGATGATGTTCTCCCTAGGGCTCCCTAATTCCCTCTCAGCACTTCTTTCTACCTCTTCACATTCCTTCACTGACATAAAACAGCTCTCTTCTTCTTTTAGTCCTAGTAGATAATTTGGGCACACAATCAGACTACAGATACCTATTTGGTATTGTAATATAAAAATGTAAAATGGTCACAGTTGCCATGGTGCCATGTTCAAAAAAATTCAAAGACTTATAGACTCATTTAAGAATAAATGGGTTGGCATAAGGATAGAACATGTAAATGAACTATTGTTTTTATTCAAACAACTCTATGGTGTGTGTGTGTGGTGGCTGGTCAAGTATTAAGATAAAAACACAATTAATAGACAGGTAGTGTCCTCCTTTGATAGCCATGTTACCTCAGAAGATCTAGAGAAAGACTTGTAGTATATTGGATGGATCCACTTCCCCATGGAGAGTGCGTGAGATGCCATGGACAAGATTTGCACAGGACGGGCAGGCATGAGATGGCTGCCATCTGCACTGTCAGAAAGATTATTTGTATTGATGAAATTGCAGACCCATCTAAGTATCAGTGTTTTATACAGTATTGCATTCTTATTTTGGATTTTTCTTTTTTACATATATGGGCACTGCAGTGTCTGGCATCCACTTCTATCTAGCCTCTAGTACCTCTGCACCTGGAATGTTTTCCCAGTGAGTTCAAAATTATTTTCAAGCAGATTTAAAAGATGTATTAGAGATGAGTATATCTACTCCATAGTAAGAGTAGGTCACATTCCAAAGTTAGAAGTCAAATGATTCTTCTCTGTGGTCTCCTCACGATAAAATTCTTTTGTTGTTGTTAGAAACAATGCACTGCATTATTTCTCCTTAAATGCAGGATTACGTCATTGCAGCACTTTTTATTTTTGAACTGTTTCTCCATCTATTCATGCACCATTAAATTGATTGACACCCAATCTTGGCACTTTATGGTATCGAGTGCCAAGCTCTTGCTATTGCTATAAATCTTATTTCTCAGCCTCTTTTCCTATTGGGTTCACTTTATACACAAAGAGAAATTTCAAATGGAATATTTATTTTTCTTTTCCCTTTTGTATAGATGTTTGAGTGGCATTCAGTCCTTTAATTTTCTAACTTCAATATACTCAATTATTCAGTGCCAAGCAGTATCTTTCTGATATTTTAAGCTTGAGATGAATAAATACTAGAACCACAGAATTCAGGGCAGAGGAACCCAACTCAGGCATCTGGTTACATTACAAGGTAGTCTCTCACTATGGAAATCACCTAGCCTCAGAGAAACTTGTTCACAGAATAACAAAATTATTAAATTGCTGAGTGACCTACTGTTTTTCCAGCTCACACTACATAGAGACATGGAAGATTCGAGGGATAACATGGACAAGGATGGCAAAGGATGTGAAGGTCTAGATGGCTTATAATCTATATCTCTAGAGGGAGTACCAAATGGAAGAGATCACAGATCTATGAAAGTATCTGAGAATTAAAATTCCAGTCAACAGGCATTTATTAAGTGAAAGTGCTGGGAAAACAGATCTAAGCAGAAAGTAAGTCAACTCCTGTCCTCGAGGAGCTTACATTCTAATAGGAAAAGACAACACCTAAAAGGAATCTGAAAAGCGGGGGAGGAAGTGAAAGAAGGTACCTGGTACAGGGGTATGATGGAGAAATCCAGAGGAGTGCATCCTGGTGGGAACTGACTATGGCTGGCCTGAGTGTCTTCCTTAAACTGAAGTTCTGGAACATTCTACACTTCAATCAGAGGGAGGGGCCCATGGGCAGAGGGTATCGATGAGGTGTGAGTTCCAGGACTGAAATGTTCTTCAGGTTTCCAGAGCACGATGGAAAAGTCCAAAGGAGGATAGCCTGGTGGGAAATGCCCAATCTCTCAGGTTAATATTTGGCAAGCTCTTAATCATCCAGGAACCTTTGGAGACACTTCTTCCAGCCAAAAAAGGCATCTAGATCTGAGATAGAGGTTCTCTTTTTCTCCTCTTTATGCTATTATGTGTCTCATGACTTTTTCTTGGGCTCCATTAAGACCAAGTCATATCATGGGGCCTTAACATAGACCTGTCATTCACAGGAAAATGGCCATCCTTGAGCATGAAAAGCAATTTACTCAACTGTTCATACACTTTGACCTAGCTACCACCAGGTGGGTATATAATCTAAAGGTGTAAGTAATAGGAAGAAAGTGCTCCTGGCACAACTTTTGTAATAGCAAAGAAACTGGGAATGAAGTAAGTGCCCATTGATTAAGGAATAGCTGAACAAATCATAGTGCAGGATAAGTGTTTAATAAATGCTTTCTCATTCATTAATAAAAATGTAATAGTTTATCATTGCACTATAAGAAAAAATGTGAGAAATGATAAGCAGTATGGGAAAACATGAAATGAAACGCAGTGAGTGAGGAAAGCAGAATAAGGACAAAAATATACTCATGATTATAAGAATGTAAATGAAGACAGCATTAATAGGCATCAGAAGTGACATTGAATTCAGTGAGCAATCATGGTTTCAATGGATCAAAAATGAAAGATACTTTTTTTTCCCTTTTGGTGGAGAGGTGGTAGACTACAGATATAGAATGTTACATATGCTGCCAGATGTAGCTGCTATATTATTTGACTACTCCGGTCCAGGAATGGTTCTATGACAGGGGATACAATTACTGTGAAGGGATTGTGGTGTGAGAAAAAAAAATCAATAAAATATTAAGAATGTAGACATCTATTAGTCTTTCGTTCAGCTTAAAATTGCTTCCTATACCCAGCACCTGGGTGACCCCAGGGAGAAATTTTATATTTTCCCCTTGGTGTGTGGGCTAAGCAGTTCTTCGTGCTTTTATTAGAGGTAATGAGAGGAGAATGGGGGCGGAAGCTTTAGTAGCTTCTTGGAAACTCTGACTACCAAACTGTGGTTATAAGAATTTGGCCAGGCTATCTTGTGGAGCTCATCCAACTAACTGTGTTGCTCTGCTAAATCTGACTGAATATTACTCTGGGAAACATAATTTATTAAAATGTAGGGTGTGATCTGAGTGGTAACATAAGATTTCTTTCCAACATGCTAAAAGCAACAAGAAACCAACAGAGATTTCAGAAACAACTTGCTTCTAGAAAAGAAACAGTAGGCCTACGTATGCATAGAGGGTGAACCAAGCTTACTTTGGTGTATGAGCTGGGCCTAAGGCATTCATCTCCAGAAGGTGAGTAGACCTTTTTAGACATCTAGATGACTTTGGCTCATTCAAGGCATGCTGTTCCTAGTAGTTCATGCTGTATCCTTGTCCAAAGGAAGGTCAGAGTCTTGTGTGAAGATCAGCAACTTCAAAATCATGTTTCAACCTAGTGCCAAGGAAAGAATTGGGCATGCTAAAGGGAGAAGGGCACTGAGCTCTCATTTTGGATCTGGGAAGTTGGAACTTTCCTGAACTTGTCTCCTCTTAATAAATGAGGAATACATTATATAGTCTAGATTCCATAAATAACTGACATTTATGTTATGTTTAAGGTGACAGGCCACATGGTATAGTGGATAAAGAGTAGATCTAGAACTGTGTAATGTAAGGGTTCAAATTCCATCTTGCTGTGTTTCCCTTTGCAAAGCATTTAAACTTTTAGTGCTCTAGGCTAATTCTAGAAGTTGCATGAAAGGTGCTGATTTGCATAGGAAGAGGGATTTTCTTTCCCTAGGAATCCTCTATGCTAATGGAACCACAAGCTCTTCCCTTATCTCCATTTTGGTAAACAAAGTACTTTATATTTGATTTTTTAAGGAATCATTAATCTTCTGATGAGGCGGTAATGTGAGGCCAGGCCCCATGATATGTTTATATACCATACATTTAACAGTCATTGAGTGACTAAAGATAAATGTGGACCAGATGGTAAATGCTGGATTGGATGCCATGGTGAGTGTGTGTGTGTGTGGGGGGTGGGGGTGGGATGGAGTGGGGAATCGAGGTACAGACCCAAAAAAGTGATTCTGCGGAGTTGAACATTAGGAAGTGAGTACAAGAGAGGAAGGACATCTGAGTAAGGACCTTCAGAGATGATTCTGAGTCCAGAATGAACATGGATACTTGATTTATGATTCATCAGGGATAGAGCAGATTCAAGCTCAATATAGAAACTAAATTTATCCATAAGCTGCCAGAGAGATTGTATAGCCCAGGATCTAAGTGTTGCTTCTTATATTGCAAGATTAGTATTTCTGGAAGCTATGATAACAAAGTCCATGCATGTGTGGGAAAAAAAAAATAACTCATTTCTTAGTGGGCCCCATACTGGAAAGAAGGGATACTCTGGAGATGGCTTATGGGATATAAGCAAACTCAGCTCCTGTGCGTAAGATGGCATATGTGAATATGTCTGTGTCATTCAGGGACATTAAGAAGCTTTGCTAAAGTCACATAGATAGAAAGTATTAGAGGCAGTATGAAAATCAGTGACTTGTGATTCAAAATTCAACCTACTTTCTGTTATAACAAATGCCAAAACCTTAAAGTTTTTCTAGCAAGAAGACAAAAACAGTACATATTCACATAGTGCTTTAAGGTTGATGAATTTTTTTTCTTTATCATAACGGTGATTGTATAGGTATAGGGGCCTCCTAGGAGGAACTCCCTTTTCCAATGTCACCTGGAGCCTTGTCCTGAGTTACCAGGTGAACTGGCAGATATTAAGTGATCTGTCTGGAGTCAAAGTACTTGAATGTATAAGAAGCATGACTTGGGCCCAGATCCTCCTGGCTCCCAGGCCAACTTTCTACCACTACACCACCCTACCTCTAACAACGAGATAGCATATATGGGTAGGAGTGATTGATTGATTCAATCACTTATCCCACCCAGCTGAAGTTAACTAACAAGATGCTCTAGTCCTGATAGCTTTCTCAGGTGAGAACTTCTCTAACAAATCAATCCATTACCCATGCCAACGCATCTAACTAATTGCAGAAGAGTTCTTAATAGATTCAAAAGGAATAAGAGACAGTGGAAAAAGCAGTGACCTGCTTGAGCTCTTCCCCAAACCCCTCCAAATACCTGTAAAAAAATGGCTCCAAACAAATTCTAGAGCAGCAGAACCCACAAAAAGACACAATGAAAAAAATTTCCAGCCCAAGACAACCTGGATGGTTGATTAGAAAGGTCTATTTTGCCCGGCAGGGAGAGAAACTCAGTTAAGCATGAGCACGTAAGCAAAAATCAGGTCTCTGCAAACCTGGAGCGGGCCTCAGGGGACTGAATCATGGGCAGCTGTGGTGGTTTCCAGAATTCTCAACCCACAAATGCCAAAGACAACCTAGAAGGTCAGTAGGAAAAGTCTGTGACCCCTGTGAGAGAGAAGCTCAGTTCGAGCCCCAATCCTGGCTGCAGCCTCGGGGTTGTGGCTGCTTCCAGAGCTTTCAGCCCACTGACTGACGGGGAAATGAGTGGCTGATCAGAGGGGGATTGCAGGGATGTCTTTGCTGGTGGTGAGGCAGGATTCTCTTGCTTTGCTTGTGCTTGGATCTGGGTCACAATTCTGGGTGGCAATCCTGGGGCAAGGAGGAGAGCTGGAATGGTGGAGCTCATAGTGACAGTGGAGAGGGAATCCTCCTCACAGTTCCAAAGCAGAAAAAAATGCTTGTGGTCACTCACAGACCAGAGCACAGGCCAGGAAAGGAGTAAACACCTTTCCCTTGATCATACCACCTTGGAAGAACTGAAAACTTACAGAAGTATCTCTGAAAACAGCTGCACAAAGGGGGCAGCTAGGTGGTGCAGTGGATAGAGCACCAGCCCTGAAGTGAGGAGGACCTGAGTTCAAATCCAGACTCAGATCAAACACTTAACAC
Organism: Vombatus ursinus; assembly: GCF_900497805.2. Classification (NCBI taxonomy): domain Eukaryota; kingdom Metazoa; phylum Chordata; class Mammalia; order Diprotodontia; family Vombatidae; genus Vombatus; species Vombatus ursinus. The sequence continues at coordinate 31,411,773 of NW_020954551.1, read as the reverse complement.
TTATCAGCTGTGTGACCCTGGGCAAGTCACTTAACCCCAACTGCCTAAAAATTAAAAAAAAAAGATAAAAAAAAACAAAACAGCTGCACAAAACCCCACACACAGCACAAAAGCTTGGGACAGTACATTCTCCACACTCTACCCCCTACCATAACAAAGAGTTTAAAACTCAAGGAACTGGCTGGGATCATGAGCAAACTGCACAAAAAAGTCAGACCATAGAATCTTTCTTTGGTGACAAAGAAGATCAAAACATACAACCAGAAGAAGACAACAAAGTCAAAGCTGCTACATACAAAGCCTCCAAGAAAAATATGACTTAGTCCCAGGCCATGGAAGAGCTCAAAAAGTATTTAGAGAAGCAAGTAAGAGAAGTGGAAGAAAAACTGGGAAGAGAAATGAGAGTGATGCAAGAAAATCATGAAAAACTAGTCAACAGCCTGCTAAAGGAGACCCCCCAAAAAATACTGAAGAAAATAACACCTTGAAAAATAGCCTAACCCAAATGGCAAAAAAGATCTAAAAAGCCAATGAGGAGAAGAATGCCTTAAAAAGCAGAATTGGCCAAATGGAAAAGGAAGTCCAAAAGCTCACTGAAGAAAATACTTCCTTAAAAATTAGGATGGAGCAATTGGAAGCTAGTGACTTTATGAGAAATCAAGACATTGTAAAACAAAACTAAAAAAATGAAAAAAAAAAAAAAGAAGACAACGTGAAATATCTCACTGGCAAAACAACTGACCTGGAAAACAGAACCAGGAGAGATAATTTAAAAATTATTGGACTATCTGAAAGCCATGATCAAAAAAAGAGCCTAGACATCATCTTTCAAGAAATTATCAAGGAAAACTGCCCTGATATTCTAGAACCAGAGGACAAAATAGACATGGAAAGAATCCATCAATCACATCCTGAAAGAGATTCCCAAAGGAAACCTCTTAGGAATATTGCAGCCAAATTCCAGAGTTCTCAGGTCAAACAGAAAATACTGCAAGCAGCCAGAAAGATTTCAAGTATTGTGGAAACACAGTCAAGATAACACAAGATTTAGCAGCTTCTACATTAAGGGGCTGCAGGGATTGGAATATGATATTCCCGGAGGGCAAAGTAGATAGGATTATAGCCAAAAATCACCTACGCAGCAAAACGGAGTATAATCCTTCAGGGCAAAAATGGATATTCAATGAAATAGAGGACTTTCAAGCATTCTTGATGAAAAGACCAGAGCTGAATAGAAAATTCAATTTTCAAATACAAGACTCAAGAGAAGCATGAAGAGGTAAACAGGAAAGAGAAATCATAAGGGATTTATTAAGGTTGAACTGTTTACATTCCTACATGGAAAAATGATATTTGTAACTCATGAGTCCTTTGTCAGTATTAGGATAGTTGGAGGGAAAAAAAAATTATATGTATAGATAGATTGATAGAGAGCACAGGGTGAGTTGAAGATGAATGGGTGATATATGGAGAATAAAATTAAGGAGTGAGAGAGGATTATACTGGGAGAAGGAGAAAGTGAGAGATAGAATAAGGTAAATTATCTCACATAAAACAGACAAGAAAAGGCTTTTAGAGTGGTGGGGAAGTGGGGTAAGGTGAGAGGGAATGAGTGAATCTTATTCTCATCAGATTTGGCTTAAGGATGGAATACCACACACATTCAATTGGGTATGGAAAGCTATCTTACCCTACAGGAAAATAGGGGGAAAGGGGACCAGAGAGGGGTGGGGGTATGATTGAAGGGAGGGCAGATTGGGGGAGGTGGTAATCAGAAGCAAACACTTCTGAGGAGGGACAGGGTCAAAAGAGAGAATAGAATAAAGGCAGGTGTGTGGGATAGGATGAAGGGAAATATAGTTAGTTTTCCACAGCATGACTATTATGGAGGTGTTTTGCATGACTACACAAGTATAACCTGTATTGAGTTGCATGCCTTCTCAATGAGGGTGGGTGGGGAGGGAGGAAGGGAGAAAATTTAGAACCCAAAGTTTCAAAAACAAATGTTAAAAAATTGTTAACAAATGTTAAAAATTGGGAAATAAGATTTACAGGCAATGGGGTATAGAAATCTATCCTGCCCTACAGAAAAGTGGAAGAGGAAGGGGATAAGGGGGGTAAGAGATAGAAGGGAGGGCAGATTAGGGAAAAGGGTATTCAGAATGCACCCTGTCTTGGGGTTGTGGGAGGGATGAGATGGGGAGAAAATTTGGAACTCAAAATCTTGTGGATGTGAATGTTGAAAACTAAAATTAAATAAATAAATTAATGAAAAAAAAACCACCTAAAAAAAAAAGAGAGTGGATGAGCTGAAATGATGCTATACAGGAAGCATATGGAAATTGATTGTGGAGACACAGTCAGACCCCATGGGGCTTAGAGAAAACAAAAAGCTAGTTTGGGGTTGCCATTCCAATGTGGGGCCAGACCTGTGGTGGAAAAAGTTCCAACCAAGTCTTTGAGAGGGAATTGATTAGATGAGGGCAGGAAAGTCCCTCTGTCTCCTCATACCACTCCACTCTCTTGACCAAAAGATAACCTTGTGAATTTTGAAAGGCCGGAAGATTTTGGACTTCCTATGTGGATTCTAGCACTATCCCTCAGACAGTAGATGATAGAAGCATCTTCATCAGGAGCTAAGGACAAACTAGACATGCTGAGAAAAGGCTGGCAGAAATCAACAAGAAGCCCAGGAGAAAACTATGCCATACATGTGGGCAACTTTATGAAAAACTCATAGAGAAAAGAACTTCCCAGCAGAAAGGAGTTGTGAGTTATGTCTTTACTACAGATGCTCACTCAGCTTGATCCCACTTTGCAGTGGACACTATATGTACATGTGGGAGAGTATAACCCATTTGGTGAGGATGTATTGTACCAACTTTTTTTTTTTTTACCATATACTTTAGTATGTACTCATTCCTAAAAGCTAATGAAGTGTGGCTGGCTAACTGATATCAAATGACGATCAATGGGGATAACACTTGGGGGATCACAAACACTGTATCAGGCAATCTTGCAGTATCTAATTTTTACTCTTATAACCCCAAGATAAGAAGTAAAAAAACACCTTCTGGGGACCCAAGCTTCTAGTATGAGTTGCGGAGAGAGGGATGGTTAAGTCTTACACATGTGTGAATATATATTCACACATGTGATATATATATATATATGTATATATAAACATACATACATATGTGGGTGTGTATGTGTAATTGTGACAAGGATGAAGTTACCAAAAGATGTAGCAATTACTTGAAAGAACACTTGGAGGTCAGAGCTAGAAATATTGGTACAAAAACTCCAGATACAAGATAGGAATCAAAAGTCAAAGCCTGGGTCAGACCCAAAGAAACACACCACTAAGCTCACAATGCCAGAACAGTCTAGGGGGACCAGAGGTGAACCACAAACATCAGGATGGTGTAAGCCACTGATTTCTCCACTTGGATGTGGTCAAACTAAGTAATAGCTCTGGACGACTTAATGGTTTGGGCTTGTCCTCCCAGGACAGAAAAGATCTGATTTTCCCTACTTATTTGTCTTCCAGGGCATAGCTTAAATACTATCAGAGGAGAATGAAGAAAAGAAAGACAGTATGACACAGTGGATAAAACTGAATGAGCAAATTGACTCTTAATAAATATGTGTCAATTGAAAGATGGATGGAGAACTGGACTTGGAATCAGGAAGACTTGGGTTTGATTATGCCTCATATTCTTTTTAGCTGGTGACCCTAAACAAATCACTTAACTGCTTGGTGACTCAGTTTCTTCATCTGTAAAATAACAAAATGACCTCTAAGATCCCTTATTAGTCTAAATCTATGGACCTATGAAAATCAACAAGTCAGTAAAATGAGGACATTATGTATGCTTCCTGGGCAAAGTAGGGAATTCTAATGACTTTTATCACTGGATAATGTTGAGAATTTGTGTACCACAGGCATGGGCATAGTTCTCAATGGAATATCTCCTGCAGTCTTTGAAAACCCATTAATGGGTGCATTGACTCCTCAAGATATAAGCCAAGGGTATTTTTTGGAAATAAAGAAACTTTTTTGCATAATTACATCTAAGATCCTTGAAATTAAAATTTCATGACAACATGGGTCCAGGCAAATGAAAAAGCTTATATGATCAAAGATTTGGACCTGGAAGGGACATTTAGAGACATCTAGGCCAATACCTCATTGTATAGACAAGAAACTGAGGCCCAAAGAGGGTAGGTGACTTGCCCTAGATCACATATACAGTAAGTGAAATATACCAGATTCAAACTTGGTCCTGTAATTTAAAAGCCAACAGTTTTTTCATTGTACCCAGAAACTGTCTAGAATAATCGATGCTGTGAAAGATTTATCCTCACCATTAACTTAGATCAAGTTGGATGAGGTTAAAAGTTTTGTTATGAAATTAAGAGAAAGGGAAAAATAAAACAAAAGAACAAAAGCTTTTTTTGCTTTTCTTTATATCCCCTGTGCTTAGCCCAGTTCCTGGCACACAGTAGGTACTTACCCGAATGTTTGTGTACTTAAGGAGACCTGACAAAGACCCGAGAGGTTCAAGTTTTCATTAGTATGGAGATCTGAATATGCTGGGCAAAAGATCCCTATTATTATTCTTGTTAGAATATATGCTCTTGAGGTTAGGAAGTATATCTCCAATATCTAGTACAGTGCCTGGCAGGCATATGCTAAGAACTTTTGTTAAGTTGATTAACTGTTAATTAATTCTTGATTAATTGGTTGGTTGATTAATTTACTAGATTATAATAAATATAGGGGCCTCTAGGTGGCACAGTGGAGAGAGTGCTGGGCTTAGAATAGGGATAACTCATATTCCTGAGTTAAAATTTGGCCTCAGACGCTTGCTGTATGACCCTGGGCAAGTCACTTAACCTTGTTTGCCTCAGTTTCCTCATCTATAAAATGAGCTGGAGTAGGAAATGGCAAAATTTGCCAAGAAAATCCCAAATGGGGCCATGTGGAGTTGGGCATGACCAAAATTATGAAACAATAAATAAATACAGTGTCAGGAGATAAAAATGGATAAATGATGGTATTAAAACTCAATAAAGAGCTTCTTAGGACAGATGCTGCTTAGATATTCATTCTATGTCACTCCTGAATTCTTTTGGACTTTGCAAGGAGGAGCTCATGAGTTATGCTTAAAAGACAGTGTAATGACTGTATAGTAGAGACCTAAAGTCGCCAGATAAAATTCCATTGATTCCTACAATGACAAAGCCATAGTTGTCAGATTAAGTTCTGTGTCTATGGCCCATGACGAAAGAGTGTCACTATCCCTCCCAAAGGAAAGCCATCTTGGAATCTCGGAAATTCGTTCTGTCAGCATGAACTACTGAGTTGTGCCTTTGATGGAATGACAATGTTTGCTGTCATTCCAGCTGTTGGATACATCAGAGGACCACAGCATTGTGACAGGAGGACAATGATATTCAAGTAGACTGATTCTATCACCTCCGTGGAGCGGTTGCTTTGAGGGCACTCCAAATATGAGAATTAATATCAACTGACTTTAAACCAGGTGTTATAAATATTTGTCAAATTGAATTTTAAAATACATACACACAATATTTATATTCAATTACTTGTGAAATGAGTTTCTGTAAACTGAATTCTTTCCCTTTTGATTTAACACTAAAACTATTTGAGAATGGGACAAAGGGGGACCTGTGACACCATGTATATAGGAGTCCTCAATGAGGAAATTCTCTCTGCCAATGTAGATTAGCACCTGCTCTGCAACTTTTACTTTTAGAGAGGTATGTCTAGCACTGATTTAGTGACTTGTCCAAACTGACACAACTGGTATGTTTCAGAGGCAGAGTGTGAACCCAGGTCTTCCTCACTTCAGGGCTTTCTACTCTGCTCAATATTGCTATGCTGTATCTACTTCTATGTGATTACAAGCATCCCTACTACTATTGCTATTACTAGTAAGCATTTACAAAGTACTTTAGGGTTTGAAAAGCACTTTATAAATATTATCACATTTGATCTTCACCACAACACTGGGAGGTAGGTGTTATTACTATCTCCATTTTACAGAGGAGGAAACTGAGGCTAAGTGAGAAGTGGATTTCCTAGGGTCACACAACAAGTAAGTGTCTGAGGCAGGGTTTGAACTCAGGTCTAGTGTTCTCTAGTGACTCTAGTGTTCTATCCAATGAGCCACCTAGGTGTCTCCTACTCCTATTCCTTCTTTTTTTTGGCGGAGGGAGGCAATTGGGGTTAAGAGACTTGACCAGGGCCACACAGCTAGTAAGTGTCTAAGGCCAGATTTGAACTCAGGTCCTCCCGACTTTAGGGCCTGTGCTCTATCCACTGGGCTATGTAGAGATCTCCTACCCCTACTGATCCTTTTCTCCTCCTCTCATTTGTTTTCATAATGCTTTAACATTTACAAAGTGCTTTCCATACATCTAAAGCTTCTTAACATTATACATTTCAGGCTGGAAGAGATTTTCAAGATTCTTTAGTTTGACGTCTTCCTTTTACACACAAAAAGGGAATAAAATTTCAAGCAGTTAACCCGAGAGGTCACAGAGGTTGTAAATTGGGGGCTAAATTTCAGGTTCAAAGTGAGATCATCTGACTCCAGACCCATCATTCTTTCTACTGCACCACACTGCCCCTCTGATTCTGATGGATCGTCAATGGGAGGTAGGTTCCAGACCTTGAACATTAGCTCCCTCTAACTCCCCGATTCTTTTTTTTTTTTGGCTAGGCAATGGGGTTAAGTGACTTGCCCAAGGTCACACAGCTAGTAAGTGTTATGTGTCTGAGGCCGGATTTAAACTCAGGTCCTCCTGAATCTAGGGCAGGTGCTCTATCCACTGTGCCACCTAGCTGACCCTCCCCAATTCTTTCTTAAGTAATTGATTATCATAAAATGGCCTTTGTGGAGTGATTCAATAAGCATGTTATCATCTGGGTAAGGTAACAGGACATAATACTCTGTCTATTATTTTAAATGGGATGGGGTAATTTGATGGAATCAATTTCCACCTATTCTTATAACACTAAGAAATATGAGTGCTGTGAAAGGAAACAGATATCACTTCTTGATGGGAAACACTGAAGAGAAGGAGGAATTTGAACTAGACCTTAAGGCTTGGGTAGGAATTGAAAATGGAGAGCTTGGGGTGTGGATGGTGGTGGTGGGGTAATCTAGGTGCAAGAAACAAGAACAGAGGCACAGAGATTTGAATCTAGAAAATTAGAAATTGGGGAAATTTTAGAAAATACCCTTACATGCTTATCCAGAGTGTAGGGGTACATGAAGGGGTATTAGGGAAGGGAGGGGATAAGTTTGGAAAAGTTTATTAGAGAAAGATCATAGATGTTCTTGCAACCACATAGAGTGAGTACATGATATTTGTCATCCACCTCAACTGCACCCTCAGTGCTGTATCATGATGCTTTTTATTCTTCCATTCTTTCTGGCAGTTGTTTCCAACATTTTCAACTCTTTTCAAGCACTTTTTTTCTCCTTTTTCTTCTGTAAATGTCCTTGCCTCTTGCTTTCCTAAGAAAATTGAGGCTATTTATTGAGCACTCCTCCATCCCACCTACCCCTCCTCCCCACTTCGCACACCTAGCTACACTGTCACCTGATCTCCCTTCCTTTGTCCTAGTTTTGGATAACCCTTCTTGCCAGGATCACTCTCTCTACGTGCGACATTACTTTTAACCTATTCCTCTCTATCAAGATTGAACATGAGAAATACCACTTCTTCCTCCTTAATAATTTTTCCTTCCTTGGTTTCTAGAACACTGTTCTCTTCTGGTTCTCCTTTTTTTCTCAGTGTCCTTAACCATAAAATTGTACATGTATTTTGATTTTCAAAAATCAGCTTCACACATACGAGATGGAGGAGGCATGGTTCAAGAGTTATTTGTCTGAAAACAATCTCAAAGTTTTAGTGGACTGCAAGTTCAAGATGAGTCAACAGTGTGAGGAGTCAGCCAAAAAGCTCATTTCATCTTTTGTCTTTGTTAAGAGAGGCATGGATTTAAGGGATAAGGCCATGAAAGTGCTTCTGTACAAGGACCTTGTCAGACCTCATCTGAAACACTATGTTCAATCCTAGGTACCATTTTGATAAGGAAATTGATAAGCTTGGGTGTTTCCAGAGGAGTGATGGTCAACATGGCTCATAGAACATAAGTAACAAAATGTCTGCATCAAGGATGAATAATGATGCCTTAGTATGCATCTACTCTGCTAATCACTGGTTCTTAACCTTAGGATAGCATTTTCATGATGTAGCCTCTTTCCAAATCTGATGTATTGTTTGTTTCACAGATAGGTCATTAACTTTAGGTAATTATTAATGAAAAATGTATTTGATTTTTTTTTTAATTTAAGACTTTGGGCCTTTGATCCCTGTGTTCAGATCTAAATGAGAAGAGACGCTATAAGACAATAGAGCTGTATCCAACCTTCAGTGAATTTCATTATAAACACTAGTCACTATATCATAGAGGAGAAGGACTTAACCTATAATTTCATTGCTACAGGGAACTCCTTGGTAAGGAAACACAACCTAACAATTGGCACCTTCTTTATAATTTATATAATCTTAGAGAGTTGCCTAGAACAGTGAGAAGTTAAATGATGAGCTCCTGGTGACAAAGTAAACATGTTTGAGGCCAGATTTAAGCCCAGGTCTTCCAGGCTTTGGGGCCAGTTCTCTATATACCATGTCCTGCTGTCTTTCATACTTGGTGGAGCCATTTATCTGGTTAATTCCAATAATGAATAAGGTCCTGGCATGCTAACTAGTCACTATATCATAGGAGAAGCTAATTGGATATGCCACTTCATTATTGAGTTAGATATGACAGCAGTGTGTCCTTCTGATACACCACAATGCTCCTAAAACAATGGATGTACTTCTTAATATCCCTAATGTTCTGCCTGGCTTCCTTCCAGGTTTCCTCAAGTCTGTAGGGAGTCATTTATAAATGCAAGTCTTTGAATCTATTTTTAGTCACCTTAATATTTCCAGGACTCATTTATCCCACCAGAAGTTGTTTTTCCATATGGCTATTGTTGAGTACTAACCATTTGTTTTCATAGTCCAGTATTTTCCTAGATTTCACATATACAAGATCACTCTAGATTTTTACATTCTCCAAGGATGTTGATTAGTAAGTCTCAAATGGTATTCTCCATCACTGGATACTCTTTAGGATACAACAGGGCTTGGGACTGGATCTGTGATTTCACTGGTATTAAGAACCCCCAGATGAGAAAAATCCCTTTATAAGTACAGGCTTAGACATTCTCAGTAAATCTTAGAGAGTTTCTTAGGGCCTTGAGAAGCTGTAACTTGCCCAGGATCACACTTCTAGTATATGTCATAGATGGTACTTGAACCTAAGTCTTCCTGGCATTTATGACAACTTTCTGTTGACTATGTTACACTAACTCTTGGATAGTCTTCAGGGAAAAAATAATAATAGGCAATTTGAGACTCCCAATATGAATGTGTAAAGAACATTCAGGCATAATTTAAGTGCCATATTTACTAAAATGAAAAAAAAAAACAAACCACATTCATTCAATAGGTTTTCATGCCTAAGTATGAAAACTGTGCAATGTAACATTTGTTCAATCGCTAATATGCAAATTTAAATGGTGCCAAGATCATGGTTTCAATCCTTTTTTTTTCTTTTTATTTTATTTATTTTTTTTGGTTAGGCAATGGGGTTAAGTGACTTGCTTAAGGTCACACAGCTAGTAAGTATTATGTGTCTGAGGCTGGATATGAACTCAGGTCCTCCTGACTCCAGGGCAGGTGATCTATCCATTGCACCACCTAGCTGCACCCATGGCTTCAATCCTATGAAGGCCATGTAGTCTTGCTTTATTTTTAGTCCCAATTCTAGTTGACTGTCTTGTAAGCTTCTATCACAGTCATGAAGCAAAGAAGAGGACAGAATGAGGATAGATCAGCATAAATTCATACATTCAATACATACAATCAATTCAAATTCATGTGCATTCAAAACCTATTGTGTGCAAAGATCTACCTAGAACAGAGGATTCAAAGATAACAGGGGAAAATTAATCCCTGCCCTTAAAAAATATATATTCTATCTGGTCAATCCTCTCTACTGAGAAAACAATTAAAAGTTTAGGCATTACCAGTGTGTGTTCAAATATTAAATTCATATTCTGAGGAAGCACAGTGGACTTTGAGACAATTAGCCCAGTCTTACATTTACTACCTTCTCACACTGGGTAATTTACTTAACCTCTCTGAGCCTCAGTTTCTACTTTTCTATAATGGGGATAAAAATATTTACTCTGCCTACCTCTGAGGGCTGTGGTATGGAAGCATGACATTTATAACACATTGGAATACCTTCATTATGCTGATTCCAATGTCCTTAATCCACTGACTCTTGAGGTTAAGGCCTAAGACACACCTAATTAAGACAATACCTGTTTATTGAAGAAAAATTAGGCTGATGAGAGAGAGGGAGACCTGTATCTACAGATGCCAAAAATAATTAATTGGCAGAATCCAGAAAAAGGCCAGCCTAAAAGTTTTGTTTATGCATCATATTTGTAGTACATAAAACAAAAGCACTAGTCTACCAAAAACAAACAAACAAACAAACAAAACATTGCTATGTATGTGTTTTCTAGGAAGAACATCAAAGTGTTATATTAAAGTTCTTTTAGTCTGTTCTAAAAAAATAACACATTTTCACTGGATTCAGTGAAAGCAATTTGATGATACTGTTTCAATATGCTAGGGAAGACATGGGGCACAAGTTGTTCCTATCCTTTGGGCCAGAATCATTGAGACTGGTTATCCCCACTCCTCCAGCTTCCCTGGAGACTTGTTCAATCTTCTATTTCCCCTTTTTAAAAATTCTGTTCACACTTTAGTAAAATCCTATTTTCAATTGTGGTTTAGGATCGAGGTCATTCTATAAAAATGGATTTTCAGTTAAAAAAAAAAAAGGAAATTGGCAATTTACCCTGAGAATTTTATTGAAAGACAAAGAAAAATTTTATCGTGGCAATAGTGGGAATAAAATATGCCAGGGATACTCCTTTTCCTCTTTATTGATGAATTCAATAAAATTACATAAAGAGCCTGTAAGCATCATTCAAATAAATATAGTTTTACCAGATACCTTGGTTTTGTAAAATCAGCTTTTTTGTTTAAAAAAGTCCCTAAAAACAGCATTTAAATATATATGTATATATATATATATATATATATAAATTTCTGTGCATTTATTTATATGTTGCTTTGTGAGCATCCTCCATTTTCCCCTTCGTTTATCCATTCTTGCTTGATAAATCATAAGTTCCTTGAGGAAATCTATTTCTCATTTCCTTTATTTTCCCCAGGCATGCCTGGTACAGTACTCTATACACAAGGCTCTCATTCATAGAATCACAGAATATTGGAGCTTGAAGAAGCCTAAAAAATCAAAGTATCACAAAATTTAAAAGTTGGGAGCAACTTCAGAGGTCATCTCATCCAACCCAAGCATGAAAGGAATACATCACATATTTGAAAAATGGTTGTCTAGACTTTGCTGGAAACCTCCAGGGAGCAGAAAGATACCAGCACCTTTTTAGATAGCCCATTTTATGTTTGGAAAACTCCAGTTGTAAGAAAGTTTTCCCTGACTAAATTGGTCGTTTTTCAACTTCTACCAATTGTTTCTGTTTCTGCCCACTACAACCAAAGTCTAATCCTTCCTCCCCAAGAAATCTTCTCAAATTCTTGAAGATAGTTCTAATCTTCCACATTCCCCCTCCCCAATTTTCTATTTTACAGGCTTGACATGGCCCTTTCCTTCAAATGACCCTCATATGACATGCAGTCAAGGTCCCTGGATACTATAACTCACATTTCAGCATGAATTCTCAAGATGTTTTGACTGGGCCACTGATTCAGTCAGCCAGGGGTAGTTATTGACCTCTTCATAGAAAATAAAATGATGCTCTTGACCCACCCTCAGTATAGTTTATATTTGGATTATTTTGCCAAGAGAGGAGATTTATTGACTTAACCATTCACAACTTCTTTCCTACTGAAACTGTGCCCAAAAGTACACCTGGTTTCACCTCTATTGAAGATGATGCCCCTCCCAGGATAATAAGCTCATCACCTCTAATCTCATCACCATGCTGCTAACTCAAGCCTCGGACTCCACCTCCCTCAACCTGCTCTCCCTTCTGATTAGAAAGCTAGAGGATAAGAGTATTAAAGTCCTCCCAAAGGAAAAGACATACTACTCCAGCATCTTTGTCAAGAAAATTCCAAATGGGGTCATGAAGAATCAGACACCACTGAAAAATGATCAACTGAAAAAGTCTTTCTTTATGGAGGGCAGAACTTGGACTTCCAACTCATTCTACTTTGTATCTGCAGCTCTGGCTGTTTCCACACCACGGAACAAGATACCCCCACCTCCCCTCAGCTTCCTTTTGTGTATTGTCTTTCCCTTTAGATTGGAAGCTCCTTGAGGGCAGAGATTGTCTTTCTCTTTCTTGTTTGTTTCCCCTATTTAGCATAGTGCCTGGCAGTAGTAAACTCTTGATAAATGTTTATTGAATTGAAGGACTAAGGATTCAGTCTTTGGCCATTGTCTAACATTAGGTGAATCAAACCTGTTTTCCTTTGTTGTTGCTGTTGTTGTTGTTGTTTTAAACTGCAATCTAATTAGGTGACCTTACTTGCTGGCAGCATGCAAGAAAGCAAGGGTTCCTAACCTGGGGAGTCATGAACTTAATGAATTTTAAAACAACATCTTTATTTCCAATGACCTCTAATTGAAGTTTAGCATTTCTTTTGATTTTCAATTATTTCTTTTTTGAGAAGGGATCTAAAGGCTTCACTAGACTACCAAAGAGGTCCAAAACAGATACAGAAAAGGTCCTGAATTCCTGTAATAGAATATCACTTCCCAATTGATCTTCTCTACTCGAGGCACACACACACACACACACACACACACACACACACACATACACACAAGCTTTTGCTTCAAATACTTGATTACTTTATGTGAACATTACATTTTTACTTCATCTGCATAATTATGTTAGTTCTTGACTCTGACCACTTGGAAAAATCTGGCTAAGATCAATGCCATCAGAGTTTGTGATTCTCTTTAGTCCCATTTCATTTTCCTCTGCCTCCTAGGAATCAGACAAGCCAGATCCAAACACGAGACAGAAAATAGAATCTTCTCAAGGTCAAGGTCAAGGCTACCAACCCAAAGCCAAAACAAAACATGGTTGATGTAGCCTGATTGGGTCTGAACATGACTGCTTTACAAAGTGGTTACTTTCATCAGCACTGGGGCCATGACAATGGAAAAAAGGTCCTGAGGCAGTTTATTGAAATGAAGGGGTGAACCCCTGGCCAGCATCCTTGGTAAGTAGTCAAGAAAGGTAGAGGGGACTAGAATGAGGAGCTCACACTGATTCTTCTTTTTCTATCATTAATTTCTATGGATCTTCCTAATCCTTGTGCCAGCTTTTATTCTCCTAAGCTCAAAAATATTCTTTCCTAATACTTTAATTGGGTGAAGGATTCTTCATTTTTTTAAAGGACAGATTTCTTTAAGCAGCAGGAATAGTCCTATTGGCCTGAGAAATAAGAATTATGTCTCCATGCTTAGCACAGAGCCTGGTACAAAGTAGGCACCTAACAAATATCTATTGACTGATTATTACTATGTCTGGAAATTAATATCAGGATTTTAATCAATAAGTAAGGACTTATTAATCACCTACTGGGGGTTGGGCACTGAGGATAAACACCATAAATGAAAAGAATTTACAGGGAGCTTGTATTCTTCTCTCTCTCTCTCTCTCTCTCTTTTTTTTAAGGCAATTGGGGTTAAGTGACTTGCCGAGGGCCACACAGCTAGTAAGTGTCAAGTGTTTGGTCTGAGGCTGGATTTGAACTCAGGTGCTCCTGACTTCAGGGCTGGTGCTCTATCCACTTTGCCACTTAGCTGCCCTAGGAGCTTGTATTCTAACATAGGATGATATTCCTAGATCTAGAAGGGTCCTCAGAGCTCCTATCTCATATCTAGTCCAACTCTCGCATGAAGAAAGTAAGTCTGGAAAGGGTAAATGATTTGCCTAAGGTTATATAGTAAGTATTAAACGTAAGACCTGAACCCAAGCTCTCTGCATCCAGAGTCTCTGAATCCAGTTTCATTATGCCACAAGTGGCTTAAGTCATGTTTCTAGCTTCAAAGAAGATAAATATACATCTATCGATGGAGTGTTGACATGCTTAGTGAATCTCATTTTTTTTTTTTTGCTCCAGTTTCTAGGAGTCTTTTTAAAGTTCACATTATAAGCAGAGTGAAAGCCCTTATAGAATCTAGATGATCTCTTTGGATAAATGGAGGAAGCCTTGAAGACCAGGCCTCTCCTAAGCATTCTAGGGTGTCCTGGTCCAAGTACATGAGGCAAGCCCTTTGTTTCTCTGAGGCAGTCTCCTTACCCCTGTTATCTTTCATCTGTCTGCATAAGCAGAAATAACAGATTGCAACATGTTAAGTGTCACCTTGGTGAATTTTGTCAAGGTGCAGGTCACAACGGATGCCTCATTTGACAATTGGTAAAAATTTATGAATTTGTGACACTGGATGGCAGATGAAAATATCTACAGTTTGGTTGGTTTTCATTGTCACGCTTTCTTTCGATTGCTCAAAAAATAGTCTCAGAGAAGATTCTCAAGGATTTTGTTCACTAGAAGTTATTAAAAAATAAAGCAGAGGGGCAGCTAGGTGGCACAGTACATAGAGCTCCAGCCTTGGGGTCGGGAGAATCTGAGATCAAATCCAGCCTCAGACATTTGAAACTTACTAGACAAGTCACTTAACCCCGATTGCCTCAGCAAAAACAAAACAAAACAAAAAAAATAAAAAATAAGACAGAAACAACAAAAGTCTGACAGAGGCCTATTCTTTCATTGGTGATGGTACCACTGGTACTTTCAAAGTCCTTTTCATCACTAATATCATTGACTCGTTCAGGGGCTCCTGGGAAATGACACTATTTCTAGGAATAATAAAGCTCAATAACATCTTTGTTTTGGGAATGGTTATTATGGTAGGAACAAAAATTATACCACAAGGTGAATCTACTGTAAATAGCACCTTGATTTAATTGTCTCATATAGGGTAACTCAGCTCAATTTAATTCAATGAACATTTTTAGGATGCCCACTTTCGTGCCAGCCCTGAGAAAGGTGCTGGACATACAAAACCTAAATGAAAACAGTCTCTTCCCTACATTCAATTTGGGAGATACAGTGAGTACACATTTAAGGAAATGAGAAATATATAGAAAGTAATAACTAGTATATAAGCCGCAAAGCAGCATGATGTAGGGAATAGAGGCAAGGCCTTTGAAGCAGGAAAATTAGGTTTTATGTTCCTCCTCTGAAACATACTAGCTTTGTGACTCTGGGAAGCAACTCTCTGAGAAAATAAAATGTACACATGATACATACAGAATGGTAGATGGAAAGTAATCTCAGAGAGAAGACAATAGTAGTGTATATGTTGGGGGAGGAAGGGTTCTATTAGGAGGAGAAGAAAGGTCTCTTGTAGAAGGTGGAATTTGACCTGAGTCGTAAAGAAGGCCAAGAAAGGCAAGAGGTTGAGATGAGGAGGTAGAGAATTCCAGGCGTGAAAAAAGTCAGTGAAAAGGAGTGTAGCAGTATGTGAAAAGCAGCAAGCAGACCAATGCTCCTGGCTAGGGGTGGGAAGAGGACAAAAGAGTGGGGGTGGAGAATCCAGTAGTATTCCTCTATCTATATGCTCCATATTATGGTCCATTAGAGAGAATGGGAAGAGCAAATATAGTCTTCTCTATCAGCCATCGAACTATTTTATTTTTTATTTTTAAACTCATGATGAAATGAGGGACTTTACAGTTTCTCTCTTCATGAATGTAGATATGAAAGGCAACATCATAAACAAATGAGAGGAATAAGGAAAATGCTACCTTTTCAATTTATGGTTAAAGGAAGAGTATACGGTTTAAAAAAAAGAGAGTATCACCCAAGATAAAATAGACCATTTTGATTATATGAAATTAAAATTATTTTGGAAAAAAGTCTAATATAGTAAAGATTAGAAAGAGAGCAGGTGACTGGGAAAAATTTTGCAACACATTTTTAGATAAAGATCACATTTCTAAGATATAGAATAAAGTGATAAAATTTATAATATTAAGGTGCTCTATATCATTAATAATTAGAGAAATGCAAATTAAGGCAACTCTGAGGTTCTACCTCATGCCTATCAAGCCGGCAAAGATGGCAAAAGAGGAAAATGACAAAATTTAGACAGTGATAAAGAAAAACAGGCACACAAATACAATGTTGGTGAATTTGTGAATTGGTCCAGGCATTCTGGAAAGCAGTTTGGAACTATGAACAGAAAGTTACTAAACTTTGCATATCTTTAGGCCAGATATTGTATTACTATACCTTTGCTCCAAAGAATTTAAAGAAAAAGGAAAAAGATCAATATGTACAAAAGTATTTATAGCAGCTCTTTTTGTGATAGCCCCAAATTGGAAACCAAAGGTATGTCCTATTGAGAAATGGCTAAACAAATTGTGATATATGCATATAATGGAATATTACTGTAACATAAAAAAAGAATGAAATGAACAATTTCAGAGGAACTGGGAAGACTTTTAAGATCTGATATAGATAGAAGTGAGTAGAATCAGAAAAAAACAATTTACAGAATGATAATATTATGGAGAAAAAACAACTTTGAAAAACTTTAGAACTCAGAGTACAATAATATACTATGAGTTCAAAAGGATGAAGATGAATCATTTAATTCACTTCCTGACAGAGGTGATGAATTCAAAATGCAGAAAGAGACAGCATTTTTGGACATAGCTAACATTGGAATTTGTTTTTCTAGATTATATAGATATGTATTGAGGGATTTATTTTTCAAATTTGTTTTTTTATTTCTTTGTTTTATAATTTACTCAATATAAAGCTAGATATTGGGTGGACATATTAATGAAAAAAATGCTTATGATTTAAAAAATATCCCCATAAATACCAAGGTAGTATTTTTAAAATAATTTTACTATCTTTTGTTTTTGCTTCACTTACATTTCCCAATACATACCTTTCCTTTTCTTCACCCAAAAAAGCATCCCAAAATAACAGAGAATAACATGCATACAGAGATATGCACATGCACAAAAATTCAACTACTCTAATCAACATTTTAAAAAAATTGACAATATGTAGTGTTCTAACCTCTGCAGAGCAGACAGGGGGATGGCAAAATGGTAACAATCAATATTTAAGGGATTGTGGAAAAACAAAGACCCTAATGCTTTGTTTATGGAGCTGAGAGTGGTACAGCCATTAGGAAAAGTAATTCGGAATTATGCAAATAAACTGAATGAAACATTCTTACCTTTTGACCCAGCGATTCCACTGCCAGGCTTATATGCCAAGGAGGTCTTTGACAAAAAAGTATTCTATATACGTCCAAATACATATAGTTCACTTTATGTTACAGCAAAGGACTTTAAACAAATTAGTTATTCATCAGTTGGAGAACGAATGAACAAATTGTGGCATATTAATGTAATAGAATATTACCATGTGATGTACATGAAGCAATGAACAGGATGAACAGTTGTAGGAAGATACACATGAATTAATGCAAAGTGAAGTCAGTGGAGGCAGGAAAAGAGCATTCACAAAGACCATGATAATCTAAATGGAAAGAACAACAACGACAAAACATGGAAACTGAATGTTGCAAAATTATAAAGACAAAGTTTGGCACCAAAGAAAACAATAACATCAGATGACTTTCCCAGTCCTTCGAAGAGGTAGTGGTGAGATGGCTTGTCCATAGATAGGAAACACTGTAAATAATAACAGATATTTTTCATTGTGTTGATTGGTTTTTGCTATTTTTTTCTCTTCTTCAAAAACAATTCTTCATTGTAAAGGATGGCTCCTTATGAAGTGGGAGGGCAAGGGATACAGTTTGATGTAAGCAAAATAAAAACAAAAGATCGATAAAATCTGTCTTTGAAAGATGTCGAAAGTTAAATTCAAGTGTTATTTTTACACTGCACCACACTGCACACAAATCTTAATCTCTTGGGGCCTCTGCTTTTCTATCTGTAAAAAGACAGAGCTAGATTCGATGGCCTCTAAAGTTTCTTCCAATTCTAAATCTACAGTCTTATGATTCCTTAAATTCTCAGAGAACCATCAGGACCACATTCTCATTCCAAATCTTTTCACCAGGCTAAACATCCTAGATGTTTCACTCAGTCCTCACATGGTACAATCAGAAGAACCAGGACAGAGCTGGAGGCAAGGATTCTGAATTACCCAGATCCAATCCTGGAGCATTGGTTGTTGAGCACTCATATAATAAGAAGAGGTCTACATGAAAGAACAAACATATTTTGAAGGGGAATCAGAGACTTAGTGACTACATTAATAAAAGGCAGTCAAAGTAATTTTGACAGCTAAGTGGCACAAGTTCAGCTAGGTGGCACATTGGATAGAACGCCGGTTTGGAGTCAGGAAGACTCATCTTCCTGTGTTCAAGTCTGGCCTCGGACACTTAGTAGCTATGTGAACCTGGGCAAGTCAATTAACCCTCTTTGTCTCAGTTAAAATGAGCTGGAGAAGGAAATGGCAAACCACTCCAGTATCTCTGCCAAGAAAACCCCAAATAGGGTCACAAAGAGAAGGACAGGACTGAAAAAATGATGAACAACAAAAAGTACTTTTATGAGACAATGGGAATTCATGGTAACCTTTTAAAAGAGAGTGAGTTTGTCAGAGCTTTTGTTAGCCAGAAAGTTTCACCTTCTAGTCCTTCCTCTGATACATACTAATTGTGTGACCTTGGGCAAGTCATTTAACTTTGCACTTCATACAGACTGGTATCTAAAACTATGAATTACAGAGTAGGTTTCTATCTGAATTAGCACCAGCAGTTCTGGCCAGAAACCCTGAGGATCTTCCTCTCACAGATTGATTTTTTTTTTTAACTTAGGTAAAAGAGGTCACTTTTTTTGCCTCTTTTCTTATGTAGCCTTAATCACTGAATGGGTGTTGCCTCAGACAAACAGACCTGGGAAAGAGCAGAGCTGAAAAAGGCCAAAGTCTCCCACAGCATCTGGACCCACTTCCAGTTGTCCTGATCTATATCTTGTTACTGGACCCGTATGGCTCTGAAGAAAAAAGTGAGGCTGGTGACTTTGCACAGCTCTGCCTCACTTAAATTCAATTCACTTGCTTGTCATGGCATCACCTCCCTGATCTCATGGTCTTCTTTGAGGAGGAATGACTACAACAACAACAGTTCACTCCTTTGGGCATCATTTTATTTTTAAAAGGAGAGTTGCATTAGTTGCTATCTAAGATGCCAATAGATTACAAACTCCTTGAGGGCAGAGACTGTGTTTTGCTTCTTTTTGTATCCCCAGCCCTAAGCACAGTGTCTGGCACATAGTTGGCATTTAATAAATGTTGATTGATTGACTGACCTGAGAACCCTTGTAGCTCTTAATTCTATGATTCTAAGTATTGTTGACTTAGAGTCACTGGCCGTATTTCTCCGCACACATAACAATGAATGAAAAGATAAGGAGCTCTGTAAGTCCATTTCAGTGTTTCCAAACAGACAGGCGACATAAACTACAGTGTACGTTATTAATATGTGGTGATGTTTGTCCTATGTAAACGTCTTAACCAGGCTGACCTTTCCATGAGAAGAAAGGTACATTTCCTATTGTTTCTATGCATACTAGATGTTACCTTCTTTTTCCAGCAGGAATACTTATCACCTAGTGTATTTCACTTTAATAAGATAGGGGAAAAATCATAACCAACAAGGTTTATGGTCTCAGTTCTACATAGAAGAGATGTGAGAATACTAATGTGTACTCTAGTAACCTCCTGAAGGCTAATTGATGCCATACAGCTTGTGTCTCATCTTGTCAAGGCGGGTTCAGTGAAGATGAGAAAAATTTCAAGCCAATTTTCTTTTATATATGTTTTTATAAGAATGTAGATTCAGCAAGTGTAACACTTTCTTTGTCAGCTAAAGAAAGCCATGGAAGTTAAGAGAGGGTTCAAGGTCAAGGTTCTAAGCACATTAAAATGTGATAGAACAGGTTTTTTTTTTTTAATGATAGAATTTTGTATTTTAGTCAAAGAAGGTAAATGATTACATCTATTATTGGCCAGGCAGATCAAGATCAAACAATTTGCTTTTCTTCCTCAAATCTTGTACCCAGCATAAGACTTGTCCATAGGCAGAGTAGGAATCTGTCTAAACCTGTAACTACACTGGCATAAGGAAACTGCCTTATTTGGTTTCACTTTTAGTCACAACTAGAAATCTTCCCCCATCTATTACTTTGAGGTTTACATACATAATTATATTTGGGGCTTCAGATGGTCCCATAGGAGGCAATATGGTGCAGCATAACATAAAAACAAAAAAAAATTTTAAAAAGTTAGAGGATATAGATTCCAATCCTGTCTTTAACACTTACTATTTGTGTGACCTTGGGCAAGTCATGTAACTTCCTTTGCCACAATGCCCTCAATTGTGAAATAATAATACAAATAACGACAATGATGACAGTAACATTTATTTAGTGCTTTAAGATTTGCAAAGACCTTTTAACAATAGTATCTTATTTTATTTTCAAAAACAATCCTGAATGGTAAATGCTATTATTATCCCCATTTTACATATGTGAAAAATGAAGCAGATAGAGATTAAGTTACTTGCCCAGGGTCACACTGCTATTAAGTGTCTGAGCTGGTATTGAACTCAGCTCTTGCCTATTCGAGGTTTGGCACTCTAGACACTGTCATATTTATTTAGCTGTCTCTAGGATCAGGTTGGACTAGGTGATCTCTGAGGCTTTTTTTCTAGATCTCAGAGCCTACAATCCTACATGTTATTGTTTTTTCCTATATTGTATGATTCTGAGGCTACTGGCCACAAATAAACACTCATCTTCCTCTCCTGGTACCCGAAATTGCCATTATTAGAACTGCCTTCTCTTAGGGCATTGTCTCAAGCAAAAGCCTGAGAAAACCAAATGACCTTAAAGTCCTTGATCTCTGACTACCTCTTGCTCACTTTCCCTGAGATGTTTCACAGTCACTTCCAGTTCCAGGATGCACAGAAGGTTCAGAGTAAAGCTAATTCCCACAAGAAAACAAGACACCAACGTAGTGAGACCCAGCGTACCTGTTAAGGTCAGGGAAAAATTTCAGAATATGAGGCTTCCTTAGAAGGCTACAATTTCATACTGCAGGAGTACCAAGAAACCAGAGAACATGGGTGCAATGCTAGGGCATTGGGGGGGGGGTGAATAGAAATAAAGTAGAACATAAGTCCTAATTGTCCTTCCTTGGAACTAGCCCAGGGGAGGGGAACCTGCAGCCTCAAGGTTACATGTGTCCTTCTAGGTCCGTGGTTGCGGGATTTTGACTGAGTTCAGGTTTTACAGAACAAATTCTTTTATTAAGGGGATTTGTTCTGTGAAGTTTGGATTCTGTCAAAGAGTTGCACTTGAGGACCTAAAGGGCCACATGTGGCTTCTCCGCTGCAGGTTGCCCACTCCTGGACTAGCCTAATCCACATACAACAAAGCATTTCCTATTCCATTTAACTCTAACAGTATGGTGTCTGTTTCCTGCAGGAAAAAGAAATTGCATTTTTGAAGGTGCCTAATTACCAAAACCAGTGGCCTTTTCCAGGTCTTCAGGACTTTTAACTTTTCTGTAGTGTTTGATACTTGTGACTACTCCCTCTTCCTTCTTAAAATTAGTTCCTCTGCTGTTTCTCCACCCCTACTTTGGGGTTGCAATGTCTTGCTTTCTCTCTTTCCTCAACAAATCTACATTTTCCTATCCCTTTCCCTGTGTTTCAGTTCTTTCTGTCTTCCTTCCTTCCTTTTCTTCTGCCTTCCTTCCTTCCCTTCTTCCCTCCTTTCTGTCTTTTTTTTCTCTGTCTCCCCCTTCTATCTCTGTCTCTGTCCCTGTACCTCTCTGTCTCTTTCTCTTTCTCTCTCTGCCCCCTTCTCTTTTCCTCTCATTTTTTTTTCTTGCATCACAGTCATTTGTCACTCCTAGTACACAAGCCCTCCCTTTCAACAAAGGGGAAAAAATCACACAAAACAAAAGAATGGGGCTACCACATCTGAAGTGGTATGATATATATGAATATGAGATTCCACAACCATTCCACAACCTCACCTCTCTATCTCATGGAGGAAACTGTTTTCATCATTTTGTTTTCTGGAGATTCATCACTGCACTGAACTTGAGCTTAGCTATCATTTGCTGTTTGTCTGCTTACATTAGGATAGTTCTTTATATTCATAGAAGCTGTTATCCTGCATTGATCAGAGAATGTTTCCTCACCCTGGAGCTCCCTATATCATTGTCATCACAAATCCAATCCCTATCCCTATTCAATTAACAGGTTCCATTACTTAACCTATCCCTATTCAACAATGGAAGATAGAGGTGTTTTTGTTTGTTTGTCTGTTTTGTTTTGCTTTTTGATATAAGGGTCCTCCTTAACCTGAAGTTCAAAGGGTAATTTACCTGTTAACCAACTCCATAAAATGATTTAACTGCCTTTATTTTTAGAGGCAAGGGAAAGAGATAAATGGAATGCAAGATTTAAATCATAACCTCCTCTTCTCAGTTCAAGATCGCACAGGAAATCCACTCTGGTCCATCCTCTATTCCTTTGTTGAACTGATCTTTCTAAAGAGCCAGTCTGATTATGTCAACACCCCACTCAAGA
This sequence comes from Vombatus ursinus, assembly GCF_900497805.2. Classification (NCBI taxonomy): domain Eukaryota; kingdom Metazoa; phylum Chordata; class Mammalia; order Diprotodontia; family Vombatidae; genus Vombatus; species Vombatus ursinus. The sequence continues at coordinate 31,388,879 of NW_020954551.1, read as the reverse complement.
AACTGCAGTGGCTCCTTATTACCTCAAAATCAAATATAAAATCCTGTTTGGCTTTTAAAACATTTCTTTTAATCTGTTCCCTTCCTACCTTTCCAATCTTTTTGTGTCTTAGTTGCCTCCCCAGGACTCTGCAATCCAGTGAAACTAGGTTCCTTGATATTTCTCTTGCAAAATATTCCATATCCTGATTCTGGGCATTTTGCCTGACTGTTCACCATGTTTGGAACTGTCTTCCTTCTTGATTCTACCTCCTGGCTTCTTGGCTTCTGTTCCAGTCTCAGCTAGAGACTAACTTTTTGCCAGTCTTCCTTAATTTTAGTGCTTTTCTTCTGAGATTACGTCCAATTTATCCTGTATATATCTTGTTTGTACATAGTTGTTTGAATGTTGCCTCATCCATTAGACTGTGGGCTCCTTGACAGGAAGGATTACCATTACTATTATTTTCCCTTTCCTTATAGAACTATTTTTTTAACCTTTGTGTCTTTAGTACTTATCATAGTGCTTTACACATAATAGGTCCTTAATAAATGCCATTGACTTGACTGACAAATCTCATCTATACAAACTTTTCTTTTCCCCAACTAGAAATGCTTCTCTCCACTTAGACCCATCTCCTTGAATATGCCTCTTTCCATTTGGAATGCATTTCCCCATATCTTTTCTCCTTATCTAAATTCCACTCATGCTGTAGATCCGAATTCCAGGTTCATTTTCACCATGAGGCCTCAGTTTCCTTTTCAACAGTTTCCTTTCAACACTGATGAGGGGCTGGTGGTATCTTCACAAAGGAAAAAAAATGGGAATATTAATCAGGAATAGCACTAAGATTACTGGAAGTTTTTCTCCTGACTTGCTATAGACCATTCTGGATTAAAATCTTTGGTTTGGCCCTAGCATTTCCATTTCCACACATTGGTGTGCATTATTAGCATGTGGCGTAGATGTTGTCCAACTTGTGAAACATCCCTATGTTTCTACATCAAACCCTTGAAATTTGGTGTAATGGGAGTCTTTCTGGCACTCCTCCCACCTCCCAAATGATGCTATATTCATGCATAAGCTCAGCCTGAAGAATTCATCTGTACCATAGAAGGAAAGTTATCCAGAAGCTAGCAAAGGATCTTAGAATCAAGGGACTATTCTTTAAAACTACCTAGTCCTTATCTATAGATATAATTTGATTTCAGGGGTGTCAAGAAGATGTCTATTACTGTAGCGTTCTGAGAAACCTGACTTCTGACTTGGCCAGGAATCTGGCTTAAACTCGTCTAGATCACATTTTTGGAAATTTGCCGGTCTTTTCCCTCAGCTTGACTAGAGCTAAGAAGGGTAGAGTTCTTTCCGGTTAAATGCCACCTACAAATTCAGAAGACTGTTACAGGAGATCTATCATCAAATTGCAGAGTGGCATTATGAACTGGGATTAATCTACGTTGGTTCACAATGAGCTCTCCCTTCCTTTGAATGCCTATAGTGCTTACTGTCTCATTTTAGCACTTAATCTTCTTGTTGCTGTTGTTCATTTGTTTCAGTTGTGTCCGACTCTTTGTGACCGCATTTGGAGTTTTCTGGGCAAAGATACTGGAGTGGTTTGCCTTTTCCTTCTCCAGCTCATTTTACAGATGAGGAAACTGAGGCAAACAGGTAATTGACTTGCCCAGGGTTTCAGAGTTAGTAAGCGTCTGAGGTCGGATTTAAACTCAGGTCTTCCTGACTCCAAGCCTGGCACTCTATCTACTGTGCCCCCTAGCTGCCCAGCACTTAATCTTATGCTCCCTTAATTTATTTTTTAAATGTTTCACGCATTTTTTTTAACCCCAGTCAGCTGGTGAGTTCTTTGAGTGCCACAACTATGCTTTCCTCTCTTTCTATCTGCCACAGGATCTTAAACATAGTAGATACTTAGAAATATTTATTGAATTAAATTGATATAATTATATTGTTTGTGTTATTCAAATGAACAGAATATGATGCTCTTCTAAGACCACTGATGCATGAGTCAAATATAACTCATTTAAGTGTGCACATTGGATGAACGTGGATTTGGTGTCATTCAGCTTAAATGAGTTTTGGTTTAATTTAATTTTGCCTATGATTTAGAAAGATTCTCTCTGAATTCTCTCTGTGTCATAACTTTACCAAACCATAAATATTTTAGCAATAACTAAACACATACAGTATAGCATATAGCATAACATGGCTCATACTCTAGTAATGACAATGGCAATGATGATGATGATAAATAATAAATAATAATAAACCAAAAAATAAAAATAATGCCTTATCTGGGCAAAAGCAGACTTGGATATGATCACTTTGGGATTTGTGGAAAAACAATAAATGTATGGGGTAGTAAATTAGAGACTTGTCAAATGAGGAAAAGGCAGCATAGATGTTGGAAGTTGGAAGTGACCTTAGAACCCACCAAGATCAACACCGTCATTTTACACATCAGGAAGTTAGTAAGTGGCAATAATGATGACAACAACTACAGTAAATAACAATAATTTACATTTGTACATTGCTTAAAGGTTTGCAAAGCCCTTTTCTCTCAACTCAATTAGGAAGGTACAAAAGATTTGTGTTCTGTTTTGTTTTTATTTTTTTCAACCCAGTCTGTGATTTCATCATCTTTCTGAGGAGGAACTCTTTGTATCTCTAGTGCTAAGCACAGTGCCACAAACACAGTAGGTATTTAATAAATGCTTATTGTCTTGTCTTGACCAGTAAAGAACAGCACTTACTCTACCTTTTATATTCCTAAAGAGGTCAGCGCAGGGCAAAGAGATTGAGTTGCCTAGAAACACACAAAATAGGAATTATTATCTCTAGTGTAGAAAACAGTAAACAGAGGCTTAGAGAGGTGAAATGATAGATATTTAATAAGTATCTGATCAAGAATTCAAATCAAGAACTTCTTATTCAAAGAATTATATGATATAGAGCTGGGGAAAATAATAAAAATGATGATGGTAATAACAAGATTTAGAGTTGGGAAGGACTTTAGTGGTCATTTAGCCTAACTACTTCATTTTACAGACAAGGAAACAGAGGGCTTATGTTAAGTAGCCAAATCAGTATTCAAACTCAGGTCCTTTGGCCCCAAATCTACCACTCTTTTTAGGATGCTGTAGTGCAGCTAAGCTCTCATTCTATAGCTCCTCTTTGCCTCTCCTAAGGAAATGTGTCTTCTACAGATGGAATGAAGTCATAGTTGTCAGAAATCCCATTTGGGAACTAATGCTTGGTGCCCCCTCCACTGTACCTGATGAAAGCAAACACCTGTGCATGTAGCAAATCTCAAGATTCAACATAGGCTACAGACAGTCATAAAGCAAGAAAGCCATCTTAAAGTCTCTCATTTACGTGACAAACAGACATCAAATTTCTCTGTGCAGGTTCACACGGCCATGATCCACTGCTGTTAATGGGTTAGCAGTAGGGCAGATGAAACAGTTTCCTGAATTTATAGGCAGCACGTAATAGGGGAAAGCCCAGCCCTTTCATCTCGAGTCAGGCTATTATACGTCTGATAGTCATCCTCATTTTTTTTTCCTTCATGAAGTGCCACCAGACTCTCGTCGACATGGACAGTGGCTCTTGGATCCTTCAGTGAAAGCTGTGTAAACCTTTTCCCATTACAAACCCCTATTTTCAGACACCGATTGTGCTAGCTGAGGAACGGTGGATTCGTGATAGGCTGTAACTGCTCCACTTCCCTCCAGCTGAAATCTCACGTATTTTATTGGTTTGAAGCAAAAAGAAAAATGTTTCATTGATCAGTGCTGTTGTACTTCATCCGAGTGAGCACTTTAAAAATGAATTATAAAACACGCCACTAGTGAACACATGTAAGGATGCAGAAGACATGGAATGAATACACAAACTAGAACATATCTCCTTCCCCACCATAATGCATTTCATATTTTACAGGTGCATTCCAATGGATGCTAATTTCATCCATGATGCCTTTGGCAGAGTCCACGTGAGTTTAATTAACTAAATGACTTAAGCCATCCAATTCTTGTTGCTACTAATGTATTACAATTAGAGCAAACTGTAGCCATGGAAACAGCAAGGCCCATCATAATTCATAGACTGAAGATGGCTTGCTTTTCTAGCATATAGGATTCTTGAGTCACCATGCAATGCGTTTATTATTATTGCTAAATCGGGACCTGGTCACTGTAGAATGTAACAGGATGTAGGCACTCACTTAAATGAAATTTCATTATAGGAAGTCTATCAGTTTACTTCTGGGTGCCAATTTCCAATGATTCCCAAATCTCTCATGTTTATATGTAATTAGGGAGATAGCCTAGTCCATAATTTTCCACAAGAGAGAAAAGCTTTCTTTTTCATTGGCATAAGACAGAGGAGATAAACTCTGGATCAGCAGAAGTGGTAGCAGAGCCTCGTAAATAACAACTTACCTACTTCTTTCTTAAGGTAAGAATTTGTCTTATTTGGGCAAAAGCAGCCTTGGATAAAGTCACTGTACTACCTGTGTCTGCTTCAACCAAGATGATGAGTTGGTGGAAAAACAAAAATACATGGGATATATGTTAGAGTTTTCTAAAATGAAGAAAAAGCAGCATAGATTTATTTAAAGTTGTAAATGTCCACATAGAGCAATGCTCTTATTTTGCATGTCAGGAAGGCAGTAAGTGGCAAACCCAGAATTTAAAACCCAGGTCCTCTGATTTGAAAATCCAGTATCCTCTCCACTGTAGCCCTCTGTCTTTAAGCTGTTATGTGATATTTCATCATTTTTCTTACATTTTAATTAATTTTTAAAAAATTCGGGGACTGGAGAGGGAAGTGGGAAAAGTAATCACTCTCTAAAAAATAAGATACAAATAGCTTCTTTTATCAGATTTAAAAGCAAAAGATTGGAAATAAACATCTACATATGGGGAGAAGAAAAACATATATTTTTAAAAATGAGTAATAATGAATAATAGTGCTCATCCTCTAAGAATTGCCCTGAAAAAAAGGGGAGGAGTAACAACTGTAGTTTGAGAGCTTTCCAAATTCATTCATTAAATGAAGATTTAATTTGGGAGCAGATACAGAAATTATTTCTGTGAAATGTTGTTATTGCTATTGTTTTCAATAGAAAGAAAGGAAGGAAGGAAGGAAAAAAGAACAAGAAAGGAAGAAAGCCTCAGTCTGCCCAAATGTTGACCATGGAATGCCACCATGTGCATAATTTGATTTTAAAAACAAACACTTATAAAAACTTATTATATGTCAAGCACTGTACTAAGTACTAGGGATACCAAGATAAAAAGGTAGATATACCTGTCCTCAAGGATCTTACATTTTAATAGGAGAAGAAAAGGGTGATTGTAGAATGACGGCCAGGGATTGGTCTGGGCATTCACAGAAATGTTTAGTTGATATATAAGTCAGGTAATAGAAGTTCCTTTCCAGAAGAAATGGACATGTTAAATTAATTACTACACTAACAGCAATATAGTATATATAATATAGTTTATAGTGATATAATAAAATATGGTAATAATAACTCACATTTATACAGCACTTTAAAGTTTATGAAGCACTTTACATGTATTACTCAGGGGCATCCATACAGGAAGAGAAATTAAAATTATGTAAAATTAAATTATATTAAACATTTTACAATGTATATTATAAAAATATATGATTATACAGCTGTATGGAGAGCCCACTGAATTAGATCATCAATGCGTATGTCTTGGACAGGCACTGAAGAAGAAAAAGCTGAATCCAGAATTGAATAAGAGCAAGAGAGTGGTCTAGATTGTATTTGGGAAACTGAATATCACTTTTCAACAATTTCAAGTTGCTTCCTGAAATAAAAGCACACTTTTAAAAATACCAATGTTTATGCAACGATTCTATATCTATACACTTATGAATCAGACAATACTGTAACATTTGAAAAATCAACTTTACCAGTGACCCAAAAGGCAATGGAGACTCAGCAGGTGGGTGTAAATAGGGTGGAGTGCATTATCAACAATGACTTGTGGGCGAAAAAGCATCATTAATGACACTATCTAGGTAATGTGTGATTGAGAAATGAAACAGAAGAAGTGAGTCAGTGGTCTAGTAAAAGTAAGTGGTAACAGATGGAAAGCCTAAGTGTTGCACTGAGACTTGTTTCATGTTTAAAGACCTAGGGAAAGGTCCACTGCACTGGTTGGATCTTGTAGAGTGAAACTCTAGGAAGACATGAAAAACAGTTAATTACAGAGGATGAGATGGGGTCACAGGGCACTTTCTGCTCTTCTAGCCTGAGTATGTACATTAATGAGAGACCATGGCTGCCCTGGAAGTACTGTGATATAGGTACTAGTGTTTAGTTTCTATTGCAAAGATGCAATGTCTCCTCTTACATAGAACATGAACTCAGTCTCTCTGTGCATTTGACATGTCCATTTGCAACTCATTTCAATTCTCCAGAGATCATGCTAATGAGAATCACTCTTTTCTAGAAATTTTGCTGTCTTTCCATTTCCTAAAATTTTTCTGTGTTCCCTTTGGCTTCCTTTAAGTGGATATAATACTCCCCAGATATTCTCCACTGTCCACTGCACACTCTTCCTTTACTGACACCTGGCATTTGGCTATTCTCCTACTGATTTCCCCAGTCTTCAATTTCATAAATTAGGGACAATTTAGTCTTCACATTATGTTGATAACTTAAATTGTTAACAAGATCTATGCCACCACTAAAGAGGAGAAACTTGTCTTCAAATTACACTTAATTACCTTAATTAAATGCTACAGAACTTGGTGACACACATGCAAGATGAGAAGGCTAAAAAAAGCATATCATTTATTTCACATTTTAGTCTTTTCCCCTTTCTCTATTCCTGTGACATGACTGTCCTCTGACCTAATGTCTCTCATTAGCCTCACTCATGTACTAAGCTAGAACCTAAAGAAAATAGCTCAACTTCCTCAGACTAGATGGCATATAGATTTTATTGACATTTGGAAATCTCTTGCTTGGGAATGGGGACCTTTGGCCCAAAAAGTCTTTCACCAGCTGAATATCACTACTGATTCTTACACTGCAAAGTGATAGGAAGTCATTACTATTTGATTGATGGCCATTGACCTGGGTCAAATAAGTTAAAGCTCAAACTCTTTCAATTGGAGAACTCTGATCTATAATAAGTGGAACTTAGCTCTTCACTTTCTTCCCAATTTATGAATGCATAAAGCAGTTACTTAATAAAGGTATAGTGAAGAGGGAGCTGGATCTAGAGTCAGAAAGACCCAAACTAATATCCTGCCTCAGACACACTAGACATGTGATACTGCGCAAGTCACTTAATTTTATCAGAATCAGTTTCCTCATCTGTAACAAAGGGGATAATAATAGCAACTACCTCACAGCATCCTTATGTGTATCAAATGAGATAATATGTGTACAGTACTTTGCAGACAGTAAAGAATTATATGAAGGTTAGCTATTATTAGTGATGATAACTTCAATTCAATACTAGTTTAAATACAAGTTATATTGACCAAGCGCTGACTATCTTACTAAGACAATCCCAAGTACCAGAGAGGTATCTTGGTGTAGACACTTTTGTTACATACAAGTTATATTGGCAAAGTGCTGACTATCTTACTAAGATAATCCTAAGTACCAGAGAGGTATCTTGGTGTAGGGGAAAGAACCCTGAACTCGGGCTAGAGAGTCTAGGGGTTAAAATCCTGGCTAAGACACTCTCCATCTCTGTGATCCCAAACATGTCCACCTCCTCACCTCTCTAAGTTGCTCAGTTCTTCTGAGCTGCAAAATGAGAATGACACTTGCAAAACCTAGGTCACAAAATTTTTGTGGGAAAAATTAAATTTAAAATAAGTGAATATGGTTTAACATCAAATGGAATTATGTTCCTTGAATGCAGATTGCTTAAATCCATTTTTATATCTCCAGTGCCTATAATGCATAAGAAATCTTACCTTTCATAAGAAGCCTCCCTCAGGCCCCTCAAGGCTAGTGCCTCCTCTCTATTACTATCTCTAATTTATCCTCCACACAATGTGTTTACATCATTGTCTGCATGTTGTTTCCCCTACTAGAATGTGAGTCGCTTGAAGGCAAAGGATGTTTTTCTCTTTTTGTATCCTTTATATGTATCACAATGTCAGGCATGTACCAGGGCATTAATGCATGATTGATGACTTGCTTGTTGATTGATGAATGAAAATTTTTCATGATTACCTAAAAATGGCAAAGATACTTTCAAGATAAAGCATAGTAACTAGTACATGAAATACCTATAATAAATACTGCTGATTAAAAAATTATTAATTAAAAATGATGATATCATCGTGCTAGAACACAGTGCTTAGCAAAAAGTAGGTGATTCTTGATCTATATTTTATTAAAATATCTTTCATCAACACCAACAATTCACTTTATCTATGCCTTCACTGTCTTTTTTTTTTCTATTAAATTTAACTAGGAATTCTCAAATCATTTCTGGTACTGGGTGGAAAAGCAGTTGTGATTACCAGAGACAGCTGGTGATGAAGTGCATAGAGCACTGGTCAAGGAGTCAGAAAGACCTGAGTTCAAATTTTCCCTCAGACACTTAACAGCTATGTGACTCTGGGAAAGTTACTTAGCCTCTGTTTCCCTCAGTTAAAGGAGTATAAATAATAACATCTCCCTCCCAGGGATGGTGTGAGAATCAAATGTTTGTTTAAAAAAACATTCAGCACTTTGTGCCTGGTACACAGTGGGTGCTATATACATTTCTGTCCTCTTCCCTTTTCCCTCACACAGAAAATTTACACATATACTCAATCATTCTACTGGATCTCTGATTTCATCAATTCAAGATGTCCCTTCATAAATGCAGACTGTGACCTATTCATGATTGTCTATCTTGTTCAGTTCTCACCTATGTCCTTCCATAAATTCATCACAGGGGGGTCACTCACTATGCCGGAAGCCTTCCTTTATTTCTCCTGCCATGGTGGCAGTACAAGTGGAACACTCTGATTGTCCCCCTTTCATCTTTGTTCTTGCCTTATGACCAACCCATCTTCTCTTTCAAACATTCAATTCTTTGATATTTTCCTCCTATTCTTCATTAGTTATATGTTACAGACTGTTCACATTCATCATGTGCTTCTACATTGCCCTCTGAGGGATACTCATTTTTAATTCTTTGGAGGCAACTGCTTTCTGTGTCTCTTTACCATCTAGCATCAACTGTAAAATATTAGTACTGAAAAGATAAGTCTTTGCTTTAATAGGAAGTTTGGGGTCAGTCAAGGGGCTTTTCAATTTTCCGAAAGTAGTCTAGACCATGCCTTTTCTCCTGTTCAATTCAGGACTCAAATCATTGTCCATCTGTGCACCCTATGTCCCAATTATACATACTGATAATCAAGCTGTATGTAGTTTCCATGTAAATGAAAGTTGAAATCTGATCAAAAACCATTCTTTATCTACTTGATGTTTCCTCTGTAGACTGACTAGCCAAATTCCTTTAACCTACTATAGTTCTTTTCTTCTGATGAAATCAACACAATATCACCTAACAAATGGAACATATAAAGCACCTCTAAATCCACAGGGAATCTTTCTTCAACTTGAACTGTATGTTGTATCTATGCTGTCATAGTGGTGAATCTTTTTGGTGAGCAAATATCCCCTTTGTTTATACCTCATCTGAGTTTACTATCAGAAGGTGGCTGGGCAGGTTATTTTTTTTTATATCTCTTCTAGGGAAACTTGAATGATTTTGATATGTGAATGGGAGATATTCTGTAAAAAAAAATCCTACAAGGTGTTGTTTTGTTTTACTAAATAAAATGTTTTTAAAAAAACACGATAAGCACAATTGGAATGAATTTTATATTATTACATCACTCAGCCAACTGCAGAATAGCAGTGATGTGGTCCTATAGTTGACAATAGCTTTCAAAGAATGCCTGTTTCCTCCTAATGCATTCATCAAGGATGCTTTCAATGCATGTATAAATGAAGCTCAGAAAGATTTTGCAGAAAGTGAGTATATAGGTGGATAGTTATTGATGATGACATAGTTTTATTCTATTTTTACATTATGGATGCCCAAGATTTTTTCCATACATTTGGCATCTTCACTTTCTTTAGACACATTATATATTGGTTTTTCAAAGTTCTTGCAACTGGATTGCATCCAGCGTGGATTTTCCTATCTATCTTTGCTTTTTTTTGGTGTCATTTCTATCTCCTCTGTAAATATATATAGGATTCTATCTCCTCTTTAAGCATATTTAGGTCCAACTTCCTGAGTGGAAAGAAATGTTTGTTATAATAATTTTGTAAATATTTTCCCATTTTTTTCTGTGTATACTCCATATTCCATTTTCATCCTTCCATGTTCTTGGGACGACTTTGCTTAGTTGTATATCTTGCCAAACTTTCTTGAAATTGGTATTATCCTGCATTGTTTCTCTCTGCTTTATAAGATGATACTGCTCACAATAGTCTGCTATCTTTTTTGTAAGATTCTAACAGTCAGAAAACATTTATTAAGCACCTCCTATGTGCCAACCACCGTGCTAAGTGATGGAGATAAAAGAAAGGCAAAAGAGAATCTCTGATCTCAAGGAACTCAATTCTATCCTGGTCTTGGCTTTGTCAAGTTAGTCAGATTTTCATTGACTAAAGTGCTTTCTGAGCCCTTTAATTCTCCTTTTATTACAATTATTTCACATTGTTGAAATTTCTAGATAAAGTTGGTGTTGATGTCATTTCTGTTATTTATCTTTTTCAAAAATGCAATTATTAATTTAAATAATTTAGGTTTCTTCAAGTGTCCATATTATTTTTGTACATATTATTATACATGTAATTATTATTATTATAATTACTAATTCTTTTTTGGTGCTAAAAAGTTGCCTGTAAACAGATATTGACTCAGGAACAATTCTCAGATAAATAACAAGACTTTTCCTATCCAAATGTAATCCATTTTGTTCTTGGTGTTATTTGGCCCATTGTCTAGCACCTCAGAGGTCCTTTTTTTCTGAAGAAACTTTATTTAGATAAAATATCTACTTTCATGCTGCCAGTTTAATTCCTGATTGTGGAAGTGAAGTAATGATCATTTAGACTGGAGTGGAAAATTTGTAAAGAACAGTGGTGGAAATAATCAGGTGTGTGCTGGGAAATGTTTAATAGCCACCTCTCCAGGAAAAAAAAAATGCACACAACACTTTTAACCTTAATCTGCATAATTAACATTTTACATCATTTTCTTAAGTATATACAATCAATAAAACAATAAATGAAGTTCTGATTTGTAGCATTTTCTGCTGAAAATTTAACATTAAAGAGTAAGCATGACTGGTACCTGTCATGAAATGAATAAGTTCGGAAAAGAAAGTGTGGGTTAGACTGCAGTGGCTTTTGACTAAAAGACTGAATTTGAACTTGATTTTGCATGCAACAGGGAGCCAGCAAATTGTTGAGGAGAGAAAGGAGGAGGAGGAGGCAAAGAAGAAGAAGGTGAAGAAGAAGGAGAAGGAGAAAGAGAAGAAGAAGAAGAAGAAGAAGAAGAAGAAGAAGAAATATTTATCTGATAATATTGTACAGAATTATTGGATTAGAGTATAAATTGGAGACTAAATTTAGCACTTTTCAGAAAAGTTATCATAAAATTAAAACCAAAAAATATCACACACAACATAGTAATTTATTAATACTCAAAGGGAAATTACTTCTTTAATATAATAAAAATTCAGGTGTAATTTAAATTAACAAATTCCACAAACCCTTCTTAAGCACCTACTATAAGTACTCTGCTATGCTATGTTCTAGGGATGCAAGTAAGCCATACAACTCTGCTAAGAAACATGTTGTTATAGTTATTTGGTTCTGATGCAATCAGTATGTCATCTACCAACAGGAATATCTGGGGAACCTCAAAATACACAGAATATTTCTTCAACCTGAACTCTATGTTGGATCTACCCTATGATAGTGGTAAATCCCTTTGATGATCAAACATTTCTGATTTATGCTTCATCTGAGTTTGCTATCAGAGGGTGATTGAACAGGGATATTTTAGATAGATAGATGATAGATTAAGAGATAAATAGCAGATATAGATAGATATACACATATATGTGTTTATATATGCATGCATGTATGTATGTATATATGTATGTATATATCTTCTAGGGAAACTTAAATGATCTTGATATATGGATGGGAGATATTTTGTAAAAGAAAAAAAATCCTTGTAAGGTGTTGCATCTTCCTAAGAATATACAACTATAATAGTATAAAAGAGATAAAAGCATAGTGCTCAATATAAATTAAAAATCTAAATTTGACATGCTACCAGAGGCAAATCTGGTTCTGATATATTCAAATATTCTCTTTCTTCATTTTAGCATGAGCCAAAGAACAGAATATTTCTTTTTCTAAGTCCCAGTGTATTTATAACTTAAAGGATCAATAGATGTTTTATCTGACTTGCATTCTTCAATTCAATAGTCAACCAGCAGATATTAAATACTTAGTGGTGTAAAGCACTGTGAAAGGTACTGAGGAAATTAAACAAATAAACAAAAATCTACTACAGCCCCTGTCCTAAAGTAGTTTACATTCTCCTTGGAATGAGGAGTTTACAATGTTCAAATAGATAAATGTAATTGAAGACTAGTGTAAAGTGGGAAGAAAAGGTGAGATTGGACGAGGAGATAAAGGAACTTTTGAGGAAGGAAAAACACTCACAGCTGTGGGAGATAGATAAATATTCCAAAAGGCAGAGATGAGAAAGGAGTGAACATCATGGCTTGTACAAATGCACAAAGGTGGAAGAATATTATAATACTCCAAGTGAGAAATAACTGACTTGAGATAGGGTGGTGATTATTTAAATGGAGAAAAGGACAGGTGTGAGAGATGTTATGGAGATAGAAATAACAACAGTTAACAATGACTGGATCTTAGCATAAGGGAGAGAGAAGAATCAAAGATGACTCAATCTTATGAACCTGAGTAAGATGGTGTCCTCAATGAAAATGGAGATACACAGAGATGCGGGCTTGTGGATGTGTGGGTGGCAAATGGTGAGCTTCATTTTGGATGTGTAGAATTTAGGATTCTGATGGAGTATTCATGAGGAGTGAGTGAAGAAGCACTTGGAAATTTAGAAGTAGAGTTCAGGAGACAATTATGGCTTGATTTTTGGTTTGGGAATCATCTGTATAGATGTTATAATTAAGACTGTAGAGATGATATCAACAAGGAAAAGTATAGAGAAAGGGGATAAGAGGGTCAAAGATAGATAGATAGATACATGGATAGATAGATAGATAGGTAGGTAGGTAGGTAGGTAGATAGAGTATCTATTAGGCACTTACTACGTACCAGGCACAGTGCTAAGTGTTGGGGACTGGATACAAACAAGCAAGGCAATCTCCACCTTCAAGGATCTGACATGATCTAGAAAAGTATGCTTAGGAGTGGCCATACAAGTAGGAAGAGAACAAGAAAAGAGGAGTGTCTCAGAATCCAAGGGAGAAGGTGACCAGTAGTGATGTTAAAAGCTACAGAAAGGCCAAAGACAATAATGACTGAGAAAAACCCATTATATTTAAAAAGTAAGAGCTCATAGGCTACCTCTGAGAAAGCAATCTGAGTCAAGTGGAAAAGTCTGAAGGGAGACTGCATGGGTTTGAAAAGTGAATGGTTGAAGAGGAAGTATGACTCTCTAGGAATTTTGCAGACAGAGATAGAGCCATGATATAAGAGAATAGCTTGATGGAATATCTGAGCTGAGAGATGGCTTTTAAGGATGGGGAAACTGAGCATATTGATAAGAAGTGGAAAATGATTTAATATTTAAATAAAACTCATTTTTTTTGGAAGGGGTGGGGTACACTGTCAAACTGAAAGTCTCCGGGGAGGTATTACAGTTGAACAAGCTTATGATATCCTTTAGATTTATGATATCCTTTTAAAGGCAATGACAATGATTGTTTTCTATCAAAGGAAAATCACAAATAAAATAAATATTTTCCATAAACACTTTTTTATCAAGGCCTTATTATTTTCTTTCTTTTTTAAAAGGGAAATTTTTCGCAACATAAGATCCTCTGCATACATCTATAACTAAAAGTTACATTTCACTTTTTAGGCTGGCTATATTTTATGCAAGTGAAGATGTATGTCGTAATATGAGATATGAGATGAGACTGGGGTCAGGAAGATCTGGTATCAAGTTCTGTGAACAATACTAGTTGTATGATATTGAGGAAATAACTTAATCTTTCTGAGACAGTGTTACTCTCTGAGTTATCTGGATGAATTTACTCTGTGTAGATGGAGGGAATTACTAAAGAAAAAAGATCATTGCCACATTGAGTAATTTGGATAATTTATTTAACATATGAATCTGACATATTATTTATGAATATATAATATAAAAGAGTGAGGTAAGACAATATTTCAAGTAATTTAAGCTGAAACTTTTTACTTGAAATATCCAAATCATAATGGCAAAAAAAATGTTCCTTTATTTTCCTACTTTTTTGATAATTGACATTTAGGCATCTGAACTGGAAGGAACCTCAAAAATTGTTTGATCCAATCTCTTCATTTTAGGTATAAGGAAATTGAGGTATATTGATTTGCCCAAAGTCACACAGCTAGTGAGAAGTAGAGCCGGAAATAGAAACCAATTTTCCTGATTCAGTATCTTACGTTCATTCCACTGTGTCCCAAGCTGCCTCTTAATATTGTTATATACACTTGTGTTAGGCATGGATTCATGTTAGATACCTCTGGTGTGTGTGTGTGTGTGTGTCTGTCTCTCTGTGTATATGCATGCATCTGTTGGGAAATGCTAAAAGGTGTGGCATCTAATTTAAGAAAATGAAAGATTCTGTGTAAATTGCAAAAAAAAAAAAAAAAAGAGTTTGCAGATTGGAACAATATCCCCTTTTCCTCTGCTGTGCCATGCTACTGGAGATGAAGTGGCTGCCTTATGTTTATTTTCTATGTGTCAAGGATGAATAATGCCACATAGTTAAACCTCTCATCAAAAGCCCAATCACCATCTGGGATTCAGTCTCTCTGCCTTTACAAATGTTTTGTCAGCTCCAATTGAATCTTGTTGACATATGTATGACATATGCATGTTATGGTTATCATCCTGAATGCCTACATGGTGTCACATTCAGTCTTTTGCAGACAGCGGTCCAGGTGCATCTTTCATAGTAAGAGACTAAAGCAAGTACCTATTCTACATGGGAAAATCCCATGGATTCTGGTTCTACTAATTCAGAATTTGTGATCATTCAAATTGGATTATCCCTTTTTACTGTTTTACCCCTACCTCCTTCACCAGATAGGGAAGGAGAAGGGAATAGGCATTTAAAAAATAATAATATTTTATTTTTCCCCAGTTACACATAAAGACATTTTTTAACATTCATTTTTGTAAAATTTTGAGTTCCAAATTTTCTCCCTCCCTACCTCACCTCCCCCCTCCCTGAGATGGTAAGCAATTTGATACAGGTTATACATTAGTACTTATGCAAAACATATTTCCATATTAGTAATCATGTTGTAAAAGAAGACATAGACCCAAAGGAAAAACAAACAAACAAAAAAAAACCCCAAAAAATAAAGTGAAAAACAGTACACTTCCATCTGCATTCAAATTCCATCAGTTATTTCTCTGGATGTGGATAACATTTTTTATCACGAGTCCTTTGGAATTGTCTTGGATCATTTTATTCCTAAGAATAGCTAAGTCATTCACAGTTGAAAATCATCCAATATTGCTGCTATTGTGCAACAATGTTCTCCTGGTTCTGCTCACTTCACTTTTTATCAATTCATGTAAGTCTTTCCAGGTTTTTCTGAAATCAGCCTGCTCTTCATTTCTTATAGCACAATAGTATTCCATTACAATCATATGCCACCACTTGTTCAACCAGGGAATAGGCATTTATATGGCTCCTATTGTGTTCCAGGTACTGTGTTAAGAGCGTTTACAAATATCATTTGATTTTCACAATAACCCTGCAACGTAAATACTCCCTAACTGACAGTGAGAATTTGGTGGGTGGAGGGGAAAGAGAGGAGAATAATTTAAGGAAGAAGGGAGTCCTAATTACAGCAATCAAGATAGGTTTCTTGTAGGATAACTACCCCAAGGTAACACAGATGTAGACCTAACTCACCTAGATAGTTCATGAACTCTCATTGCCTCGGAGATGGAAGGGACCTCAGAAATCTTCTTGTTTGACTCATGTATGAACAACAATATCCTCAATTAGTATGTGCTTAAAAATCTCCAATGAGGGAAAGACTAGTAACCCCTGAGGTAGTCCATGCCAATTGTTTATGTCCCCAATTGTTAGGAAGTGTCTCCTTGCCTCTTCTAAGTTTTCCTCTTTGTACCTTTCATCCACTTTGTACCTTTCCTCTTCTGTCATGAAAAAGAACATATCCAATTGCTCTTGCTCCAAATAGCCCTTCAAATACTTGAAAATACCTATTAGCCCCACTCACCCCATCCCACCATGAACTTCTTCTCATTCCTAAGCCAAATAATTTCAGTTCCTTCAATCAGTCTTTGTATAGTATGACAACATAACCTAAGGACTCACTGCATCCTCTGGTCTCTCTTTAGCTTATTGATGTCCTTCCTAAAATGGGAAACCCACAACTGAACACATTATAAAAGGGAGGGAACAAATATGCATTTATTAAGTGCCTACTATTTGCCAGGTATTGTGCTAAGTGCTTTTTACAAATATTATCTCATTTGATACTAACAACAACCTCATGAGGTACGTGCTATTATTACTCTTATTTTACAGTTGAAGAAACTGAATCAAATAGAAGTTAAGTGACCTGGTGAGGATCACACAGCTAGAATGTATCTAAAGCCGCATTTTAATTCGTCTTCTTGATGTCAACCCAGTGTATTATCCACTGAGCCACCTAGTGCCATTTTCCCCACTGGCTTACTTTCCTAGGACTAGACTTTAGTATGACCCCAGGAAACCTCATCATCAGGATGTTCACCATTTTAAACAAGAAGAAACTGAGGCTGAAGGAGTTAAACGAGTAGCCAAAGGTCACAAAGTAGTAGTTGCCAGAGGTGGGATATAAACCCAGGTACCATGCTATCTAATCGATACATGATGGTGGAAATTATAGGAAGGGGAACTGGGGATAATGGCAAGCTCTCTAATAATACTTAGAGGAAGTAACAGCAGTATCTATTGTGGCAATGTAATTTACTTGGATGAAAAAAACATAATAATAATAGTTATAATAAAGAATAGACAAGTAGAATAGCATGCCAGTTTGGTTGTACTTGTTTTGCATATCATATTTTTCTCATGTATTCATTTTAATTAATTAAATTATGTATACAACATTAAACATGCCCCCAAATGTATCATTTTTCCATTGATTTTAAAGTAGTGATTTTGTGGCCTGCGTGATACATTTTTAATAGAAATTATAATATGAATGGAAATATGTTTTATATTGCATAGATTCCAAAATGCTATTGGAGTCGAGTGTTTCATCAACAGTGTAATTATGAGGCTGCATTAAAAACTAAGAACACTGTCAAAAGGACAGGGACAATTTCATGGTAATGGCCTGTCAGTTTATTTAGGGGATGAAAATGATTTGGAAAAGCAGCTATGTAAATGTTTCAAGATTTCTTCTCTGATGTAAAATTCCCTTGTGGTTTAACTTTTGTCTCAAGAAATAATTACTAGAGACACCCGTCAATAAGAGGGACTAAATGTGAC
This sequence comes from Vombatus ursinus, assembly GCF_900497805.2. Taxonomy (NCBI): domain Eukaryota; kingdom Metazoa; phylum Chordata; class Mammalia; order Diprotodontia; family Vombatidae; genus Vombatus; species Vombatus ursinus. Next base: position 31,371,068 of record NW_020954551.1, on the reverse strand, counting down.
TCCCATTTTAATTCTGAAGATCAGAATCAATCAACCAGAAATCCCCCCTCTCCACTGAAGGACACAATTCATGACCATTCAGGCCTAATACTAGAGAAAATCACTACATTTGGAATCAGAAGAACTTGGGTTGAATCCTGTCTTTACTACTTATTATCTTTGTGACATTGAGCAAATCACTTTCCCTCTGTAGGTACAGTCTCCTCATCTACAAATGAAGGTTGGATGAGATGATTTCAAAGTTCCTTTCCAGGTGAAATATTTATGATCTTCCATAGAGAAGACCATAGTTCTTCCATTGAGGAAAGGCCCCTCTTGGTTTGACTGTGAACTTTGGGCAAGTCACTCAGCTTCTTTCCAGGGTTCAGTTTCCTTTCTGTTAAAAAAATTGTCAGGATTGGACTCCATATTCTCTAACATTCCCTTTATTTCTTAAACAATGTTCTAACTGCTTTTCTCATCCCATGAATCTTCTCTTATGATACTTCTTCTGTGTAAGTCATTTATTATGTGTAACACATAGCATCCTGATAATGCTCACCCTTTGGCCTAGCTATTATTTTAATTCTCCTAACATCGCATTCTTCAGGGTATATTCCAACTGGAGATGATCTCTCCATCAGTCCAAATCATACCACGATGACTGTGTAAAGAAGGAAGGGCTGAGAACCAATAAATGCCCTGACCCTCCATATATAACATGTTTAAAAATACTTTCTCCCTTTTGGCAGCATATTCATATGTAACAGAGAAAGGAGGGCTTTAACTAGCTTAACTCCAACACCAGATCCCCAAATATACACACAACTGCATACACACACACACACACACACACACACACACACACACACACACACACACGGTGATACACCCATGGAAATATAAAAAAGAAGCAAAAAATAATTACGGGAGGAAAAAAAGAAATTCTGATTTTTCTGTAAGAAACATCAAAGCACAAAATCTTTCAAACTTCAAAGAATTCCAGGGAGACTACAGGCTTACCTTAGTTAGTATGAACTTATAAAACAGTAATTTTTTTTTTTATATCACTCCACCACCATCATGAGAGAGAAGCATGCAAATTATATACAATTGTTCCTTCATAAAGTTTCCTTTTCCAAGAGCTGAAAATTCAGGTCATAAATGGATAGTTAATTCTGTCTTAGCAGTCATCTACAATGTTAATGGAGATTGGGGAGGGGAAGGTGACATAGTATTTCACAGAGTTGGATTGTTACCTCCATGATAATAGTATCTCTCTTTTTCTGGAAAGAAGTGTTAATCTGTAAATAATTATACAGAGCAGTATTCTGACCTTGCATTTTTTCTTCTCAATTTCATCACAAGATGATTACCAGAGAGGTAGATATTAAATGAATAGGAATATTAAAACACGGCTAAGAAGCAAAGAACTGTGTTAAGCTTTTGTGCGCCTTTGAGGTTGTTTCTTCCATTGTGAGTCTGGTTTTCTATCTGATGGGATTTGGGTGGACAGAGGCAGGATTCTGCCTATCTTGTCAAATACTCTTAACATGTGTATGATATTTTCATTGCAGTGTAGGATTCACACATATTCAAGAATTACATTTTATAACTGTTTATAAGTGTTCTATTTTTCTGCCTACCATTCCCTCCTCACTGTCTTGAAAGACAATGCAATCAGTAAGTATGTATTTTTTTCTAAATAATTTCTCCTTGCAAAGGTCGCCTGATTAACTTAGAAAATATATTAAGAACCTACTGTGTGCAAGGTATAGTAAATAGGCTCTGAGGAAAGGATGATGAATTTTATATATATATATATATATATATATATATATACACACACATACATATATATATACATATATATCTAGTAATAATATAGTCCAGTGAATTGGATCAGATAATATGTATACATATACACGTAGCTGTAAGTGTACGTGTGTGTGTGTGTGTGTGTGTGTGTGTGTGTATGTGTATGTGTTGGAGTGAACCTGTGATTTCACTGGTATGAACTCCCGATAAGGATGCCCTCCCTGCAAATGCAGATCAATATGGATCTGCAATGTACAATTTTAGAGATGTGCCTGGGGGCCTGAGAAATTAAACAACTTGCCAGGGTCCCAGAGTATATGTCAGAGGCCAGATGTGATGAAAACAATATCGTAACTCAGCATCCAACTCCTATGTAAGTTAGGCTAGATTTTTCCTTAAAAGTTATTGAACCTGTCCTCAAGATTGAATTAGAATTAGGAGCCTACACCTCAGAGATATAGTTCTGCTTGGCTGGGTACAAAACAGATAGGACACGAAGGGCTGAAGGAACTTCCTCCATCTCAGGACCACAGACTAGCAGAATGAACAACAGTTATGTTCAGCTGAAGCCATGTTCTATTAGGGATGAGTATCCTTTCCCTGCTCTGAATCACCTTATCCTGGTCCAGCTAAGTAAGCCTTCTATTAACTATTAGATATATTACAGTTATTTCATTCCTTTCCAATTTAGGACCTAAATTACAGAGGGACCAACGCAGATCAGGCCTAGCTCATGCCACCATACATTCATAAAACATACACACGTACATTTGTATAGGGTTCTGTCCATCTTCTCATACACTCTTAACACATGTGCAATGTGTTCGTGATAATACAGAACAACACAATCACACAGACAACTGGTGGTGCAAAGGATAGAGTCAGGAAGACTCAGTTCAGTTCTGTGCTCAGATACTTATTAGCTGTGTGACCCTGTGTAAGTCACTTAAACTCTGCTTGCCTCAGTTTCCTCAACTGTAAACTGGCAATAATAATAACACTGACTCAAAAGGATTGTTGTGAGGATCAAATGAGATACTTTTAAGGACTTAGCACAGTGCTATTTAAATGCTTATCTCTCCTCCTCCTCATCTAGAAATTTTCTAATCAACTATTGCCAACTCACAGCTAATGGTCACAGAGGTGACACAACTTGTTCATTTATTCATTTAGCAATAGCTATTTTAAAAATTAAGCACTTCTGTTATGCAATTAGTGGAAGAGAAGGGACCAGAACTCTAGTCTCCTGAAATCCAGCTCAGTGCTTTTTCTTCTAGCATTCCAAACTGCCCCTAAACAGCAATTTCAACACGGTTTCACAGACTCAGTCATTCTCATCTCCTTCCTTTCTCTTATTCCCCAAACCCAAATTGTCAAATGCCGTCAATTCTGCCTCCTCAGCATCCATACAGCCACAGCTCTAATTAAGGCCTTCTCATTCAAACTGTGGTAATCCCCTGGTCTCCCAGCTTCTAGCCTCCTCCTCTCTAAACCATCCTTTTCACAGCTGTCTCTCAAAGCAGAGGTTTAGCTATCTCAAATAAGCCTCCCTCCTCACCTCCACCTCAGTAGCTTCCTGCTGCCTCTATGATAAAGTACAAACTCAAAAGCCCTTATGGTCAGCATCAACCTTTCTGTATAGATAGATTTCACATTACATCCTATTCCATTGCTACATTATTGCCAAGCTGGCCTCCTTAATGTTCCCCATTAACAAAAAGTCATCTGTCACTTTTGTCTGAGCCTTTGCAAACGGCATCTGGATGCCCTTTCATCTCATCACCATCTCATGGAACCTCCAGATCCCTCCAAGGATCGGCTGAAGCCCTACCAATTAAAAAATGCACATATGTATCTCTATTTGAGTGGTGCATATTTTTCACATCACTTCATTTCTGAATATACCCTCTCTTTTCCCCTACCCAACATGTCCCTTGTACACCCCCCATAAAGAGAACTAAAAGTGTTCAATAAAAATAACCAACACATCAACCCCGTCTTACAGAATATACAATATTCCACACCAAGAATCCTATACTCCTGCAGAAAGGGAAGAAGATTCACTTTCTCATTTCTCCCAGGGCAAGTCTGTTCATTTTATAACAACCACATTCAGCTTTTTTTCTTGTTGTTGTTTTGCTTCTATTTCTGTTGTTGTTATACTTGTGAACATTGTTTTCTTGGTTCTTATTTCATTCCGTGTCCCTTTACATGACTTCAACTTCCCAAACTTCTGTGCCTTCTTTACAGTCATTGCTTCAGATGAACTACAATTTGTTTAGCTATTCCCCCAATCCATGGCCAAATCATACAGCTTTAAAGAGGCCTTTCCTGTTCCCTCTGGTTGCTAGTGCTGACCCAGCAAAAACAAATGAAACAACAAAATTCTGTACTCATTTTATATTTTTTTGCCTTGACTTGGTTTCCCTCCAGTAGGATATAAGCCAGCACCTAATGGCTGAGACTATTTCCTTACTTTTGGTGATATCAGTGCCTAACACAGTTCCATGTATACAATAGGTACTAAATTAATGCTTGTTTTATTGAACGGAATAGATAAGTATTTTATTCAACTTGCCAATAACATTTATTTATAACAAAGAGCTATAAAAGAAAGTTCTGACTACAGAAAATACTAACAAAAAATCCTTTCCTTCTGATCCAAGAAAGGGATTAAAATAAAAATAAGTTTTTTTCTATAAATCAATATCAATATTTATATCTATTTCTATATCTACTCTCTTCTTCAGTACTTCAACATTCACTACTTCAGGATAAAACCTCTTGCCACTGAGGCCAATAACAATCTTTCCCTTTAAAGATGGTCTTCATATGCTGCTGTGGCCAAGAAGACAAACCCCAGTGAGCACATTTCTAATGAGGTGCTTCCTAAGTTTGCTAGACTGGTCCTGGGACTTTGGTTATATGATTCATTTCCAGGCCTGGATTCCAAGTCTTTCCAATTCTTTATGTACATTTGAGTTTGTGTTCCTGTGGTACAGCTTTTGAGTATCAGGGAGCACCTCTACTCCAGGATAAGGTATCAGAATGACATATCTTAAAGGGCTGACAAAGGGAATGGTAAGGTCAGTACTGCTTAACAATAATAAAAGGTGCTTCTGTCAGAATGAAATGTCTAGGCCTTTATTATCTTTAATGTAGAAACAGATTATTAATTACCCAAAAAGAAAAAGAAAGGCTAAACAAATTCAAGATTCCATTGTATGAATACTAAGGGCATTTGCAGACACTTAGTGGATAACCAAAGAACTATAAAGATAGGTTCATATTAAGACAGGAGGCTGAATTATGTCAAAACATCTGGGTAGTTTTGTCTATTTGTTTAAAAATCAGTACTTTCAGATTTCTACATGCCAAATAACCACTTTGGTCTTCATTTTTTGCAGGGTTTTATACAGTTATTCAAACTAACTGGGATGATTTAGGGTCATCTTAATAATAAGAGCTGGTATTTCTTCAGTGTTTTAAGGTTTCCAAAGGGCTTTACTTGTGTTATCTCATGGGATCCTCACAACAACCCTGCAAAGTTGGTGCTATTAAAATCACTATTTTTTTTGTTTAGTCATTCAGTTACGTCCAACTCTTCATGACCCTATTTGCGATACTCTTGACAAAGATACTGGAGTGTTTTGCCATTTCCTTCACCTCATTTTACAAATGAAAAAACTGCGCCAAAATGGGTTAATTGACTTGCCTAGGGTTACATAACTAGTAAGTGTCTGAGGCTAGATTTGAACTCAGATCCTCCTGATTCCAGGCCCAGCTCATAGATTTGAAGGCAGGATTTGAACTTAGGCTGACCCCAAATCCAGCACTACGTCTACTACATGTGCCACCAATCTGCCTTAAGTTCATGAGGGTTTGGCATAGTTTCTAGTTCAATTTCAATTCAATAAATGTTTATTAAGTACCTACTATGTATGGGCACTGTATATACAGGTAATATATCAAAAAAAAAAAAGGTAAAAGGCAAAATCTGCCCTCAAGGAGCTTACAGTCTAATGGAGGAGAAAATATGCAAACAAATACATACAAAGAAAGCAATAAACAGGTTAAGTAGGAAATAATTAATAGAGGAAAGGCCCTAGAATTGAGGAAGGCTTCCTATAGAAGGTGGGATTTTAATTGAGACCTAAAGGAAGCCAGTCCTTGAAGGTAATAGTTGACTTTTAGAGTGTGATCCTCCTCCCTTTGTGCTATGTACTATAAAACAGAGGGATAGTAATATTTAGAACTAGAAACAAGATTAGAGCTTTCCTAGTCAAGGACTTTCATGTTATAGATGAGGAAACTAAAGCCGAGAGAAGTTAAATTACTTGCCCAAGGTCATAAAGGTAATAAATAGCAGAGTCAAGATTCAAACCTAGGACCTTTGTCTTGAAATCCAAAAACCCTTTCAATGGTACCTCACATCCTTCCCATGGCAGACTATCTAACTCACATATTATGCTCTCCAAAGAAAAGGTGAGAATGTCAGTTTTCCAATAAAAAGAAGAGTTTTCTCAGGGGGAGAGTTGCTCTCCATTCACATCAAGATTGCCCCTATCTAAAGAAAGGTTCACCTTCCTGATGCTGGGGGATCTCCAAGGGTTTGGACCTCTAAAGTCCCTTCCAATTCAAGATTCTGTAATTCTGTGATAAGATTCCAGGTAAATGTTAAGTATATTCTGTTCTAAACCTGCCTTGAAGCAGGTGGGCGATTGTATTACATATCAACAGAAAGTTTCAGGCATAACACCAGATGCTGTAGACCTATATGAACTTTAGTAAGTCAGGGAACAGAGCAATTATTGGAATCTATTTTCCTGACAATAGCGTTCTTTTGGTGTGGTTGTATAAAAACAATTTTTAATTTATTTCTATTTTATTATCCTTTTTATATTAAGTATTTATTAATTTATTTTTTAGTTTTTAACATTCACTTCCACAAGATTTTGAGTTCCAAATTTTCTCCCTATCTCGCCCCTACCCCTACCCCAAGACAGCATGTATTCTGAATACTTCTTCCCCTAATCTGCCCTCCTTTCTATCACCCCCCTTCTCTTATCCTCTTCCCTTTCTATTTTCTTGTAGAGCAGGATAGATTTCTATACCCCATTGCCTGTATATCTTATTTCCCAGTTGCATGTGAAAACAATTTTTAACATTTGTTTTTAAAACTTTAGGTTCCAAAATTTCTCCCTCCCTCCCTCCCCACCCAACCTCATTAAGAAGAAAAACAACTCAATACAAGTTATACATGTGTAGTCATGCAAAACACTTCCACAGGAGTCATGTTGTGAAGAACTAACTATATTTCCCTTCATCCTATCCCACCCCACATTTATTCTATTCTCTCTTTTAACCCTGCCCCTCCTCAGAAGTGTTTGCTTTTGATTACTCCCTCCCCATATCTGCCTTCCTTTCTATCATCCCCTCACTCTCTGATCCCTTTCCCCCCTATTTTCCTGTAGGGTAAGATAGATTTCCATACACAATTGAGTGTGTATGGTATTCCCTCCTTAAGCTAAATCTGATGAGAATAAGATTCACTCATTCCTTCTCACATTCCCCAATTTCCCCTCCATTGTAAAAGCTTTTTCTTGTCTGTTTTATGTGAGATAATTTGTCCCATTCTACCTCTCCCTTTCTCCTTCTCCCAGTATAATCCTCTCTTACCCTTTAATTTTATTCTCCAGATATCACCCCTTCATCTTCAACTCACCCTGTGCCCTCTATCTATCTATCTATCTATATATACATACATATAATCCTTTCCCTCCAACTATCCTAATACTGACAAAGGTCTCATGAGTTATAAATATCATCTTTCCATGTAGTAATGTAAACAGTTCAACTTTAATAAACCCCTTATGATTTCTCTTTCCTGTTTACCTTTTCTATGCTTCTCTTGAATCTTATGCTTGAAAGTCGAATTTTCTATTCAGCTCTGGTATTTTCATCAAGAATGCTTGAAAGTCCTCTATTTCACTGAATGTCCATTTTTCCCCTGAGGGATTATACAATTTTACTGGGTAGGTGATTCTTGGCTATAATCCTATCTCCTTTGCCCTCTGAAATGTCATATTCCAAGCCTTCTGATCCCTTAATGTAGAAGCTGCTAACTCTTATGTTATCCTTCCTGATTGTATTTCCACAATACTTGAATTGTTTCTTTCTGGCTGCTTGCAATATTTTCTCTTTGACCTGGGAACTCTGGAATTTGGCTGCAATATTCCCAGGAGTTTTCCTTTAGGGATCTCTTTCAGGAGGTGATTGGTGGATTCTTTCAATTTCTATTTTACCCTCTGGTTCTAAAATATCAGGGCAGTTTTACTTGATAATTTCTTGAAAGATGATGTCTAAGCTTTTTTTTTTTTTGATCATGGCTTTCAGATACTCCAATAATTTTTAAATTATCTCTCCTAGATCTATTTTCCAATGAGATATTTCACATTGTCTTCTATTTTTTCATTCTTTTGGTTTTGTTTTAAAGTGTCTTGATTTCTCATAAAGTCTCTAGTTTCCATTTGATCCATTCCAATTTTTAACGAAGTATTTTCTTTAGTGAGCTTTTGAACTTCCTTTTCCATTTGGCCAATTCTACTTTTTTAGGCATTCTTCTCCTCATTGGCTTTTTGGACCTCTTTTGCTATTTGGGCTAGACTATTTTTTAAGTTGTTATTTTCTTCAGGTTTTTTTTGGTCTCCTTTAGCTGCTGACTTGTTTTTCATGATTTTCTTGCATTACTCTCATTTCTCTTCCCAGTTTTTCCTCTACTTCTTTTACTTGCTGCTCAAAATTCTTTTGGAGTTCTTCCATGGCCTGAGACTGATTCCTATTTTTCATGGAGGCTTTGGATGTAGGAGCTTTGACTTTGTTGTCTTCTTCTAGTTGTATGTTTTGATCTTCTTTGTCACCAAAGACAAATTCTGTGGTTTGACATTTTTTGTGCAATTTGCTCATGATCCCAGCCAATTACTGGAGTTATAAACTCTTTGTTAAGGTAGGGGTCTGCTTCCAGTGTGGAGAATGGACTGTCCCAATCTTCAGGGGTTTTGTGCAGCTGTTTTCAGAGATACTTCTAGGGACCTGTACATTTTCAGTTCATCCAAGGTGGTATGATCAAGGGAGAGATGTTTACTCCTTTCCTGGCCCAGGCTCTGGTCTATGAGTGACCAAGCACTCTTTGCTGCCTTGGAACAATGAAGAAGATTCCCTCTCTATCGCCACTATGAGCTCCACCATGCCAGCGCTCCTCCTCACCCCAGGATCACCACCCAGAACTGTGACCCAGATCCAAGCATGGTCAAAGCAAGAGAATCCTACCTCAGAACCAGCAAAGAGATCCCTGAAATTCCCCTCTAATCAGCAGCATAATCCCCTCACTACCTGTGGGCCAAGAGCTCCAGAAGTAGCCACCTCCCCGGGGCTGTGCCATGACTGGGGCTGATACCAAGCTCCTCTATTAATGTGGTCAGACACACCTTTCCTGCTGACCTTCTAGGTTATCTTTGGCATTTGTGGGTTGAGAAGTCCAGAATCCAGCACAGCTGCCCATGATTCGGTCCCGAGGTCTGCTCCAGGTTCACTGAGCCCTGGCCTTTGCCTGCGCACTCACACTAAACTGAACTCCTCTCCCAGTTCAGCATGATAGACCTTTCCAATCAACCATCCAGGTTGTCTTGGGCTGGAAATTTTTTTCAGTCTGTCTTTTTTTGGTTCTGCTGCTCTAGAATTTGTTTAGAGCCATTTTTTACAGATATTTGGAGGGGTTTGGGAGAGACCTCAAGCAAGTCACTGCTTTTACTCTGCCATCTTGGTTCCCAAAAACATTTTTTTTTAAAAGTAGATTAATACATAAACACCACTCTTGTACCAGTGCTTTCAGACTACAGTTTTCCTAGCAAAAAGTACAATTTTTCACCTTTCTTTTTTTCTTTCTTCCTTCTTTTCTTTCCTTCTTTCCTTCCTTTTTAATTTTAGCATTTACTAACATGCTTTCTGAATGTCCATTTAACAAACTTGGCAAGGAAACAGGCACCATCTCCCAGGGCAGAGATGCTATAGTATAGGATGTGGAGATCCTTGGGATTAAGGATTTCTCATCTACCTGGCATTGGCTACAGGGCAGGAAGGATCTCAGTCTTTGAACACTACAAGAAGGTTTGATCTTATTGATCATCATTAACAGCTGGAGATGTTGATAGAGGACATGTAAACTGTATTAAAATACATAAGTACTAATTGATCATATCATCTGCTCATGTGCATTAAAAAAGGCAAGATAAATGGAAAAGCCTGACAATTAGCATTCATGGTGTTATTAGTTGATTATAGGAAATGTGAATATGTACAATTACATGACTATTAGATCACTGTCCATGTTTAAGAAGGAAAAAAAAAAGCAGCTGACTTGTCAGTAAGCATAGTCTGAGAAGTAAGTTTTTCACTCCTAGGATCATATGATTTTGGAATTAGAAAAGACTTTAAGTATTGTCGAGTACAAAACTGTTAATTCATAAGCCAAGAAACTGATTTCTGGAGAAGAAAAGTGACTTTCCCAAGGTCACAAGGCAGTAATTGGTAGAACAGGTATTCAATCCAGGATTACTGACACCACTTTTCGAGTGTTATCTGAGATGTTAGCAGAAAGTGGGGTGCCCAGATGGAGATGTCTTGCAGGCAGTTGGAGATGATGGATTGGTAAACATCAAGGTTGCACATATGCAACCACTGGCACACTCCTGCCCCTGCCAGTCCAATGAGAAGGCTTCATTGGTACCAACATCACTATCACCAACAAACATCCAGGAGGGAGGCACAATATCTGCTTCTGAAAAACTCAGGATCTGGTCAGAGACATAAGATCAGCTGAGCAGTAGAGTCAAAGTTGTGTCAAAAGAGGAAATCAGAATATAAGAATATAAATCAGAATATAAATCAGAAATAAGAAGAAGAAAGTTAATTCAGGCCTGGGCCAATAAGAGAAGCAACTCTGAAACAATAGGATTCCAAAGAAGGGAAAGAATCAGTTAATTAAAAAATAAATCATAACATTTACTAAATGCCTCCTTTTTTTAAGAGAAGTGTGTTAAGCGAAAGAACTACAAAGATGGGTGGGTAAGTTGTGGCCCTGGCTTCAAGGAATTTAGAAGTCCAAAGTAGAAATGAAATGGACTCAAACATTAATAAATGGTTGAATAAGAAAGCATATTGAGAAGAAAGGTTTTGTGTGGTAGTTTTAATTACATATCATTCTTGCTTTACATAAATTCAAATCATGCAAATTTGACTTTACGTAAAGAATTCTGAATGAAATAAGCATAACAACAACAACAACAAAATAAAATTATGTTAACTTTATTGCATAGGACTGTGCACTCTCTCTCTCTGCTCATGCCCCTCGGCTTGGAACTCCATCGCTTACCACCCCCACCAAAAAAAAATTCCAAAAGTAAACAAAAAACTTTTCAAGTGAAAGCAGAAGAATGGATACACAGAGAGACTTTCATCAGCCACAGCCACAGCCACAGGCACTGTTGCCATTGTGGGGGCTTGACTTGAGACCTCCAGTACCAAGAGAGGAGACTTTTGTCCTACTCTGCCCAGCTGCCCGTATGTGTATCCCAACTGTCTGTTTTCAGTCTGTCCATGCTCTGGTACTGTGTCTATGCTCAGGCTCCATGTGTCCTTGAACCCTGTGGCAGCCCCCTCCCTTCAAGGCACTTTCTGCCTCCCTCTCTCTCTTCCCCAAGTCTGAGGGCAAATTCGCATTACATAAAAATCACTTTAACAATACTTCTGTGGCACAGTCCACTTACATAAAGCAAGAACTGTCTGTACTTCTATCTGGAGGGATCAAGGATGTTTTCTTATCCTTTCTACCTGGCTTCCTACTTATGGGATTGCACATATTGCCCCCAATTTTCTTCCTTTACAAATCTCTTCTCTCTGTCTCTCTCTTTCTCTATGTCTGTCTCTGTCTCTCTTTTGCTTTCTCTCTTTCTTTCCAGTCTCTTCTACTTTCCCCTTTCTCCTTCCCTCTATCGCACACTCCCTTCTTTTTCTCTCTTTCTGGTTGTGCAGCCTACTGTCAAGATATGCCCCAAGAAACCTTGGGAAGGTAACATCATTTCATCCTATCTACAGGAATACCTGTTAGTCTTGTATGTTGAGAGTTATGATTAAGACTTATATCCTCAACATACAAATGTCATTTTGATGGGATTACATATTTGTTCTAAGTTAGTGTCCCCGCCACCACCAAACTATACTCTAAAACTTCATATACTTCCTTTGAGCAAAGTTTTTTGTTTACCAAATGAGGTTCAGCTTGCCATAGCATCCTGTTGGCTACTTGCTAAAAGTTCCTGAGGACTGTTGCCTGAGAATGGAAGCCAGTTATACTCTGAAACCCCTTTCCAAAGCAAAGTTCATAACAGATGGTGGATCATGTGGGCATAGCATTTTAAAACATGAGAGTATTGCTAATACTCACTACTTATTTACCAAAGTGCACTAACAGGAATTGCCTCTGACAGGAGAAGGGGAAACTTGGTTCTGCCCCTCTCTCTCTCTCTCTCTCTCTCTCTCTCTCTCTCTCTCTCTCTCTCTCTGTCTCTCTCTCCTCTCTCTCTCCTCTCTCTCTCTGTCATTTAACCCTCCCTAGGCATCAGTTTACCTCATATATAATGAGTGGATCCAAATAGATAATCTCTAAGGTTCCTTTCAGTTCTAACTACCTATGACTTGTATTCTAAAACAGAATCATATGCAGGAAAGAATATTAATTATCAGGTCCTAGCATTTTGTATGAAGCACTGACTGGAGACATCATTTATATTCAGGGTACCAATCTTTACGTAAAGATAAATCAATGATTCAAGTCACCACTAGTCCACTTTTTATCCACGAAATTCAATTATTGATTATCTTACTACTGACTATAAATTATTTTTTTCAAAAAAGAATGGTCCTACCTCATCAAGCTATTTTTTTGTCTCACCTTCTTTGGAGTATATCTAAGCACATGCTGAAGAATGACAACTAGCATTCTCTCAAGTCAGAATAAAAAAGGTAATGATTTATATTGCAATTGTTCAGGGTCTAAAATGTAATAGATTATTTAGCAGCTCCTGAAGGACAGCTTCGAGACTGTTATAATCAAAGTCTAGGAACACAAAGACCCCTTAAAGTATGTAGGGCAGGGGAAGTAGGGTTTTTCTTTGTGATAGGGACCCTGGGATTTGTTTTATTTTTAATATTCTATCCACTATAATCTCAACACACCCAATCAGCTGAAAGTGACCTATATTCTACTTTGTGATTAAACTTTTGCCTTAGAGAAAGTGAGGCTTCCGTTTGGTGATGAAACATATTGATATATTCGGTGAGAAACTGGGAAAAATATAAGGGTGGACATATTAGGTGAGAATGTAAAGAAACGGAAAGGCAGATTTTGGGATAAGTCACTGCAAACTGTGCTTTCCAAAAGCAAGCCACTGCAATGGAAGGAAACACAATATCCAGACAAAATGCTACCAGTTGAAACAATGGCATATTCTTCCCCCATTCATCCTCTATTGACCTACTTCTACTTAGCACATGGCAGCTGTTTGCAATCAATATGAGGACTGACCCCAGAATTCCCCTAGTCCAGTCTTCTCTTTTTATAGAAAAGTTCCAAAGTCATTCATTGAGTGGCAGAGCTGGGACTATAAGACAATTCTTTTGATAGTCCAGTCATCTTTCCATTCCTTTGCCATTTCATTGTGTAGGCATCTGATGGACACTATACTTCCATGCTCATTCATTCAGCCAGTAACAGACATCTATTAGTCACTTATCATGTGCTAGGAATTCACTGTATTTGAGAATTTGTTGACCTCAATTTTGTTGATCTTTTTCAGGAGTTTTTCTAGTCCCACTCATATCTTAACAGAAATTCCCTTGGTAGCATTTCTGAGATGGACTCTCCACCTGTTTTAAAGGCCAACCATGATGGACAATCTACTACCTCACAAAGCAGCCCATTCTACTTTTGAACTGCTGTAAATGTGAGGGTGTTTTCTTTACATTGACCGGTAATCTGCCTCACTGAAACTCTCAGATATTGCTTAGTTCTGCCATCCGGGACCAAGCAGAAAAATCTAATCTCTCTTTTGCATGATAACCCTTCCAATGCTTGAATACAGCTATCATGTCTCTCTTCATCTAATTTTTTCCAGACCAAACCCCTCCATTTCTTTCAACTGAGTCTCATCTGGTATGCTCTTTAGTAATTTCATCATCCAGATCTTCCCCTTCTGAACCTATTCTAGTTTTCTAATGTCCTTCTTGAAATGATGGGCCCAGAACTGAAAACAAGTTCCACATGTGACTGTAATAGGGTAGAACAGAGGGGAATTATCCCCTCTTTAATTCTGCATCCTATGATTAGACAGTGTAAGTTTGTGTTAGTTTTTTTGTTATTATGGCACAGTTTTGAAGTTTTCACTCATAATGTGTTTCTAGTCAGTTATGAATCTCCCAAAATATCTGGCTAGGTAAAATTTATTTTGTTTACACACACGGCAAAATTTATGTTGATGAAAACATATATGTGTGTAGATATATGTACATATAAACATGTATATGTATACAGACATACTATAACATATATAGTGCTCAAGGTTGTCTCCTTAAAGAAGTAGTCCTTGGTGGCTACATGCATAGCGCAATAAAATTGCAATTGTTCAACTTGGTTTTGGAACTTTATATTTTTTTTTTTGTAATTTCCGCAGAACAAGCTTGGGAGATATGTGGTACAGAAATGTTGTTTCATTTTACTTTTAATGTAGACCTGTAATTTGAAGTGAGCTTCCAGTGATAAAGATGCAAATCTGCCTTTGTTCTGAATCTTGGAGCCTAAAAAGACTGAGATGTCAGATTACTTGCCCAGGATAATACTCAGTATGAATCAGAGGTGAGATTTCATCACAGGTCTTTCAGACCCTGCCTAAGCTGGTTCTCCTTCCACTATACATTGCCTCTAAAATTTGTGCTGTCTCTGGTCTTTAAGAGATTAAGTGGCTGCCCAAGATCATTCACTGTGTCCAAGGTTCCTGACTACAAATTTAATGTTCTTTTCTCTCTGCTTCTCTGAATAGCTTCATTGGTGTCAAATCTTTGTCTTTATTGAATGCATTTGACTGTGGGTAATGCTCCAAATATATAGTAAAGTCTGGAGAAGAAAGTGGATGGCTCATAATAGTTAGGGTAAAAATGGTATGATTAAAAAGAACTCAATTTTCTTTAGTGGTTCATAAAGTGTATCTGGAGGGGCTTCCTCACTGAGTAAGCATTTGGCACCCATGCTAACTCCTTCAAAGGACAATAATCATTCAAATGTGCTTTGCTTGTTTAAAAAAAAGAGGTCTCTTTTTTAATATTCTGTTTATATAGGAGGCACAGAATATTCAGTCTCAAAGGGATTGGGACATTTTTTTAAATGATCTGAGCTTGTGCTTTGAATAGATGTGGCAACAGTGGCCTGGAGACTAAGGTTATTTGCCCAGGATTACACAGTTAGTGGAATCAGGATTATAACCTACTCCTTCTGACACACAGACCAGTGCTCTCTCCATTCATCCAGTCACCAGTCTGGAAGAACTTGGGCTGTGAAACAAATGGGTGAAGCTGTTTCTTTACTAACCAGGTGAGATTTCCTTAAAGGGTAATCAGTTTTCTCTCAGGGGCAGAGGAAACAAACAATACTCTTTGAAGGTTTCCAAGGAATTGGAGAAAACATCCTTTTTCCTGCCACTCTTAGAAATGGTTCTAATAGCCAGACTTGTGAGTTTTGCCTCCCAAACCTCAGATCCAGGAAAGCTGTCCAGACAGTTTACCAAAGAGATGTGTGAACAATCCAAAGGCTAGCATGCCCCAATTTTAGGCAAGAGTTGTGACTGAGATGTTGCTATTGTTATTATTAATATTGTTTACATCTTACTGACTAGGCCAAAGTTTTCATTTTGAAATTCTTCCTATCCTTTCTTCCCTCCAGCTTTCAGCTAGAGGACAAGGCTGGGTTTTGAGTGGCAATATGATGAAACTGAATCACAGCCCAATTATTGCATGGCTCTCAGCCCACTAGCAGTTACACCTCAATTACAGCCTGTGCCGGCATGGGAACCTCACTCCCAGACAGCAGCAATTGGGCTCACGCATATAATTATGCAATAACATAAATACAGTGCTTATTAAAACCATGAAAGGACTTTAAAATATAAGAGCAGGCATTATTACCACTCTGGTTCAACAATAACAATTACACACCCCCAAATATTATTGTATTATGAGCTTGTTGAGCCTGCCAGTCAAAAACTATATCATTGCCATGGTGACTGGGAAAGGCAAAATTCACTCTGTGATTAAAACACACCTTTCCCAAAGAAAAACAAAGAAATTGTAAAATGCAACCTGACTTTCAGTATATGAGGAAAAGGTAATTCATTTTTTCCCAGGGTAAGTGGATCACTCCCTGGCTAAGGGGTATTGCTTAATTTGTGGTCTGACTCAGTTTATAGATGTTAAGAATAGCTGCATTTATAGCATCCTTTTATAATACTGATATGCTGCCTTAAGGTCCAAGGAATTTTAAATCATTTGTGGGATCCTAGTAGATAACTTCGAAAATTTATTCAGCCCTGTAAGACCATTTATAGTGGGATGGTTGCATCCAGAACTGGGTTTTCATCAGTATAGGGAACTCCTGGAATGAAAATCCTGATCCACCAGAAGGCAAAGTGGTATGGCAAAAAGTACACTGGACAAGAATCAGAGAACATGACTTTGAATATCTGCTTTGTGTGACCTTGGTTAAGTCACTCAAAGTTTCTGGTTTTCTGTAACATGGCATGGGGGAATGCTGACAACTTCCAAAGTTTCTTCCAGCTCTCAATCTATGATCCTATGATTCCAACAAGTGGCTTATTTATATTTCATGATACTAAAGAATTTCCTGGAGTACTTGGATGTCAAGTGACTTAATTACTTGTCCATGGTCATAGAGCTAGGGAATCTTCATAGTCAGAAGACCCTGGTCTTTCTAACTCCAGGGCTTGCTCTTTACCCACCAAGTCATACAACCTTTCAAGAAGACTAGAATTATTTGTTAAAACAGGGTCCATTTTGCCACAATCCATTTGCTAAAAGAAAAGGTATACAACAAATGTGAAGGACTGGTGCTAGGCTTCCTCCAAATCTTGTTTTCTTTCCAGCCTCAGCAAAGAGAGTCTTAGAACCATAAAGTTTACAATTTGCAAGATGCTAAACAGTCACTCAACACATAAAGGTAAATGTTAGAGCAGAGTTACATAAAACAACTTTCAATTTTAGACACCAGAGGTCCCGTAACAGGCTCCAGTGTCTCTGTTATCTAATGCAGATGTATGTTCAGCATCACCATTAAAGAATCATTTTATTCCATACTTTATTTTAACTTTCATATTCAGGGAGCTAGATTTAAATGATGAAATGCAAATGGCAGCTTCTTCCATTTCCAGAAAGCCTTCTTTAGGGGTTGAAAATCAAGAGGATTTCTTGCCAGTCTCACATGCAGTTATTAAGAAAAAAAAAAGCCTTTTCTGTTAATCTACTTACATGCCCAGTGCTACACAGTAACTCATGTCTCATTAGCAATGCTATTTGGCCATCATATCTTCCCTGGCCAATTTGAAGGAATACTGGGAGAGTTCCCAGAGAAATACAATGAAATAGACAAAACTGGGCAGCTGATTTCAGCCATATAAATACCCAAGGGTTTGGATGCAAAAAGCAAATAAATTGTAAAATGCTCTGGGATTATTTGGTTTAGGGACCAAGCTCTTCCAGGTGTGGACATTCATTGATGCTTCTTTATCATTTTAGGTATTTTAACCCCTTTTATGTTACTTGCTAAAAGATGGACTAGAAACTTGAAAGTGGGGACAGTTTTCCCCAGGTGGCTTATAAACTGTAATTAGCTGATTTTATCCCATGGCACAAAAACAGTACATTAGAAATTGTTTCCAATAGTTTTGAATATCTCTCTCTGTCTCTGTCTCTCTCTTCCTCTAAGTCAAGAGACTTGTGCTAGGTACTGTTGAAAGGTATAAATATATATGAGACACAGTATCTGTCCCCCCAAAAAACTTAGAATTTAGTCTTATTGCATTACTTGAGGACTTTATGCTCAAATATCTATACACAGTTAGTGGGCTTTATGGATTCCATGTAGCTCCTCCTCAGTATGTATGCCATGAGTACCTAAGCACATACCTGGTATTAGAAATTCAGATCTCCCTTACAACCACTAGTACAGTTTACCTATTAAGGCAAATGGGATTGTGGTTTCAGTACACAGCATGCTGGGATTAGAGTTTGAAGACTGTCTCTGACACTTATTAGCTGAGAAATCAGAGACAGTCCTTTAACCTCTATATATCTCACTCATCTCCTAAGTCATAGATTGGTTGTGATCTTCATTAATGGATGGAATTCACACACTAGGAGTTCCCTCCCTACACTGATGAAATCACAGCTTCTTGAAGTATAGGAGTATCATTTTGATATTATGTATGGAAAATGACCATGGACTCTGAAATAGGACTAGCACTCCTTTGAGGCTGTTCACTTCCTCAACAAGGTAACTGCATATCCTCTGAGAATTCACAATGGCTACACTGTCAAAACAATTAGGCCAAATATGGTGTCATGTTAGGGGCAGACACTTACTGAAGGTGCAGGTTAACAAGATGTGTTACCTAAAGGCCCTTAGCTGGGTAGCAGATGGTGTGAGCACATTGTCAGCTACCTTGAACTCTAAAAACCCATGAGCAGAAAGCTGAGTACAGCTGTGATCGTTAGGAAGTGCTCACATTTCAATAGCAAATGAAGCACTATGTTCAGAAGAAAGCAGTTCAGGCTGGAGTCTGACTTCCTAAAGGGATGATGATTGTATAACTATGTACCAACTCTATCATTAGTGAATTATTGGAACACTAAAGAAAGTTTCTTCAACACATAGAATACCCACTCATTGTTGTTCTTTCCTATACTATCAGAGAAAACTCATGGAGATATTAACACGTTAACTCCATTAAGATGGATTTTTTTTTTTTTTGTGTGAGGCAATTGGGGTTAAGTGACTTGCCCAGAGTCACACAGCTAGTGAGTGTTATGTGTCCGAGGCCAGATTTTGTCAGGTCCTCCTGACTCCAGGGCTGATGATCTATTCACTGCGCCACCTGGCTGCCCCCTCGAGATGGATTTCTACTGTGGTGATTTGTTTCTTATGTCTCCCCCTGCTCTTCCTTCGAGTATAGGATAACAGGTCAGAGGTACCTTTTCCTAAACAATTTGCTGTGAAGATCAAATCAGCAAACATATGCCAATCATAAGGTTCTGCCTGCCACATAATAGGCACTTAATAAGTGCTCTATTTGTCTCTCTATCATCTATCTTCTATCTCCAGATAAACACCAACGTTTTTTATTATCACTATTATTGTTCATTCATTTATTCAGCACATATTTATTCAACATCTGCTGTTTACCAGGTGCTCTGTTAGGCACTAGGTATACAACAATAAAAAGAAATCTAAGAATTGTATGATTACAATTATTAACATAGTGCTCTTATTTGCTAATATTTTACTCTGAGTCAAGAGCCTTATCTCACTCATTACACTTTTATGTTTATGTGGGAGAAAGGGAACCACAGTTCACAGATTCCTCTGATAATTCCTATTCCTTTGCCGAAGCCCTCTTTCTCAATGTCCTGACACTTGAACATTTGATTTTTCACTTAGGACAGGAAATTCTCATGCTCTGTCCTTCCCTTGTCTTTACAAAAGCCATACTCTTGTTATGGACCACTCACTCAAAAAAACAGAAATCTTCAGTAACTTATTAGATTTCTTTCCTAGTTTTGGTTTACGGTTTACACATTGATTACATTTTAGTTCCTGAAACAACTATTTTACCTCATGGGACTAACCTGATAAAGTCTCCAATTCTCTAAATCAATGCAAAAGAAATCAAGTGAGTGTTCCACATGTAGAATGTAAGAAGAAAGAGGGGGTATGATGTGGACAGTACCTCCATCCCAGCATAGAGGGCACCATCAAGAGTTCCCAAATGTATAGATTGGTATAATGAGGGTGGGGTGTTTATATGGAGAATCAGAATAGAATTCAGGTACCACAGTAGTCATAATGGAGCAAGAAACAAAAGAATAAGTTTATACCTAGCAGAAAAATGAAAAAACCCAAATGACCACAGCAAAGTTTCAATAACTCCTTCATATACCTATTAGAGTAAGGCTCTGTGCATAACTTCACATTGAACCATTCCCTGGAATAACATCCATTTTCCTCAGGCATTCTTCAGCCAAAGTGAAGCTTCCATACTACTGCATCAAAATGAAGGTGAGAGAAAGAGGACAACAGAGGAAAAAGGAGGGCAATGAATAATTCCCATTTGTAATGATATCCTGAATCAGACAAAATACCTGGAGTCCATAAAAGCTTGCAGAACTCTCCAAAAATAGGAAGTCTTATCTGATGCGTATTGCATTAATTGGTATTTGAACTTTTTTTCTTTATCTCACAACAGTTATTCATTTCAATGTTTTCTATCAATCATCTATCTATAGATAGGGTGACAGAATGACAAATAAGACATTGTCTTTACTCTCAAGGAACTTATGTGAACAAGAAAACAAAAGGTTCTCTCTCTCTCTCTATCTCTCTCTCTCTGTCTCTCTCTCCCATGGTGATAGGATAGCTCTGAAGCCTTTCCCTCAAGGGAAACCATATTATATACAGACATATATACACACACACACATATGTATATATATATATATATATATGTGTGTGTGTGTGTGTATATTTATATATACATATATAAATATATATTTATATCAGGATGGCAACAAAAATCTTCAATTGTTTGGCTGAAATGGATTTTGATTTATGCACATACTCTTAGCTGTCATCTAGCAGATGACAACTTCAGATACCCTGAACTCCCTAGAATAAAGCTTCCTTACCGAAGCTACCTCATGCTCTGCTATTCCACCAAGAAACCAAGACCATGAGGAGCTAAGCTCCTCAGCTTTAAATTACTTTAGACCATATTTACTCCCTCATGTCATCTCCTGACCTGAAGCTGTGTATTTACCAGTCACTACTTTGCACTTCTTACTCAAATAGCTCTAAATGAATCAAGACTATCATTGTGTCTGTAAAGGGCATGTTAGTCAATTGTTTTATTATTCTATCCACCTTTGCTGTGACTTCCCAGATGTAAACTCCATTCCTTGCCAACCACTATGGTAGAAAGTCTTCTCTCCAAATATTAGATTGTAACTCTTTGAGCACAAAGACTTTTATCACTTTATTTTTGAAGTCCTGCTACTCAGCATAGTGTCTGGCACATAGTAAGATCTGAAATGCTTTTAATTCATTCATAAAAGAAAAGTCTTAGGTAGTCAACCTTCTTTCATTGTAAAAGCTGGAGGAAGGTTCGTAATCCTGGTTGTCATTAGGATCCAAGGGATTAAACAACTACAGCTCATGTAATTTAACAGTGGATGATAGAAAGCAACAAAATGAATAAGTTGTATTATAATGAACAATGTATCCATGCACACGAATGGGTTAGAGGTAATACCAGGTAGGGATTAACAGTTTTGTAAACAGATTTATCATCTGGAAAGACCTGTCTCTAAGAAGTTCAAATCACTTAATAGACAGCTACCAAATGAATTCTGACAATAACCCCATGAGGAAGGAGTGATTATCTTTCTTTTGAGAGGGTGACCCTTCTCACCTATTTCAGTGAAGAAAATGCCATAATAGAAGATGATGAAATAGCTTGTTGTCAGTCTTGTTTTACATTAAGTTGCCCTGTTTCTTTTGTGGTCAGAGATAGCTGGTAGAAAGGAACAACGTCTTTCCTCTCACCACTGCTTCAAAGATTCCCCATTAACCAGAAATGAAGGGGAAAACATGACTGTATTACAGAGGACTTGCTATTCTTAACCCTTCTCTTCAAGGCCAACCCATTAAAAAAGTTGTAACACAAATCTGTCTCATTTTTTTTTCTTCTTAGACATATCAAATTTGCCACAGATATAAAAAAGAAAACTAGTTTCCTGGATTTTCCCCTGACCTGTGTCCATATGAAAACTGAATTATCAGATTATATATAAGCCATCTTGAAGTTCCTCATGGAAGGCAGAATGATAAAGTGGAGTGAACACTTAACTTGGAATCTGAAGACCTCAGCTAGAGTTCTGTCTCATTCTTATTAACTGTGGTGTATCTTTGGATAAATTATAGCTTCCTTATCTGTAAAATGATCATTATAACATTTAGACTAGATATCCCACAGGGTAGTGGTGAGAAAAAAATTCTTTGTTGACAAAAAAGTGCCATGGATAAGTGAGAAAATATTATAAACATATTTGTCTACTCTGTGATAGACTTGTTCAGTTTTTGTTAGCCCGCCACCTTTACCTCGCCTATTATCATTCTGGGTATACAGTAGAGGTTCTATATGGGCACTTTAATGTTGCCAGGACATGGACATACTCCCTTGTTGAAAAAATGGGAAATTAACACCTGGTTTGAAAATTCTGGAAGTAGATAAGACATTTTGCTTGTGCTTTTGCATTGTGCTAGTGAAATGAATGCATAAAGGTTGCCAAAGATATTTGTGTTTTAATCAAATCCAATTTCATAATCTGAAAGAACAATTAGTTACTACCTAACTCACTGCCTAACACTTTTCTTTTGCTACAATAGGACTCATTTTAAAGGTTTTAACTGTCAAATATAAATAAAACTGAATTGCAAATCTGTAGGATGATGAAGAAGCTGAATTCCTTCGGCTGTATTCTGTTCACTGCATCTGGCCATTTTCCATTATACAAAATTTAAATCCCATAGTTTCATGTACATTATGTGCTATTTTAATTGATCTCCTTTGGATCTCCAGCCATATGCCTAATATTAGAGTATGTGAATTTGCATATAAGATTTCATTGTTCCCATTTGGCGGCACACTGCCTCTAATTGCACCAATCAACCATTTACAACATTATAGCCCATACAGAAACCTCTACAGATATGACATGAAAATGTCTAAAATGATTAAACATTTGCACATTGCTCTAGTCCAACTATCTTTGGGTCTGATGGTGGCCATTATCCTTAAATTACCCTATCTGTAACCACCAAGGTACTTGAAGCAAAAGTCCCAAACTTTTGCACCAATTTGTCATCATGTGGCTTCGATTGCTCGTCATACTAAAGGCCTCAGCCTAGATTTTGGCTAGAACTTCAAAACAAAAACAATCTTAGACATATTTCTTTAGAAAATGAAATGGCAGAAGAACATCAGTGCCTCTGAGGATCCCTTACAGGCCACAGACTATTTCCCAAAAGTCATTGAGTGGGGTAACATCTGTCAAAAGCCACTGGAATTGTTTTTGCCCTTCATATCCTTCAAGGACTAATTAAAATGAAAATAGTGAATCATAGTAAATCTTTTTCATATCTTTTAAAATGTTATTTTGTAATATAATAGCACTTATTTGATAAAATGTTCAAGGAAGTTCAAGGAAAATACACTTGAAAAATATATTTATAAGATGGAAAAATATTTCATTCTTCTCATTCCCTTCCAAACAGTCTTCTTTTTCTGGCATACCTTGTATTTTCTAATACTCGTACTTCAGTCAGGGAATGTGATGCATTGAAATGAAATGCCAGGTAGTTTCACAGACAGTAAATATGCATTATGGAATTGAAATTTACTGTGTTAGAAACATACTATGCTCTTTGAGCACATACTTTATAGGGAGTTCCTATGAGCTTCTTTATGAGTAATATGCATTGTCTGGAAACCATTTGCTGTCCTTGGTGCTGAACTTAGTAACTGAAGACTCATGCAATATTCACTGTTTTTGACACATGCCAAGCTTATGTCTTACAATCCAAATGATTTAGTTAAAACAAATCTCTGCAGTTAGGGAGATAGTCAACTGCCAAGTATTCTACAAATTAGGAATGAAGCATAGACTACTGAAAAGAATGGCTTCAACACTTACTGGAAATATGATCATGGAAATTTTTAACTGGAAAGGATTTAGGGCTCAATGATTCCAAACCTCTATGTTCTGGGTGAGGAAACTGAGACTGAAGAGGTGAAGTGATTTGCCTAAAGCAACATAACAAATCCATGACAAGAAAACAAAGATCCTGATTCCCAGTTCATCCTTCTTTCCACTATGTATTAGGCAATTGTTGATAAAGTGCTTGCTGTTCTTCATAATACTATTTTCAATAAAGAAATAATTTGTCTTACGCACTTAATCTAACTGCAGTTTACTTTAAAAAAGGACACAATGGCATACATTAGAAATTCAATACCTTGACATATTATCCTACTGATGTATATTTTCACTTACCTTTTCAGCTGACTGAGCAGTGCCAAAAAATATTGGAATGAAGGCAAGCCATACTATACAGGTTGTGTACATAGTGAATCCAATGGGTTTGGCTTCATTAAAATTCTCTGGGACACCCCGAGTCTTAATAGCATAGACAGTGCATGTAACCATGAGTAGTATGCTATACCCCAAGGAACAAATGATTTGTAGATCTGTAATGTCACATTTGAGTACTCCTCTGGCTTGATCAGGATTTATTGTCTTATGTTCATCATAATCTATAATAATATTCGGTGGATCAACCCCAAACCAAATGAACACACCTAGAAGTTGGACAGATATTAAACTGGAAGTGATTGCCAGCTGTGATGTTGGGCTTATTAGCCTTGGTGCTGTCACTGATTTCTTGCCTTGCTCAAATATACGATAAATGCGGTTTGTTTTAGTCAAGAGAGCAGCATAGCTTATACACATGCCCAAGCCCAGGAATACTCGCCGGAAGGAGCACACTGCCACATCGGGTTTGGCGATCATCAGGAAGGTAATTATATAGCAAAGAAAGATTCCTGTCAGCAGGACATAGCTGAGCTCTCTTCCTGAAGCCCGGACAATTGGCGTGTCATTGTAACGAATAAAGGTAGCCATTACAAAAATTGTGGCAATAATCCCAAGCATTGCCAAGAAAACAGGTATAACAGCCCAAGGTGAGTGCCATTCAAGTTTCACAATGGGGATATCCTGGCAGCCAGTACGGTTCTCATTTGGTCGTTTATCATATGGACAGTGTTGACATGTCATCTCATCAGATTGGTACTGATATCCATCACATGGCTCACAGGTCCAACAGCAAGGTGTTCCCTTCTGGGTCTTCTTTCTTTGACCAGGCTTACAAGGCAAAGTGCAGACTGATGATGGGATTTCTCGAACTCCTTTGCCCCACTGCATATCATCTATCTGTAGCACAAAAACATAAAGCAGAAGTAAGTCGATTATACTCATGTTATTTTACAGACATTGCAAGAAATATAGGAAAGGGAAAAAAGGAAGATTAAAAAACAAATTAACAAAAATCCACCTGAATATAACAACATGGTTTAAGTTTTTGAAGTGTCAAAGATTTTATAGTTGTTAGTTTTGGCACAAAAAAAGAATACATGCCAACAATATCCTATCAGCATGACTGTGATTGCTAATATAATTTACTACAACAAATTCTAATCAATAATAATTAATTCTAATACTCATCTCTAGGGAGAAATAAGGCTATTACTGAAATTAATAGCTGGAGGTCATTGCTTGAGAACATGTGAATATTTTACATGAGGATTAATATGGCCTGGAAACCTTTAAAGGAAGGTTGGCCACTTTTTTACAGAATGTAAATTAACAGGTAGAAGGTGGCACAAAAATGCTGACCCATTTTGAATTTGATCCATAGTTTAAGAGGAGGTTTACTACTTTTATTGATAAAGACATTACACAAATCAAGAGTGAAAATAAAGCTATGAAATGTAGACACAAATACTAGTCTTACATGTAACTGGGCTGATGTTTCTCATACAATTTTTGCTTACATCACTACATTTTCTTTCTTATTTAATCATTTAAGACTGTGCAACAGGTAGTTTAATTTTCTGTGTCCTGGTATGACATCATCCACTGTTCCTGGCTTACCTATGCATTACTGGCCTATCAACATAAAAATAGTTATATCTATCAGTTGATATGGAATATATAAAATAATTATGCTGGACTGTATCTTTCACCTTTCTCATTTTTCATGTGGTCGGAGAACTTTTGGATCTGGACGTTAGGAACAGAGGAAGATGCCAAACAAGGAAAACTATCCTAGAAGTTGGTAAAGGGGTTGAATGGCCAGTGACTGAATTCCATAAGCATGCCCGCAAGATCCAGTGTTCAGTGCCCAGGGTCACACGGCTAGTGAGTGTCTGAGGCCACATTTGAACTCAGGCAGATGAGTCTCTCTGACTCCAGGCCTGGTACTCTATTCATTGTACCACCTAGCTGTCCCGTTAATACTTCAATATTGTTACCTTCATCTTACTCTATAAAAGTTACCATGTGCTAGAGGATCAAGTTCTATTACCCTTTATTTTAATTCAAATAATATTCCAGGTTCGTATTTCAGGCAATTATTGAGAACCCTGAGAGTGGAAGTGTGGTAGGGAGTCCCTAATGGGATTTAGAATTTAGGTCTCTCTCTCTCTCTCTCTCTCTCTCTCCCTCTCTCTCTCTCTCTCACACTCACACACACACACACACACACATACACACACACACATTGGATCTGTGATTTTATTGGTGCAAGGAACTCCCAGTGAGGAAATTCTCAAACAAGTACAGATCCACATCTTTTCTGAAACTTAGTTTTAGAGAATTGCTTGGGGTCAGTGAGAGGTTAAGTGACTTGTTCAGTGTCATATGGTCAGTAGGAGGTGATTTTCTTGACCTCTAGCCAGGCTTTCTATCCACTGTGTCATATTAGTCTTTAAAATTATAATAAGCCTTGTGAGTTTCTAATTTGAACTTGAACTAGATCCTCAAGAAAACTTCTGAATATGAACTCATTTGCCTAAATATGAAACTTGAGTCTGAACAATCAAATCCAACAGATATAAAATAAAATCATTTCATTCTATATATCACTATTTCTAAGATACTAAAGCACTTACAATATTCCTAAACTCATAATTTTTTTTAAAAATTAAGGAAGAATGGATGTGTCATATTATGAATATAAGACCTAGAGACAGTTGCACCCAAGGAAAAAAAATAGCAAGTTGTTATTAACACAAACATTTTCAAAGGTCAAATAAAAAGCTTCATTTAGCTGTACCATGAAAGAATAAAAGAAAAAAATCTACAGAAAAAATCATTATTTAAGAGAAAATTCTCTGTTTTCAACAGTAGTGACAACTGATGTGTCAAATGATTAAACTTGATCTGTGGGAATAAATGTAGAGCTCACCCAAATATAAAAAACAAATTAGCATTACACATAATATTTTATAGCCAATTTTGAATGTTGCCAGCTCACTCTTTTCTCTCTGAGAAAATAAAAGGCCCAGCTTTGTAGATCAGCCTTTTTCCCCTTTCCAGCTTATCAAAATAGATGGGAAAACTGTATTCACAAACATTATATTGAATGATTGCTTAATTTGTTTTCAATTTTCATTTAAAGCAGATCTTCACTCAATTTAATTGTATGTATTAAAATCACAAAGCTACCCCATGCTCCAAAATGTACACAAAATAATCTGTTTTCTCTGCCAGAGATACAAATTTATTTGTATATAGGCTATATAAACATACACAAACACATATACTACTGAGGAGATAAAAATGTGGGCCACGTAAAATATTTTCAATCTATTTTTATTATAGGAATTTAAATATGACTTGTGTAATTGTGTTTTGGGTCTGAATCTGAGAGGCAGCAAGAATAGTGGGTAGACAGCCAGCATCATAACCAAGATCTAGGGACAAGTCTTGCCACTGACATATTCTATGTAAACCTGAGTAAGATACCTAACCAGTCAGTGCTCTTGGCAACTCTCTATCAATACAAATTGCAGAAAAGGTATTAATCATTGGGAGAAGGAGTTTCCTTTTTTGGGAGCTCCCTAAGTCAGTGAAATCATAGGGCTGGTCCCTATCCCTACATGTATATCTAAACACTTCTTTGATGCTTCATGAATTGGTGAGTATATCAATGTGGGACCTCACTCTCCATGTACAGATCATAACCCATATATACCTTCTCATCTTGTGCTTTATTACCCAAGTTTTCCTGTTAATCCTCTGTAATTGATCTGCTCAAAGCACTGGAGACTTTCCTCAGGTTCCTTTAATAGGTAACTACTGAAAGGTTTTGAGTAGGTGAGTGATATGGATTAGACCAGTGCTTGAGTAAGATTAGTTTGTCATTATGTGAAGTATAGATTGGACAGGGAAGAAAATAGATACAGGGAAACAAATCAGGAGGACAATGCAATCATGCAACAGAGGCAAATGAAGCCATACTTCAGAATGTTGGCAAATGGGGTTAGGCAAATGATCTAAAATGGTCAAATGCAATATACACAAAGAACATCTTCTGGTTCATATGCGAGAAACTGGTCAGTTGCCTAGGTATAGAGAATTACTTAGAGATATACACAATCATCTTTAGTGTCTACTTATCCCTGAAAGTTTTGTAGCATAGGTTTTTACCCTGGGGTTTATGAACTTGCACTTGTAAAATCAGGCTAACTGTATTTCAATAAAATTGGTTTCATATGTAATATCATATTTTTATATTATATATTTTAAAACATTCTGAGAAAGGTTTCAACAGAGTGTCAAAAGGATTCATCTCTCTCTGTCTCTCTCTTTCTTTCTTTCTTTCTCTCTCTCTCTCTCTTTCTCTCTCTCTCATACACACACACACACACACACACACACACAGAACTTTGGCCTACGGTAATTCAAGTATAAAGTTTATTTATTTTCATTTACATTAAACAAAATAAATGGAATAAGCCTATAAGGTGTTTAGGAATTAGAAGACCATGAAGATTCAATAATTTTGATTTTTTAAAATGAAGATAAATTAGTTCCAATTTGAACATGTTTCTATAATTCTGTTTATTTCAAGCCAGGGTGAAAGATATTAATAAGTTTAATAGCCCTTAAACAGTTCTTTAGATTTGGCCATTAGACATGTGGCTATTCTCCAACAGGCACACCTGGCTACAAATGGACGGTGACTATATATGGGCTATAGATGACAGACAGTTAGCAGAGCTCAAATTGTTGAGGAAGTGAAGAGGAATTTTTAAGTTTCTCTTCCTAGTTCCAATCATGTTTTCCTCCTCACCCACAATCCTAATAAAGTACCCCTTCATGAATTCCTTGTCTTAAGTTTTGGAGATCATGAGGTTAAAAAGTGAAAAATGAAAGAGGATAGAAATGTGGGATGGAGGGAAATAATTCCAGAGTTTTTTGTATGTGTGTATGTATTTGTGTTTGTGTGACCCCAGCCACAGTAACTGCCCCAAACTGTAGGTCTACACAACTAAATGCTTACTGAATTTCCTCGTGGATATTTAATAGTCAAAACTCAATACGTTCCCACAAAGAGAGCTGCTATAAATATTTTAGAACATAGAGGTTCTTTTCCTTATTTTTCCCTAATCATCTTGGAAACATACCTAGTAGTGGTATTGCTGTGTCAAAGGGTACAATAAACTTATTTTACCCCACCAAACACACAAATAAAAAGCTAAACTTGTTGTTGTTTAGAGGTTCATATAAGAAGAGGAATGGAATTAAATGGTATATATGAAAGTATATCTTAGGTAACAAGGGTGAAGATGTCACAAGGAAGGTAGGATAAAAGGGCTGGGAGAGGTCAGCAGTATGAGATATCATGTTTAATCTGGGGAAGCATGAAGCAACCTGGCTATGTTGTCTACCTAGATAGCCAAACTGGAAGAACTTCCTTACAGACAGGGATGAGGATGCAGAAAAATTGTAGCTATACTAGCCACGTAAAGACAGTCTTCATCTCCACAAGAAATTGAGAATTACTCTAATAAGAATGACATGGTCAGTCACCTCTATGCAGCTAAAATAAACTTCCTCATTGACTATTCATTCATTGATTCATCACATATTATTGAATATCTCTTCTTTATAAGGCTTTGTGCTAATTGCTTTGGGGGTTATAATAATCTAAAGCACAACACACTCTTATTATGATGTACTGTTCTCTTACCATTCTTATTAACTATTCAAATCTAGCTGAAAGGGGATCACAAAGGAAGATCACCACCAACCTGAAAAAATATTTATTAGAATATGCCATGGTATGTATGAGTGACAAGAATGGAATAAACATGTATTAAATGCCTATTATGTGGCAGGTACTGTGCTGAGCCCTTTTCAAATACTTCATTTGATTCTCACAAAGACCCTGTCCCCATATAGTTGAGGAAACTGCAGCAGACAGAGTGTAAGTGACTTGCCCATGGTCATACAGACAGTAAGTACTGAACTCAGGTCTTCCTGACTTTAGGCCTAGCCATTAGTCTTAATCTACTGTGTTGGGCCAGCTGCCCAACTGTGACTGACTGCCTGCCTACCTGGGTAAATGAATGAATGAGCATTTATTAAACACTTGCTATGTCCACAGTCTTTGATATGTCCAAAGTCCTTGCTAAGTCCTGGGGATGAAAACAGAAAAGGAAGACAGGCCCTACTTTCAGAGGCTCAAATTCTAATAATAAGATACAACATACAGTGAAAGTTTCACTTTCAAGTTAGATAGAAAGCTCCATAGTTCCTAGGGTATAAGAGTGAAGCAGATGATAAAGCTTCTTTAATGTCATTTCCATTAATAAAACCACATCAGTTTCTGATACTGTATCATTTGAAAGTGCAAAAGGATTTGGTGACAGGAGCTTTCTTTTTGAGGTCTTCAATAGCTGTGGCTGAGGAGAATGCTGGGGCAACCATACATGAACAGGACACTATCAGGTTACATCTCCACAAGGAATGCTTGTATCCAAAATAATCATTATGGATGCCAGGCTGGAAGCAGGGTTTCTGATCTAGATAAGGACTTGGGGGTCTGGGGGATTGCACTGATTTCCAAAGCTCTCACTCTCAGGTTCCTAGGCTGCCTCTACCATTGTCTGATGGGAAGTGGTGGTAGAGGGAGTTTGACCTGCCTGGCACATGCAATTTCCTTCCTCTCCTCTGAGATGTTTATGTAGATGGTTCCCATTCTCTGCTCATCCCTCTTTTTACCACCACCCTACACATCAGCATCTCATAAATTCCTCTTAAGGGAGTTTCTCAGAAATGTTTCATTAGGTTATTTATTTGGAGCTAGTAGGGATTTATTTTTGTTGTTGCTGTTGAGTCGTTTCAATAGTGCCCAACTCTCTGTGAGCCCATTTGGGGTTTTCTGGGCAAAGATACCGGAGGGGTTTGCCATTTTCTTTCCCCACTCCTTTTACAGATGAGGAACTGAGGCAAACAAGATTAAATGACATGTTCATGGTCACACATCCAGTAAATACCTGAGGTCAGATTTGAATTTGGGTCCTCTTGACCTCAATGCTGGCACTTTATCTACTGTGCCACTTAGCTGCCCCACTGGGGATTTTTAAAGGATGTCTAATCCAACTCCCTAATTTAATAGATGAGGAAATAGGAGGACAAGGAGGTCAAATGACTTTTCCAAGAAAATACAGGCCATGTCAGAGGCAGAATTTGAACTCAGATCCTCTAACTCCAAAGTACCACACTGTCTCTTATTTCTTCTTCTTTGAATATATAACATCTTACAAACAGTTTTTAGAAATCCTTGAATCACATGCCAATTCCATGTTCGACTTCAGGAAAAGGGCTTCTTTAGGTACTAGCTATATGATTATTTAAATGTTATTGGAAACTCTGGACAAGAGTAACTAATATTTATGTTTTGGTTTACAATTGCATCGAATTTTAGATACATTACTTCAAATGATTCTCACAACCCTCATATGAGATGAGTAGCAAAGTCATAGTTTCTTCATTTTGTAGATGAGAGAAATGCGACTCAGGAGGAAAAGTGACTTGTCTGATATTACATTGCCATTTTGATTCTTAGTCGAAGATTCTTTCCATTATGTCAATTGCCTTGAAAAAGCTGCAACTCTTCTTCCACTCAATTCTTCTTTATTTCTCTTCTTAGTATTGATGGATCTTTCGATATGCTACAATTTTCTTTGTAAAAATAAATACATTTAAAGAACATGCATTTATAAATGTGGAAGAAGAGGGAGATATTCATTCGATTACAGAAGCCCTTTTGTTAGTGTTCTGAGGACATACTGAAATCCCTGTGACCTGTGGTTGTCCTTCCACAGAAGGACCTGCTTCTGTCCTCTAGTTTCTGACTAGAAACTTAACTGTGAAAAGACGACTGGTCAGATAAACTTGATGGCACGCATGCCTGGCACAAAGGAAGATTAGGACGTGGTTCCAAGAGAGACACTTACTCTAAGGAAAGAATTAGATGAACAGTCCTTCACTCCATGAAATAAGATCCACTTTGCTGTTTGAAATAAGTTTGTACCATGTAAGCTAGGGACTGGGCTCTCTGGACATTAAACCAAACACTGCAAAAATCCATTGCAACTGAACACATCAGTTTTCCCTTATATAGATTTGTTCCTTTTCTCACCTTTCATGTATTCCTGGACATTTTCTACATGCAAGACAATTTTGCCTCTCAGAGAAATCTCCGTTTGTTATATCCTCTTAGCGTATTTCCCTAGTTTACACAGTAAACCAAATTGGCGGCTATTTTTATGGTACATTTCTTCATAATGTTATTTTTACTTATTATAGCTTCAATAGAATGAGCTCATTTAAGAATGCATCTTCATTAAAATGACATTTGTTCATTAAAATGTATTTGTCTTCTATAATTTATGGATAGAGCTTTTTAGGAAAAAAAAACATACAGGAACAATTTGAAATTTCAGGTTAGGGAAAGGAGTTTTATTTGGGCTTTAGAGGATCCAAAACTAGCAGCAGCTTGTCTGAGAAATACTGCAGAATTTAAAGCTGCTTTAAATTTTTACACGCTTAATAGAGAGCATGACCAGACTATGAAGAAAATTCTATATGATGATAAAACTTCATTAAATTTGGTTCTATTAATTCCACATTATTATTAGTATGAGAAATTTACAATTCGTGGGGATGTGATCTAGATAGCCCTGTAAGACCAGGAATATCAGTTATTTTATTCTACATGATGTTGCCTAGATCAAAATTGTTTGTCAGTAATATCAATATATCATAACCAATACCCACTGTCATTTCATGAAACCCTCTTTTTTTAGAGACATATACTGGATGATTTAATGTGATCCAAACTAACACTTAACACCCACTGGCATTAGTTCGCCTGAGTGTCAGTCCATTTACCAGCACCACATTGCTTCCTGCTACGTGTCCCTATGGAGCTAACTGCCCCCTCTAATGTTGTTTTGCCAAACATCCTGTTTTCATACTAAGTTTGTGCAATTAACAAGCAGGACGCATGTTCCTTTCCAGGGACTGGAACTGAAAGATGATGATGAGCAATTGCTGGCTTTGCGGAACAGTAAAATGTTAAAAAGGCAAACAAATTTACCTGCTTTGGCTTAATGGTTTGGCCCATAGTGAATCTGGGAGTATTCTTATGTACAAATAAGATGGGTTGAAGGTCCAGTAATTCATATTTAGGATAGTATTTTAAGTTTTACAAAGTTCTGTCTTCTTTATAACCTTGTAGGTTAGGTAGTGCCAGCATTACCACCCCCATTTTACAGATGAGGAATCTGAGATGTATGTAGCTAAAATCACTTGCTCAGGTTGTTACAACTAGTATATGTTGGAGTCAGCATTTGAAATCAGTGCTCCTAAATCTGAGTCTAGCTCTATGCCAGACTGCCTTTTTTTTTAAGTTAAAAAATGTTTATTAATATTAATAAAATTGGCAAAATATTAGTAAAGATTTTTAATTAGGAAAGTTGGGTGAGGTAGAGGTAAGGGGTGGATAAAAAAAAACAAACCTAATCAAGTGTCTTAATTTCAGTAGGTTCAATCACTCTATCACTAAATAATTATAAAATGCATACTGTGGTTGATGGGCTTTCCTAGGATAGGTGGCAGGGAGACAAAGAAAAAACTTCCTGCTTTCAAGGAGTTCTGCTTTCAAGAAGACCACATTGTCCCTGGCTATCCTCCATGCCTGGAATACTCTCCTTCCTCTGCTCTGACTACTGACCTCCCTTACCTCCTTTAAGATTCAAATAAAATCCTACCTACTAAGGGAAGCCTTCCCTAACTCCTCTTAATTCAGATGCTTTTCCCCTGTTATTAATTTCCTATTTATTCTGTATATAGTTTATTTTTATATGTTTGCTTGCATGCAGCCTCCTCCATTAGATTGTAAATTCCTTGAGGACAGAAATGGTCTTTTGCCTCTTTTTGCATCACCAGCTCTTGGGCACAGTGCCTGACAAATAGTAGGTGCTTGTTAATATTTATTGTTATCTATATTCAAGATTATATGGAATAAATTATATAGAATAAATATAAAATAACTATAGAGTAGTTGTGAGGGCACTAGGAGTTGGTGACATAAATAAAGGCTTAGTGTAGTGAGTCATACTTGAGCTTTCTATTGAAGAAAATCAGAGTTCCTATTCATTTCCCTAAAGATACATACTACTCAAGGACTTTTTTTATCCTACCTCCAATTGCTCTGTCCAATACAATTGTATTTCTTTGTAAGTATTTTATAATTACAGCTAATCATATATTCAATTGGCCTTTCCTTGATTAGACAATGAGTACAGTTTGACTGTGCTTGAAAACATTAAAAAAAAAACACAATCACTACTATGCAGGCTTTTTTCTGGTTGTTTCCTTAAATTGTAATCATACAATGTTCTTAAGAATACCATGGCTAGCAAAGGAAGACAGGCCATGGGTAACAGAAACCCAGAGCTATGGCCCAAACTTCATTCTAAGAACAGCTTCCTGTTCTCATCATTACATGTCTTAGAAGAATTGCTCAAAAGAATGAAGATAGCTTCTTCTCCTGGCATCTTGTGAACTTCTGGAATGAATGCCATTAATAGTGATACCTAAGGATGAGGATAATGAGAAACATGAGGCCCATCTACATTGTGCGCTGTGATGGGATCATGCACTGTCTTTTCTGATGATGTAACATCCAGGTACTGACTCATCCATAAATACCCATGGATAGAGCACCCTGTCTGCCAGAAAGAGGTTTTTTAGCAACAGAGTGTTTCTCAATATTTTTCCAGTATACCAAATTACAAGTGAGGAGGGAATCCGTTCTGGGCATGGGGGACAGATAGCCTGTATGAAGGCGGTGAGATAGGAAATAGAATTTCATAGCAATTTGGTATACTGGAAAAGAACTGTGGTACATGACTGCAAATGAGTGGACTTCACTTTTCTAAGTTTAAGGTCATTGCTTTCAGGTCTAAAAACAGTCTTTGATTCTGTGACTAGATCATAGCATTTAGGCCTTTCAGGCAATATTGAGATCTTAGAGTCCTGAGGGTCTTAATCTGGAGGTCTGTAAAATTATTTTTAAATATATTTTGGTATTTCAGTATAATTAGTTACCCTGGTAATTTGTGTATTTAATAATATTATTCTAAGAAGGGGTCCACAGGCTTCATCAAATGGATGCCCAAAGGGTCTATGTGACAAAAAGGTTAAGAACACCTGTTCTAGTCCAACTATTCATTTTAATGGATGAAGAAGCTGAGACCAAGAAAGGCAGTGATAAGACCACATGGGTAGCAAAATAGCACAAGCAGGATTAGAATCCAGGTTTTCTGCATCTATATCAGGACGTTTTCCTAGGCAAGCACAAATAAATAGCTCTTATGAAAACTGAAGTCATAGAATTCAAGACTATCACATCTAGAAGGCACTTCAAAGGATATATAGTCCAACTCTCTTACTTTAGAGAAGGAACTTCAAAATGCTTTTGTTCTACTTGGCTTAGAGGAGAACAAATCTCTTCTTTGAGATCAAACACAAACTCTTCTGTGTGACATTTAAAACACTTCACAACTTGGCTCCAACTTACCTCTGCTGGCTCATTATACCCTTCCTTCATACAGTCTCTCGTCTGGCCCTATGGCCTTTCGGCTACTGCTTACACATGAAATTCTTTTTCCTATCTCATCGCCTTCATACAGGCTATCTGTCCCCCATGCCCAGAATGGATTTCCTCCTCACTTGTAATTCTTAGAATCTCTTTTTCTCCATTGCCCAATTCAAGCGAAGTTTTTCCTATCCTTTTGGCACTAGGGCAATCCCCTTCCCCCCCAAAAAAATAACTTGTTTTTTACTTTGTTTATATTTCATATATATTTAGATGTATATAGGTTGTCCCCCTGGATACAGTGTAAACTCTTTGAGGATCATACTATTTTATTTTTATCTTAGTTTCATCAGTGCCTAGCATATAGTAGGCCCTTAAATAAATATTTGCTGATTGTCTTATTGACTGATACCCAGAATATAGAAAGGAACTGGTAAAACAGATAACCTTGGGGGGAAAACATTTTCCACTCAAGTTAAAAAATGCTAGGAACAGAAATAATTCAAAGTATAGTATAGCCATGTTAGAAATCGGAGAGAACTTTCAGGGTCATTCAGTCCAAGAGTAGGTTAGTTGATTCCTTGAGAGCTGGGTGTCTTCATTTACTTAGAAAGGTCCATAAATGAGAAGGTAGCAATGCCCTTGAGAATTCTTTATATGGAGCCTCCAGTATCTACTTTGATTTTAAATACCACACACTATAAAGGCAAGAGAAATATGATTCCCAATATCATTGCTGCTAAATCTTCTCCTAAACCATCTCAGCCATTCATCTTGGTTTCCACACTAGAGACAACTTGCAAATTGCTTTACACCCACTCACCTGGGGTGAGTCAAGATTTATGCCAGGTGAGTGGTAGAGAATGCTGAAAATTCGGTTTTTTAACTGGTAGCAGTGTGTGTGTGTGTGTGTGTGTGTGTGTGTGTGTGTGTGTGTGTTTTCCAGGCAGGAAATTCTTTCTTCTCTTTTCTGAACTGGATGAAAGAAATTGTTTTTTAACAGATTTGGTTGGAATGGATAGTACCATAATACATTTCCAATGACACTTGGTCTATGGTCTTTTTCTTTTATTTAGTTAGCCCTTTTCTTCTGACATTTCTTTCATTACTAAAAGAAATGAAAGGAACTCTTCCATGTTAATGCTTAGTCTTCTAAAACACAGTGTAGCAGTGGATAGAATGCTAGACTTGTAGTATGGAAGGCCTAACCTCAAATCTTGCCTCGGAAACTTATGAATTTTGGGACCCTTCCTAAATCAATGAACATTACTAAGTCTCAGTTTCATCTTCTATAAAATAATAGCTCATACATGAGAGAGTTGTTAGGATTAAATCAGTTGATAATATACCCTGAAAACCTTAAATCTTGCTATATTGGCATTGTTCATTCTTCTTTTTCTAAGGGGACCAACAACATTATGGAGTTATGTCTTGACTTGTGTGAGACTTGGTTTTAAGCGAGGCAGAGTTGTGCAAAATCGTTAGGCTCACTCTTTCTTCCTGAGTTACCAAAGTCCAGTGTCAAGACAATAGTCAGGACAAGTGGCAAAAGCCCTGGATGCAGTGAATGAATTTGGTGTCTTTGATGTCTGACCAAGCTCTAAATGCTCCACAGTGCCTGCTTCAGCTGCTTTCGTGGCCACTGGAACAAATGTTCTCATTAGCCCATTCTGCTGGGGGAAGTCTTCACATACTTGGGGCAGACATCCCCCAGATCTGGATACATAAGGATGAGTTGTAACTATTAGTGTTTATAAATATTTTTGTTGTTGTTATTCAGTCATTTTCAGTCATATCCAACCCTCCATGACCCCATTTTGGGGTTTTCTTGGCAAAGATACTAGAGTGGTTTGCCATTTCCTTCTCTGGCTCATTTCATGGAGGAAGAACTAAGGCAAACAGGGTTACGTCCAGGGTTATACAGCTAGTAAGTGTCTGAGGCCAGATTTGAACTTATGAAGATGAGTCTTCCTGATTCCAAACCCAGTGCTCTATCTACTGTGCCATTTACCTGTCCCATGGCCAACCAGTACAGATCCTATGCCATTACAAATGGCATTTTGTCTGCTTCTGCTAATTGTTTTATCTGGCAACATAATTTCTTTCATCTATTCTTTCATATGTTTTGTGGTACTCATATGGAACCTATTACATGTTGCCTTGGATTATCATTGTTTTTGTACATGCTTGCTTCTCATACTATATTATTAGATCTTTGAGTAGTTATTTTTTATACAACTCAATAGTCTTCCTAGCCCATAGTGGACTGATAAATACTTGATAATTCAATGAATTAATTAGCAAACAATACCACTATGCTACATAATAATATTCACATTCTTTCTTATTTTTCATCCCAAGATACTTTGGCATCAGGGAGGATTATAAAAAGTTATCAGTAATGATAAGGAAGCTTTTTGTAGTTGCTAGTAGTTTATTTTGTCTCACAATAAAAGAAAAAAAGTCTTAAATAGCATAGGGTACATATAACTGGGGGCATTTGATTGAGAACCTTCCAAATTGACAGTAGACAACTAATGCTTACTATTTCAGAAATCAGTTATTCAGCCAGTTCAGAATCATTTAATTCTGTTGTCATCCAAACCACACCTCCCCAATTTTCTACAATAATAGAATGACACAGTTTATGAAGTGCTTTGTTTAAATATGAATTAACTATATCTATAGCATCTTTTGATCTCCATGTTTAGTATCACAGAAGGAAATATATTTCATTTAGCATAATCTGTTCCAAATGAAGCCATGATTTTTTATTATCAGGTCTTTTTCTAATTGTGCAACTATCTCCTTCATAATGTATCCTACAATTTTACTGAGCACTGAAGTCAAGTTCACTGGCCTGTAGTTTATGGACTCAATTCTCTTCCATTAAAAAAAAATCAGGTCAACATTCGGACTTAGCCAATACTATAGTGTATCTTTTATTCTACCTCACCTCTCAACTCTTATTTACAGTGCCTTAGAAATCACATTTACCAGTTCTTTTAGTCAATGAGGGTGTAGCTAATTTGTTCAGGGTTATTTAAATTTATCAAGGACAGTGAGGCATTATCTTATTATTTCCTTATTTGTATGGGTATCAGCTCCATATTAGCCATTTGTGTTTTCTCTTTTTTATTCCATTATCCTTGAAAGCAAAAACACACATA
The DNA here is from genome assembly GCF_900497805.2 of Vombatus ursinus. Classification (NCBI taxonomy): domain Eukaryota; kingdom Metazoa; phylum Chordata; class Mammalia; order Diprotodontia; family Vombatidae; genus Vombatus; species Vombatus ursinus. Next base: position 31,331,916 of record NW_020954551.1, on the reverse strand, counting down.
GAATGAGGACTGGTAAGTTCTGCTTTCTCTTTTCAATTGTGAGCATTCTATCAAGCCAAAGCAAGGATACGCCTCTTACTTTGATCCTCTTCTCCTCCCCCACAACAGAGCTAAAAAGAAGTCTCTGCCATCTTCAGTTCATTATGAGCTTTAGCATTCCTGACACTGCTATTACAAGACCTGCAAGCTTTAGTTACCTGAATTTGCTTTAATTTTCTAAACATAGCCTTTTTTTAAAAAATTTAAACTGATTAGTGACTTTTCTGTGCCTCTAGAGTGGTCACTTCAGACAAATCCTACTTTTCTTGAAAATTAAAATTGGTTCCCTTTACATCTTCAGAATTTCCTTGTTGAGATTTTTTCTTGGACTGACTTCCCCAATACATTTTTAATCCACTTGATCATAGATGTACTTTCTCTGAAATACACCCTCATAAAATCTAAGACAGATGTTAGACTATGTTCAACCTTCTTCTGCTCCATCACAAATTCTAAGTAGTTGTATCCATTCTCTTTCAATAGTCCCATCAATTTCACCCTAGCAACAAATTCCTATATGTTGGAGAAAACCAAGTTCAGAAGAAAAACTCCCATTATTATTTCCTCCATATGTTGAGGGATGGTAGCTTAAGAAATTATTAGCTTTTCTGCTTTTGACAGATAGTAAATTCCAATAGATATCTGGGTAACTTAAGTTCTCCATACTGGGGAGATTTCCCATCTTTGCTATAATTCTTGATCTAGTTCCTCTAAGTGCTCTATAAAAATCATATGGCAATATCACTCTGTCCTTCCACTGATATTCAATCAAGAAATGGATGAACAAGCATTTATTAAGCACCCACTATATACCAGACACTGTACTAAGCACTTGGTTTGAATACTAAGACAAAGAATTAAAAATCCTTATTCTCAAAGAGTTTACTTTATACTGAGAAAGACAAGATTTGCATCAGTATATGCATCATAAGCATAAAGAGAATATATATAAATAAGCATAAGTTTGTCAAAACAAAACAGAGAGTTAGCAAGATCAGGAATGGCTTCATGTAGAAGTTGATGACTGAGCTGAGTCTTGAAGGAAGACAGAATTCTTTGCTGCAAAGTTAAAAAAATGAGGTGGGGGTGAGATTCCTTACATATGGTGGAGTAGGATGGCCATTTCAAAGGCATAGACATAGCAAACGCAGGGCCATGCATGAGGAACAAAGAGAAGGCTGGATTGCAAAACATGAGACAAGGAAGGATTTCCAGCATCACTGCAAGAAAGAAAAGTTGGGATCGAATATTAAGTTCTTTTAAAAATTAAATTTGACTCAAATTTTCTATCCCATACTTCCCTCCTCTGGTTCCTGGATTTCCTCACATGAATGTATTTTCTCTTCCATTTCATCAATAAGTTGCTTTATTGTCTTTTGTTTTTACATTGCCTGGAATTCTCCCTGTATATTTCTCTCTCTCTTCTCTCAGAGAGCCATCTCTTATAGCAAAGGATTTTTTTCAGAGAAAGAAAAAGAAGAAAATATTGGGGTGGGAGGAGATGTTCAGTAAGACCTTTCAAAAAATGGAAAGTCTGACACTGTATTCAATGACTTAAATCTGTGGTCATTGACATTTGCAAAGAAACAGAGATCTCATCTTTGGGGCCAAGCTTATTTACAAATCCACGATATTCAGTTTTAATGATTTTGTGGTAACCTTCTCATTTACATTGTTGCAGTCATTGTGCACATTATTCTCCTATCTCTGCTACTTCACTTTGCATCAATTCACATAAATCTTTCATGAGTCTGAGTATTCAATACATTCATCATTTCTCATGGACCAGTATTTGTGTAACAAAATTTGGTTAGACTGAATATATTTTCTTAATATACCATATTACACCTTCTTTTTATTTCTTCTGTATTTTAATAAATAGGGTAAACTCATCTTGAGCTATATTCTAGTCATATTATTTTATTCTACCAATCCTTAGATTTACCTATTTAAATCATATTTTCTTTCTTGTGTTAGAATTTCTAACTGACTTCTATTACCTAAACATTGTACATTTTTATATAGACATTTGTGTATCAGATTATTGCTAATTCCTTTCTTGGATTTTATTCTGTCCCTTAAAATTCTAAATATCTCAATTGCTATTCTTATTTTTACACTGTACCTAACTTTATGGTAATCTAGCTTGATGGATATACATGGGCAGATGCCTCCTTCTCCTATACTTTTTTGGTTTAAAGCCCTTCTGATTCAATTTACCAAATGCCAAGATAAAAAGGTAAATATATTCTCACCAGTCTCTTTTAAAGAATATTCAATCCCTGGCCAGAATCCAGTCATTTCTATATTTGAAGCCATAGTCTTCAAATCTAAATTCCATTTTAATATGCATTTCTTAGCCAGCTGTTCACCTCTCTTGTCAGTTTTTTTTCTCTTCTGTGAGATTTAATTCCAATGGAAAGCAAAGATAAAATATTACCTCTGTGCCAGGGGTATTCACTTTTTTATCTGAATTTCTTCATCTTTGCTAATACTTTCCAGGTTATTTCTGGCAGTATCATTTGTGCCCAAGTAAATCTCAGAGATGGGTAGTAGTCAGCAAATTTTACAAGTCTTAGGAGGTTCTCCATTATATTTGGGTTTTGTGTCCCCAGAAGGAGATAAACTTCTCTACCCTAGCTGTTGATAAATAGTTGACTCAGTTTCCTTGAGTAGGGAGTCACCAATCAACAGTAGCCTTAACTTCTTCCTTCAGCAGAACCTATATTCTAGCCCCAAGTCCACCGTTTTTTTCTACTCCTTCTACGAAAAATTTCTAAGTAATTTTTCTTTGTTTAAACATCACAATTGACAGAAAACATCCATAACATGGCCTAATATTACAGAGGTAAGCGTCAAATTATATTCCCCAGAATACAATGATTGGGAATCATCTTAGGTAAAAATAGGAGTTTGCTTTCAGCAATATCTATTTTCTCTTTCAATGCTATCTTTTTTCTTTCAGAATCACGACACATCCCTTCTGACTCAGTGCTCTGGTGTTGGCCAATGTCCCTCAATTAGAAATCATCCTCTCTGGACCTCCTACCTCTTTTAGTCAGTACCCTATGTTCCAGCCATCACATGGATCATTTCACAATGGAATGAATTGAGAAGGAACTCAATCTCTTAAGGGATTGACTGGCTAAACTGACATTTTCTAAGAATTATTTTAAAGATATTTTTAAAAATTAGATAAAATATTAAGTAATATTTTAGATATTATTTAGACATTGTAATATATTATCTTATTTTATATTAAGATATTATATATCTAAATATTTATATATTAAGTATTATCTAATATTTTATTTAGATATAAAATATATTTAGGTATTTATATATTAAAAAGGATATGTGATTTTTAACATGGGATTTCTGCCTTAAGTAATAGGAATTACTCAGAAGGTATCATAATTGCAACTGTTGACACATGGAAACAGATGCCTTAGATATGGTGATATCCTCCCCATTAATTGAAGTCATTTAGTGAAGGTTACATAAATGCTCTATGGAAAGGTAGTAGAGGGAATTCTTGCTCAATTATAGGTTGGACTCATGAGTAACTTCATCTTCTGTGATTTGGAGAATTTTGGATATGAGTAAAACTAATAAAAAATAATGATATTAGGCAGGTAAGGCTTTTATAACCATCAGATTCTACCATATAACTTAAGATACTTATTTTAATATTAGTATTAAAAAGTGATTTATGTGTGTTGGTGATCTTTCACTTACTAGCTCTGGGACCTTGTTCAGTTGTTTTTCTTTCCCTCAGTCTGTTTCATCACCTCTACAATCATGGGACTGGATTCAATAACTTTAAGATTTTGTGCATCTCCACCATTATAACAGACATATATAATGACAGCTGCATCAAGGTTTACAAAGCACTTCTCTGATCCACAGAACAACTTCAGAAAAGAACTACAATTTTTAATGTCCTCATTCTTCAGATAAGGAAAGGGAGGCTCAAAGTAGATAAGCATCTCCCACATGGTAACATATCTAGTAAGTGTAGAGGGATTTGAGCTGAGCATTCTCCTAGTTCCATGTCAAAGTCTCTTTTCAATAATTATTTTGCAATATGCTTCAACCATTTAATTCAATCTAACAAGTGTTTATTAAGTAACTACTATATTTTAAGGTGGAGGTGAGTAACGAGAGCATTCCAGGCTTGGTGAATAGCCAGTGAAAGGCACAGAGGTAGGAGGTATCGTGTTGTGCATGGGAAACAGTAAACAGTTGAGTTTAAGAAGAATATTTATCATTAGGAGAGTGTCCAAAAGAGAACAACCAGTGTGGTCAAAGTCCTTGAGACTATGTCATATGGGGGTTAGTTGAAGGAAATGGAGAATATAAGACTCTGGAGGTTAATACCAAAGATAAGTAAGGCACAAGAGAGAAAGCACTCAGCTAGCTGCCCTTGATGAATTCAGTGTGGATAGATGTAGGCCAGGGCAACTAGGTAGGGCAATGGATAGAGCCCTGGGCCCGGAGTCAGGAAAACCTGAGTTCAAATTTGGCTTCACAAACTAAATAGCTATGTGACCCTGGGCAAATCACTTAATCTTGTTTGCCTCAGTTTCCTCATCTATAAAATGAGCTGGAGAAGGAAATGGCAAACCAATTCTGTATCTTTGCCAAGAAAACCCCAAATGGTATATCAGAGAGTCAGACAAGACTTAAACAACAAGATGTGAGCCAGATAACAACAAAATTCAATGATTCAGAACTATGCAAAGATCTGGGCTCAAAGAGTCATCATTCATAGATCACTGCCAACTTAGAAGGTCTCCTGGGGTCTCTACTTGATCCTAGGCTATTTAGATTTTTTTTTGTCAATGACTATCATCACATTTGTATATGACACAGAGCTGTATGGATTAACTGATTTACTGGATTGTACAATCAGGATTCAAAAGCATACTTGCAGCCTAAAACACTGGGCTGAATCTAAGGATAATAAAACAAATCAGCTTCAAAAGAAGAAGATGGGAGTAGCTTGATATTAATTTTTGTTTTGTTTCCTCTTCCCTGGGGTCAGGGACAGAAGATCTGAAGATATTCAAGCTCAATAAGATCCAGCTAGATATGGCAGCCAAATGAATGAATGTAATCGTGGGCTGCATAGCACTATGAATCAAGACTTCATAATTCTGCTGTTTTTCTGGGTCTGAATATATCTGGCTCATTTGGTTTAGTTCTAGTACTGCACTTTTTAGGAAGAAAATGGATTAAAAAAAAGAGGACAGAAACTAGAATAGTGAATGTCCTCACATTGATACCATGTGAGGATCACTTGGAGGAATTGTGGATCTTTAGCCTGGAGAAGACAATGATTGTGGGTCAAGGGCAGGTAGCATAGTTGTCTTCCAGCCTGTGAAGGGCGGTTTACAGAACAGTGATAAGATTTGTTCTTCTGGACTCAGAAGGTATTTAATAATTATGAAGGGAAATTGCAGATGCAGATTAAGAAAAACAACAGTAACCACAATAATCTTAAAATCCTAACAATTAGAGCTCTCCAAAAAATTCCAATGGGCTATCATGGAAGAGAGTGAGTTCTACTCCCTGGAGGTCTTTAACTAAAGGCTGGATAATTATTTGTGAGGCATGTAGTAGCTGCATTTCCTTTGGGGGTATGAGTTAGGCTAAATGACCACTGAAGTCCCTTCCAGTGCTGAAACTGTGATTATATAAGGTAACTAATGGCACACCCAAATCAAAGGGAAATGAACAAGCCTAAGGTAGCGTGGCCTATTTCTCATGATAATGTCAAACCCCAGAAAGTGTCGTTAGTTATTGTCATCAGTAGTATGATATTATCTTCCACCTGTCTATATCTCCTGGTTGCCTATAGAGAATAACTTGGAGACTATTCAGATGAGGAAGTCAAATGCATTTTTTGTATCCTCCATTTTGTGTTCTCCTGTTCCCAGGGTATCTGCCTCTCCCCATATTATACTACCGTTTTTACTCCTCTGCAGAATACCCAACTGTCGAGAATGCTTAAAGTCCAAAAATGCCCTCGGAACAATTTATGTCAACTCTCTTCATGTCATTCCATCACATACCATATGGCTTAACTCACTTTATGAGAAAAACAAAATTGAGTGGTGGTGGCAGGGAAATCTGCTAGTAAATGCTTCTGGGGGCAATGAAATTAAAAATAAAAAAATCCCAAGAGACACATTTCCAATAACTGGTAGGTGGTTGGTGAGCAGCAGTATTTCCCTTCAAACCTCAGGCTATTTATGGGATCAAAGTCCTCTCATTTTGATAGCATTTAACTCCAGCCTTGAAATGGGAACACTGACACTGCTACCTAAAGGCTGGGTAAAATGTTTATTCTCCTTCACCAGGCCCCTCACCATTACCTATTTTAATGGAAAAAGTAACCATTAATATATGTGCATTATTTAACTGTGTTCAGTCTTGCCAACCTGCACATTTCTCTAATAAGCCATTAGTTGCGAGCTCAATTATTTTGTGATATTTGATTAAAAAATAAGCACCAAAATAATTCTATTAAGATTAAATGACACACTCTAGCAGGAAAATGAACCACTTTACCGGCCAAGCTTTTAATAACAAGTTTTCCAGATTGTTTCAATGGGCACATTGGAACACATTTCTTGAGGACTGTTCTTAAGATTTAATACAGGCTCACAGATTGCTTTTGCACAACAGTTTCCATGTCAACAGTTCAAATAATTAACTCAGTCACATAGATAGTAATACAATATTTAGGAGACTTAGCTGCTAGGATTTAACCATTAAAGTCTTGTAATTAGTTTCTAAATCCGGGGCTTTAAAATGATAATGGTTTTATGCTAAGGCTATGTCAATAACACTTAGTCAACAAAATCCAGTGTAATATTAGAATGTTACCCCTTCCCCAATCCTCTTATTAAATCTATGAGGGGAAAATGAGATGAACTTATTATAAATTAAGCTAGGTCAAGGGAGATAACCTTCCAGAAATGTCCTCCTTCCCTTCCGGGATTAATCCTCAAAGAAGAATTGAAGTTTACCAGCTTGGTAGAAACTCAAATCCCTGTCATTTCTGATGAGTTTGGCACCAGTAACTCAATACCCAAAGCCCGGGCTTAGTACAGCATTGAATACCGAGTCAGCATTTCCATTTGCAAATTTCTTCAGGGTCTGTAACTTCATTATGCATTTTTATTTCAGCAGCCAGTTGGCACAAAGGGCTTTTATTACTGAATAAAATGTTTAATTTAAGGGAAAAAAACAAAAGACATTTTTATGAAGCTGTAGGCAAATAAGGCATCAACGATAAGGGGGTCAGAGGAGAAGTTGTTACATTTTGCTAATGGAGATTTGTCCTGAATGCATTTCTTCCCCCAAATGTTTAAAATTTCCTGATGTTAGAAGCTGCTGTGGAAATCACTAGTTGATTTGGAGATGACTGGTTTAAGAAAATAGAGGGAAAAGTTTGTATATGGATGCCTCAATTTGGAATTATTTTTAATAACACCAGTTATTACAGTTATTACCAATTATACATTCTTTGAAGTTTGCTAATAACTTAAGTTTTACTCTTACTCTTGCCAAATATGTTTAATTCGATTTCTGTTACTACTTTCCTGCGCAAACATATGCTCCTAAAGACAGTGGAAGGAAGGGTTTGATGATTCAAAGAAGTTCCCATAAAAAGGGCCTCTTCTCCTTTATTACTAGAGATAACTTTCACTATAGTCTGAAGATATCTAAGTCATCCAAGCAAGCCATGAGCAATAAGTCAGGAGCAACATTTGCTACTAATTTGGCTGAATTCATGGTAGCCAGCCCTGTTGTAAAGCTAGAAATTAATCACACATGGCCAGGTAGATCCCTACCACATAGGCTAGTCCAGAGATGGGGAACCTGTGGCCTCAAGGCTACATGTGGTCCTCTAGGTCCTCAAGTGCAGCCCTTTGACTAAATCTAAACTTCACAGAACAAATCTCCTTAATACAAGGATTTGTTCTGTAAAACTTGGACTCACTCAAAAGATCACATGTGGCCTTGAGGCTGCAGGTTCCCCACCCCTGGGCTAGTCCCTCTTCACCCACTTCTACAACCCCCCCCCCCCCCAAAAAAAGATAAAACTTTATTGGGGCAGAAGACTAAAGCTGGAATAATTAGTAGTTTTCTCATTGCCAAAGGCACTACAAACTGAGCCCATGAGGGCAGTTCTAAGACTAGATGGTCCTCCCATTCTTGAATGAGTCAATATACTGAGAGGCAGCACGATATAGTGGGTACAGCTGTGAACTTGGTATCAACGAATTGACTTGGAGCTTGAAAATTGCCTCTGACACCTGCCAGGTGCATGACTTTGGACATGTAATTTCCCCTCTGTGGGTCTCCCTTTCTTCATCTTCAAAACAAAAGGGATGGACTTGATTCTCTTTAAGGTCCTCTCCCTGGAAACTAGCTGGAGCAGGGGATAGAGTACTAGGCTTGGATTCAGGAAGACTTGGAAAGCTCTAAATCTATGCTCCTCTGATCAGGAGCACTATTGTGGCAAATGCATAAATAAAGAGAGCTGCATTCAGCTAAGCCAACTCTGCAACCTTGATGAAAACCCCTTCCATGTTAACTAGCAAGTAAACTTTCTTTGGTAAATGTTGCACGGTCTATCAGTGTCTCCTTTTGTTTCAATTATGTGCCTGAATGACCCAGAGAATGGATCAGACATTCTGGACCATGAATCAAATCTGATTCATTTTCAGCTCAGAATGAGAACAGAGGCTTGATTAGTCACCTACTCAATAGTCAACAAACATATATTAAGCACTTACTATGTGCAAGGCACTGTGCTAAGTTCTTGGGATACAAATACAAAGGAAGAAAGGAAGGAAGGAAGGAAGGAAGGAAGGAAGGAAGAAAGAAAGAAAGAAAGAAAGAAAGAGAAAGAAAGGCAGTCCCTGCCCTAAAGTAGCTTATAATTTAATGAAAGAAGACAACAACACAGCACATTTATATTTCAGGGTGATCAGGAAGTCCTTACTACCCAAAGGCCTTACTTACTTGTTTGCCTAAAGACCGACTTAGTCTTCTACACTTATATTTGATCTAACATTCACATGCTTAGTTTCCAAAAAGATTAGAAAGAACGAATTGTTTTCTGAATGAAAGAAAGGGTTTGGAAAGATGGTCTCCTATTCATAGATTAGTTCACAAGAGATGATCTACAACTTATTAAATGCTGCTACGCTCTAGGCATTGTCAAAACACAAATACATAAGCAAAGTCAAACACAATCATTGTAACTACTTGAAGTTTAGGGTGCTTTTTTTCTTAAGACAGATGAAGTTGGGGAAGGGTGGAATTCCTTAGTCTTCCCTCTGACATTTTACAAAAATACTTTTTCTGGAAACTTCCATTTATAACTATTAAAATTCAAATTCACAAGAGCGCAATTAACCAAGAAAAAAGTGAGCCCGTAGAAGGAAACCAAGAGAAGACAAAACCAAAAGGATAGAAAATGACATTTTAAATGACTGAAATGACTCTGCAAGTTCCACAACTGAGTGAGCAATGACCCCGCCAGGAAGGATGTGAACAGTGACAGTAATGGAGTATTTCAAACGCTGTCCTCGTTGACCTCCTTGACTGTGCGTGTAACATTAACGTGTTTTGTTATTGGCTTTAACTTCATGGCTGGAGTCAATGCGCAAACTGGGCTTTTGCTTCCACTTCCTTTCCTCTGCTTCATGATTGACCAGCTGGCTGACATCATTCAAATACGCTGATATTTCTACATTATTTATAGTCATTGCTTCTTAATTTACAATAATAGTCTTTTACTCTCCTAGCATGGACATCTCATGTCAGCGGTGCACAGAAAGCTCAATAAGGAAATGTCCTTTACCAATGCAGCATCAGTCCACAACTTGTAATCTTTGAAAACTGTTTCAGGAAACCGAGAAGTTAGCAAGGTACAACAATATTCCATTACATTATTATGCTATATTTTTTCCATTATTCTCCATTTGTGTCTAGTTATTTTTTATTATTATAAATGGTATTCCTAAGAAGGTGTCCGAGGACAGGTTCCCCCCACCCCGGTCCCCTGCCGTTCCCTCTCCAGCCAATATCCTCTTTATTTTTTTCTGAAATTATACCAAATTATGGGGATTAAATGAGAAATAGTAAGTAAAATGCTTTAAAGAGGTTAAACATAAATGCAAGGAAGGCAGCCTGATATTAGGGGTTTGAGAGCTGGTCTCTGAGTTCAGAAGATCTGTTTTAGATTGCTGCCTCTGCCTCTTACTGGCTGCATGATTCTAGGCAAATCAAATATTTTACTTCCCCCTGAAACTCTCACAACATTTCAATGCCCCCTGCAACTCTCAAGATCATAAATCACAGAGTAGATGCTGAATTATACTGGTAGAGAGAGCTCCCTCATGATGAGTTCCCTAACCCATTAGAAATATAGGTCGCAACCAAAAAAACAGAATGAATGTACACTGTTAATATAATAACAGAGGGTCAAAAAGTGAGCAAATTTTTATAACAATTTTTGTTTCGTAACACCTGCAAATGTATATATTCCTCAAGGCATATCTGGCAAGACGAGTAATAGAAGGATGGAAGGAGATCATGAAAAGGAGTATGGTAGGACTATAATAATGAGAAAGGAGGATAAAGGGGCAGGGGAGAACATCAATGGCCATTTAACTAAAATTAGGATATGCACAATAAAAATAACTCACATTTATAGAGCTCTTCAAGCTTAACAAAGCACTTTCCTCACAACCACCCTATGAGACAGACAGTGAAACTTTTATTATCCCCATTTGATAGATAAGGAAGCTGACTCAGCTCAAGGAGGGTAAATCACCCAGTATCACTGAGTTTGCACTTGCAGAGTCAAGAGGCAAACCCAATCTTTAGGATGCAAGGCCAGTGCTCTTCCCTTTCCAGCAAGCTCTTTGAAGGCAGGGATTATATTTGAGATCATCTTCTCTCTCTCTCTGAACATCGAGCACAGTCTTTGCCTTTCTTGATATGCCGAGTACATAGTACCATTACTGGCACACAGAAAGCAGTTAATAAAATGCTGGTTGCCTGACAGACGTACTTGGGATTAGAATCATAGATTTAAAACTCGAAGGGACCTTACAGGGACACCTACTCCAATTCCTTCATTTGACAGACAAGAAAACTGAGGTACTGAGTGACTCAGTGACTTTTCCAAAGGTCACCCAGTTAGTAGGTGATAGACATAGGATTTAAAAGCTTCTGACTCCCAAATTCTGTACCTTTACTGTGCCAGGCTGCATTGATATTTGTTGAATTTTGCTACTTAGAAAGCAAGACTAAACTGAGGGGATGAGGATTATTATGATGACTTTTTATTAATTTATAAAATGTTTATATATGTATGGAATAAAATTCTGACCCTTGGCTATGCTATAAATATAAGATTTAAATCTTATGTTTCATTTGCCTCATAATCTCCCCTTCTAGTCTCCATAGCCCATAGTGGAGAGAGCTGCCTCTGGTGACAGTGTTAGCTCAACCATCCATGGTTACATGTAGGTTTTTTCTATCTACTGGAGTTGTCATGGTGACATAACACAGGTGAGGTGCATAATGGGATGATCTCTCCACATGCCACATTAACAATACAATACACAAAAACATCTTGGGAAATAAGAACTTTCAGTATTTGGGTTAAGCCACGATTTTTAAAATGATCAAAGTAAGAAAACTGCATATTTTTGATTTGGCCTAAAATTTCATGATCTGGGATTAGCTCTCCTTTAAAAAATAATTTCTGGATACTAGGACGGAATGACTGCTTGGCATACATTAGGCCAGTGCTGAGCTCTGGGCATCACTGTCATACCTTCAAAGACAATATATTGATTATACCATTAGAGAGAAGATTATGAATTCGGCAGCTGACTGTTGGATTTTTTTTCTCAGCATCTTTTCAATTCTGAGTGAGATTCTGAGGGAATACTTTATCTTACTTGATCAACTTCAGAGTTGTGAAAATTCTCTATTTTCCCTCCTCCCCCACAATATTCTGACAGTCTTGTCACTTTCTGAGAAGAAAGGAGGGAACAAGCATTTGTTAAGTGCCTACTATGTGCCAGGGACTGTGCTAAGCACTGTACAAATATCTCATTTTATCCTCACAACAACCATGTGAGGTGGGTGCTATTATTATCCCCATTTTACAGATGAGGAAACTAAGGTAGTGTTAACCCCCTCAAAAATAAATATCATGAGACATTCACTGCAACTGGATTTATTACAAGGGAAATGAACATGCATGTGGAATATAGGTTCAAGGAGTTCACATTCCATATAGAAACTTGCATATTTAGGAGTTGCAACAAGGAGGGGTGAGTCTCAAAGGGAGAAATGAAGGGGCAATCCCCTTACAAAGGGGAGTGGCATGGGAGGAGGAAGAGAGCAATGAGGAGTGGGGAGAGAAAGGATTATTCCCCTCCTAAAGGGGAAGAGTAAGGTGAAGAAAAGGGCAGGATGGCAAAGGCAGCATTCTTTTCCCTTGGGAACTGCTAGAGCGAGAAGATAGAATGGTCTGCTTATCTGCAAGGGTCCCAGCTGCACAAATAGTTTCTCAGTCTGGTGCAGACTGACTGGCTCCTGTCTTTGTAGATGGCTTGACTCCTAAGGACACACAAAGAGTCCAGCTAGGGGTGCAAACAACAAATTGTGTCAGCCCAGGAGGGGCTTTATCCTTGACATGTTCAGGGCCTCCTGCATACCCCAGGTTTGATATGGCAACTCAAGAAGACAGGTTAAGTTGACTTTAGGGCAATGGCAGCAAAGGTGAAGTCACTTGCCCAGGGTCACACAGAAGTGTCTGAGGCCACACTTGAACTCAGGTCTTCGTGATTCTAGGTCCAGAGCACTAGCTGCTTTGTTTTAACCACTCCTGTCCATTGCTCAGATACTACCTAGCTGCCCATGTTCTTTTATCACCTCACTACGCTAGAAGTTGAGCATAAAGAATTGTTCCCTAAGACTCATGAAGAATCTGAGAGTTGACCTCTCAAGCATCTATTAGATTTAGAAAAGCTTATGCTAAACAGTGGTGATAATGACAATTAAATTAACACTTTTGCATCCATAATCCACTGTCTCCATAATCTCATCTCAATCTCCCAACATCCACCGAAGTTTTAGTATCCCAATCCTGGGTTTATTAGATTTAAAAAAAAAATGTCACTTAGAGAGTGGTATCATGACTTACACAAAGTCAGTTAGACAACAAAACAATGTGCACCTATTAAGTAATCACTGTATACAGAGCACTGCACTGCGCTCTAGGGGAGATTCAAATTTTATTTAGGACAGTATTCTTGCTCATATGAAGGATAATTATAGGTCTAGTAGAGTGTTAAGGTAATTATAAAACTATATATAACAAAATATAGAATGATATGTTTAATTTAGAGATACAAAGTGCTATGTGAGGTATGAGTGAGATAGGCACCCCCACCCCAAAGAATAGAGCCAGGAATTACATTCAGGTCTGACTCCAAGGGCCATGCTTTCTACTATTATATTTCAGAATTTCATGTCCCAAGAATGCTTTGAGTGACATTTAAATGACCTCAACTCTGACTGAAGAATCTTAGGATCAAAATAAGTAATGAATGAACCAAGACAAGAAGAGGCTTGGAGATAGGATATGGGCAGGATTGGCCTATAGGAAAATTGCGTAACAGGCAATAATTATTCTCAAATTCTGTGGTTTTTTATCCCCTCACTACTTCTCTTTCCTAAAGTTTGCAAGATAGCTATGGTCTACTCATTCTCTCTCTCTCTCTCTCTCTCTCTCTCTCTCTCTCTCTCTCT
>NW_020954551.1:31295241-31317917 GCF_900497805.2 Vombatus ursinus | reverse complement strand
TCTCTCTCTCTCTCTCTCTCTCTCTCTCTCTCTCTCTCTCTCTCTTTCTCACTCACTTTTTCTCTGTTTAAATCAGCCATCAGAAAATGATAGGATAAACTTCCCCATGCTGTCATAAATGGTGATAAGCACCTAACCAACATTGTGCTCAACCACATTTGTATTTTAATAAGGGACAAATCTTTTATCCAAAAGAATGTATCTATAATAGTAAGATTTAACATTTTGGTAATTAAATATTACAGAGGATTACTGAGGAAATAATGGGAAGTAGTTTTTAATTCCCTCTATAAATAATACAATGTAGACAGATATTATAAGAGTAAAAATTCTGCATTCTCCCCCTTGGGGATTAACCTTGTTAATTTGGAATCCAAGTGGTCAATTCAATCAATTTGCAAATATTGATGGAGCCTTGCCAATTGATGCTTACATTTATAAATATATAATAATTTAGACCCTAGCTTGTCTACTTTCCCTGCACATTAATAATGGAGGAGTGGCAAGAAGGGAGAAGTATTATTTATAAAGCTAATGAGTAGTAAAAAAAATAGTAAACATTTATATAGCTCTTTGGGTTTTCCTTCTCTTATCTCATTTGACCCCCAAAACAACCCTGAAGGAGGTTCTCTCAACTCTATTTTAAAGATGTGGAAACTGATGCTAAAAGGAGTGGGATGCCTTGCTCAGAGTCTTTAAAGTTTGAAAAGTACTTTCCTTATACTCAACTTGCAGCCGTAAAATGATCCCTTCTCATTGATTTCTCTTCAATATCCTTATAATTTTGTCTTCTTTCTCTCCATCTCCAAAATAAATGCTATTGGAATTTTCCTTTCACTTAGCAGCCTTCTTTTAATGATCTATTTTACCTGTTGGCAAATAGTTTAGATTTGAGGATGTTAGTGTTGGGCCCCTTCTTTGGTATCATTTATCAATTTTATATTAGATTCTCCAGGATGACTTCCTTCATACAGGATAGGGATGGTGAGGGCACTGTGAAAATCACACTTGTAATTATTACCCTCCATTTTACACCTTCCCATTTTGCAGAAGAGGCAACTGAAGCACTGAGACATTAAATGACTTGCTAAATGTCACAGAATGACCAAGTGTCTGAAGCAGGATTACAACCCAGATTTCCTTCCTCTAATTCTTGTATTCCTTCCACTGCCCCAAGCAAGGAAATCTGAAAAAAAAATTTCATTCACCTGTAAACTACTTGATCCGCAGAATTTCCTTGCATATAACGACAAATCATTCCTGGCTATTCCTTAAATTTAGACTCTCATTATAGTAGGAACTTTAAGACCACTTCAACTTCTTTTGAGCCTGGGCAAACAATAAAATGACATTTATTTGATTAAAATTTAGACTTTTATCCATAAATTCCATAGGAAAAAACTCCCACTTTAAGGGTTTTCTTTAATTCTTGAATGAGCAACCACTCCATGAGCTTTATCCATTCCCCTGACTGCTTATATTCTTATCCAGATTGGTCTCTTTTTTCCCTCAATACTCCAGTGTGTGCCAGACAGCACAGCCTTTTAAGAAAGTCGTCCTGGCTCAGATTCTGATAATCTGGCCAATAGCTCAGTAATGTTCAGATTCCTTAAGAGTCTGACCAATATGGTGGATGTTCTAATAAACCTTGTCTCTGGCTGAAACAGGGCTTGGGTAGGATTCATTTGAGCAGGACTCATGTGTCATGATTTTGGGGTCCCAGTACCTCTAAACCCCTAAACCTCAACATTTTGGTGGCTTGTATGGGGAAGCTGCCTAACCCCAAGTCCTTCCCTAGCCACAACTAAAAGGTATATAAGCCTCTTTCAACTTCTTTCTTGCCCTGAAGTTGAGGTCACTCTCCAAGCACCTAGGAAGGCTTAAAGGTGCTTTTTGGGCAGACGTTTACGAAGCTGTCTCGCACTTGGCCTGACGCTCTCAGGATCTTGGTCCACTGGTTTGGTTCAAGGTCATGGACCTGGCTACACCTTCCATAGCATAAAGGACAAGGACAGATGACCCATCTGGCAGCGTATGCCCAATTCTGTCAATTCTCTCAGTTCTAGGGAATTGGGAAAACTCCAGGTGCCTTTTGGTTCCCTGAAGCTTACTTACTCCCTCCCCTCTACACCCCTGAATCCTCCTTCATGGAGGTTACAGGGAAAAAGTGAGAACAACTAAAAACATCTTAGCAGATTCTGGAAGTTTTGTGATCGATCATTAAGGAGTTTTGAAACACCTCCTTACAACCCTGGTCACTTCCTTCCCTTGAGTCAAGAGGGTATCTGTTAATCCCTCTCATAGGAGAAGAGAGTTTCACCCTTACCTGCCCCCCCACCACTTTGAATTTGCCCTCTACAGCATGGGCCCCACTGGCAATGACCTTAGGCCCTGAGGCAACCTTTGCCTGGAAGCATCACCCAGGTTCAGCAAATCCTGCTCAAGGTAAAGAAGCTAGCCTCTGAACTTGGGTAAGCATGCTCATTTAAAGTTGCAGTTTTAACTGTTAATGATGAGATGTGTAAAGTAATTTGGAAATACAATTAACAAAATCGAAGTCACCTGGTTGGTAATGGGCTTGTTTCAAGTTTCAAATTGATGAACTTTTTGTATCAGTTATGTCAAGCATAATTTGGTTACCGCTAAAATAATTTGGTTATTGTTGGTTTTGTTTTAATGTAAAAACTTGACAAAAAGCTTGTTTGGGTTTTGTCTTGTTGAGAATTTGCAAATATATAGAAATAATCTCTATCAATTGACTTTTTACACCAGGACAAATTTAAATTTGAGATGTAAATCCTGGAAAAGTTTTTCCTAAGATGTGATTAGTAAAACTTGCTGTTCGAGGTAAAAGCTCACAGGATTTTATTTTGAGTTGTCTGATGGATCATACTCCATCAATAATCAATAATCTACTGTCTGAGAGAAATGCCACAAGCTACTCAGAGAATGTGATACTAGTGGGAAGTCAGCATCAGGAAAAGCTGAGAGGACAATTTTAGCCTCAGTCTAAGATTGGATCCTCCTGGCTCCGTTTCCCCATTATGTTCCTTTGAAAGGGAATGTTACCTACCTGACTATTCCTGAGTCTGGCTATGAGGTAGATTTGATACTGCATGATTGGAAAATGAATTATCTGAATCCAAACAGAGCTAATGATGTTTTAACATGTCATATCATAGGCCCTGCAATCTTTTTTGTCAGATTTTTGTCTTCCAGACTACAGGCCATTCACCCTACAGTTGGTAGCAAACAGCGGGTACCAGCCAATGCCCCCCATTGTTCACTGGATGCAGCCTGTGCTCAGTTCTAGTCAACCTCCTCTGTGAGACCCCCTTGAGGCAGAAACAACTCTACATCTCTTGCCAACAGGAAACAGTTTCAGATACTGCTGTTGCCTCTGGTACCAAACATTATTCTGAATGGAAAAAAAAAGTTATAAAGAGGAAGAATTTAGGTATGACACTTAGACTCACTTTTCCTTTCCTACAGCCTACACTGTCATTACAGGTATGATAGCAGAATTATTATTTTAATTGCTATACTTTATGGGAAGGAAAGTTGCTTTAAAATGGTGACCTAGATTTTCAAATCTATAAGGATGGTTTTTTAAAATTCCTTTTCTCTTTTAAAAAGAGGTTTGTTTGTTTGTTTGGGTTTTTTTTGAAATTTATGTCTATAGGACACATTTATTTCTATAGGACACATTGACTAGGTGAAGTACATCGGCATTTTTCAACTGTTGGTAGAGGGAAATTTCCTATCAAGTAGTGGCAATTAGAATGAGACTTACATAGAAGGATTATTCAAAGAAAAAGAACTGAATCAAGGTCAGTCTCATTTGTTTGGTATTTCAAGCCCTCTATACTCTGGAGTGTGCCTTCTCTCCCTGCCATTGCTTTGCGACCCTTGTTATTCATACTATTCCTCTCTAAGGGTTTCAGTTCCAGTCATATAAGATTTTTTGTCTTCTCCTGGGATATCCTCTTTAATTTCCCACCACCATGCCTTTGCTCATGCTATTCCCTATATCTAAAAGGTCCTTCCTCGCCACTTTTACCCCTTAATTTCCATCCTATCTGAAATGCCTCCAGTTCTTTTTCCGATGTCCCATTTGTAACAATCTTCTTCCTCACCTCTTGCCTGGTTCTTTGCTTTGCACCACTTTAATATACTTGTCATGTAACATTGTACATTACTATTACCTATGTTTGTGTGAATATGACACCAACAACTAAACGAGTCAGCTTTCCGAGAATAAGTCAAGTGAAGTTATGGATAGGCTCATTACTGGTAGACCCACTAAATGTAGGTATCCCACAGGTTTTTGTTCTAGGCCCTCTTCTATTTTTTCTCTATACTACTTTTCAATTGGTGAGTTGATCAACTCCATTATATTTAATTACCGTCTCTGTGCCAATGATTCTCAGATCTTCCTATCTTGCCTTAACCTCTTTTTTATCCTCAAGTACTATGTTTCTAACGGGTTTTCAGACATCTCCAACTGGATGTCCTATAAAGATCTTCAATTCAACATGTCCAGAACTGATGTTGTTGGACCTTCCCTGCTTCCAAACTTTCCTATTACTCTCAAGGAAACTGCTGTTCTCCCAGTCCCCCAAAACTAGCCAAGCTAGTTGTCATTGTCAACTCTCACTATCTCTCACCCCCATATCTAATCTGTTGCCAAGACTTATCTCTTGAACACATACTCTTATCACTTCTGATATTTCTAGCACTCTGGTATAGGCCCTCATCATCTCACTCTTAGCCTGCTGGTGGGTCTGTCTGCCTAAAGTCTCTTCCTGCCTTAATCCATCCTCCATTCAGCCACTAAAATGATTTTCCTAAAGCACAGGTCTGACCATGTCACCTTCCCCACTCAGTAAATTTCAGTGGCTCTCTATCAACTCCAAGATGAAATATAAAATCCTCTGTTGAGCATTGAAAGCCCTTCATAACTTAAACCCCTTTCTCACCTTTTCAGGCTTCTCACACTTTACATTGCCCTCCCCACACATTCTTTGATCCAGTGACACTAGTCTCCTTGCTGTTCTATGAATAAGACAGTCCATCTCTTGCCTCTTGGCATTTTATCGAGACATTTCCCATGTTTGGAATTCTCTTCTTCCTTAGCACTGCCTCCTGATATCCCTGATTTTTTTCAAAACTCAGCTAAAATCCTATCTACTATAGGAAGCCTTTCCCCAACCCCTCTTAATTCTTGTGACTTTCCTATATAAATTATTTTCTATTTATCTGGTATACAATTTATTTGTACATATGTATTTGCTTGCTGTTCTCCCATTTAAGCGTGAATTCATCAAGGTCAGGGACTGTCTTTTGCATCTCCTTGTATCCTCAGCCTTAACATAGTACTTGGCACCTAAGAGACACCATAAATGTTTACTGAATAACTGGCTAATTGTCCAACAACCAAGAAGAAGAGTGTCTACTGCTGCAATTAAGTCATATTAATCTTAAAATTCTCTCTAGAGACAAAGCCAAAAGAGAGAAGAAAGTTGCAGCTAAATGAAAAGAGGCTGATAGGTCCCCTTGAGAAAGTCAAACAAAGAAAAGGACAGGAGTGATGGTTTTATTGCATATCCAAAGACAACCAAAAATACCATTTCATGGAAAACTTGGTATCTTGTACTGAATCACCCTTGATTAGAACTTGAAAAAAAAGCACAATGAAAGTAGCTCCAGATTATGCATCAATATTTATGGCAGAGGATTAAGAGCTGCAGAAATTCTACAAAGAATTCAATATGACTCTCCAAAGTAAATTGACACACAATTGGATACTCAGTAACTCAAGTACAAAGTTGAGAATAGGTGAGAATTGTGGACAATATATTAGAAAATTTGAATTAGAAATAATGAATGAAAGAGGACAAAGAATTGTCAATTACATAGAAGTCTCAGACCTCTGTTTCATAAATCCTTTCTTTGTGGACAGAATCAGGAGATCCTAGACAAAGTGAGCACCGAACAATATCACAAACATAAGAAACTGATTATATATCAAAAGACAGGGTATCACTCTAACAATGTGGGAGTTATCCCTGAATCAGTTGTCTGCATATTCAATTGAATTGATGTTTATTAAATGTCTTAATGCATAATTTGCTGTGCTAGGTCCTAGGAATACAAAGACCAAACCAAACAAGTAAAAAACAGCCCTTGACCTAAATAATTTATGTTTTACTGGAGGGGCACAACACATATACAGGTAAGTAATTTAAAAATACCTAAAAAGTATTTTCAAGAAGTAGAGAACAATATAATCGGGACAATTGGGAAAGGACTTGTCTAGGTGGTGGCATCTGAACTAAGCTTTGAAGGAAAGTACAGATTTTAAAAAAGCAGAGGAGTACATTCTAGAAATGAGTCTGAGCCTGTACAAAAGCACAGGATACAGTACGTCAAATTGGTAAGCAGGCCAATTTAATTGGACCAGAGAAAATGTAACAGAGAATAATACGAAATAATATAGGAAAGGTAGATGAAGCTAGATGATGAAAGGCCATAAATGCCTGCATTTTACCCTAACATCACAGGAAGCCTTTAAAGTTTCTGAGGAAGCAAGTGGCATGGTCAGATCTTTATTTTAGGAATATTACTTTGGCAGCAATGTGGAAGAATCATAATGCATCTATGTATTCATTTAAATTCGGATTTCTCAGTCATTACAAGCTTCTTTATCTTGACACAGATAGTCACAGATCTGACTTTCCTCAAAATAGTCACATTGATCATATTAGAAGGAGAGAATAATTAGGTGCCATACAATATAAGGGAGGAAGACCAGCATAGTAAAGCATCTAGAGTTTGAGAATATGGGTTCAGTTGCTCTGGGCCTCAGTCAAGTAATCTGTGTAATAAAGAAGTTGAAATAATTGATCTCTAAGATCTGTTCCATCTGAATTTATGATTCACACGACCTAAATATCAGGCTCATTTTCATTTATTCTAATGATTTTTAAGAAAATGTGTTGCATTTGATAGAGAGGTGGATAGATAGGGAGAGAGAGAGAGACAGAGAGAGACAGAGTGAGAGAGAGACACAGAGAGAGAGACAGAGAGAGAGAACTGGGGGTCCATATGCAAGGAGTTGTTTTTCTAGTCAAGCTAAAATTTTGTCTAAACCTTCTTACTTGGGAGTCTCATCCAATGATGGATAGAACGGGCCAGTTTTCAATAGTCATGGAACGTAAGAAACTCTGCTCCCAGCCTCATTAATATCTTGCCCAAACTTTAAGCCACAATCCAAAGGAAACAGAATTTTGTGGTCAGTGAGTCTTCAGTTAAAATATAAAGTTTACAAAGCTGCTCAGTTAATGGGCCAATTTGCTCTCACCTCAAGGGCAGTCAAAATAAACAACTTAATTGAAGTAAAAATCGTATTTGTAGGCCTGTGATCTCTTTTATAGAGGGATCATTAGTCCAGTCTTTTTTCTGCCTCCTTTTTAAAAGTATCTGCTACAAAAGTGTGTGTGTGTGTGTGTGTGTGTGTGTGTGTGTGTGTGTGTAGGTGGGAGTATATGGAGAGCAGAACATTGTATAAAATGTCATTTAATTTTTTTTTGTGCATTGGTTGTTTTTGATGTTTTCTTTTCCTCTTTTTTCTAAAAACAGTATCTATTATAAAGAATACTTCATTGGAAGAGAGAGAAGAGAAGATACAGGGGGAAACAAAGTGAATCAATAAAAATCTATTTTTAAAAAGAAAAAAAATAAATAAACGAGCTTACTAGCAACCGGTACCAACAAAACAACAATTCCAGGTCTTGGTACAATGGATTAAGTTATGTATTCTTTAACTAAAAAGTTACTGAGCACTATGGATCAGCAATACATTCAGTAAAATTATGGACAGGGTAAAGGAGGGGAAAAACAAAAAGACATAAAAAGCATTAGAAGTGTATGCTAAGTAACTATAATTTGGAGTAGTTTAAATGATACGTGAGTGGTATAAGGTGTCATTCAAAATGTAGAGAGGAACATTCAAATCGAAATGAAACGACCAGAGAAAGTTTAACTTTGTTCCTTGCCAATGCAGCATAAAGACAATAGATTACCTTCCTGTGGACTCCAAATGGAATTCTCACAGTTGTGTTTAGAAAATGAAAGTTGATGATTCAAAGAAAAGATATTTGGCGCCTGAGATCCCACTCAAAGCTGGCCTCCAGTGCAACAGGTAAATCTCAGGTATGAATCTAGGCCTCTCATTTCAAGCTAAGTCAAGCACTGCTGCTTCACTAGTCTCTGATTTTGCAGCATGCCTATAATGGCAGATGTTTATTATGGCTACAGTTTTAGGAGTTTATCCATTGCTTCCTAAGGCATATCCAAAGAATTATAATTAATTTATAATTATATACTCACATATAATTATAATTAAGATATGTATATATATATGCACACATATATATGGATATGTGTATATATTAATCCCATTAAATTGAGATAATTATATGGCATAGTGAAGATTGCTGGGCTTAGAGTTAGGAAGACATGAGTTTAAATCCTGCCTTATATATTAATCAGCTGTACGATTTTTGTCAAATCACTTAATCACTTTCTCACTCAGTTTCCTCATGTGAAAAATAGGAATACTGAAAGCACCTAACTCACAGTGTTGTTGTGAATAGTAAATGACATTAATATATGTAAAGCACTTTACAAATCTTAAAGTGCAATATAATGGTTAACTGTCATAAAATTCTAATTAAGTCTTATCCATAAACTTATTATAATTTTTCATTTATTCAAATAAACTCTGATGATGTTTCCTAATTCTTAGAACACTGAATTCTTAAGGATTCAATCTTAACTCTAATAATAACAATGCTGGCAACACGTTCTTTGCCAGGTCTGTAGCTCAGCACAAGTTGACTGGATATGTAAAGGCAGTGGGATAACTTTGAAGCCAACCCTAAGACTGTGCACCAGTGAAACAAGTAGGCTTGCCCTCATAGCTTGGTGAAAAGGGTTCTGCACTCAGGGTCAGGGATCTATATTTGAGTCGCAGCTCATATTTATATTGTGTGGCCATGGCTAAGTCACTTAATTACTATTAACCTCATTTTTCTCATCTTTAAAATTAAAGTACTTATATGATTTATGTCACATAATTGTGGCGGGGAAAGCATTTTGTAAACTTCAAACTGCTCTAAAAGCATTAGCTGATAGACAATTCAATTCCCTAGAATTTATTAAGAGAGTAGACACTATGCAAGTCATGATACTGGGTACAAAAACAGACACACACACACACAAAACAACAACAATGAAAAACATTCCCTGCCCTAAAAGAATATATTCTACTGGAAGAAAAATGGATAGTAATTAAAAGATCATTTGAATAAGAAGAAGCACCAAGAAGAGGGATGAGGAAAGGCCTTCTGGAAGAGGTGGCACACGAGCTCAACCTTGAAAGAAGCCAAGGAGTCTAAAAAGCGGAAGTGAGGAGGAAATTGTCATCACAAGCAAGTATTTCCAATAGCAAACATCACTTATTATGTATACTATTCCTACCATATTCTCTACCAAAGTAGACCATGTTTCAGTGATATTATTTCTGATTGCTCTGGTTCAATGTTTCTACTTAGAAAAGCAGGGAAAGAAGGAGTTTATACAAGACATTTCTAGGACACCTTTCATTTTCTAGATTCTAAAACACCATATGAATTCACAAGTTGCTTCAATTACTAAGTAAACTGAGCCTACTCTGAAATTAAATTTAGCTCCAAGGTCATTTCAAATTCTAAAGGAAAGCTTTACATTTAGATCCAAGGGGATGAGAGCCCTTATGGGCTTAACATATTGTTACCCATTTTTACCATCTGCCTTCACTAGTCTGGGATTCTACAAGAAGAGAAGGCCATGGTTGATTGCTTTTCAATGCTTTTCTAATTAGCTTTCTGAGACGGTGAGGCATTTTTTGGTTTCTCGATGAGCACAAAGGCTAATGGACCTACATGGCTTCACAGAAGATTGGAGCTAGACGCTGAGAAGGACTTTTAGATAGTCATGGTGTTGAGGATGCAGAAACAAGTTTCCTTTGGTAAAGGATATAGTATTTTTTTTAATCGAAAGGATTCAGAAATCAAAGGTGGAGAATGCTTCTGGAGATTTGTGTTCAGTTCTGCTAACCACATTTTAGGATTGTTGGCAAACTAGAAATGTCCAAAAGAGGGCATCTAGCTCAATGAAGGACCCTGATGAGACATGACATGAAGACTACTGGAAGAAATGTGACGTGTTTAGCATTGGAATACATAGTGGGGCATCATTGCTATCTTTAAGTATTTGAAGGGCTGTCAGAAGAAAGATAAAATAGACTTTTTTAGCCCCAAAAGGCAAAATTAGGAATACTGGGTATAAAGAACCCTTAAATTGGTAAAATTACAGGTTTCCAAAAATAGTCTCTTTTAAATCCCCAATCTTGGCATAGAAAGCTAGATTTCAAGGGATCTTTGGATTTAAATTCCACTTCCAACACTTACAAATTTTGTGACCAATAACCAGTTGCTTAGCTCCTCTTTGCTTTAGTTTCTTCATCTGTAAATTGGGGATAATTATACCTGTCGTACCTACTTACAGACTTGTGAGGTTGAAATGAAATAACATAAATGCTAATATGTACAGTACAATTTGTTCAGCCATTGTGCAATTCATGGGCACTCCCTTAGTTTCCAATTCTTTCCCACCACAAAAAGAAAGCGTTTTTGTTTTTGTTTTGGTTTTGTTTTTGAACCAATAATCCCTTTTCTTCTTTCCCTGATCTCTTCGGGCTAGAGAAAAGTTTGGTAACTTTTTGCACATAATTTCAAATTGCTTTCCAGAATGGCTGGACTAATTTAGTCCCACCAAGAGAGCATTGGTGTATTTATTTTCCCACAGCCTCTCCAACAAAGAAAAATAATTATTTTCCTTTTTTCTTATCTTTGCCAATCTAAGGGAGGAAAGGTATAACCCCAGAGTTGCTTTAATTTGCATGTCTCTGATTGTTAGGGGCTTGGAGTAATTTTTTCGTACATTGTTGATAGCTTGAATTTCTTCTTTGAAAATTACCTTATCATATCATTTGACCATTTGGTTCTTATTCTTACTAACTCTTACACATCTGAAACAGTTCATTATACATCAGAACAAGGATAACTAGTTTCTAAAAGTGAATAGAAAGAGTTGGGTCAGATTATCAGAACCTAATGAAATCCCCTCTTCGATTCTATAAGGCTATCGCCTTGTTGGGGAAGGCACAGTTCCCTACCGAGGTGAAGGCTTATTCCCTGCATGACTTGCTACTTCCCTTTCCTCCACTCTATTCATGTTTTCTCTGTCCTGTTGCTTTGACAGCTCACTCCCTGGTGAGCTCCTGAATGAAGAAACCTGGCTTCCACTGCAGCAAACAAGCTGTCAACCACCAGGCTTCTGCCTGGAGAGGAGGCATCCTAGGATGTTATCTCTGAAATGCTGTTCCTACCCTAAAAGTCCATTGTTCTGTCCACTACATCATGCTGTCTCTTGATATGAACTCTCTGCTCCAGTCAGGCAGATCTACTCACTGTCCCCTACATTCACCACAATAACGTGCATTTGCATTACACTTGAAGAATGCTGCATCTAGCCCAATGGGAAATGAACATAAAAGGAATATTTTTATTATTGGGCATGAAGAGACCAAAAAAAATAATCTTCTATTTGGCTTTTTTAGTTGAGGAGAAGGAAGGGAGATAAAGAAGAAAAAATGAGGGAGGTGAAGGAATATAGCATGAGTCTATTTGTAAATTTATGGTCAAAATCAAGACTTTTTGGCTGTATTCCTATCAAGAGACTGATTATGATTGTTATTTATACAGAAAGATATAGTTACTCAGTTTATTTATCTTAGGAAAGAAGAGGCTAGTAGATCACATGCTGAAACATCATCCATGTCTGCTGTTATTCAAAGGAAAGGAGTCAGGGCTGTGGAGTGGAAAAAAGAGGATTTGAAATCAAAGTGTGGGGGAGAGGAATTGGAATATGATACAACAGTTATCATTAGTCTCTAGATTCAGGGGAAGTCAGGTAGGGGTACCTGGGCCCTGAAAATCCACCTCACATGGGAGAATTAATTCTATTGATTTAATTTTCACTTCATTAAATTTCCATCGATTCCAACACAGTACAGTAGAAAATGACTATTGGTAACTAGACAGGGAATGCCTGAGAGAATATTAGGAAGGCCTACTCTCTGTCAGGATAGCAGCTTCTGCAGGGCAGTCAATGGAGAAATCACCCACTTTGTGTGAGTCTTGCAGTTTGTCAAGATTCAGGTTCCCATCCTATAGCTTGGGAGTAGTCTCCTGCTACCAAGTGGTGTTTGTTCAGAGAACACAAACTCACTTTCATATTAGCCAAACATAATTAGAATGGCAAATATGTCCATTTTTACAGATGAAAGAACTACTGGATTGTCCATGGCTGGGAATCTGTGTCATGGCTCTGTTGCATTCAAAACAGAAATCACAGTGGACCACCTTGGAATTATTTATAATTATAATAACAATAAATTATTGTTATTATTATATGTATGTGTATATAGTGCCTATTATGTGCCAGGCACTGGACTAAGCACTTTGCAAATACTATCTCATTTGATCCTCCTAACAACTCTGGGAGGTAGGTGCTATTATTATTCCCATTTTACAGATAAGGAAATTGAAGCAAACAGAGGTCAAGTGACTTGACCATGGGAACACAGCTAGTAAGTGTCCAGGGCTGAGTTTGAATTCTGGTCTTCTCTATTCCAGGCCCTATGCTGTCTCCACTGCCTCCAAATTAAGGATTTAGCAACAAAACAGAGGCAAGTGATGGGAGGCAGGGTGGTACAAATAGAGTTTAGCTAGAAAACAGGGGACAGTCATATATTCTGTAAGTCTGAGAGTTCAGGAGCCAAGTCCAGAGAGGGCAGGTAAGGCAGAGGTGGCATATAACTGCTGTAACTCTAGGTTATAGAGCTTTCTGAGGCCCAAGACATTAAAGAGAAGATCCTTGCAATGAGAAGTTCTTTTACAAATAAGATGCTATGATTCTTCTACCTTACTTTCAATGCCCTCCAAAATCTGTCCTGATAAATACATTTTCTACCACTCCTCAAAATCATCACTCTAGTCACCGTCCTCTACACCGATGTGTCAAACTCAAATAAAAATGGATCCTTCCAACTTCATAATGCCTCAGAAAGACACAAAATAACATTATTTATGGAGTGTTTTTATTTATTTTGTTAAACAATTCCCAATGATATTTTAATCTGATTGGGCCCCACTTGGGAGTTTGGTGACTTGGCCCATGGGTCCTGAGTTTGACACGTCTGCTCTACACAGATCATGAAAATCAGGTCTGGACTTCAAGATGTCAGGGAGCAAGGACAGAAATCTCCAATTATCACTTATTAATAAGCATTTATTAAGCATCGACTGTATTCTAGACACTGTGCTAGGTACTGGGAATACAATTAAAGAGAGTAAAGTCATCTCTACTCTTAGAGAGCTTCCATAATTGAGAAGATGCAGAATTCATAAACAAGTATAGAAAGAATAAATGAAAAGTAGCTAAATATAAAGTAGTTTGGAAGAAAGGAAACCACATTAGATGCTGGGGGAGGGGATCAGGAAAGGTTTCATGTAGAGCTTGTTGCTTGAGCTATCTTAATAATCGCTAACATTTATATAGAACTTTGTTTACAGAACATTTTATACATGGAATCTCACTTGATCATCACAACAGTCATGTTAACTAAGTGCTATTATGTCCTCAAAGTATGGATAAGCAAACTAAGGTTAAGAGAGGCCAAGTGACTTGCCCAGGGTAACACAGCTAGGAAGGATTTGAACTCTGGGCCATTGAGAATGTGAAAGGAAGCAATATAAAGTAGTGGCTAAAAATGTAGAGTGATGCCAGGAAGTGAAGAACTTGAAATGTCAAATATGGAAAACTCTTTAGATATGCCACCCTTGGTCATTCCGGCAATTTAAAAGAGTGAACTTATCAACTGGTGGCTTCCCCAACCCTTTTAGCCCAAGAAGATTTTAGTGTTTACTTGTCTCAGTCTTCTGCTATTTGTTTACCTGCGGGCCTATGTCACTCACTGTTTTAAGATCACTGTTTCAATTCACCCATATGTTTTAAGCTGTGCCTACAACCTCCAGAAAGGCCAAACAGACCCCCAGGAAAGCACTTCCAGTAAAGTCATAAGTGCAGGCCTTCTCTAGTTCACCCTGGACATTTTTCAACATGATACCACTATCAAGAAAGTGCTTCTCTTACCACTTTTCTAAAACCGCTTATTTCCCTAAAAGTACACACATGCATGTTGTAAAATGACACATTTATCATTCAGTGGCTATTAAACCTGATGCTCTTTGTGCCTGGCTTTTCAGCAGTGGGTAGGAATGAAGTGGATGTATACGCACCTAGGCACACACCCCTTTGTGCTGCTATTGCAAACCTCCTTAGCTTTGATTCCAGAAAAACTGAGCACAAATTAAAATGAAAACACTTCAGCATTCTGCCTGGTCCTCCATCTGTTACTGTCTGCTGTGAAATTTGCTTATGTGGTAATTCAAGAGGTTTTGAAGGGAAGTAGTAACTGAGTGAAAGGTTATGCACAAAAACTCTCCTTCCATAGCATCTGCTGCACTCATAGCTCTGTGCACTGGCATGGACACCAGTAAACAGGGTTACAGTACCCATTCTGCCATCCACTATCTGTGTGACCTTGGGAAAGTCTATTCCTAACTTTGAGACTCAGTCTCCTTCTCTGGAAATGTGGTGGGGGAGAAGACCAACTTATCTCTGAGATCCATTTCAATTTTAACATCCCATGAGTCTAGGAAGCAGTGTGGTACTCTGCAAAATGAACTAGCTTGGAGACCAGAGGAGCTAGGTTGAAAAACTCACTTTTTATATGTAACATCTTTTGTAGCTTTGTGCAATCCATTGATTTTCCATGGACCTCAGTTTCCCCATCTGTAAAATGAGAAGGTTGGACCTAGATGGCCTCTGAGATCCCTTCCACCTCCAAATAGATGACTCTTTTTTTTTTTTTAAAGAAAACATAAGACAATGGAAAGAACGAGAGATTCAGAATCAGTGGTCCTTGGATCAAATCTTAACTCTGCCCCTTCTTCTTAAGTTAACATGAGGAAGTCGATTAATCTATCTTGGGCCTTAATTTCCTTACCTGTAAAATATGAAGCTGGATTTGATCATCACTGGAGTCTCTTTAAACTACAAATCTATGACTCCATGACTTTATAACCACATGGCCTCTAGATGTCCCTTCTAGAACTTGATCTAGAACTAACTATTCAGTGGCCTTAAAGGTGAGGACCTCTTTACAAAGTTCTCTGTGGTTTGCTACTAATTTAACATTAGCACATTAGACAGACTCCTCAGCGTTGTATCCAACACCTAGCCAACATCAAAACTTTAATCAAGACATGAGGATCCTTAAGAAAACCATAGAAGTCGGGGCAGCTAGGTGGCGCAGTGGACAGAGCACTGGCCCTAAAGTCAGGAGGATCTGAGTTCAAATCCGGCCTCAGTAGCTTACTAGCTGTGTGACCTTGGGCAAGTCACTTAACTCTGATTGCCCAAAAAAAAAAATCCTAGAAGTCAATGACGTCTTTAGTTGTGTGTAAGAAAAATGTTTAGTCAGATCAATGATTTCTGTCTTACCATTTAGTGTTATGGCCTCAGCAAACTATCTCTTGAATAAAAATTAGGAAGGGGAATGAACATAGATGAAAAATAACATCCCCAACCAGTGTGGAAAGGAGAGTAAGTAGACTAGCTTTTAAGAATTTTTTTTTCATTCCTTGGGAATTCCTTAATGTTTAGACTCAATAAAGTGAATGTAAGCACTCATTCAAAGCCCAGTATGATGAACAGGTACTTTCATCAGGTTTTCCATATCCCCTCGTTGTTGCTGTTCAGTCATTTTCAAGCATGTCCGAATCTTCATGGCCCCATTTAGGGTTTTCTTAGCAAAGATACTGGAGTGGTTTGCCATTTCCTTCTCCTGCTCATTTTGCAAATGAGGAAACTAAAGGCAAGCAGGGTTAAGTGACTAGAGTCTATGAAAGAATGAAATTGAAGATGACCCAAAGGGCAATGGAGGGACACAGGGTGGCTGGGAGAGGCTACACAGAATGATTCCTAACTCTTCTTGTGCTGATGGTAACATTGTAACTGAGAGGACAGAGTGGTGCACCCTTGAGTAAACTGGACCTCAGTGTCCTAACGTAAATCATCGTGAATTTGGACTAGATCATAGGAACCCTGGATCCCAGATTTAAAACTGACAGTGACTTCCGAGGCCATCTAGTCTAACCCCCTCTTTTTATAGATGAGAAGTCTGATTTCGAAGATCTAAGATACCTTCTAACTCTAAAGAAAAGGGTGTTTTTTTTTTTAATCTTGTCTTTGAGAATTAGCTAAAATTTATCACAGTTGGAACTGGATTGTTATACAGAACAGTGTAAGAAGCAGCATGGGGTGGTTCCTTTCCATAAGAAATTCAGGAATTCCCACAGAATCACAGATCTAGATCTGTAATGACCTCAGAAGCCACCTAGTATAACCATCTCATTTTACAGATGAGGAAACCGAGGTCAATTGTGATGAAGGACTTGTCCAGGGCAACAAGGATTAGATCAGTGATGGGATTAGGAGGTCAAATCCTCTGACTCCGAAGGTTATATTATATGAATTTCTCTTTTACAATGTATTGAATGAAAGTATCAGTAACCTGAGATATTATGATAATATTCTACTGATTACTGTGTCCTCTACTCTATCCAAATTAAACATTTTATATAACCAGGTCCCTTGGAAGAGAAGAGAAAATTCAAAGAAGCTGTCATTTCCATATAAGAATTTAGAATGACAACTACCAGTAAGAACTCATTGCCCCACTTCAAAGGGTTAAAATGTTTCCCAGAAGGAAAATGATGACATTGTGTGTATAGTCATAAACGAAAATAACACTTTGCTGCTTTCACAGGTAATCCATTTTCTGTGCAACAACCTCCTTAGCCTGAATTCTCTAAAGCTTTCCTTGCAATACTCCAAGGAACTGAGCATAATTCCCTACTCCCAAGGCTCATTTATTCTCTCCAGGTACTGCTTGGAAGCCATCTGTAACTATAAACAATAGTTCCATTTGGGACAATTAAAATTGATTTTCCATTATGAGAAAGACACATAATTAGCATTTGAAACTTCACTGTAATGATACATTTCTTAACCCCCCAGATCTATATTTAGTATCTCTGAAAGTGAAGGACAAAACACCATTCCCAAGAGAAATCCAGCTCTGTCCTTCTCCCAGTTCCCAGGATGCCTACTCCCAGCAGTCACCACACTGGAAATATAAGATCCGCTTTTTGTTTTCAATGTGCTGGACTCTTGGAACATTTCCAAATACCCTTTCTAGTTTGGCACAATATTTTCAACTTTCACATGAATTGCTTTTCAGGGAAAATTGATTTTATTCACTTCCTTGACTTTAAACACCAGCAAACATTCTATTCACCTCTGCCCAAACTACATGAAACTCTCTTATTTTCTCATGAATCAATTAACCAATCAGTCAATAAGTAGTCTGTTTCTTAAAGCAGGCATTTCCTCCACAAATCATAAATGAAAGACACCAAATATCTATGCAAAGTTTATTTAGTTCAGGCCACAGGGGAGTGTCACATGCTTTTGTCATCATCAAAGCCAAACTAAACAAAGACATAGTGATTCTATGTTCAGGGCATCATAAGACCTGTGGAAATGTGATAAGCCCTAAGCTCTAGAACACAGATGATCTTAACAGAGTTAAGATAGTCCACAAGATTGAAAGACTTACGTAAATCCAAACCTGTTTCAGCATCTTAGAACTGGAAGTTATGGTAGCTTGTCAACAAAGTGACAATTTCATGACCTATGACTTAGGAAGTGGAAAAAAAAGACTGCCTGTAAGGATAAGAACGTGCTCAAAGACTTGAGTGACATGTAATCACCCCACTGGGGCAAGTGGGCTTTAGTAGAAAGCTACACAATCTGCTATGAAGAGTGGAAATGGGGAGTTTGCAAATATTAGTCATGGAAAAGAATATTTTGTGCCCAATGGCAGGAACTTACTGAAATAAGGAACAATATAACTGGGGCGGAGGGGCAAGGTTTAGTTTACTTATGTGTATGTATGTATGTGACTGCGTGAGGAAGAAGGTAGTATTGGTCACCACATTACCTAAAAGGGTATTGGGCTGCTCAGCTCTGATTTTTTTTTCCTGAACAATGAAAACCATGTCTCAGTTGTTTTGCTAAGGTGTGCAACTGAATTTCTCATCCAATTTATGTATCATCAAGCATTTTAAGCACTTATAGCATGCCTGGGACTAAGAACTAAAGATTAAAATACAACAAATTAAATAAATCCAATTCACAAGATTAATTCTGGGATCGAGGGTGAATTCTTGGCTTCTATTATTCCTGTTCCCAATTTGTATCCTTTTTTTGCTTTGTTTAATAAATCATTATGTTTAACATTTCATGAGTGAGTGCTTTGGTTATTTTCTCTGCCAAAAACTTGAAACCTAAGAATAATCAGATGGACTAATATGAAAGTGATCTTAACAACCCTTCAGTCCAATATCATCTACTAAGACCATGTAATTCTCAGTAAGTATAGGATCTAGAATAGTATTCCTCTCAATCAGATCACCTGCCATTATTGCCAAGACTTCAGTATTCATTTGTTATAACCTCTAGGGCATCCAGTATGTATATTCCTCAGCTGTTTCAATTCCAACAACCATTTACCCAGTTCTACTACAGACACAGACACGCTGGCCGCTAATACATCACCAGCTCACTCAATCCGGTGGCCTTTTTTTCCTCACTTTTCATCCTACCCAATCTCTCTGTGTCATTTAGGACTTCCACTCTCTCCTTCCTTCTACTTAGTTCCTCCCCCTTTGATTCTGAGACACCATACTTGCCTGAATCTGCACCTGCCTCTCCAATGGTTACTTATATTTCTCTATTACCTGTTCTTCTTTCTATCTTGACATCCTTAAAACGAATATTCTCCCTGGTTCTGAGGGCTGCCTTTTTCTCTCTTTGCTCTCTTCCTAAGCCAGAGAGTATTAACCTGGGATCCATTCATACTCTTTTTAAAAATAACTATTTCAGCATAATTGTTTCCTTGTAATGTTATGTATTTTATTTTAACCATTTAAAAACATTATTCTAATAAGTGTTCCATAGGCTTTACCAGACTTCTAAAGGAGTCCATAGTACAAAAAGGATGAAGAATGCTCGTCCAAGACAATCTCTTCCATTCTCATAGCTTTGACCCTCCCTTCTCTGAAGTAGAGGTAATACATATCTGTATCACCAATACTTAGTTCCCTTATGACCCACATCTCCAACCTCTTATAGAACATCTTTGTTTGTTAGGTCCCATAAGTACCTCAAACTCAACCTGTCTAAAATCACACTTATAATATTTCTCAAAAAAAAAATGATCCTTTTTATACCACTCATGTTCATAAACTTGTGGTTATCTTCAAATCTCTATCGCCTGCCATAACCAAATAGTTAAGCAGACCTACCAATTCTACTACCGTAATATACCTTCTAGCCATACTGCAGCCATTGTCACTACAACCATAGCTAATTACCAATTTAAAAAATATTACTTAGCAACTAGCATGTTGAACTCAAAAGTTAAGAACACTTTATTTCTTAGGAGGCCTTTACAAAAGAGAATTAAGATACTATAGAATTTTTTTTCAGAATCTATCGTAAGAAGTCTTTCATTTTCATTATTGTCATTGTCTTTTACCAAAACTAAGAAGTTTTTTTTTCATTTAGAAACTCTGGTTCAGCTTCATTAAAAGTAATTTATAACGTGTCTGGGTAGAGACAGAGAAAATCAAAATAGACTTGTGAAAAAAATTTCCAGAACCTCCTCCAAATGATTTGTTACTACTTGTACATAAGATGGCTATGTCCTTGGGAACAATGATCTCAGGTTAATTGTATTTGAGTAGAAAAAAGTTGGTATTTTTGATAAATGTTAACATATTTGACAATAGGATTCCAGTTAATCTTAATGACAAAAAGGTCACAGTGTAGAATTTTCATTGACCAGTATAACAACCTATGAGCATACATTTATAAGAAATACCATAAAAAGAAACCAAAGGAGAATAGACTGAACTATGATTACATCCATGCTTTACGTTTTAATTACAGTAATAGCAAGGTGATGACAGATGATGGCAGCACATTGTCAGTATTTCTTTACCTCACTACCTAATAGTGTTTTATTATATCAAGCTCCCTGAATTAGACTTTAAATAGAAATACAGCTCAAGAGGAATATGATGCTCTAAAAAGCAAACATTCTGATAATATAACTGGAAAACTAAGTCACCCAGAGAAACAGATGTGACCACACAGGTTGCTTTTCAATGCACTCAGATTTTTAAAAATAAAGTACAAAAGATGGAGGATGAAACACAAAAGAGAAGATGAGGACAAATGTATGAATAATCCTGTAGGAAGAATATTGGGGAGATTGGAAACACAGTCTAACTCGGGGGCTCTGAAATCCATTAAGAACAATAAAAATGGCTTTTAAAACTATGATCAGACCTGGTCATTTTGATGGATGGCTTTGCTGAACTGCTAAATTTTTGCTTTTCTTTATAAAAAAAATCTGTTTTTACAAGAGATGACTGTTGGAGAGGAGCAAGTGATGGGATACATTTGGAAATAAATGAGATGCAAAAAACAAAAAAAGTAAAAAAAATAGATGAAATATCAAAGCAAGAAAACTCAGGAAAGGATAGGGAAATTGCTTTACAAAAATGGTACAATATTTACAGAAGACAGCAACAAAAAATATTCAAGTTCTATTATGTATTTTTTACAAGGAAAATGATCTAATTAGACAAAGTAGGACTAAAGGAGTCAAGCAAGAGTTGAAGTCTAAGTGAAAAAGTTTTTGGATGAATTATATTCCAGGTTACTGAGAGATGTCTAATGGTGATCATGGGACTATTGGTAATAATTTTTGATAGTTCATGAAGAGTGGTAAAGGTGCTAAAAGAATAGAAACAACAAATTCTATCACACTTTCTCAAAGGAGAAAAAAAAGTTGATTCTGGAAACTACAGATTAATATGCTGGCTGCTAATATTCGATATGATTCAAGAATGGATTATTAAATGGATTTCTGAGCACACTAAAAAGAGATAGGTGACCCCTGAGTTCATTCAGATCATATAATGAGAAATTAACTAATTTCATTTTTAGACAGGGTTACTGAGACTAATAGGTTAGTGAAATACCATAGATATAGATTGTCTTTTTTCACTAAGTTATCTGAGAAAGTCCCATGATGTGATTCTCATGAGATAGTTTCCTTTTTTTCTTTTCATTTCACTAGATTGTAACCTCCTAGAGAACAGAGCTGTGTGATTTTTTTTTTTAATTCCTAGAAAGTAACACAACACCTTTACATACAATAAGCCCTTTAAAAAAAGTCTGATGAATGAAAACAACTCTGAAGTTTTACTTCACATATGGCAAACTGGCAAAGATGACACTATAGAGGTAGGCAGCATTTGAGGTGTCATAGAAAGACAAACACACTGAAACACTATTAGTGGAGCTGAGATTTTGTATGGACATCTTTTTTTTTCTTTTGTTTTACATATGCATTTTTTTATTTTCAATTATTTTTTTTTAATTTTTAGTTTTCAGCCTTCACTTCCACAAGATTTTGAGTTCCAAATTTTCACCCCATCTTGCCCCTCCCCCCACCCCAAGATGGCATGCATTCTGAATACCCCTTCCCCTAATCTGCTTTCCCTGCTATCTCTCCCCCCCCCCCTTCCTCTTCTATTTTCCTGTAGGGCAGGATAGATTTCTGTACCCCATTTCCTGTATTTCTTATTTCCCAGCTGCATGTGAAAACATTTTTTTTAAACATGTGTTTTTAAAACTTTGGGTTCCAAATTTTCTCCCTTCCTCCCTACCCACTCACCCTCATTGAAAAGGTAAGCAACTCAATATAGGATATACATGTGCAGTTACGCAAAATACTTCCATAGTAGACCTGCTGTGAAAAACTAACTCTATTTCCCTTAATCCTATCCTACCCCCCCCATTTATTCTATTCTTTCTTTTGACCCTGTCCCTCCTCAGAAGTATTTGCTTCTGATTACCCCCTTTCCCAATCTGCCCTCCTCTCTATCATCCCCCTACTCTCTTGACCCCTTCCCCTCCTATTTTCCTGTAGGGTAAGACAGATTTCCATACCCAATTGAGTGCGTATGTTGTACCCTCCTTAAGTCAAATCCCATGAGAATAAGATTCACTCATTTCCTCTCACCTTCCCCTGGTTCCCCTCCACTGTAAGAGCCTTTTCTTTTCTGTTTTTTTTTTTGTGTGAGATAATTTGCCCTGTTCTACCCTTCCCTTTCTCCTTCTCCTAGTATAATCCTCTCTCACCCCATAATTTCATTTTCCAGATGTGACCCCTTCATCTTCAACTCACCCTGTGCCATCTATCTATCTATCTATCTATCTATCTATCTATCTATCTATCTATC
>NW_020954551.1:31209028-31295231 GCF_900497805.2 Vombatus ursinus | reverse complement strand
ATCTATCTATCTATCTATCTATCTATCTATCTATCTATCTATCTATCTATCTATCCATATACATACATGCATATAACTTTTTCCCTCCAACTACCCTAATACTGACAAAAGTCTCATGAGTTACAAATATCATCTTTCCATGAAGGAATGTAAATAGTTCAACCTTAATAAGTCTCTTATGATTTCTCTTTCCTGTTTACCTCTTCATGTTCCACTTGAGACTTGTATTGGAATTGTGTGGACATCTTAAGAAAGCAATTTGAAATTATTAAATTTTTAAAAGTAACTAAAATGTCCATATTTGTTAATCAAGGATCCCATTGGTAGCCACATATTGCAAGGAAGTCAAAGACAGAAAGGTCCCACATACACCAAAATAGCAGTACTTCTTATAGTTGTCAAAAACTGGAAGCAAAATAGATGACTACCAACTGGGGAATAGATGAACAAATTTTGGAACATGAATGCAATTGAATGTTAATATGTCACAAAAATGGTGAAATAAGTAATTAAGAAAAGCATAGGAAGACTATATGAATGAATGCAGAGAATAAGAAGAACAAGTCAAAGAGTATTTAATATATAACGATCACAGCAAAGTAAATTGAAATAACAACAAAACAATTACATTGAACACTATAATTATAATGTGCAATGTCATTATAATGGATAAGATTATCTTTGAAGAAGATATGAGAAAATGCACCTGACTCTCTCCTTTCAGAGGGAGGAAGACTATGCATGTCGAGTAATGTCTATAATTTCAGATTTAGTTGATGCCTTGGTAAATTTGGCTGATTTTTCAACTCCCTCTCTCTTTCTTTTATCCTTTGTTACAAAGGAGAGTTTCATGGGTAAGGAAAGGTGTAAAGGGATTTTAAAAATAAAATTAATATAAAAACAAACAAAAAAAGAATCAGCAACATTTCATAAAATGTTAGATATTAACAGCAAGGTGCTGTTACACTGGGACCAGAATCAGGAAGACCTGAATTCAAATCAGGCCTCAGACATTAGATGTGTGATCTTAAATAAGTCATTTAACCTCTATTTGTCTCAATTTCCTCATTTGCAAAACAGGGATAATAATATAACACACCACTCAGAGTTGCTGTGAAGATTAAATGTGATAATAATTATAAAGCACTTAGCATAGTTCCTGGCACATAATAAGTGCTGTACGAATATTAACTATTATTAGCCATTGCTAGTTATAAGCATAAGGGGGGATAAGATATTTATGTGACTTCCACCCAAAAAAGGAAGGTATAATAACAGTGGAAGGTTAGTAATATAAAGAATTTTTTAATTAAAATAAATATTTGATTGATGAAAACAAATTTATGATTATATTATAGATAAGATGGAGACATGCTGAATTATACCGCCTTTAAGTTAACATATAGTTGATTGAAAAAGCAAACTCAAAAAGTATTGATTAAAAATTGAATACAAATATGGAACACCCACTAACAACAACAACTATTTTGTTTATTCATAATATGGCTTTTACTCTTGATTCTTGAAGGCCTTCCCAAAGTAGTGTAACTTCTGATTTGCTCCAAGCCAAGAAAAGCGAAACTAAACAAACAAAAACTCTGAAGATGGGATTAATAAAAAAGAAAGCATGTGAGTTATCCAAGGATGAACGTAATTATGTTTGTAGAGGTTTACCAACAGAAGATTGACACCATAATATATGCTCACCACAATGTATGTAATCCAAGATCACGTAAGCATAACACACTGCACAAATTAGGGCATGCCATTATTGTTATTCCCCCAATATTCTGGTGATTTCTGAATATTTTGTCTTATATTTACTCTTTTTTCTATGACTAATCTGAAGATGATATTAGAACACTTTATGCAAAGAAATGAAAATAAATCAATCTAGTTTAGATGAGTTTATAAATTCTAAATAATGCTACCATCACAGATTCCATTAATATAGAGACCAGATATGCTATCATTCAAAACAAAGTATATGCAACATAATCACATGTAATTAAGTTCTAATAATAATAATATGTTCTATTTATATGGTAAATTATAGCTTTAAAAGTGTTTTTCTTAGAAGCCCTGAGAGGGTGAAATCCTAATTAATAAATTAATTAAATAAAAAGAAAATCATAAATATTCAAAATATAGGTATTGTGAAGTTCTACAATAAATATGATATCTCCTAGGTAGAGAGCGAGAGAGAGAGAAAGTAGAGGAAAAGAGATTAAGGGAGCATATGCCACGGGGAAAAAAAAACAAACAAAAAAACCCAAAACAAACAAAAAACACCCCATGGTGGGCAATGATTATAAAAGGCAGAAAAAGTCAGTGTTGGAGGGGCTGTGATAAAACTGGTACACTAATACACTGTTGGAAGTATTGCATATTAGCTAATCATCTAGGAAAACATTTTGGAAAAATGAGAGACAAATTACATTAATTTCTCATATACTTATTTATAAATGAATGTTTGTTAATGTTATATTATCTAAGAAGTTCAAAATATATGCATGTATACACATATGTATATGTGCATGGATGGATATGTTATATGTGCATATGTATACACATATATAAAATACACCAAAATATTCATAGTCTTGTTTTATGGGTTATCCTCCCAAAATGGAAAAAAGTAGATTTATATCAATTAGGGAGTTAATGTAGTAAAATGTTATTGTGTCATAAGAATCAACAAATTTGAATTAACCAGAGATAAAATAAAAGTTATAAAGATAAAAAGTGTGTAAGTAGAAAAAGAAATACACACACATATACATATATACATACATGCACACATAACTATAATAAAAAATGAAAACCACTAAAAGGCAATTGAGCTCAGAAAACTTCCAATCTCAATTCCAAAGTATATATAATTAAACATACTTCACTTCTCTAAATGGAAAAACAGTAGTCTGTAGGTACCACAATGCAGTATATACTATCAGACCATTTTTGTTACCAACTTGACTTAATTTCTTATTTTTTTATCCTGGAAGGTTCAAAAGTAGATGGAAAATATATCAGGAAATCTTTGTGGTGTAATAAAAAAAAATGCACCTACAGAACTTAAAGAAAAGAAATAAAGCAGAAGATGTCAAAGGGATCTTCTATCAGGAGGTAATAAGAAATTCATGTCCAAGGCTTCACCAAATGCAGCATGTGTGGTTACCAAGTAACTCATCTTGGTCTGACTATTCTGTCCTGAGGCTCTGAAACTAACAGAAACAAATGGGCTCTGGCTCAGAAATTTGCCTTAAAACAATCCCTGAATTGCCTTATCCCTGCTACTAAACTAATTGTCCTTAATGAGTTCTCATACCTTATCAGAGAGTGATTTCCCTATTGCCTCTTTTAGGCTGCTAAGTCTCTGGAGATGAGTCATGGCTTCCCTGGAAGCTTATATGATTTCTACTCTGGCCTTAACAAATATTTTTTTAAAAAAATTACCATCTATCCACCCATTCTTTGTAAACAAGAGGACTCCTAGTTTAAAGATCATTAAACTTGGAGTTGGGATATCCGGGTTCAAATCCTAATTCAAAGACTTAATAGTTAAGTCACCATGACAAAGTCCTTTTATTTCCTTGACATCCAGTTTCCTTATCTATGAAATGGTAGAATAATAAACCTAGGTCTGCCCACTTCATTTCTGATAGGGGTAAAGTACTTTATAATCTTTAAAATGCCATAGAAATGAATGTTAATTCCTATCCTTATTCCTGTAACTACTTATTCCTTAGCATGTTTATTTAGCATTTTATTTTATTTTTAATACCACAGACTCCTGAATAAAGGAAATGATCCTTTATGTGCTGTGTGTCTTTAAGAGGTGGGGGGCAAGGAACAGAGAAGATACTTTTATTGAACTTTAGACTTCCTAAAGGCCCAAATCTCCTTCCCATGCCCCTTTTATACATTCAAGAAAGTAGTTGCTTCATCTCTTTCTCCCAGGTCCAGGTTGAGTCCTCTTTCCTTTCAACTCTAACTTCGCTTATTATCTGGATTGCCCACTATGGCCCTCATATACTGCCTTGATCTTAAATTGTGTTGTCCATGTACATCTTGACTGTCAATGTCTTTTTATTACTTAGATAAACCAGGGAAATGATATATTAGATGTCTACAACAATATAACTGGAAAGAACAACAACAGAAATCAGAACTGAACAGTGTGTAATTACAATGACCAAGCTTGGCCCTGAAAAAGAGATATTAGAATACACCTCTATTCCTGCCTTTTTTTTAAAATTCCTTGCTTTTTAAAATTCTTTGTTATAAAGGATGGCTCTCTTGTTGGCAGAAAGAAAGGGATATGTTGAGAAATTAAAGTTATATAAAAACAAAATGCATCAAAATCTTTTAGGGTGAGGAGAAGGTGGCATATTATAGTAAAGAGGGCATTGCTTTATCCCTAGCAGATGAATAGTCAAAGGATATTGACAGGCAGTTTTCTAAGGAAGACACACAACCTATCAAAAATTGCTTGGGAAAAGAATACCCGAAAACACTAAATAAAGCATCTTACACAACCAAATTGGCAAAACTGACAGGAAAGGAAAGTGACAAATGTTAGAAAGGCTTCAGGAAAACAAGTGCATTAACCCAACCATTGATGGAGCCGCAAATTGGCCCAGCCTTTTTGGAAAGAAATTTGGAATTATTGTGAATATTACTAAAATGTGTGTATTCTTTGACCTAATAATAACACAAGTAGGCTTGTACCACCAAAAAGGTCAAATAGGGGGAAAATCCATATCTACAAATATATATGTATATGTGTGTGTGTGTGTGTGTCTTTTTGTAAATGCAAATAACTGAAAACCAAGGGGGCAGTGCTCCCCATCAATTAGAAAATGGCTGAGGAAGTTATAATATATGAATGTAATAAAATAATACTGTGCTTCATCAAAAATGATGAAGAAATGATCTCAGAGATGCTTGGAAAGACTTGTATGGAGTGATACATAGTAAAGTGAACAGAACCGGAAAAATGATGCATACAATAACAACAACTTTTTAAAGACAGAAACCTTTGGGAGACTTAAAAACTCTGATCAATATAATCAGCAAATATGATTCTAGAATAGTGATGATGAAGCACACTACCCACTTCTGGACAGAGAGACGAGGACTTAGGTGAATGATAAAACGTATTTATGGATATGGCTAATGTGTGAATGTGTTTTGCTTGGTAATGTATATTTAAATGAGTTTTTTTAAATGGGGGAATGAGGTGAGAAGAAAAGAAAATAGATATTTATTCACT
Source organism: Vombatus ursinus (assembly GCF_900497805.2). Lineage (NCBI taxonomy): Eukaryota > Metazoa > Chordata > Mammalia > Diprotodontia > Vombatidae > Vombatus > Vombatus ursinus. The sequence goes on along the minus strand of NW_020954551.1, from coordinate 31,289,956 downwards.
GAAAAATATTTTTTAAAAAATAGAGTATGCTAATTCTAGAGTCCAATGACTTGGGTTCAAATGATGCTTTTCTCTGTGACCTCAAGTCACTTACCCTTCTTGGCATCAGTTTGCTCATCTATAAAATGAAGGGGTTGGACTAGAACTTTCCATTTCTAAATCTAGGATCCAATTCTGAATATATAATTTCCAAAACATACATACACACTATTATTGCTTGAAGTTGGGGATCTCAAGGGACTTAATAGTAGCATTTATCAAATGCTCTATGGTTTATAAAATATTTTCCCTTGTTTTCCTTTTAAGCTTTGGTTGTATCCCTCACTGAGTTCAGCACAGTGCTCTGCACACAGGAGATGCCCCCTCAGTTTTTCCTGATGAATTTTGCATATGACTACTAAAAACAGGATCCATCCAATATTGTACTTAGCTCCTGCCATCATACTGTAACTTTACTGCAGCTTTTCTCTCTATTCACTGCCTTATCTCTGCATTCATTAATTAAAGCAATTAGGATAGAGTTTCTTTATGTATCCATTCTAGCCTGAAAGAGCTGACAGTTCAATTGGATGCATCAGCAAAGTCCCTAAAGTTACAAGCTCTTATAATTAGCAATTGACTTCAGAGGATTTAACAACAATGACAAACATGCCCACATTCCCAATCCCTGCTAACACAGAAGAATAATCATCTTTAATACACTGTATTAGTACCAGAGACATAGGGATGCATCCAATACTCTACTAACTGGTGGATATACACGGTTGTATGTGATTAAAAGATAATGCATTGGGTAAAAATGACTAAGCTAAAAAGGCAGCAGCAACAGCAGAAAAATGCCAAATGGTGGGTAACTGATTCGTATGGCTTCATTCTTAAGTACTTGCTCGGCTTATTAAAAAGTTAAGGGACTGAATTTGCCCTGGTTTAATTCCCAGGGAGATCATAAGCAAACGTAGAGTTCTTCTGGTCTTTTGTTATCTCAAAGAAATAATATTGTCCTTTTTAAGAAATACCCATATCATCTATACCAGGGGTGGGGAACCTGTGTCCTTGAGGCTACATGTGAACCTCTAGGTCCTCAAGTGCAGAACTTTAATTGAATCCAAACTTCACAGAACAAATCCCCTTAATAAAAGGATTTGTTCTGTAAAACTTGGACTCAGTCAAAAGGCTGCACCCAAGGACCTGCAGGGCCACATGTGGCCTTGAGGCCACAGGTTCCTCACCCCTGATCTATACCTTTCTATCTAATGCAGCAAGAGCATTAGCTTTGGAGGGGAAAGAGCTAGGTAGGGAGGTTCAAATACTGGCTGTTGCTTCCTAGCTTTGTGATCCTTGGCAAATAAAAATCACTCTGAGTCTCCTTTTTCCAGACTATGGAAGATACTGATACAGACACGGATAATAATTACTTCCCTAACTGCCACAGAATGTAGCTGTGAGGCTCAAAAAAGACAGTGTCAATTATAGCCATATGAAAACTAAAATGGGAGCAGTGACACTAGGAACCTAATGAGAATTCAAGTTAAAGAGCCTAAAAGGAGGACATCTTTCTGGTCTCTCCCATTGCCATATCCCATCTCCCATTTCAACATTTCCATTTTTCCACTGAAGATTTTTTTTTAATCTTTCTTTCTTAAGAGTTTTTGCTTTTAACCTAATTTAAAGCACTGGGGCAGCACAGTGTCATTTCTAGAAGACTAGAAGCCATGAGCTCCAGTTTCAACCTTGATAGTTCAATTAACTATATCAACATGGCCAAGCTAGTTGACTTTTCTTTGTTTTGCGTGACTAAGATAGACTCTTATAGTTGGATTGGGATTGCACACGCTGATCAAAATAGAAATCCTTGATATAAGAACCAACTTCATCAAGAATTTACCAACTACTGGAGAAGGTTTTCACATTTCTATATAAATTTTTCACTCATCATTTTACAGCTACCACCATACTAATTCATTTGCAGACTTTCTGTCTGGATGGGCATAGGAATAAGTCTATGATTGAAATAAAACTGCACTGGTTAGTCACCACTAAGATGTGTCCAAATTGGTGGAGCAGAAAATTGGATGAACAGTCAGAAGACTTGGGTTCTAATCACTCATCTACAATTGGGAAAGTCATTTTATCTCTCTAAGGCTTGAATTTCTCATGAGAAAGGTGGATATACATTTACTGTTATCTTAGAGAGAGAAAATTCTCTGAGGCTGTAAGTATCAGAGGATGCTGATTTCCATGGTGAGAGCTTCCCTGGGAGCTCCCTACACCAACGAAATCACAGGTCCAGGAAAATAACAATAAAGTCAACAAGATGAAGAGTCATTCCCCTATCTGCCTCCCTATGTTCCTATGATGTTGAAATCGGAAACCAAAACTTTTTTTTAAGAAAGCAGTTAAAAGAACAAAAGCCAATATTTATTTTTAGTATCAATGAAACCATCCACATTGCACAAAAGAGCAGGTCAGCCCCCTGTAATCTCAGCACTGAATCTCCTAATTTGTGGAACAGGGATGAAAAGGATGTCATCTAAATTCATCCAGAGCAATGTCTACATTGTCAGCCCCTTGTGGAATTGGAGACTGGAGTGTTAAATACCTGGTTCAAGTCCTTGGCCCCACAGAGGCCATCAGGGCAGCCCCTCTAATAAACTATGTGGGAGAAGAATGTGCAGGCAAATTTACACTTTGCAATCACAGAGAAGACAAACATGACTGCCATTTCCATTTATCTATCTCAGTTTCAATTATGCTTCCCCTGGGGATAAAATACCAATCATGCTAAAATTCTGCTTGACCAAAGGAGAGAAGAATTCAGCAACAATGATAAAAGGCTTACAACCTAAGAGGAATGACTTTTAGCGTAAAGACTGGCATGAATTTCTCATCAGGGATTGGTACAGAATGGATAGAAGCAGAACGTTAGAGCCAGAAAGCGATGTTAGAAACCATCAACTCCAATGCACCATTTTACAAGGAAGGAAACTGAATCTTAAAATGGTAAAATGACTTCATCAAAATAACACAGTGAGTTAATTGCAGAGCCAGAATTGGAATCCAGGACTACTGACTCCCAGGTGAGTCTTCTCTCTGTTACACTGCTTCCTAAATGAACAGAACTATTTCCCAACCAAAGAGCATGGGTGCCATATAGGAAATTTCCTAAATATTCTCTGATAATTAAGTCAAACTTCTTAAAAGGTTGGGCCCAGGATTTATCAAATCAAAATAAATCCATGTGAATAAATGATTGCACTCACTGCCAGTATTTTCCACCTATATAACATGATGGCAAGAACAGAATTTCTTACTGAAATATCACTAACATAGTTATACAGTATAGTCTATTGTCATCATTTTTGGAGATGATTTTAATGCTTTCCCATTATTGATAGATTTGTTTTAACATGGCATTTCCTTGGGAGACAGCAATTCATGTTGTGACACAGATGAACTAGGTTTGAGAGTTCCAGAAATTTTAGTGTTAGAGCTGCAACTGACCAGCCATCTGTCCTTGCAGGATTTTCAACAGAGAATTAGCTAGGTTTGACATTAATTGAGGTAACCTATAAGAATGAACTCTGAAGGAAAGATGATAAAATATCAGGACATGGAGGATCTCTAATCCTACAAAACAATCTACTGGGGTCTACAGATGCATAATTCTAATAGGGATAGAAAGAATCACTGTCAGACTCCCTCACCCAGCTGAGGAATCCACAGAGGGACCTCTGGAGTCCTGAGGAAATACTGGAACAGAAAAGCTAGGGCAGGTCTAGCACCCAGTACAGGGAGCTGAATGTAGATGGGATGCTCTGCCTGAGCTCAGGAGTGCCCATGTCCAGTCCAGCGGAACTTTCCTTAAGCCTGCTGCTGAGCTCTTCTTGGGAGGAACAGCTTTGTTGAGTTCCAAGAGGCCCTAGTCCAACCTAGCCCTGTCTGCCTGAGACAAAAAGAGCCTGAGTCCAGCCCTTCCTTAACCAAGAGCTTTTAAATCCAGCCTTAGTCTACTAAAGCCTCAGATATTCTAGCCAGGGTCCAGTGTGGCACTAAGTCCTGAGCTCAGTTGTGAGAGAAATATTCTGGGTAAAAACCAAACAGTCCCTGATGTATATGATAGGAGTCTATACCAGAGAAGAAAAAAAAGCTAAATAACAGCAACCTTGTCAATACATTTTCAGATGAGTCTTACTGTAATGACTGTGATCAGCTCACTGACCATCTGACGAAGCACGCTATCTGCCCTGCACTAGAGACTTTCAGGATGCAGAGATTCAGGCTACAGAATAAGACAGTTTGGGGGGCAAGGCTAATGAAGTAACTTATTTTATTTGACTACACATATTTTTTACAAAGAACCGATTTTTCTTTTTTTTTTTTTTTAAATGAGATGGGGTGAGATGGAGGGAGAATTTATTTTTGTTAATTAAAAAAGCATTTAATTTTTTTAAATGGAAAAGATCTGAGAAATTAACTAACCAACCTATTCCTTTTACAGATAATGTGATGATGATGATGATGACTACAAGTGAATTTAAAGCTCTTTAAAGTTTGCAAAGAACAAACTCATTAACTCATTCAAGCCTCATAACAACCCCGTCAGGTAGATACTATACATATGTTTATTTTTATTTCCATTTTTTAGGGAAGAAAACTGCTGCAAGGAGAGTTGCAGTGACTTGTCCATGGTAACACAATGACTAAGTGGCAAAGGCTACATTTGAACCCAGGTTTGTCTGATGCCAAGTCTAGCATTTTATGCACCACTACACCACAAGGGATGAGTTACTGCAATAATACAATGAATGGAAGAGTTAGGATGAGAATCCTGATTTCTCCAAACACTCTCTCTACTTCTGTTTCTTTCCATTACATGATGCCAGGACTCTGGTAATAGAAGAATCTTTTAAATAAGCAAAAAGCAGTCACCAATATCAAAGAAATGAAATGGGAAATACATTTTTAGTAAAAAGAACAAGTGCTAAATGTTGAATAATGTATTCAAATATGACCAAAATCTAAAATACATGGTAACATGTTCACAGAAGGAGTACTGGTAGGAGGGGATAAAAGGGGAGAGATTGAGATGGAAAGATAAAGGAAGGGAAAGAAGGGAAGAGGAGGTATGAAAGGGGAGAGAAGAAGAAGGGAAGCATTCTAAAATACTTTGTTTAGAAGGAATCTATGTGGTACCTTGGATAAAATGCTTTGTCTGAAGTCAGGAAGAACTGAGTTCAAATTCAGTTTCAGGAATTTATTAGTTATATGACCCTGGGCAAGTAACAACCTCTGTTTGTTTCAGTTTCCTCAAGTGTAAAATGAGGATAATAATAGCACCTACTTCCCAGAGTTTTTGTGAAGATCAATGAAATAATATTTTAAAATGCTGAGCACAGTGCCTAGAACATAGTAGGTGCTATAAAATAGTAGATTGGTATTATTATTATTTATTAATATTATGATGTCTACACAGGATATAAGCAACATGTACATGGTCACGTCTTGCTACCCACTGACATATTCATAGAATCACTGATTTAGAATGGGAAGAGAAGTTAGAGGTCATCTAGTTAAATGCCCTCATTTTACATAAGAGGAAACTGTGGCTCCAGGAGATTAAGTGATAAACCCTAGGTCTCAGATGTAGTATCAGAAGCAAGATTTGAACCCAGAGCCAGGACTTTTTTCACTGTACCACCCAGCTTTGTTTATACTATAACATATTGCATCATAATGGGGCTTTATTATTCAAGAAGCCGATGAATTTCCTTAATTATGAGAATCACTCTCATTGCATGGGTCTGGTGGCAAAGTTTCAACATTGCTTAAACAGAGAATAGTGGTACAGATGCTATCTGTGCTTATGATTAGAGTCGCCATAGGGATTTTGTCTCGTGAATTTCCTAAGATTTTTAGAACTTTAAGTTTGGATGACTGGGAAGTTGAAGTAAGAATCCACTTTGGTATCTATTTCGATACTGATTTCTTAATTCATAATCCATGTCCTGAGTGGTTAGAAGAAAACAAGAGGACATTGAAGATTGGAGGAAGAGTGTCATAATTTTGCCAAAGGCCAGCCTTACTGGAGCTAGAGGAAAGGCTTCAATCACTCCTCCAGTTTTCATGAGCCCTTAAATTCTTCAACTATAGCAATCTCAGTCCCTCTTCTCCTTGTCCACTATACTATTTCACTGGGTGATTCCATCAGCTCTATCATCTCAATACTCCGACGACCCTCAGAACTACTTATTCATCTCTAATATTGCTCCTAAACTCGAGTATCAAATCTTGAACTATTATACATCTTGAACTGGATGCCTCATACACATCTTAAACCCAACATGTCCAAAATTGAACTCATTAACTTTCCCACCCAAAGTCAACTCTCTCCCTCACTTCCTTACCACTGTTGAGGCACTATCATGTTTCAGGCTCAGAACTTCTTGTCATCCCTGACTCTTCACTCTCTCTTATTCCCTATACTAAATCAGTGGTCAAGGTCTGTCATTTCTAACTTCATATCTCTAGTATATATCACCTTCTCTCTGGGTGTATACACCCCCTTCTCAGGGTGATGACATTGTCACCACCCTGATGCAGGCCCCCCATCACCTCACACCTAGATTATTGAAATAGTCTGCTGGTCAGTATCCCTACCACAAGTCTCTCCCCACACCAGTCTATGATTTACTTAACTGTCAAACTGATCTTCCTAAAGCACAAGTCTGCCTGTCACTACCCTTCCCCATCATTCAATAAATTCCAGTGGTTCTTTATTTCCTCCAGGATAAGTATAAAATAATCTGATTACTTTCCCTCTGAGCTTACCTGAAATTTATCCTGAAAATATCTTATTTGTATATAGTTGTTTGGATGTTGTCTCCTCCTTGGAGCTCCTTGAAAAAAGGGTTGGTGTTAGCATTTCTTTGCATCTCTAATAATTAGCGCAATGCCTAGAACATTGTAGGTGCTTGATAAATGTTAACTGACTGACTGACTGACATTTAAGGGCTATTCCTGCACTGAGAGATGTGTGGCACAGTGCATTGAGAACTGGCTTCAGAAGGACCTAGGATGGAGTCCTGACTGTAACATACTAACTGCATAATCTTATGCAAACTCCTTAGCCTATAACTCTATTAAAAGGCAACTCTATTAAAATTAAAATTTTCAGAACAAGTATACACACAAACAAAATTTTCAGAATAATTGTCTATATTGATTAAAATCACTGAAAAAAGTCCTATGCTAATTAAAATCAACTTGAATATCCAATTTATCAATTGCTCACTTTTTTTCTTTTTTTTGTGGTGGTTGTTTATGAAAAATAATTTAATGCCATAAAGAAAAATTCAGTCTTAAAGGCCATTGTCCAACAAGGTGTCCCTAGTGTACATGTTAATTAAGCTAATATAAATTTCCTTGAGTGATGTAACCAGGAGGGTGAGTTTGTTCAAAAAATTCTCTGATGCTCAATATCAAGCGAAGCATAAAACAGGGGATTTTTCCTAGAACTACCTCAATAGAGTCCTGTGCCAAACTGAAATAGAATATGGGTCTCTCTAGTTGGGGAGTTTCTCTAGATGTTACTAGATGATGGGTAGCAATGCACCAATTGCATCATCTCAGAAAAGGACAGGTGGTCCTCAATGCGATCCATAAGCTCTCAACAGAGATTAGCCACATGGGAAAAAATAAATGTATGAAACATGCATATCATCCAGATTATGGCATGCAGTCAGATGGACAGCCTATTGACTAAATATATAGCCCATCAGTACATGCTTCTTGGACGGATACTGCAAATGGAAGGCATTTGGGCTCAGAATTGAATAGAAGGAGGAGAGCTGGCTATATTACACTTGGCAGATTATATAGCACTTTCAGTACTACCAAGCTATTCTCTGAAACAAAAATCTCATATTTTTAATACTATATTTTCAAGGTGTTGTTTTATAGACACATATCATGGAACATGATCTCCAAGGAATAAAAAACAATTCAGGTAACCCCAACGGCACTAGAGATACATGTTGGGCATAAAATAATCTATGGGATATTACATAGGGTGTTTTGTCAAAAATATAATTAGACATAATCTAGGATACAAAAGGAACTATGTTGCAGCAGAAGAAAAAAATACAAAAAACAATCCCAAGGGATTTGAAGTCAGAGGAGCTGCATTTGAATCCTGGCTCTGCTCCCTATTATAGACAGAATGGTTTAGTGGATGGAGTATTGGATTAGAAGTCAAGGAGATCTGAATTCAAAACACATCTCAGACACCAGGGAAATCATTTAACTTCTCTAGATCTCAGATTTCTCAAATAAGGTGGTTGAACTAAAAGGTTCCTAAGGGCCTTACAGACATAGGTCTATGATCCAATTTTTATGACCTTGAATGAATGACTTTACCCATCTGGGTGCATAATAAGCCCCTTTCCTGATCTAAAACTATGAAAGACTATGATAATGATGATCTTTAGAAAGAGTGGAATATCACTATACAGACATTAAGGATTTTTTTAGCTTTAAATCTATGATCCTACAATGGACCAAAAAAGGAATCAGACTGGTTATATATCTTGCTGAAGAGCTAAAAGTTGGACCCACAGAAAAATATTTATAAAATATTAACTATTAAAATATTAATGTTAAAATAGTAAAATATTAATATTAAAATATTAAAAGACCTAAAGGAAAGCTTCAAATACTTTGTGTTCACCATCTATGAAGAATTACTTTTTGTTTGTTTGTTTCAAAGACATAAGAATTGAGAAGGATGAAAATGTACGGATGGGTTTCAGTCTGCAGAGACAGAGAGAATGCTCAGCAATGAAGGACTTGTTCTGCTTGGCTCCCAAGGGAAAAACCAGGGACAGAGGATGAAAGTTACAAAAACTAAAAGAAAAATCCTCTAATAATTACAGCTATCCAACAGTGGAATTTGCTGTTTCTAAAGGAATTTTTCCTTCTATTAGATGTTTTCCAAGAGAGGCTGAATGACTACTTGTTAGGTAATTTGTAGAAAAGATTGTTTTTCAGGTGTGGGTGGCAATCGATGGCCAGTAAGGCCCCTTCCCACTGACGTTGTGATGCTTTGAAAGCATGGATCCTTCTAAGTAGTGACATGAGTTATTAACAAGTCAAATGAAATTTGCAGAATCCCAGTGGCTTCAGTATTAGAGGTAAAGGGTAAAAGGAGGAAATTCATATTAAAATCAATAATAAGACCAGGGTAAATTATGTGGCATAATAGCTCTTAAAGGAGCAGTTTAACACTGCTTATGAGCCTCAAGTAACCCTAGAGGTAGCTTCTCATAAAACTTAGGACTTGTTATTCTGGCCCCATGCCACATGCTCAGAAGTAATTTGTTGTATCCCCCAGCATCAAGGAAATTCTTCCCTTTTCATTTATGTATCACTCTAGAGAGAAATAGCGAGTTCACATCCTGCTGTTCGACAGACATCTCATGCCATTGTCCTGGGTCCTTTCAGTCATTCAGTACCTGGACCCGTCTATGCTAGCTACCTCAATTACAGGGCCATGCAGGGCTTGCAATCTTTTAAAAACCTGTTTGAAAAACAGATGTTCTATCAGCTCCCTACATTTTGCTACAGGTCAGTAAGGTTTTTTAATCTTTCTATTCTTTTGGAGGTGGGAGAAGTCACGGAAGGAAAAGACCTTAAGGATCCTCTAGTTTGACACCCTCATTTACAAAAGACCAAACTAAGGTCCACAAATGAGAAAGGAAAGAACCATGATTAGTAAGGGTACTTGACCTGTGATTTAATTGGTATGGCGATCTCCCTCTACTAATGCAGGTTCACATCTCTCCACCATTTATAGTTTGCAGTCTAGAGCACAGAAAGGCTAAGTCACTTTCCTAGAGCTTCCCAGCTCCAATCTCAGGTCTCTGCCCACCATACTACACTGCCTATTCTTTATTCACTACACAGCACTGAATAAACATAAATATTTTATAAAAATTAGGGTAGAAAACAAGCTACAATTTTAAAGTGCAGGGGCAGCTAGGTGGTGCAGTGGGGGGCAGTTAGGTGGCGCAGTGGATAGAGCACTGGCCCCTAAGTCAGGAAGACCTGAGTTCAAATGCGGCCTCAGACCAAACGCTTGACACTTACTAGCTGTGTGACCCTGGGCAAGTCACTTAACCTCAATTGCCTAAAAACAAACAAACAAACAAAAAATTTTAAAGTGCAATAATATTAGATATGCTTTGGAAGGAAGAAAGATCCAGAGCTAGAAGAGAGTTCAAAGGTCATCTACTCTAACTCGACTCCTTTTTTAAATTAAGGAAATAAAGTCCAGGTAGACGAAGGTATTTCCAGGTTCAAGGAGGTCATAGAGGTGGCAGGCATCAGAGGCATGATTGGAACCTGGATCCTCTGACTTTCAAGTCAACGCTCTTCACACACTATGCCATACTGCCTTCTGGTCATTAAATTCTGACAGGAATCTTCACGATGTGGTGACATTAGTGTGTTTTTTAATGCTGTTAGTATTGTACTGACATCTTGCTCAAAACTGTGTTTTAAATTTAAATAGTTTTCCTTATATATTAAAAGAATCATTCTGGTATAATGGAAAGAACACTGGATTAAGATCTAAGGTACTTGGATCATTCTTTATGCCATGAGCTACCTAAGCAAATCCCTAAACCTCACTAGCCCTTAATTGCCTTATCTCACCTGGAAAATGAGAGGGGCAGACTAGATCCACTCTAAAGAATCCTCTGGAAGGAACATTCCATTTTTCTAATAGACATTCAAGTCATGAGGTTAAAGTCCAAGAATGACCATGCACTTGCGGGGAGGTCAACTAAATGGTGAGTACTACCCAGGAGGAGATAAGAGAGCCCTGGAATTCTGGACTTGTAAATCCAAACTCAGAATGATGGCAAATAATACGTCATTTTTAGAGTCACACAAAATCCTTGTTATATTCATGTAGCCATGCTGACTGGGACCACTACAAATTTATATTACGTAACCTCAACTAGATCCTTGTTGTAGGAGAGCTCCTCCTTTTGCTTCTCCCTAATTGACTCTTAATCCCTCTCTCCACAAGAGCTGTTCCAAATCTTCCCATCTTTCCTCAAGTTTCTAATAGCACATCCTTCCCATATCATCTCAACTGAGGATCTCATCTCATTACATTCACCAAGAGCTCCCTCTTATCCCCTTCTCTTTCATATTCACCAAAGATCACCACCCCCAACACACACACACATACATTATCACTTCTTTTATTCTAGTCTCAGATGATAAGGTGGTCTTTATCCTTGCTAATGTCAAGTCCTCTACATGTAATTTTGATGTCAATTCCTCCTGTGTTTTCCAACAAGCTGACCCTATTCTCATCCCTACTCCTTCTCTAACTTTCAATTTCTCCTTACCTATAGATTCTTTCCCTGTTTCCAACAAAATTGGCCAAGTCTCTTTCATCTTTAAAAAAAATCCTTCAATAGATATGATTATCCTTGCTATTTATGAACCCATCTCTCTCCTCCCTTTCTTGTGCAGATGATTTGAAAAAGACATTTAAACTTAGGATTTCCACTTCCTCTTTTCTGATTCTCTTCTAAACCCACTGCAATTTTACTTCTTCACTCAATTGTGGCAATACTTTCTAAGTTTAGTAATGATATTATATATATACTTGATTTTTTAACCAGCAAAATTTCCCTTCTCACACTCCCAATAACACCCTTCCAACAGAGAACAAAAGAAAAACAAAATCACTGCTATAAACATGTACAGTCAAGCAAAACATTTTTTTTTTGCATTAGTCGTGTCCAAAAAAATTATGTCTCATTCAGCACTCTGACTCCATTATCTATTAGGAGTTGGGTAAGAGGTTTCATCATGTGTTCTCTATAATCAGGATTGTTTTTTATGCTGATGAGAGTTCCTAATTCTTCCAAAGTTGTTAATCTTTATTTATTATTTTCATTATGTAAACTGTTTTCCTGGTTTTCTTTACTTCACTCTGCATCAGTTCATATAAGTTTTCCCAGGTTTCTTTGAAACCATTTCTTTTATTTTTTAACCTTTTTTTTAAAGCTATTTATTTCTTTTTTGGGAAAAAAAAACAGAACATGTGTTCATTGTGTTCAGAAAAATCTCTTATTTGGGATTGGGTTCTTATTTTTCAACATTAAAGAACTTTGGTTGTTAATATTGTGCATAGAGAAGAAGCATAGCACAGTGACCAGAATGATGGCCTTGCAGTCAAGAAGTCCTTCATTGAAATTCTGCCACTGACATTTAATAGCTGTGTGATGATGGGCAAATCACTTAACCCGTCTGAATTTCAGGCAACTCATTAAAAATCTTAAAGATAGGTTGTCCAATCAAATCATAGGTCATTGATATTGTGACATGATATTTTTATAGGAAATCAATAAATATTTATTTAATGAAAAGAGTGAGTAGGCAAGACAGTCCATGACACTAAATCTCTATACACCATATATGAAACTCTTAGAATAATTTGATTTGGATATTTTGAGGAAGCTATATTCCAGGCAGAGATGGGTGGGAGGGGGTGGTGGAATGAAGGGAAGGAGTTTCAGTTAAGGAAAAGAAAGAGAAAAGAGTTATTCATTCAGGAAACAGTGAGAAGTCCCATTTGTCTCAGGTTCATGTTGAAGGGAGGTTTCAAATATATACTGCAATGCAGAATGCAGCTTGCAACACTTCTAAGTGTAGCCTTTTCATGCTTCTCTTGAGTCGTGTATTTGAAAGTCAAATTTTCTAATCAGCTACAGTCTTTTCATCAAGAATGCTTGAAAGTCCTGCATTTCATTGAATGTCAACTTTTTTTTTTTTCCTGAAGGATTATATTCAGTTTTGCTAGGCAGGTGGTTCTTGGTTTTAAGCTTAGCTCCTTTGGCCGTCAGAATATCATATTGCAAGCCCTCCAATCCCTTAAGGTGGAAGCTGCTAAATCTTGTGTAATCCTGATTGTTTTCCACAACACTTAAATTGTTTCTTTCTGACTGCTTGCATTATTTTCTCATTGATCTGGGAACTCTGGAATTTGGCTATAATATTCCTAGGACTTTTCACTTTGGAATCTCATTCAGGAAGTGACTGGTGGATTCTTTCAATTTCTATTTTACCCTCCGGTTTTAGAATATCAGGGCAGTTTTCCTTGATACTTTCTTGAAAGATGATATCTAGGCTTTTGTTTTGACCATGGCTTTCAGGTAGTCCAAAAATTTTTAAGTTACCTCTCCTGGATCTATTTTCCAGGTCAGTTGTTTTTCCAATGAGATATTTCCCATTGTCTTCTATTTTTTTGTTTCACTTTTTTTGTTTTGTTTTACAGTTTCTTAATTTCTCAAAGAGTCATTAGCTTCCATTTGCTCCATTCTAATTTTGAAGGACTTATTTTCTTCAGTGAGCTTTTGGATTTCCTTTTCCATTTGGCCAATTCTGTTTTTTAAGGCATTCTTCTCCTCATTGGCTTTTTGGACCTCTTTTTTTTTTCTAAATTTGGGTTAGTCTATTTTTTAAGGTGTTATTTTCTTCAGTATTTTTGTGGTCTTTAAAGGAGACTATTGACTCATTTTTCATCATTTTCTTGCATCGCTCTCATTTCTCTTCTCTTAGAGTTTTTCCTCTACTTCTCTTACTTGCTCTTCAAAATCCTTTTGAGCTCTTCCATGGCTTGACACCAATTCATATCTTTCTCGGAGGCTTTGGATGTAGGAGCTTTGACTTTGTTGTCTTCTGGTTGTATGTTTTGATCTTCTTTGTCATCAAAGTAAGATTCCATAGTCTGAGTTTTTTTTTCCCTCTGTTTGTTTGTTCCCAGCCAATTACTTGACTTTTTAACTCTTTGTTAAAGTAGGGCCCTGCTTCCAGTGTGGAGGATGTACAGTCACAAGCTTCAGGGGTTTTGTGCAGCTGTTTTTGGATATACTCGTAAATTTTCAGTTCTTCCAAGGTGGTATGATTAAAGGAGAGTTGTTTACTCCTTTCCTGGCCTATGCTCTGGCCCATGAGTGACCACAAGCCCTCTTTTATGCCTTGGAACTGTGAAGAGGATTTCTTCTCCACCGCTATCACAAACTCCAGCACAGCAGCACTCCTCCTCACCACCCAGGACTGGGATTCAGATCCAAGCACAGGCAAAGCAAGAGAATCCTGCCTCAGCACCAGCAAAGAGATCCCTGAAATGCCCCTCTGAGCAGCAGCTTGATCCCTTCACTGTCTGTGGGCCAAGAATTCTGGAAGCAGCCACCGCTGCCTCCACCTTGGGGCTGTACCAGGGCTAGGGCCAGACCATGCTACTCTTTCACCCAGGTCTGACAGACCTTTCCTATCGACTTTCTAAGTGGCCTTTGGCATTTGTGGGTTGAGAAGTCTGGAAACCACTATAGCTGCCTATGATTCAGTCCCCTGAGGCCTGCTCTAGGTTTGCTGGGGCCCCATCTTTTAGGCCCACGCTGAACTATGCTCCTGTCCCAGTCAGGCACAACAGATCTTTCCCATCAACCATCCAGGTTTTCTTGGGCTGGAAATTTGTTTCTCTGTTTTTTGTGGGTTTAGCTACTCTAAAATTTGTTTAGAGTCATTTTTTACAGGTATTTGGAGGGGTTTGGGGGAGAGCTCAGGCAAGTCACTGCTTTTGCTCTACCATCTTGGCTCTGCCCCCTTCTTCATTACTTTTTTTTTTTAACAGCACATTAGTATTCCATTACATTTTTATACCATAATTTGTTTGGCCATTCTCCAAGTGATGGGTACCCCCTCAGATATCCATTCTTTGTCACTACATAAAGAAAAAAATATTTTCGTACATCCTCAGAGTTCGTTTTGCTTAAAGCTAACTATAAAAATATGGAACACTTCATGATTTGCATGTCACCCTTGTGCAGAGATTATGCTAATATTCTCTGTATCTTTCTGATTTTAGTATGTGCACCACTGAAATGAGTACCTAATGATCTTTTAATTGCTAAAAATCTGATAGACCTTTCTCAGTCCTCATGCCTCTAGGCTTCTTGGCTGCATTTGACTCTGTTGAGAAACATTTCTTTCCTTCTAGATAATCTCCTCTCTCTGAATTTTCCCATCGACATTCTCTTGGCTTTTCTACCTGCCTGACCTCTTCCATTCAGTCTCCTTTATTGAACCATTATCCATATTGTGCCCACTAACTCTGATTACAACCCAAGACTTTTTCCTGGGCCCTATTATCTTCTGTCTCTCTATTCTCTCAATTGGTGATCTGATCAAGCCTTATTATTCACTGATCATCTTTATGCAGATGACTCCCGTTCTTACATATCCAGCCCTCCTCTTTTTCTTGAGCACTAATCAAACATTATCAACTGTCGTTGGTTACTTTGTAACTGGATGATCTATAAGTATCTTAAACTCAACATAAAAGCAGAACTAATTTTCTACTTCCCTAGAACCTATCCTTATTATGAAGTTTCCTATTATCATCGAGGGTACCACTATCTTTTCAGGTAACCAGGTTTGAAGTCTCAGTGTCATCCTCTACACTCTACTCTTACTCACATATCCAGTCAATTGACAAACCTTGTTATTCTTATCTCTACAACATCTCTTGATTATGCCCTCATCTTTCCATTTACACAGTTACCATCCTAGTTAGTTCAGGCTCCCATCACATCTCAATTAGATTATTCCAATAGCCTCCTAATTGCTTTTCATGCTTCAAATTTTCCCCCACAATCTATCATCCACCTCCCCCATAATTTCCTAAAGAACAGGTCTGACCATGTTATCCTACCTACTCAGTCTAGTTTCTACCTATTTTGCTTCTAAGATTAAAAAAAAAAAACTCATCTGTTTGGCCATCAAATCTCTTCATGGTCCAGACCTTTCCTACCTTAGTAGTCTTTTTAGATATTACTCTCTTCCATATATGCTACATTCTAAGTCTGTTATCAGATCCACTGTAACTGTCCCCAAGCCATAGTAAGTAAAGCAAGTTCCATCTGAGTTTCTGGGATACACATCTATAAACACTCACAGCACGGTGAGCTGGACACCTTTAATTAGTCCTTCTGTCACCTGCCTAGTTGATAGTTGGGGAAAAATAAATGTCTTGAGGATTTTTAGCTTTAAGCCACATGCTTTAGTATGAATTGTGTTTGTGAATATGAATTAATAATTGGTACCATTAGCTTCCTACGCAATAACACAAAGGGCTCTTGGCAGCCTGCCAAGAGGAGAGCTATATGAAATAACTTCATAAGAAAAAAAAACATACTAATTCTTTGTTCATAATCTCTGGGAAAAAAAAGACAAAAATTGAAGAGAGGCAAAAGACTTTCCATGAAAGCCTGGCCTGGTTCCTTTATGAAACTAATCTGCAGCTTTTGAACTTTCTTAAGTATCTCCCAGTCCTTCAAAATGACTAGATACTCCTTCTGTGGATTTACATTTGAATCTCCTGGTGTTTGAATTTCTTTTCATTTTTTCTCCCTCATTCAAACATGAAAAGGTTGAGGATAACACTTTGAATGCAGTTTAGGAAAGTCAAAAGAACTAAATAAATTTCTCTTTGCCCCATATCCCATATTGGAGGAGGCCCTTTCCTTTCTTGTCTTCCTGCTTGCTAATATATCAACAAACATCCAATAAATATCTACTCTATTCCCCCTCACTCTGTTAAGCACTGAAGATATAAACACAATAAGGAAATAGGGCCCACCCTCACAGAGCTGATATTCTACTTAAGGAGACAACATGTAAACATATAAATATATACATGACATGCAAAAAAAAATGTCATGCTTAAGCTGAACATTGAAGGAAACAAGGAATCTTAAGTGGCCAGAGGAAAGTAGGAATGCATTCCAGTCATGGGGTAGAGCCAGCCAAAAGGCTCTGGAAGTGGAGCAAGGAAGAACAAGGTTAATCTGTCTACAATGCAGAGTGTGAGAGTAGCATATGAGAGTAACATATAACAAAGATGGAAATTGAGGCAGACTCAGGTTGTGAAGGGCTTTAAAAGTCAATGCGGGTGTTTGGATTTGATCTTAAAGGTAATAGGAAGCTACTGGAGTTCATTGCTGCATCACTAGGCTTGGCTTATGAGACAGAAGTGGATATCTCCAGATGAATGACAGTGGAAGCCAAACTGGCCCCCAAACAAAACTGGGAAAGTGGGGAAACATTACTTTGGACCTTCTGGTCTTCTCATTTTCTATAGTTTCATTCTCCTTTGAGGGCTTATTGTCCTCAAGTCCCCTGCCCTATCCTTCCTAGTAAAACTTTCTCCCAGAAAAGGATCTAAGGAAAGTATAAATAGCAATATCAGAGACTGGTGAGGTTTCAATGTTACCTTTCCCAGGGGCAGTTGCATTGTAACAAAAGACAAAGCCACAGACCAAAACAAAATTAAATCCCTTATGCTTCAGTCTCAGACATTACCAACCTAGAGGAAGAGTTGCATACTTTGAGGTTGGTGGGATGAGGAAACTTCCCAGCATTACTGAACAAATTACATGTAGGCATTATTCCTCCTAAGAATAAGACCGGTCTCTGATCATCTTACAGAGCAACTGTAGAAATGGCTGGGGAGGGTAATACTAACAATAGCATTTGTGGTCTCTGCTTGTCAAAGCCCTTGACAGCCCTATAAATGCAAATTCAGAAAAGTTGCAGTGAGAAATCTATCAACTCCATGACAGAAAGGAAAAGCATAGGTTATTCTTTGTCTTTAAACCATCTTCCTCCACTTCGCTCTCAAATCCTACCCCCTGGAGGGTTGGTGTCCCTAAGCCATTCACAATAGGCACATCGCTGTCTAGTCTCCTCTAAGAGCTTCTCATGGAAGGTTGGGTAAAGGGCAGGGGAGGAGACCACCTTAAACTCATCTTGACTCTACTTTATCATGCTTGAGATTATCTTATGAACTGACAGCTACGTTCTAATAATTTGTATCTCCCAATGCTCTTAGGAGTATGGTATTTCCATAATCTATACTACTAAAAAATTTCCACTGAGTCAGTGACTCCTTGGGAGCTGTGATCCTAAGGACATTCTAAGATAGCATTCAAGGCATTAAAAGTTTTTCGGGTTTCAGAGGAGGGAGAGAAAGATTACTTGAGTGTCTACTCAAGAACACACACTTTTCAACCTTGAAGCTATTCCCTCTCCTCCTGTGAGAAAGAGGCTACTGTGTTTGCTTCTGTCTTTGGAGCCTGTTGTGCCACAAAGTCAGAGACTGGTGGGGCTTTTTGCTTTTCAAATGGCTACAGAATCCCCAGCATCAACAATCCAGCAGCTCTATAATTCTGGTTTGTCATCCTCTGTAAGGATCAAGCTCTAAGCATCTTAAATATGGGCAAAGAGGTGAGAAAAACAGCATGATCCAGATGTATTGAACCCACTCCTTCCTCCACTAATCTCCTTCTCTCCTCTCAAGTTGTGCACCCTCCAGCATCCCTTTGTACCTTTCTTCCCCCTTAATTTAATTCTTTCCATGGGAGGCTGTTTCTGCAGAAGCCCTCTGAGTTTATTGTTTATGTTCTCCTAGTCTTAGGAGATGTGGATGATAAGCAGAAGATGCTAATGTCTATGAAAAAGTTGGTATTTGCCTTGAGAACCCAAGCTTCTGTGAGCTCAAGAAGGAAGCACGACATAGTGGATAGGGCACTTGACTTAAAGTCAGGAAGACCTGAGTTCAAATCCCACCTCAGATATTTATTAACTGTGTGACATTGAACCAATCATTTAATGTCTTTGTGCCTAAGTTTCCTCATTTGTAAAATAAGGGAGGTTGGATTTAATAGCCTCTAATATACTTTCCAAACTATAATCCTATGGATGCAATGTAATGATTGGAGAATACAATGGTTAAGACTGTTGGAAAACTGTGGTATAGTAGAAAGTCTGCTGGATTTGGAACCAGAAGACCTGACTACACATTGTAACTCTGCCAGGTACTATTGGTCTTATTTTAAGCAAGACACTTAAAAGTCTCTGGTCCTTACTGTCTCATCAAATGAAATAAACACTTTGGCCCAGAGGACCTCAACAGACATTTTGAGCCCCTAAATCTATGATCCTTTGAAACAATGACAACTGACATTTATGCAACACTTTATAGTCTACAACATTTTTTGAGCAGAAGAAACTGCATAAGAAAGGTATAAGTAGGTATTCCTATCCCCATTTTACAGATGAAGAAATTAAGGGTCGCATTTAATATCTCTGAACTTAACAAGGGTGAATCAATTTGTCTAAAATTTTACCCTGAACTCAGATATTGACTAACAGTCTTATGACCCTTCCATTACAACTTGCTGGATCTACTCTAAAAAAGGAAAGAAAGAAAGAAAGGAGGAGAGAAAGAAAGAAAGTAGGAGAGAAAGAGAGACAAACACACAGAGAGAGAGAGAGAGAAGAAAGGAAGGAAGGAAGGAAGGAAGAAGGAAGGAAGGAAGGAAGAAAAATTGAGAAAGATTATACCACAATTTTGTCTATTTACTATTGTACACAACACTGAGAAACTCTCAGCCTATAAGTTCTTCTTCACAAACTGATATGGCATATAGGAGGATCACCCAGATGGTGAGACTAGAAGCCATACTATCTGTGTTAGGACAAATTAACAATATTAAGTTATTTAGACGGGAAAAGAAAAGACAGTAGTAAAATGCTAGGTTATTCAAATATTTGAAGAGCTGTCTTTTGTGAAGGAGCAGCTGGTGGTGCAGTGGATAGAGTGTCCGACCTGAAGATAGGTAGACTCATCTTTCTGAGTTCAAATCTGTCTCAGACACTTATTACCCGTGTGACTCTGGACAAGTCACCTAATCCTGTTCGTTTCAGTTCCTTAGCTGTAAAATGAGCTGGACCTCGAGTATCTTTGCCAAGAAAACTCCAAACGGGGTGAGGACGAGTCAGACTTGACTGAAATGACTCAACAATAACAACAATCTATGCAAGAGTAGGGTCATATATTTACAGGTAGAAGGAACCTTAGAAACTATTTAGTCCACCTACACACTTCCAATTTTTCAAATGAGATGGTACCTGAGGAAAAGTAAGGGTCATAAGGCATGTAAGTATCTGAAGTAGGATTTGAACTCTAGTTTTCTTGACACTAAGGCTAATGCATGCCTCTCTTAGATTTATTTTATTTGGTCTCAGTGGGCAGAAGTAGGACGAACGTACAGAAGTGATAGGGAGACTGATTTTGGTTCAATATGAAGGTAATATAACACTTGGGCTGTTTTTAGGCCATATTTGTGATTTCATTGGCACAAAAAATTTCCTGCAAGAAAACCATCTCTATCAGTAGAGATTGACAAATACTATCCATTTATAGTTCTTAGAAAATCGCCTGGGGCAATGGGAAGTTAAGGCCCTTTCCCAGTTACCCAGAAGGTAATGTGTCAGAGGCATAATTTGAACCAAGACCATTGGGACCTTGTCAAGTTCTCCATGTACCATGTCATACTTTCCCTCCCTCAGAGCAGTCAAAGAATGGTAAGTTTAATGTCGAAGGTGTTATGTTTAACAACACTGGATGCCTTCAGTTAGGTAAAAGATGACCATTTCCTTGGCATGTTATAAATGTCACTCATGATTTGAGTAAGGATTAGATTATATGACAGCTTTTTTATCAATTTCTTTCTTAATAAAACTTTGTGGTTGATTGATTATCAACCTTCCATATGTTCAGTGATGGTGGTTTTTTTTTCTTCTTTTGCAACATGTTTAGAATCCTTCTAAAGGCCACAAAAATTGGTCATTTATACAGAAACTCTGATTTATGGTACTTATTAAATAATGTCTCATTCTCTTAGGTCCATATTATTCTAATTAGATGCAATAAAACAATAAATTCTTCAGCAACTGGCATGAATTCATGCTTTAAAATCTTTCTACAATTCCCATAACAATACTTTATATTGTTGGGGTCAAATTACCAGTTTCCCAGAAAACACCATCAAACCTGCACCTTTATCCAATAGCCACCTCCTACCAATAAGAATTTAGGCAATGCATTCAACTACTCAGCCATACCTAATCCTGAGCCTTCTCAACTATAATAGATACCTTCCTTTTATTAAGTCTTGAACCCCACCCCTACAAACAAACATACAGTTTTGGAAGTTGTTTATCAAAAGCCTCAGAGGATTTGAATAATCCCCCCACTCAGTTTCCTAAAAGTAATTCTTGAATACTAGAGAGAGGTAAAGTAAAGAGAAAAAGTAAGATCTCTCTCAACTTTCAGACTTGTGGGTAGCATATTCTCAAGCGGAACACCTTCCAGATATTAGAACAAGAAAGCACACCAGGATTTATAAACATTATATATGAACTTGGCGTCCCCACCAACTTGTTGTTGCCTGGTGTTACTGAAGTTCAAAAGCAGAAAAGACTCTAGGCTGTAAGAGAGATGATAAAGGGGAATAACCTTAGTTGGGAAAAATCCCTAATTGAGAACTGTATGCTAAGACTGGTGCAGCAAGAACCACCTGTTTCCTGATACACAGGGAAAACTATAGAATTGCCACTTTATAGTGAACAGAAAAGCAAATCTTTGACATGGGGGTTTGGCCTTGTTGGACAAAAAAACATCAAAGTCAATTAAGAGAGAAAGTAAGAACCACTTCTCTAGACCAGAAAAGAGTCTTGGACTCTGCTTTGTTTTTTGTTTGTTTATTTTAATAAAATTTCAAATGCTGCATTTGTGGTGATGAAAAGGCATAGAAAACCTTAAAAGGAGCCAAGAATTCCAAAGGGAATAGGTGAGGATGGAGAAAGAGCATTCCAGGAATGGGGGGAGAGGGCATACTTCTAAGGGATAGAGACAGGAGATGTAATACAGTATGTGGAAAAAAAATAGGCAAGTTTGTCTAGAATTCAGGGAACCCGTAAGGGGCAGTGATGGGTCACCAGACGAGAAATAATGGTTGTGGTCTGATGGTAAAGGGTTTAAATGTAAGAGTTTGCATTTCACTGGAGGAGCAAGAAAATGCTATAGGAGTTTCTTGAGCAGGTAAGTGGCATGGTGCGACTTATGCTTAAAAAATATTTTCTTGGCAGATGTGAAAATAAATGGGAGAGGAGAGAGTTTAGCGGCAGGAACACCTACAAGGAGTCTGTTGCAGAAGTCCAAGTGAGGAGTTCTGATGGCCTGAACCTAGGATTATTGAAGTATGAATAAAGAGAAGGGGATTGGTACAAATGATGTGGAGAAATGAGAATCACAGGGTTTGTCAACTGAATGGTGTGTGATTGAGCCTCAAAAGTTGATACCGAATCCTGGGTTGAAAAACTGGGTGATTAGGACAGTGGTGGTAGCAATATAAGAAGAGGTAAGTTAAGAAAGAAAATGTTTAATTTTAGGCATACTTAGAGATGTTAATAAGACACGTGGGTAGAGATATTCCAGGAAGCAATTGGAAATATGGGTCAAAAGCTCACTAGTTAGATGAGGGCTCTATATGGAGATTTAGGAGTCATCCAGATATAGTTAATAGTTGAACAGAATGAGGTCCCCCAAGAGAGAATATACAGAAAGAAGGGCAGAGGCCCCAGGCAGAGGAGGGAATGATCAAAAGTGTCAAAAGCTGTATAGAGAAATTAAGAAAGATGAAGAATCAGAAAAGACCACTAGATTTAGCAATGAATTAGAGCTTCCATCAGGTTATAGGAATTTGAGAGGTCAAGATAAGAGGATAAAGATAATGAGTTTAGGGGCAGCTAGGTGGTGCAGTGGAAAGAACTCCAGCCTTGGAGTCAGGAGGACCTGAGTTCAAATCTGGCCTCAAACACTTAACACTTACTAGCTGCGTGACCCTGGGCAATTTACTTAACCTCGATTGCCTCACCAAAAAGGAAATAAATATATGATGAATTTAGCCTTTTTTTTTTTCCCTAGTAGCTTCATGAGATGACAGGGTTAAGTAAATTAGTTTTCAGAATTGACAAAATCTATCGATGTTTGTAGGTAGCTGGAAAGAAGCTAGTGATGGAAGAATGATTAAAAATTGGGAGAAAAGAGGGTTGACAGGGCAAGTTCCTGAAGGAAATGGGAAAATAGCCAGAAAATAATGAGAAAATAAAATAAAAATTAGAGTTAGAAAATTTTGTGGATCTCCACATTGGGTTTTCAGTACCTGATGTTTTGAACTAATTTTAAAAAGACACTCTCAAAATATTGTTACGTCAGCTAGCCAAAAGTTCATCTGTCCTCTTAAATGATTAATGTTGTCATTGGCTTTGGGTTGTACATTAATGAAGGTCAGCAGCCCCAGACTTTTCTTTCATTCCAAAATATTTCAACAGTTCAGAACTGGAGGAACTATTATGATCTGGTCATCACTGTTTTAATACCTTGAACAATTATTAAATCACAACATAACCTCAGCAAGAAAGCGACACTTTAATCTGGTTTTTGGCCTACTGCTTAGAAGTTGAGTGTTATATCAAAGGCTAAGGAAGTAGCATATGGTTTTTCAGCAGGTCAATGATTTGACAAATGGTCCTCCCCTGGGCTTGGGAAGAATTGTCTGCAGATTAATAGTTACTGAAAGGAACTGCCTGTGTGAGGGTTTGTTCACATGGATAAAAGGAAATTACTATATTTAAAGGCCAAAATGACATAAACAAGGGTAGCAAGTTCACATTTCAACTTCAAGAATCCTGTTCTTTGTAATTATGAAGTCATCTGTTTTGATGCCCTTAATTGCTCTGTAAGAAGAGAAGTAGTAAAGATCAATGATGAGGACAAGAGAGACTGGATAAATGAAGAGACTATATCAAAAAGGCATAGGAGGAACTTCATTTCTTGATTAGAAATTGATATGTATTGGAGCACACTGAATATATTTGTATGTGATTTTACTTTTTAATTGGCTGATACACGCATGGACTAAAAGATAGAAGAAAATTAACATCTCATGAGAAAGGTCTGCAATAAGGGTATTTAAAGACTATAAATAGACTGGAATCCAATTTAAAATATGCACATAATAAATATGGTTTTCCTTTGTGTCTATCAGAGTAAAGGGGTATATATTTGTACACATATATATGCATATAAACATAGCAATATCTTTTAAATTATGTATTTTATAGGCATTTATTATCCTTCTCTTTCACTTCTACCTTTCAATTTTACAACTACAATGATAACAAAAATAAAACCCTCATAATGAATATGCATAGCCCAGAAAAACATATTCTTACATTAGCCATGTCATTTTAAGTCCTTTACTTCTCTGGCAAGAGGTGAGTAGTATGGTTCATCTTCATTTTTCTGGACTTGTGGTTTATCATCTCATAGATAAGAATTACATATTCTTTCAAAATTATTTTCCTCTATAATGTAATTGTTATTGTATAAATTGTTCTCCAAATTCTCTTCAATTTACTCTGCATCAGTGCACAGAGGCCTTTCCAGTTTCCTATGAAAATATAGCTATAGATATTGCTCTATCTTCTACTATCAATCTATGTGTCTCACTAGATAAGTCTACTCTGCATCTGCTGCCTTGCCTGGTTTCAACTCCACAGAACAAGATGCCACTCCCAGGATAAGCTCCTTACTTCTAACCTCCCCAACATGCTGCTAACTCAAGTCTTCATTGGCCCCACATACTCCCCCCTGCCCACCTTAGTCTCCTCTCCTTGATGACTGGAGGGTTGGAGGGTGAGGTACCAAACTCCTCCCAATGCTTTCACTTGTAGAGGGCACAAAAAGAAATTTTCAGCTCACTCTACTTTGCATCTGCTGTTTTACATGGTTTCAGAGAGGCCTTTGCACCCAATACACCACGGTGTCCTATTTCTCCCCACCACATATAGCTTTCCTGATTCCCTTGTATACCGTTTCCCCCATTTCGATTGTAAGCTCTCTGAGGGCACTGCCCTTTTTTATTAATTGTATCCCCAGCCTCAGCATAGTATAATAACGGGCATGTAGTAGGTGCTTAATAAATTTTATTGGATGAGATTGGATCTATCAGCTATCTATTTATTCATCTATCTATCTATCTATCTGGGCACTATACTGTTTTGATATATTTCTTCCTACAAGTAGTAGCTGAGCTATAAAACTATCATGTGATTAGGCTAACATTGTTTTTAAATTATTTTTTTTTCCTTATACAAGGAAGTATTCATTATTTCCAAGCCCCTCAGAATAACCCATTGGAACAAAGCTTTATATATTGAGTTACAAAAGATTATATATAACAAAGATATGCTTATGGTACGAATCTGTGCTATTTACATCACATTCCAGAAAGAGTAGAGGGCTAAGCTAAGTAATAGATTTATGTTTGGGGTCCTTCCCAGTCTCAAAAATCAAAATCACTCTCATCAGATTCTCAAAGCACTCTTCCCTCCCAGGTAAATAATGCCAAACACGTGGTTTGTATTTATAACGTTATAATGCTAGGAAACTTCTGAGGCTGAATTTGAACTCAGGTCTTCCTCACTCTGCCTGACTCCAGGCCTAGCATTCTATCCATTGCATCACCTCGCTGGTATGAAATAGATGCTCTCTGTAGTCCCTTCCCAATCTGGCTTTCTGTGCCTCTAATCATGGATCTACCAAGGTAGGATCAGTTCGAAGTGGAATAAACACCCATCTGAGTGACGTGACAGGGATTACTCCCTTAGCATGACGACACACAATTATTTTTACTAAAGTTGTTATCCTGAGTTGAAACTCTTGCTCATGCAGTTCTCCCTACCTTGGATGCCATTCCTATTCTTATTTAACATTTAGAAACCTGATCATCCTTCCAGACTTCATTTTCTATATGAAGTTTCCTGTGAAAAGACCAGTCCTTTGGTGAACTCTTCCTCCTTGAAACTCCTGTAGCTTCTGTCTGTACCATTACTTGGGTATTCATCCCATGTTGTCTTGGAGTCAGGGAGATCTGGGTTCAGTTCTTGCCATGGATGCTTACTAGCTTGCACAATCATTGGCAAGTCACTGAATGTCTATATCCCTAAGTTTACTCATCGGTAAAATGGGGAGGATAATACTTGCAATGCTAAGCTCACAAGGTTATTGTGAGAATCAAAGTAAACAGCCTATATAAAGCATTTTGGAAACAATACTGTTATAAAAATGCAATTCTTGTTAACATTATTGTTATTTTCAATTAAATTACGACATATCTGCAGTTCATAGAATTTTCTCCAATGAAACTACAAGCACTTTGTGAGTAGGTGTGATATTTGGGCCCCTGTTGGCCTGCACACCCAATGGTACCTATAATTCATTGAAAAGCAAAGTATCCTAGCAGTGCTCAGTACCCAATTACGATGCTCTGTAAGTGGCCCTGGGCAGTCAGGAAGCAGCACAGGGACACTTGAGCACTTGAAGGGGGACTAAAAAGAACTGAGACGCTGGGCAACCATTTCATCATTTTTTGCCTAGAGCAGGTCCCCATTAAAATCATAGAATTTTAAAATTTAAAGTGATCTATTAGTAATTAGTTTAAACACATCATTTGATGAATGAGGAAACCATGGCTCAGAGGGGAAGTAACTTTCCCACAGTCTAATACAGGCACCAAGAATGAAAGGCACAGCAATTTTCAAAAATTTGTTTCTATCTGATCTTTTAGTAATGTTAAGAATAGTGTTGTACATAGATTAATGTATATATGTATGTGCATGTATATATGTATATATGTGTGTGTATGTGTATATATATATATAATACATATATAGGTATGTGTTCAAGTGTACCCCAAATTCCATGGTACTCTATAGCTCTCTGTAGTCATAGTATGATACGAGATGTATCTCAGGTATATACATGTGACATATGCCATATCTGTAGATGTACATACATTGTTGTTGTTGTTTAGTTTTCTGTCAGTCATGTCTGACTCTTTGTGACCCCATTTGGGGTTTTCTTGGCAAAGATACTAGAGTGGGTCACTTTCTTCTCCACCTCATTTTACACACAAGGACACTGAGGCAAACAGTATCAAGTGACTTGACTTGAGTGACGACTCAGCTAATTAATATCTGAGGACAGATTTGAACTCATGAAGATAAGTCTTCCTGATTCCAGGCTCAGCACTTTATCCACTACCCCACCTAGTTGCATGTGTGTGTGTATATATATATATATATATATACACATATGTGTGTATATACACATGTGTGCACATAATTCAGTGGTACCAATTTGAGATTTTTTACTTAAATGAATTTGCTTTTATTAATAAACTTTATTCTGGTGAAATACAGCTTGTAATAATGAATAGAACATTGAACATAAGTTCCATAAGATCAGAGTTTGAATTCCACATTGACTATTTACTACATGGCTGTCTAGCCCTCAAATTTCTTATCTTTAAGAAAACATTTACCATTTTACACGAAGCAGCTATCAGCTGCTTGCCTTGTACTTCACAGTCCAGAAGATGTGTGGAAAAAAAGGATTCGGAAGAAGATGGAAGAGAAAAAGAGTTTCTATAGAAGTTCTTAATCTTTAAATGCTTGACTGAAAAACCAAAGAAAAAGAACTTAGGTGGCTTTACCTAATGCAATGAAGAGAGCCAGAATCTGCAAGGCTTCATAATACGTGTGCCTGAGCTCTACCATGATATTGCCATCTAATGACTATTACACAGATCAATCACTCTTCAACTTTGATGTCCTCTTATTATAGACAATAAGCTAAAATGACAGTAGGCTTCATCTCTGCCACAATAACAGTAATCAGATGAGGAGGGCATGCTGGGTGCTAGTATGCCCTCTTCTCCTGGAGTAGGGGAATTCAAGTATGTTATTCATTCATTCATTCATTCACCATGCATTTATTATTCTCCTACTGTGTGTTAGGAATTGTTCAAGGTTGTCTACAGTCTTGACTGTCTCCTATAAGCTGCCATTTGGAACCCAAACAATCTATGTACATTTACACTAAACATTAAAGCCAGAACATATCTACAAATCAGGCAGCTTAATATTTGTCACTCTTTCCAGCTGTCCATAGAATGAAAAACCTCAACTCCTCCAAAACAGTTTCAAGGGGCCACTTACCTCAGCAATATGTATCCATCAATGTGTCACCACCGGCTTTGAACACGTTTTCAAATGTGAGGCATCATAGTTCATTCTATGATAAAGACCCTCTTCTTTCCACTGTCATCCTGAAATCTCCATTATAATAGTACCCCACACTAAGTCATGAGCATATTTGCTACTTATGAGAAAAGTGGATTTCTTTACATTTCTAGATTGCATCTTCTGTCTTGTTAAAGCCTGCCCCTCATCTCCCTATACTTGTTACAGCTTTCTCTCCATCAAATTTTGGATGGATATCTTGCAAAGACATTAAAAGATTACCCCTGGGTTTGTTCACTCTGGTAATTGTTGAAGATGCTTGAAGGCATACAAACCTAGAGGAGAGAGATGGAGGGTAAATGGCAGGAGAACTCCATAGACATGAGACAAAGGAGCTGGGCTGGAGGATTCATCACTTCCCACTTGTCTTCACACCATTTTCTAAACAGCAAAAAGACTGCTAGCTGGGCACCACAATCAGTCAAATGGGACTGCTAAATCAGTAGCACTACAAACTAATATGAGCCATTTTTATTTTTAACAATGGGGAAATTAGCTGTTCAATTGTGATAAGATCAGCCAGAGCCTACTTCAAAGGATACAGACCACATTTATAAATATGTGTAACTGTTGCTTTTTTCTCCCAGGACTGAGGCTTTTCAAGAGCTGTTTGTAAGAAAGCTACCAAATAAATCTAAAAAATAAAGCAAGCACATGCCCAACCTTCGCAGTACATAAACTCTATTCATTGAGGGGTGGCCAGGTCTTCTGACAGCTTGAAACCCCAGAGCACTTTGTGGCTCTCTGTATTCAGTTATCATACCTTGCATTATAGATTTTTATGTTCATATTCATGTCTCATCTCCCTAGGAGACTGTACGTTCCATGAGAACAAGGGTCATATCTCATTCTAAACTCTATACCTTCATTACATAATGACCTTTTTTATATTAGGCTATTGATAAATATTTGTTGAATTGACACTATATCTTAGACATCTAATTGGCATCCCAGGGGCCTAAAATAATGAAACTACCAGATATGTCAGACTTACTTAAGCTCTGGGAATGCCGGGCTGTCACACAGCTAGCTACATGAGAGGAGGGATGTAATTCGGTCCTGAAATAGCAGAAGGAGTAAGGGTACCTTAAACTCACCATTATGGGCTGTTGCTATATAATCCCAGAGGTAGATAGATATAATCCATACACGAATGTGGCAAGCACACAGTACATTATAGGCCCAGAGCATTAAGGCCAATCCCCTACATTAAGTAGGGTGCTCATTGTAAATCCTTATAGGCCCCAAATGGGTAATTGACAACTTTAGTCAGCGTAGACAATCTCATGTAGTCATACAGAAACACCACTGAATAGTAGAACAAGAACTGTTTCTGGAGTCAGAGGGCGTGGGTTCAAATCACACCTCCAAGGTCAACTACTAGAGTAACCTTGAGCCCTGCCTCTCTCTGCCTCAGTTTATTCATTTATAAAATGAAGAGGTTGTAATATGTGGCCTAGAAGGTTCCGTCAAGCTCTAGAAGGTCCCATGTGTTATTTTGTGATAAGAAAGGACTGATGAATCATCTAGTACAATCTTTACATTTTAAAGATTATCACACACACACACACACACACACACACACACTCACTGAAGCCAGGAGACAGGAAGTGATTTGCCCAAAGCCACACAACTAGTCAACAGAAGAGCCTCAAATGCTCACTCAAAGCTTTTCTAAAGTCCTAACTCTTAGAATTCCCAGGGTTTTTTTTTTCAAAGCTCAGCTCACCCTTTACAGGAAGCTATTTTCCTAATCACCACAGTTGTTGCACCATGGCCTCTTGAAATTACTTTGTGCTTACTTTCCACATGTATGTTTTTCTGAGTGTGCACGCATGTTTGTCTACTTCAATAGGATATAAGTTCTTTGAGAGTAGGGCTTGTCTTAGGAGGTTATATCTGGTTTTCATGCCGTTCAATGCTCTCTGTAGATTCTTTCACAGGGTATATACATAGTATTTTTCAAACAGATGGATTAGTTCAAGCATCAATAGATATAAAAGTACACAAGACTTGCTTAAGTTGCAGAGCTGATTACAAAATCATATTAAATGTTTCTCTAGGGGCATAAGAATAATGGAAATTAAGTTATATATACTCCAGCATCAGTTATTGAAAGGAAATACAAATAACACTACGGATTTTAATTAGTCATGCTCCCAACTAATCATCCCATCTGTATTACTTAACCTTCAGGATAAAATTGAAATACGATCTGGAAATTATGGTTCAATGAGCTTACTCCAAAGTTCCTACGTAGGAAATTTTTGAAGTGGCTTGGGAAGGAGGGGTAGTATTTTGTAGCAAAAGATTCTATTATGACATTGGACTTAAACGTACCGGGAGTCTGGAAGAACTGAGTCCAAATCCTGTCTTAGGAGGTACTTACTAGTAGAGCAATGCTGGCAAATCACTTGAACACTCCGGGCCTCACTTTCCCCATCAGTAAAATGATGGAGTTGGACACGATGGCCTCGACAATGCCTTCCAGCTCCAAATCTATGATTTTGCAAGGGTGGTGATTAGTCCAGATACTCCTGTGAAAGTAACTGACTGGAATCAACATTCTTTGAAGGGGAGAACACACCTCAGCTGAATCAATCAAGTAGATTATGAGCTACATGTGGACAAGGCTTAGATATCAGTAAATCAATGAACACGCACAGCAATTATACATGACACGACTTCTGTTTGGACTGGCTAAAGGACCTTGCCACATCCAACATACCGCTTTAGAAAACAAGAGATTCAAGTTGTGGAGGAACAAAACTCCGACGGAAAAGGAATAGCTTGCTTGGGTAGGGAAGAGGGAAGAGGGAAGAGCAACTCATACTGGACCTCCATTTTCTCCCTGCTTTTCCCGATCCCCCAACTAGAGGAGGACTGTGTGAACTTAGGAAGATAAATGGATTTGCCCTTTTCTCAGCTTACCAGGAAAGCAGTGGCTGGCAACAGTGCTTAGATTTGGCAGCTGAGGACAGATTAGATGGAGTAAGGAAAGGTAGATTTAAGACTCTAGAAGAATCCCCGCAGAAAAACAAACAAACAAAAAACCCCAAACCAAAAACACCATACCTAAGGCTAACCTCTTGGGGATTTCAGGTCAGGGGACTCCCAGGATTTATGAGTTTCCTCTCTGCAGCCTATGCTTTCTAAGCTTGAATACACTTTCCCCAGGACTCAGTATGTTTTCTGGGTAAGGATGTCATAGATTTTTGGCGTAATGTTTTATGCCAGCTATTCTGAATTTACAACCATCATAAATACCCCTTTCTAAAAACAAATCAAGTATGACTGATGGATACCAAATTGATAATCATGGGGTATGTACACCAGTCAACTCTTATGAACTATAGCATTTGAAGGACAACTCAGGACTACTCACAGAACCATGGGAGAAGATGTAGCAGCTGGGGCCCCAGCCTGGCAGTGTAAGTGGGCACCATGTGAATAGCTCTAGAAGTTACATATGTCATAGTTGTATGGTCAAATTCTCATTTTGGATCTGAACAAGAACAGTACTCCAATACAGTGTATCAAACTGAAATAGAAATGGATCTTTGTGCCTACATGTTAGCTTAGAAAACCGCTAGTTACCATTCTCTCTCCTGTGTTATATTTATTTTGTTAAACATCTTTTAATTACATTTTGATATTGTTCCTCACACATTGTTTTTTTTTTTTTTATTCAGGACTGGAAAGAGCCTTTTAGATTGCCAACTCCCTCTCCCCTCCCCCCACTCCACTGCACCCTCCAGCATTCTATAGATAAGGAAACCAAGGTACAAAGTAGGTAAATGCATTGCCCAGGGTCATATAGTTCATATGTATTTGAATCAGAATTTGAACCCAGGTCCCTCTGACTTCAAGTCCAGGATTGGAATAGTAGATTTTTTTTACTCAAAATCCACAATTTTATATACAATTGTGTTCCTGGTTGCTCTTCAGCTCTAAATTCTAGAATCATACCATTCACTTAGAGCAGGAACATAGTGTACTTCTAGCTCTGTGTGTGGGGGTGAAGGGGATGTGAAATTCTTTAGTCCAATAGTAGAGTTCCCTAGTCTTCCTTATTCTCATTGTTTTTTTCCTTAAAAATCTGTCTAAGCCTGAAGTAAAGACAGTAATGTAATTCAGCCATTTCCCTGAAGAATGCAGAACATATTAAAAAACATGAAGTGATATGCTTGATTGTCTGTATTGCAAACTAGAATTTATGGGAAACTGGGCCTATCTAATGTACGTGTTTGTTGAACCTCATTGATAATTATAAATACTATTAATCATCCAGACATTCCTGTAGGAAGACTGCAGTAATATATCATTGATTACTGGAAGATGTTTTGAAAGAAAAAAATAAAAATAAAGGAAAACTAAGCATCCAGATGAGGGCTTGAATCTCTCCATCCCCCTTTATGACCAATATGATTCAGGACATATAAAATTCAATGTATCTAAAATGGAAATGTTGCTTTTATAAGATATCATTGGGCAGAAGGCTGGGTTTATTTACATTTCTGTCATCATACACTTTGGGCATGTTTCCCCTTAGTATGGAGATACCACCAAACAAAAACAAATCAACTTTAAAAATTGCCTTTGATACAGTGGAAAACATTTCCAACTGTTGTTTCAACTAGGTACTCAAAGTCAAAGATTTGGTCATAAAAGCTTTTTAAAAGCAAAGCAGTGAGACTTGTTAGATATATGTCTATGAATCAGTAGGGGAAAAGGCAAATATAGTTCTTTTAATGTTATCTTTTTGGAGCATCTCACAATCATACCATACTTCTTAATTCCAAGGATTTCAGAGGCTACTCCCAGAGAACCTGCACACAAAAAAGAATCTCTTGCACAAATATGCTTGCCACGTGGCCATCCAACCACTGAGAAAGAACCTATTACCTCCCAACACAGTTGATTCCACTTTTGATAAAGCTCTAATTACCAAGAAACCTTTCTTGTTACCAATCCTAAGTTTGCCTCTTTGCAGTTTCCACTCTTTCCTCCTAGTTTTGTCTTCTAGATTTAATTTCTATTCCAGAAAACAGCCCTTTACCTATGACTTGAAGACAGCTTTCATGTCTCAATAGTGTCTGCTCTTCTCCAGACTAAACATCAGTAATTCCTTCAACTGATTCTGTTATAGCATGATCTGGAGGTTGTCCATAGATACGCCACAGGTTATCAATGTCCTTCCTATAATGTGATAACTGCAAACTGAACCCAATAGTGCATGTGTGGTCTAACCAGAATAGAGTACAAAGACTATCCCCTCCCTTATCCTGTGCACTATCCCCTTCCTAAAGCTGCTTAAGATAGTGTTAGCATGTGTGCCCACTATATTACATTGTTGATTCACATTGCTATTATGGTTCACTAAAACCTGTCTATTCTTTAAAAAAAAAAAAAGGCATCTCTTATTTTTCTGTCATCTTGAAATCCTCTCCTACCCCACTAGCTAACCCCTATAACAAAGAAAAAGCATACAGGAAATGGGGTGGAAGAGGAAAAGTTAGGCAAAACTAACCAACATATAAACTAAATCCAACATCTTATGCAGTGTTCCATATCCCTATTAACTTGCCTCTGAGAAGGAAAGCTCCTTTGGGGGCCAAGCCTGTTCATTAGAATTTCATAACATTCTCTTCTCATTTTTGGTGTTGTTGTTGTTGCTATTTCTGTATATATTCTTGAAGTCATTATGTGTTATATTTTATGGTTCTCCTTACTTTATCGTGTATCAATTCATATACATATCCCCAAGGCCCTCTGCATTCTTTATATTCATCATTTCTTGCAGTACCTTAATTTTTCACTATATTCATGAACCGTCTCCAATCAGCGTTCATCTAATCTGTTTCCAATTCTTTGCTAAGACATAAAAAATTGCTATAAACCTTTTGGTATATATAGTATCTTTATTTCTATCTTTGACCTTCTTGGCCTATATGCGTAGCACATGGATGTCGGATTCAGAGGGCAAGGACAATTTAAGTCACTTTCTTAGTATAATTCCATATTGCCTTCCAAAATTGTCATAGCTTCTCAACATCACTGGTTTTGAAGTTCAAGGGATTTCACCAGCCACCCAACTGAGAATAACATCAGCAGGAAAAATTGAAATGGAATGCTATAAAATTGTAATTATCACACTTGGTCTCAAAGGAGCCTTTCTTTAAAGAGGAAGGGACTATGGGTATAGAACATTGTATATAACGTTAGATTTGGCTGATATATTGGTTAGTTTTGGAATAATTCACTGCTCAGTCAATAAGTACAGCAGTGATCCTGTCTTCTTCTGGCTTTCCCCAAACTGACTTCTCACTTTAGGTTATCTTTGTTTCCACGCCCTTTTCAAAAGGAATGCTTCCTGGCAATGTCTGTCTTATCACGCTTATGGAGGCATCATTGTACAGTTGAACGATCTCTGGCTTTGGAGTTAAAGAACCTGGGTTCAAATTCTATTTCTGATACTGATTAGTTGTGTGACCTGAGACAAGTGGCTTTATTCCCCTGGAAATTTCAGGGATGCTCATTTATTGGGGAATGCCTCAACACATTGTAGTATACAATTGTGACGGCATACTAATGTGCTATAAGAAATGATGAGCTCAATGATCTTAGAAAAACATGGATAGACTTACATTATATAATAAAGAAGGAAATGAACGAAATTAAGAGAATGTTGTATATAGTAACAGTAATATTGTTTTAAGGACAATTTTGAGTGACTAAATCATTTTGACTATTATAAATACCCAAATTAGCTACAAAGGACTATGAAGGAAGATGCTATCTACATCCAGAGAAAGAACTGATAAATAGAAGTATGTATTGAATGATTTTACACATGCAAACATATTTGTGTCTAATGGTAGTCATTTCTAGGGTGCGGGAGAAAAGAAAAAAAGGAAAAGAAATTACGTGATAACTTTATTATATATTTCAAAGAAATAGCAAGTTGTAAATAACAGATTTTTAGTTTTGTGTGTAATCATCTTTTTTTCCTATTCTACTATGTTATGGAAATGTTTCTTTTATTTCTAAAGTTCATAATAAATTAAATAAAATTTTAAAAATAAAATAAAATAAAGGTACACTTATATACATATAGCCTCTGTATTTCCTTCCACTTTTGGTTTTGTGATCCCATAATCTAATAACTTTCACTTTTTAATTTTTTTTTCTAATGATCATCTATTTTCTCTTTCTCCTACCTTTCCGTCCCCACAGGAAAAAAAATAAATTAAGCAAAACAAATTGCCACATTGGTCACATTCAAGAATATATGTCTCATTCTGTATCTTGAGTCCATCGACTCTCTGACAATGAGTAGAATGTTTCATCATGGGTCCTCTGGAAGCATGGTTGGTCATTGTGGTGATTATACTTTTTAAGTCTTTCAAAGTTGTTCGTCTAAAATATTGTTGTTATTATATACATTATTCTTTCTCCTGGTTCTGTTCACTCCATTCTATATCTAATAACTTTTTTTTCATTTATTCCTATTAAACCCCTACTAAATTTCATAGAACGATAGAGTCCTCCAACCAGGAGGTACTGGTACTGCTAAGAATCAAAACCACAAAAGGCTCTATACATCTAGGACCTAGAATATGTGAAGTCAGGACCTAGACCAAAAAAGCCTAGCCCCAGTGTCTAGCATTCAGAACTATTAGAGAACTCACGCTAATAGGACTCTGAAATGCCAAATACCACAGGCCTCCCTACTGAAAACCAGACCCATGTGACCCCAGGTCAACCCTGAACCTCCCAGCCCAGCCAAGGTGACTTGGTTTGCCTCCTTCAGGTATCATCATCTCAAATAGGTTTAATGAATTGGCACTGAATGATATTCATAATCATATTTTTTTGCTAAGCCAGATAGTTGATCAGTCTATTTTCCTTGGCTTAGTCTACTCTATTTCCCCAGAATTTGGAGAAGCCAACAACATGCTTCTCTATTTTGGTTGCCCTAAAATGTCCGACAGCATGAGAACACTCCTTTCTTTCCATGGCACCATAGGAAGTATGAAAACCTGATCCAGACAAGAGTAGTCATGACTTCATGTGCTGAATCAGTCCAAAGCAGGAAAACAAACAAACAACCAAACAAAACAACCTTTGAGCACATCTTCCCTAGGTAGTCTAGAATTTCCTCCAAAAGAATTTCAAATTATC
Source organism: Vombatus ursinus (assembly GCF_900497805.2). Taxonomy (NCBI): domain Eukaryota; kingdom Metazoa; phylum Chordata; class Mammalia; order Diprotodontia; family Vombatidae; genus Vombatus; species Vombatus ursinus. Next base: position 31,253,638 of record NW_020954551.1, on the reverse strand, counting down.
AGACTAATCTGAACACTGGAGGCTCAATAGCACTGAATTATTAAAGCACAAGACATTGGTTCAGTTAGGAGTGAAAAATGTTAGATTGTAAAATAATTAAATTAAAGAAAACATATGCTAATAGCCTCTCTATTTGCTTTGCTTACAGAAGTACTGTCTTTTGAAAACATTGTTTTTCCTTTTTAGCTAGTTCTTCATGATTAACTATAACTACAAGATAGACATTATATAGTATAAAGTATGAGTGCTCTTAGATTAAGACCTATTTTTATCTTCCAATTGTGAAACATAATCAAGTGATTAGTAGTTGAATAGATAGCTATGAGTAAGTAATAAGATTGAAAAATGTACCTTGATAATTCACATGATTCTGGCAATTAACTTACTGTCTCCTAAGTCTGTATAATGCAGATGAATATAATAAAACAAACAAATTGTTTTGAGAAATCTGTAGAACTATTTTTGATGACATCACTGTTAGTTTCTCAGATTTCAGCATTCTGCTTTCATTTTAGCAAAATCTGAAAACGCATATTTGATAACGACAAATTTACAATTGCTGTCCAAATGGGACATACTTTTTGAGATTTTAAGAGATTGAGATATTACAAAAAAGTCTCCTTTTCCACATTTTGTCAGCTTAGCTCTTACTCTCTGTCTCTGACATTCCTCCCCCAATCCTGCAATTTGGATTTTTAAAAATAGAATGAGTCACTATAACAAGAACAATTTAATTTCATTTTCTAAATAACACAGTGAACATTAAGGCTGAGCTGGGAGGTTTCTGTTGGGTCCTCAGAAAGTATCCCAACCACTTTTTTTTTTCCTTATTAGTTAAGTGATGCTAGTGGAAAAATCTATATGCTCACAAAGCCAGCTCTTTTTAATAAATAAATAACATGCATTACAGAATAGACTCATCCAATGCAGCCTATTCTTCTATTGAATGTCCCCTCCTCCCATTTTCAAGGTGGGGGGTGAGGCTCATTGCATTGTCATGCAATGAAAATAGGTATTTAGAGACACAGATGTAGACACAATACTACTTTAGGGAAATACTGCATAATAAAGATACGTATACATTCCTTATCCATTCGCAGATTGTAAACTCCATGAGAGTAGCTACAATTTTTTCTCTAAACTCTGATTCTGTACGCTTCAGTATTCCAGAATACCCCAGTATCAAGCACAATGTTCTATCTAGAACAAACACTTGATCAAAGTCTGTGGAATAAGGTTGTATTCTGGCATGCAGAAATAATTATAATTATAAAAATAATACACATTAGTATAGTGCTTTTCTCATAGCAAAGCTATGGTAGTTATTGCATGCATTATTATCCTTATTTTACAGACAAAGAAATTGAGTCTCCAAGAAGGTAACTAGATAAGTCATTGAACTTCCATGGACCTCAGTTGTCTCATCTATATAATGAGGAGGTGGGAATTATTAGAATGACTGGATGACATTTGACTTCCAGATCCACCTCTATGACTCATGAGAACAAAGCCGCTATGTGTCTGAGACTGGATTGAAAGTTGAGTGCCTTAACTCTAAACCAAGAGTTCCATTTGCTATACTGCGCGGAGAAGACAGGTTGGGGTTCTCTCAGGGTGGATTTTAATTTGAGGCTAATGTATCTGAATACCATGTGGCAGCATTGTTTTGTTTGTTTTTTAGCTTGACTTACATCTGATTTATGCAGTTAATTATAGTCCTCCTTTGCATAAAAAAAATCTGTAATTGCTATAAACTTCTCTTTTTTATATTTCTTCTGATTTGGAATTTTTACTGCCTGGGTTCATACGTGTGATTGTCCATATTTTAGTGACAATCCCTAACTATAAATGCATCTTGGAAAATGCCCACTTGACTTTATTTTCAATGCCAGATGTTTATACTTCGTAAAAATTTTATTTTGGACTTTTCGTCCCCCATGCTTAGCCAGTTTCATGTGTATAAGGGAGCTTTAATAAATGATGGATTATTTTTAAAGCCTGTACATATTTCTGTTGAGGGCTATCATGCAATTGTAGGATGTTCAAGATAGAAGGGGCCTTGAATGTCATTTAGTCATAGGATCATAGATAATAGAGTTTAAAACACTCAAGTGACTAAGCAAGTACTATTTGTTAAATGCTTACCCTGTGCCAGGCACTGTGCTGGGTGCTAAGAAGGAAGCAATTTCTACCAGTAAAAAGCTTACATTCTACTGAGGGAGACAAATACATATATAAGGACATGTAGAATAACAAGAGAATAAATAAAAATAAAAGTAGAGGCTAACTACAAGGTAGTTTGAGAGGGAAGACATTAGCAAACAGGGGCATCAGGAAAAGCTTCACTTGGAAGGTGGTGCTTGAGCTGGGTCATTAAAACAGAGATGGATTCTAGAGCACAGATATGATGAGGTAAGAGGACATTCTTGGCATGGAGGACAGTCAGTGCCAAGGCGTGAAGATGAAGGATAGAGTGTTGTGTGAGAGGAGGACAGAACAATTCAACGGCTCAAATGATAGGTTGGGCCACGGCTATAAAGGGCTTGAAAAGCTCACCAGCAGAGTTCAGATTTGATCTTGAAGGCTATAGGGAGCCACTAGAGTTTATTGAATAGAAGATGAAATGGACAGAAGTATACTTACGGAAAACCACTTTGGCAGCACTGTGGAGAATGAACTAATGTGGAGAGCGACTTGAGACAGGGAGTCCAATTAGAAGGCCATTGCAATAATCTAAGTGAGAGGTGATGAGGGACTGAACACAAGTGGTAGCCGTATTATTGGAGAAAAGGGATTGGACTGGCAAAATGTCACAGAGGTAGAAATAGCAGGGTTTAGTATCTGATGGTAGATGGGTGGTGAGAGATAGGGAGGAATGTTGAGGTTGCTAGTTTGAGAGACTGGAAGAATGTTGCTGTTGTTTATTGACAGAAAAAGGGAAGGTTGAATGAGGCTTCGGTTTGGAGGAAAAGATAACTACTTGTGTTCTGGACATGATGCGTTTGAGATTTGGTTGCATAGGATTGAAGCTCAGGGCAGACTGAAGTTAGATGTACATCTGTGGGTCATCAGGAGAAAGATAATAATTAAACCCACAGAAACGGATGAAGTCAACAAGACAGATAGTCTAGAAAAGAGCAGGAGGTCTAGGACAGAGCCTAAGGAAACACCCAAAGGTAGGAAGTGTGATATGGATGATGAACAACAAAGTGGACTGAGGAGTGGTTAGACAAGAAAGGGGAGAACCAGGAGATAGTTCATAAAAGCCCAGAAAAGAGACAGTATCCAAGAGTAACAGGTGGTCAACAGTGTTAAATAGAGCATAGAAGTTGGGAAGGATAGGGACTGATTTAGGAAAAAAAAAAAACAATGACTCTGGCAGTTAAGAAATCATTGGTAACTTTGGATAGAACAGTTTTATTCAAGTTATGATGTCAGAATAACAAAAAAAGATGATTGTACATAAAACTGCAAATCTATTTTATACAACTTCCTATTCCTTTTAAATACATAATAAAGTTATCTTGTAACTTACTTTTTTCTCCATTTCTTTTCTTACCTTCCCACCCCCTTGTCCTAGAAATGGCTACCATTAGAAACAAATATGTGTGTGTATACATATATATACATATACATATATACTTACATACTTCTATTTATCAGTTCTTTCTCTGGATACAGAAAGTGTCTTCCTTCATATGTCTTTGTAGTTAATTTGAGTATAATAGTCCTTCAAAGTTATTCTTAAAACAATATTGCTGTTACCATATATAATGTTCTCTTGGTTCTGCTTTGTTCTTCATTATTTCATGCAAGTTTACCCATGTTTTTTTTTTCTAAAATCAATGAGCTTATCAGTAGTATTCTATCATAATCATATAACACAGCTTGTTCAGTCATTCCCCAATAGACAGGGGTCTCACAATTTCCAGTTCTTTGCCACCAGAAACACATAGGCTAGTTTCCTTTACCCTAAGCATCTTTGGAAATAGACCTAGTAGTGATATTGTTGGGTCAAAGGGTATGGTCAATTTAATAACTTTTTGGCCATAATTCCAGATTGCTATCCAGAATGGTTGGATCAGTTCACAGTTCCAATAGCAGTGAATTAGGTCCCAACTTTTCCACATCCCCTCCAACATTTATTGCTTTCCCCTTAAATCATTAATTTTTTTTTAAGTTATGAGGTCAAAAGTCAGAGTCAAAAGTCAAAGGATGATAAGTGAGTGAGAAGAGAGGCAGTAAAGTTACTGAGTATAGAAAGCTTCCTTCTTACTTTTTCCATCCCCACCTTTGGCTGTGAGAGATAAAAGAAAGATAACCTGAGGGGATGGTAAGGTAAAATGATTTTCTTTTTTCTTTAAAGGACTGGGAAGACTTGAGTTGAGCATGCTTAAAGGCAATAGCTCAGGAACCAGTAGATAGGGACAGATGGTAAATTAATAGAGGAGAAGAATTGTTGAGTTTGCAATAGGTTGGAGAAGATAGGAGGGGATAGTATCAAGTGTACTTGTATATAGGTTGGCCTTGGCAAGGAGAAAAGCTGTTTCACTGTCAGAGGCTGGAGGAAAAGAAGAGAGATTAGGGGTTGATTTCAAAGGGGTTTTGAGATTAAGAAAATGGGGGAAAAGGGAGCTCACCACAACTGGCTTCAATTTTCTCAGTAAATTAAAAGGCACAATCATAGAGGGGGTGGGGTTGGTTAGGTAGTGAGTAGGATTAAGAGAGATGACTTAAAAAGCTTTGGTGGGGAATGAGATGAGGAGTCAATTAGGGAGAAATTAAAGCATTTCCTTGCTGTGGAGAGGGCCTATTTGTAGTTGGAAAACATGATTTTATAATGTACCCAGTCATCAGAGTTGTAACTTCATCCAGCTCTGTAAAGCATCATTAGCAAGAACAAGGAGGCAGATGACAGGACTCATCCACTACTGAGGCTGAGTCAGGGGTAAGGGACAATAGAAAAATAGACAAAGCATTGTTGTTGTTCAGTTGTGTTCAACTCTCTGAGACCCCATTTGGGGTTTTCTTGGCAAAGATACCGGAGTGGTTTGTCATTTCCTTCTCCAGTTCATTTTGCAGATGAGGAAACTGAGGCAAACAGGGTTAACTGACTTGCCCAGCTTCATACAACTAATAAGTGTTTGAGGCAGGTTTTGAATTCAGGAAGATGAGTCTTCCTGACTCTAGGCCTAGCACACTATCCATTGTGCCACCTAGATGGACAAAACATTATTAGAGGGTAGAGGACAGTGTAAAGTTGAACTGGTTAACTAAAGTGTCAAGACTGGAGAGAGGGGGAAGTATCTCCTTCCAGATGAGAGCAACACTTTTGGCCACAATGATGATGCTGTTGTTTCTGGACTTTAGAGACCATCTAATTGAACTCTCTCATTTTACAGATAAAGAAACTAGTTGCCCAGATGGGTAAAGTGATTTACCAAAGATTACACAACTAGTGAGTAACAGAACCAGGAGTAACATTCAAGTCCAATGGCACCTCAGCCAGGGTTCTTTTTACTGTATCAAACTATGGTTTCTCTTTAACTACATTTGCTTCCAAAACAGTGCCAATGAATCCTAATGAAATGGTTATGATTCTTAGAGACCTAATTGTAGAAGAGGTCTTGAAGACCTCTTCTACAATTCTACAATACACACACACACACACACACACACACACACACACACACATATATCTATATATATATATAGATATATATATACATATGTGTGTATATATGTATGTGTGTATATATCATAGGTCTGGTTTTGACAGGGTGAATGACCCCTGGACCTTTCCTTTACCTAATATCAAACAAACACTAGATAGATAGATAGATGGATATATGAATACATAGATACACACATATAATATATCCTATAAACTTTTGAAAAATGTACTTCACTAAATATCATAGTAATAAAATATTTTAAACATGGAGGCAAAATTTCATCATTAAACATATGATGAAACCAGTATAAAGCAAAGTGCATGAAGTCATACAGAAAAGATACATACAAACTAGGAGAAAACAAAAAAGCATTCAAACCAATTTAAAATGAAAACATTTTTAGAGACAAAAATATTCAACTACATATAAACATCATGTAAAATTATTCCACTGAAACTTCACCAGTTCAAAGAATATGAAGGGGAAGTTTTTAAGGGAGGAAATTCAAACTATCAATAACCATATTAAAATGTTATAAATCAATAATATTTAGAGAAATGTAAATTAAAGCAACTTTGACATTTTACCTCATGCCCATCAGAGTGACACATATGACAAGAAAAGGAAATGGCAGTTGTTGGAGCGGTTGTGGAAAATTGGCCCACTAATATAGTGGGGCGTACTAGTAGAGTGTGAATTTGTCTAGTCACTCTAGAAACTTTTTGCAACTATGCCTCAAAGGATACTAAACAGTGCCCCTTTTACCAACGATACTACTACTATGCCTATACCTCAAAAAATCAAAGGAAGAGGAAACAGACCTATAAGTAGAAAAAAATATTCACAGCAGCTCTTTTCGTAGTTGCCTAATGCTGAACAGTAAGAAGGTACCCTCCTGTTGAGGAAGATCTAAACAAATTAGGGCATATGAATCTAAGAGATTATTATTGTGCCATAAGAAGTTCTGAAAAAGACAGTTTCAAAGAAAACCAGGAAAATCCCTATGAACTGATTGTGAGTAAAGTAAGTAGAACTGAACGAACAATTATACAACAAGATGTGCATTATAAAGTAAAAATAACTTTCAAAGTATTAGAACTCTGATCTTGCAATGATAAACCACAAATCCAAAAGACTGAAGATGAAATACACCCTCATCTATTTCCTGAGAGGAGAGGGAATTAAAATGCAGGAGACATTCATTTTTGGACATGGCCAATGTGGTTATTTGTTTTGTTAAACTATGCTTATTTGTTGTGAGTTTTATTTTTATTAATTTTTTTCATTGTTGAAGGAAGGGTAGTGTGAGGGAGATGTAATAAATGTTCATAACAATAAATACGTATTTTAAAAAGAAGTTGCACCATTTCATCCTCGGTCTACTGCCTAGGACTGTGAAGTCTGATCATCTCCCTTAGAGGATTTCAAATTCCCAAGACAACACACTACATGGTTTTCAAGTGTATAAAAAAAAATTGCCCTTTAATGAGATTTTCAGGATTTTAAGGGAACCCAAATTGTAGGTCTAATGAAGCAACAGCAATCCAAATATAAAAATAGGATTATAGAGGCAGCTACGTGGTACAATGGATAGAGCGCTAGCCCTGGAGTCAGGAGGACCTGAGTTCAAATCCAGCCTCAGATACTTGATACTTTCTAGCTGTGTGACCCTGGGCAAGTCACTTAACCCCGAGTGCCTCACCAATAAATCAATAAATCAATCAATAAATAAACAAACAAATGGATAAATGAATGAATAAATAAATAAATAAATAAATGAATGGAGATAGGATTATGTATGTGCAATATTCCCTTGAATAGAATGTAAGTTCTCTGAGGGTAGTAACTAGAATATTTAATCTTTGTATCTCTGGTAGCTGGCACAGTAGCTTGCAGACTGTATATACTTAATAGATGTCCGTCATTATGGTCATCAAAGGTATTTGACATTAAAAAAATCAGGTTTGAGTGATATGCTAGAGAAATTTCAGGAGTTACCACTCCACAGCAGGAGTGGAGTTGAGAGTGGGATCAAAGAATCATAGATCAAAGCTGAAAAAGACCCTGAAGGATATCAAGTCTAATCCCATTCATTTTATGGACAAGGAAACTAAACAGGTAGAAAGGTTAATTGAGTTGCTCAGGGTCACAGGTCAAGTATCTGAAGTGGAATTCTTATCTATGTCTTTGCTGAATACAGCACTTTAACCATTACAATAGACTGTGATTTATTGGTTTTTATTTGTTTATTGTTGTATTTTTTCCCAGTAATCGGAAAAAAATATCAGCGGCCTAGTGCAATCCTGTAAGAGGTAATGGTGGCCATCAGACACAGAAGTGTAACATAAGGCTTCAGTGAAATAGTGTCTGTCTTTGACAAAGCCCCTATGCTACAGAGGGAGAAGAGCTAGAATAAAGATGTACTCAGGAGGAGAAAGAAGAAGGAAAGAAGAGAAGGGGAAGACAGAGAGACACAAACAACCAGGGCAGTCAAGCCCCCAACCACACCCAAAAGACAGGCTCAGATGCAAAACAAATCAAAGAAAACATGTGTAACAAAGTATAGCTGGATGCTTTTTGCCATTGTTATGAAGTTAATGCCAACATCAGGCAGCTAAGTGAAGAATCAGCAGTTTGTATTTAAATCTCAACAAGCAAACACACGAAAAAATGAACAAAGGCAAAAAACAAAAACCTGCGTCCAGGTATATGTATGTTTGAACTTACAAAGCAAGGGAAAGTCACACGTTTGATCACCTTATTGCATACGAACGCAAACGAAGAAGAAACTTGACTCACATTGAGCTGCAGCTCATCAGTCCATTGGCCAATAAGGCGGTAGCCAGGTTTGGTGGTGTTTGTTATCTGGTACTGAAAGATGTCATAACGTCCAGGCGCATCCCCGTTTTTGTTAAACGTCACTGGAGTGCCGGCGCTGCCTGAAGGAGTCAAGAACAAGACAGGAACCAGAGCTCATGAAACCAAACTCAGTGGATTACTTTTGCTTTGTCCAACAGATGGGAGAATAGAATTTCTGCTATTGCAGAAGCCCTCTATCACCATGGTGCTTTAAATGGAAGGTTTAGGACATGGTGTGCTAATTTCATCTCTTGCTTGATGGTTAAAAAAGGCTGGGGAGGGGGATGGAGAAGACAGGGGGAAAGCCCCAAACCTTGCTCTTATCTTGCTTTGCACACACAGCATGAAATACTAGAAGCCTTCTCCACCCTCCCCCCACTTCTTGAGGGAGTTCTTTAGTGAAAATCAACCCTGTGAATGGAGCCTTTAAATGATTTTTCCCAGAAATTGTTCCATCTGGTTCTTAGAGATACTACCGTCAGAAGACAGCCCAGGTTTGTGAGTCTTGACTGGCATACAGAAATAGCTTCCTCTTCCACAATATGTTTTTATTCCAGTAATGTGCATGCATTTGGGATGAACAAAAGAAACAATAGGGAGATGGGTAGACTATCCCCTCCTATCTCCTTCTTTACATTCCTTCAATTCTACTATAGAAATACTAATGATCATTTTAAAGCGAAACTTTACAACAGGACCATTCATGATTGGATATACTCATATATCTATATGTCCCTTATATTTTCTCCATATAAATCATACATTCTTCTTTCTATTCACGTATTTCACAATCGAAGACTAAATAGTAGCTAATGGTGGGGATTATGAGGAAATTTGTAAAATAATCTTCTGCTTCCACTTCTGCTGTCATGGCCAACAATTTATTCATAGTAACTAACATGCTGATTAAGACAGTAGTGGTCATGAGTAAGTAAGATTATGTGTTTGAATTTTTGCACTTTTGATGTTTACATGCTATACTCAATGAGAATAGTCTAGGCTTAGTTAATATTTTCTTGAGCCAATACCTGCAATCAAGGCAAAGGGTTTTCTTTAAATTAACTAATGTTATCTTTCTCAAAAAGACACAAACAGAAACCTTCATTGATTATTTTTTAAATTTTTTTTCCTGCTGCGGAAATTTCACTACTTATTTGTTGATAAATGTGTATACTATATTGTATACTACATATACATATATGTGTATACTACATATATACACTCATGTCAAATGCATAGATATACTTACATGTAGGTATGTGTCAAACATCACCCAAACTGTTTACAATGAGATATAATGCAAGCTGCTTATATATAGATATTGTCCTCTGACCAAAGCAAATGTAATCTGTTAGCATGAAAAGAATATTTTATAGGAAGCAACCTGAAGAACTTTTCTATATGATTGAGAATTGTAGAATACTAGTTTCAAGAAGCTTTTGAGTAAGTTCTACATGATTTTCCCCCAAAGCCCACTTATTTAATAATGTATTAAAAGAATTTAAAATCAGAAGGAAAAGACCGTGATCATGGCTAAGGATTAGGACAAAATCCTCTGTTATCCATTACTCTATTTCTCTCTAACTCTTATTATTTTTAACTTTATTCTTCTAAAGACTTTTAAAAGAAGTTAGTTTCTACATCAGAGCTTAAGGTTACTACTTCCTTTTGTATTCTTATCTCTTACTAAATGGTAGGTAGTCAGTGAAACAAATGTTTCAAAAGACAGACTTAAGCAAGCTTCTTAGGGTTAATGTACATGGGAAACTGGATACTGATTAAATGCATGGAAATATTTTTGCACTAAAGTATAGGGATAGAATGTAGGCCACTACCCAATGTGAGCTTCCAAAGCCTTTGTATCTAATGAACTTGAATTTTTAAAGTGTCATGACAGATGAATAAAACCAGAAAATACATACATACATACATATATATATATATATATACACACACACACAAGTATGCACTCAATGTGTATATATGTTTTGTGTGTACACATGATATACAATATATATATACACTTAGAAAAGGTCAACAAATATTAAGATTAATAAAAAACTGGCCTACTTATCCTGGTGATATTTCTTTTCTAAAGTCTTATAGTTGAGTTAAAAGAAAATCCACTGTACAAGTACAAGATGGAAAAGATATCCCTAAAGAGGAGTTCTGGAAACAAAGATCCGGGGGTTTCTGTTAGTTACAAGCTATATTTTAGTCAACATTGTGCTATGCAGTCCTCCAGAAGGCCTATGAAATTTAGATAACATTTAGATACACGGTGCCCCGGCCTCATGGGGTGATGATTCTAGTTAGAAATCTGTGGAGAACTTTGTTCACTTCTGGGTGCCACATCTTCTGAAAAAATATTAATTGTTTGGATAGTAACCAGAAGAGGGAAGCTGGATAGAAGAAACACCTTGGGATTATATCACATGAGAAGCATTTGAAACAATTGGGGATATTTAACCTGAAAAAGAAGACATGAGGCTGGTGGGGGACTGAGGATTCCTCAAACACATGCAAGTTTATCTCATTTGCTCTACACGGCAAAACTAGAATCAGGAAGGACAAGTTGATAAGAGACAGCTCTGGATTTGATGCACGGAGAAGCTTCCTAATAATTAGAGCTATTTCAAAGTGGAATGGGCTATCTTATTGGAGGTCTTTCCCCTCATTGGAAATCATCATTCAAAAGCTAATCAATCATGTATCAGGTTTGATTAGAAGGTGTTATCAGGTATGTGTTGAAATGGATGGGTTTTGAGTTCTTGTCCAATGCTAATATTCGGTGATCCTGAGATTCTGAGTCACAATTAATATAATATTAATTTATATGGTTCAAACACATTTAGCATTACACAAATGCATACACATATATGTATGTATTAATTTTACCTACATATATATACATATGTGTGTGTATGTGTGTGTGTGTGTGTGTGTGTGTATGTATACACACAGATTAAGAAACTGAGGTAGATGGAGGTTAAATGACTTGCCCTGGGTCACATAGCTGGTGAGTGTCAGTAGTCAGATTTTTACTCAGGTTTTCTTGACTCTAAACACTTTACCACCTAACTGCAAAGGGGTATGTGTGTGTGTGTGTGTGTGTGTGTGTGTGTGGTGTGCAGCCACGCTCAGTTTCTTCATCTGTAAATTGAGGACAGTAATAGCACTTATCTAAAAAAACTTGTGAAGATAACATGAGACAATGTGTAAAACTTTTTGTAAATTTAAAGCACTATGTAAATGTTAGTTTTATTATAATTAAGCTAAAAGATGGAATATTATAAAGCTCTAGCTAAAAAAAATATGAGGAGATACCTCTCCCTACCCCAATTCCTATAAAAAGATGGGGGCCTATGGATGTTGAACATTGCAAATAATATCAAACTTTTTATTGGTATTTTGGTTAGTTTTGTTGAACTGCTTTCCCGCTCCTTTTTATTTGATTTTATTTTTTTTTTTTGGTTATAATAGGTTGCTCTCTAAGAAGTGGAGAGAAGAGAGATATAATGGGAAATGTAGGTGATATAAATTAATAGATATTAATAAAACATTTTAAAAATATGTATATTATCAGTATACAAAACAGTCCAATAGACCCCATTTTCAAGAGTGCAATCTTATTGGCTGGGTAGTATTCCTTTAGTTACTTGAAGAACCACCCCTTTAGTAGCAATGGGAGAGACTAAGGTCATGATTCATTTAAATTCTCCTCATTCCATGTCAAGAGGTTGCCAAAGAATACTTTCAAGATGGTAGATGAAGAAGGCTGCCCACCTCCAAGACAGAAGATGAATTCAACTACCTGTGTCCTGACAGGAGAGTATCAAAGTATAGAATGAAATGCTTTTTTGGATGTGGCTAATGCAGGCCTATACCTGACTATGGATACTTGTTATGAGAGTTCTGATTTCTCTTCTTTTATTATTTTCTAATGGTTGGGGTGGGAAAGAAAAATAAATGCTTATTAATTAAAAAAATAAAATTCTCTCAATAAAACAATGTGGACTGGATGAACGTGATTCCTACAGATTATTAGGAAAAGTGACTTGGAGACTTTTAAAAGCACAACTAGTTAAAGTCAGATTTCTGTTCTCTCTGATCCTGACAAGAACCTGCCAAGTTTGTAGCAAGGGAAGAGAAATCTTGGATTCTTCAGGCCATTAGCAAGAAGTTTTTGTTTTTTTGTTTTGTTTTTTTTTAGGTTGTCACTTTGCATTGACACATTGATATTCAGACCCTTGCCTACCTTTTGCTCTGACCCTGGATACTGTGTCTATAACCTCTATTCATTAAGTAATAGGACTTGAGCCTTTCACAAACATTGAAGAAAAGAGGTTGTCAGAGGCAGGTGTGGACAGGATGATTTTATCTGAGCAGTTATGAGGAGGTCCTTTAGAGCCATTTGCAGAGATCATCAGGTCACAAGAGAAGGACTCCTCAGGAGGCCACACAGAACATGATGTTTCTCTTCTCTCACATTCTTTGTTAGAAGAAATTATTCTTGTTCTGCCCTTTTCCATTCTCATTAAAGGTCTTGTTGAAAAAAAATTAAGGTAGAATAGCTGAATACTTTATCTAAATGATGACTGGTAAGCAAGCATTGTGGGGCTCTGACCTTTTTGATGGATTCCATAATATGGTTCTCCTGTCATTTCAGCTCTTCCACTTTTCTCTTTTTTTCACAACTTACTGAATTTCTCAAAATTGAAAAGAGGAATTGTACTTTAAAAATGTGCTTCTCATTAGGGACAAAATAGGACAAGAAAACTTTCAGGGCAAAGAAACAAGAACAAAAAAGATACCAAGAAGAAAGAAATGGCATGTTGAGGATAAAGGATGCATTTATGAATATAGGCATGTAGTTGGGGGAGTAAAGTTAGCCAGACTCTGGGGTGAGGGTGGAGGCTCAGTTGGGGAGGAAGGGGAAACAGAGGACTTAGAAGGCCATGGGAAGGTAGAGGACAGTATGAAACAGCATGGCAACATAGGCCTTCTTGCATCACCACTATCTAAGGAGGCAAATCCAAATGAGAATCTTCCACGAAGACAGGGTCTGGCAGCCAAAAATTGCCTTAAGCCTAAATGCTCAGCCTCTCCCTTCTCCCCAGTTCTCCATCTGCCAAATTTCCACAGCCATCTAAAATATCCATTTTTTTTTTAAGGAAAGAGATGAGATCATTGGCATGATCCACTCCCTGCAAGGAAATACCCACAAGTAATGCAACCTGCTTTACACCTTCAAGTCTGATAGAGTTGACTGGAGCACTAAGAAGTAAGGTAACTTACCCAGGTTCACAAAGCCAGTATGTGTAAGAAACAGAACATGAACTCAGTCTTCCATGTTCCAAACTCAACACTTTATTCCCCATGTCAACCTGATCCCCTGTGCTACACTGCCTTTCATATAATCTCCAAAATCTGGTTTGAATCTTCTGCTGAAAATACAGAACTTAAGACATTTTGAGATAACGTCTTAAGAAAATTAAGAAAAAAACAACTGACAAATCTGATTTTATCTAGCAGAAATGGTGTATTATTTAGAAACTACCCACATTACTCTAACCATTTTGCTGTATTAGGTAAATAATAGTAACAATAGTAACAACTAACATTTATATAGCATTTTCAGTTTTCACTGGAAGATGAAGATGACCACAAGGTATTCTAGTGAACTTTACCAGAGCTTCCGGGAGGTGCCTAATATATCCAATAACAGAAATACAGATTATTAACTCAAAAGACTATCATTTCTCTCCAACAAGCCACTACTCAAAACATTCCAATGAAATAATATTTTATTCCTTTTCCCTTTCACCCAAGTTCCCTAGGGTCCACTTTAACTTATATGTTAAGATGGCACTGAGTAGTTAAGTGATTAATCTCACCATATATGTGGTTAAGCTGTCAACAAATGATCCTTTTTTGGTAGGACCAAACTCCATGATGCTTGGTAATCCTGAATTCTCCTTCTTGGCTAAATGTCTGATTAAAAAAAAAATCCCTTAAAGAGTACAGCTTCTGGTGACCACTGATTTAAGAGACCTCAGAGGTCAGTAGTTCAATTCCTTTACTTTACAGAAGAGGAAATTGAGACCCAAGGAAGCTAAGTGACTTGCCAAGGTCACACAGGTATGAAGTAGCAGAAACAGGCTTGAACCCAGGTTCTCTAACTCCACAGTCAATACTTTTCCCACTATCTCTCACTGACTCTTCCAACTCCTTCATTTTACAGATAAAGAAACTGAAGCCTTTGGAGTGGAAATGACTAGTATAAGATCTACTACTGCCACAACTAGTAAATGGCAGAGCTACGGTTTGAAGTTCTGTGTCATGACTCCAAATTCAGTATTCTTTCCAGTGTGTCATGCTGTAGGTTACCTAGAAACTGCATTGATGCCACATGACTTAGCACAAGGCCTGGTACATGTTAATGAATGCTTATTGGTTGGTTAATAGATACTAGATAGGTTGATTTAGACAGATTTCCAGAGTAGAACTAGAAATAATTGAGAAATTGTCTAAAATTCTCATTTCACAAACAAGGGAACTAAGGCAAAAATAAATGTAAGTACTAACCCAACCTCAGATATAGTGAGTAGAATAATACTAGCTAGCATTTATATAGTGCTGTAAGGTCTGCAAAGTACTTTGCATAATATTCATCATTTGGTCTAAAAAAGGAGAGATCCGAATACTTACTACCATCCTTTATGGCTTCTGAGGTGGCTCGGACAACTATTCTATCCTCCCTCTTAACCACCTTCAGGAAATAGAATGCAAGTCTGACATTCACAGAGACAAAGTAAGTTTCATTCTTGCATCTTAGGGGGTAGGAAGGGAACAAGCATTCTTATGGGGCCTACTTTGTGCTAGGCACTGTGCCAAGGGTTTTATCAATATTCCCGCATTTGATCCCCTCAACAAAACTTTGAGGTAAGCTTATTACTATTTTCATTTTATAACTGAGGAAGCTGAGCTAAATAGGGTTTAAGGGACTTGCCCAGGGTCATACAACTGTTAAGAGTCTGAGGCCAAATTTGAATTCAGGTCTTCCTGATTCCAGGCCCAGTGCTCTATCCACAATGTCACCCAATTGTCTTTGTCATAAATAAATATGAGCGAGCCTGATAAGGATAGGGAATCTGTGTTCAAAGGTAATCCCACAGCAGTTGGTTTTTCCTCTGTTTTACAAATAGCCTTGGACCTTTTTATAGTAACTAGAAACTAGAAACTAAGTGGATGTCCATTGATTAGGCAATGCCCAACCCAAAAGCAGTACATGAATACAATGATGCATTATTAATTATGCAGTAAGAAATGAGGACTTAACCAATCTATCAATAAGCACTTATTGAGTACATACTATGTTTGGTGCCAAGCACTGTGCTAAGTGATTGGAATGAAAAAAGAGGAAAAATGGAGGCAGCTAGGTGGCACAGTGGATAGAGTCACCAGCCTTGAAGTCAGGAGGACTTGAGTTCAAATTTGCCCTTGGACACTTGGTACTTACTAGCTGTGTGATCCTGGGCAAGTCACTTAACCCCTACTGCTTCACCCTCCCCCAAATAAAAAGAGGAAAAAGACAGTCCATAGCTCACAATCTAATGGGAGGAGGCAACATACAAACAAACATAAGCGTGTGTGTGTGTATATGTATGTATATATATACATTATGTGTGTATATATATATAGCATACATATACATATATACATATACATATATATATATATACACACACAAAGCAAGCTATATACAGTATGAATAGGAAATAATTAACAGAGGGAAGGCATTGGAATTAAGAGGGTTGGGAAAGGCTTCCTGTAAGAGGTGGGGTTTTAGTTGAGACATAAAGGAATACAGGGAAGGCAGTAGTTGGATGGGAGGAGGACTTCAAAGAACATAAGAAGATTCATGTGATAATTGCAAAGTGAAATTAGAACTGGAAAACTACCACAACATCAACATCATTTGAAAGATAATGAAATGGATGCCCTGTTCTGAACAACTGAAAACAAACAAACAAACAAAACACAGATGAGCAGTAACTGCCCACAAGAACAGGTGAGGAGCCATATCTCCGCCCTCGCAGCAGCAAGCTAGAGAACTGACAGGCAAAATGCTGTGTAGATGTTCAGACTGTCATACAATCTGCTCACTTTGCTTAACTGTGTTTCTTTATTCTAAAGGTAGGTTCACATCTGGGGGAAGAGGTGATGGTTTTCTTTTTTTTCTCTTTTTTTTAAAAATGTATTTTTAGTTTTCAACATTCACGTCCACAAAATTTGGAATTCCAAATTTCCTCCCCATCTCATCCCACCCCCCATCCCAAAATGGCATGCATTCTGTATATACCTTCCACTAATCTGCCCTCCTTTCTGTCTCACCCCCTCTTCTCTTATCCCCTTCCCCTTCTATTTGCCTGTAGGGCAGGATAGATTTCTATACCCCATTTCTTGTATTTCTTATGTCCCAGTTGCATGTGAAAACAATTTTTAACATGTGTTTTTAAAACTTTGGGTTCCAAATTTTCTCCCTTCCTCCCTCCTCACCCACCCTTATTGAAAAGGCAAGCAACTCAATACAGGTTATATACATGTAGTCATGCTAAACACTTCCACAGTAGTCATGTTATGAAAAACTAAGTATATTTCCCTTCATCCTATCCTGCCCCCATTTATTCTATTCTCTCTTTTGACCCTGTCCCTCCTCAGAAGTATTTGCTTCTGATTACCCCCTTTCCCAATCTGCCCTCCTCTCTATCATCCCCCTGCTCTCTTGTCCCCTTCCCACCTATTTTCCTGTAGGGTAAGAGAAATTTCCATACCCAATTGAGTGTGTATGGTATTCCCTCCTTAAGCCAAATCTGACTAGAGTAAGATTCACTCACTCCCTCTCACCTTTTCCCCTCCATTGTAAAAGCCTTTTCTTGTCTGTTTTATGTGAGATAATTTACCCCATTCTACCTCTCCCTTTCTCCTTCTACCAGTATAATCCTCTCAGCCCTTAATTTTATTCTCCAGATATCACCCCTTCATCTTCAACTTACCCTGTGCCCTCTATCTATCTATATACATACATATAATTTTTAGCCTCCAACTACCCTAATACTGACAAAGTTACAAATATCATCTTTCCATGCAGGAATGTAAACAGTTCAACCTTAATAAGTTTCTTATGATTTCTCTTTCCTGTTTACCTCTTCATGTTTCACTTGAGTCTTATATCTGAAAGTCAAATATTCTATTCAGCTCTGGTCTTTTCATTAAGAATATTTGAAAGTTCCCTATTTCACTGAATGACCATTTTCCCCCTAAAGGATTATACTCAGTCTTTGCTGGATAGGTGATTCTTGGTTGTAATCCTATTTCCTTTGTCCTCTGGAATATTATGTTCCATGCCCCCTGGTCCTTTAATGTAGAAGCTGCTAAATCCTGTGTTATCTTGATTGTGTTTCCACAATGCTTGAATTGTTTCTTTCTGGCTGCTTGCAATATTTTCTTCTTGACCTGGGAACTCTGGAATTTGGCTACAATATTCCTAGGAGTTTTCCTTTGGGGATCTCTTTTAGGAGGAGATCAGTGGATTCTTTCAATTTCTATTTTGCCCTCTGGTTCTAAAATATCAGGGCAGTTTTCCTTCATAATTTCTTGAAAGATGATGTCTAGGCTGTTTTTTGGATCATGGCTTTCAGATAGTCCAATAATTTTTAAATTCTCTTTCCTGGATCTATTTTCCAGGTCAGCTGTTTTTCCAATGAGATATTTCACATTGGTTTCTATTTTTCATTCTTTTGGATTTGATTTCTCATAAAGTCACTAGCTTCCAATTGCTATATTCTCATTTTTAAGGAAGTATTTTCTTCAGTTAGCTTTTGGACATCCTTTTCCATTTGGCCAATTTTGCTTTTTAGGGAATTCTTCTCCTTATTGGCTTTTTGGACCTCTTTTGAAATTTGGGTTAGCCTATTTTTCAAGGTGTTATTTTCTTCAGTATTTTTTGGGTCTCTTTTAGCAAGCTGTTGACTTGTTTTTCATGATTTTCTTGCATCACTCTCAGTTTTTTTTCTACTTCTCTCACTTGCTTCTCAAAATCCTTTTTGAGCTTTTCCATGGCCTGGGACCAATTCATATTTTTCTTGGAAGCTTTGGATGTAGGAGCTCTGACTTTGTTGTCTTCTTCTGGTTGTATGTTTTGATCTTCTTTGTCACCAAAGTAAGATTCTATAGTCTGACTTTATTTGTGCTGCTTACTCACCTTCCCAGCCAATTACTTGAGCTACAAACTCTTTGTTAAGGTAGGGATTTGCTTCCAGTGTGGAGAATGTACTGTCCCAAACTTTGGGGGTTTTGTGTAGCTGTTGTCAGAGATACTTCTAGGGACCTGTAAATTTTAAGTTCTTCCAGGGTGCTATGATCAAGGTTGAGGCATTTACTCCTTTCCTGGCCTGTGCTCTGGTCTATGAGTGACCACAAGCACTCTTTTCTGCCTTGGAACTGTGAGGAGGATTTCCTTTCCACCACCACTACAAGATCTACCATACCAGTGCTCCTCCTCGCCCCAGGACCGCCACCCAGAACTATGAGCCAGATCCAAGCATGGGCAAAGCAAGAGAATCGTGCAACAGCAGAGAGATCCCTGCAATCCCTCTCAGATCAGCCACTTGATTCTTCCTCAGTCTGTGGGCCAGAAGCTCTAGAAGCAGCCACCGCCCTGGGGCTGAGCTTGGGGACTGGGCTGAGACCCTGCACTTCTCTCTCACCACAGACATAGACTTTTCCTACTGACCTTCTAAGTTGTCTTTGGCATTTGTGAGTTGAGCAGTCTGGAAACTGCCACAGCTGCCTGTGATTCAGTCCTCTGAGGCCTGCGCCAGGTTTGCTGTGACCTGCGCACCCACGCCAAACTGCATTCCTTTTCCCGCCCATATTGCAATATACCTTTCTGATCAGCCATCCAGGCTGTCTTGGGCTGTAAATTTGTTTCACTCTGTCTTTTTGTGGATTCTGCTGCTTTAGAATTTGTTTAGAGCCATTTTTTATAGGTATTTGGAGGGGTTTGGGGGAGAGCTCAAGCAAGTCACTGCTTTTACTCCGCCATCTTGGCTCTGCCCTGAGGTGAAGGTTTTTTAGAAATACTTATGATGAAAAATTACAGGCATCACAAATTTTTTTTAACATAACCATGTGTCTATCCAACTCAGGTAAGAAAAAAATATTTTTAAGAGATCAATTATAGGCAGGTACTACTGTTTCTGTATTATTATGTGTATATAATGTACATGTGTATGTTACATGTGTACACATGTGTGTATATGCATGCACTGCATATGCATGCATGTAAATTTATATAAATATAAATCTGTGACATAGAGTATAGAACTAATACCTATTTGTGAATACTGGAATAACTCTCTACTTCCAATGATAATCTTAGAGCATTGCACAGGGCACTTACAGGTGAAATGACTTAAGCAGGGCAACACAAGGAATAAGTATCAGAAGTAGGAAATGACTCCATGTTGCCAGAGCCAAAAGTCTCTCTCCACTATGTCCCACTGCCATTCAGTGCCTCATTAAATATATACTGTATACATGTATTTATCTATCTATTTAAATGTGTGAATAATCACATATATATATATATAGTCACTAAAATCCTACTTAGCTAACTCAAAGAAAAGACTTCAATGTTTAAAGAAAATTAGTTCACTTCTTCCCCCACCTCCCCCATCCTGCAGCAGCCCCTCCACCAATACCACATGAATACAGCAAACCCAAACAAACAAGGCATGGACAACATGAAAGTCAATTATAACAATATTAGACTGGAATAGAATGGCACAATCAGTAATATACTAAATGACACCACCTCATACCCTGATCACTTGTTTGTGTTGTTTGGACTCACCGTTAAAATTAACACTGCGAATATACTTCAGCAACTTCTTGCCCCCTGCCTGCTCCATCTCTGGACAGACACCAGGGTAATCAGCACAGAGATCCTTGTTCATATGGTGGAGGGCATGGGCCATGGCATACACTGAGTCAATCACAAACTGAACTTTGCCCTCCTGCTCGTAATAGGAATCCTTTCCAATTCTCTCTTGCCCTGCACATCAAAACAACAAACACACAAAGAAAAGAATTGCTGGTAAGTAGATGTTTTGTTGCTTCCACTGCTGGATTTTTTATTTTTACATCCCTTTAAAGAAAGGAGTGAGTAGGTGCCCCAAGGACTAGAAAATTATGAACCACAGCTCCAATACTTTGGTACCAATATGTCTGCCTGTTTGATGGCACATTCTCTACAAATCATCACCCCTAACCCCCAACAAATGGAGCATCTTGGAAAATTTTAATTCTGTTTCACCTTTCAGTTGTATGAGACAAACACTATGAATAGCACCCAACAGAATCACCACAGTCTCTACAATAAAGAAACACAGGACATGGAATGCAACAATTCCTCAGAAGAGAGAATACATTCTGAGAAAACAAAGCCCAGTGGGGATGGATGATGCATTTAGGTTTCTGAAACTTCTCTCTGAATGGAAGACCTTGAGAAAAATAAAAGCAAGAATATTTTGTTTTGTTCTTTTTGTGTGCATACACAAAAATCAAAAGTGTATGAAAAAAATTGGCAAATCAGCACATTAGCAATTTAGTAATGGAATTCTTCATTCCCCTCCCTTTGTTCTTCTTTTTGTCAAATTCTAACTCTAGTGAACATCAAAACAATTGATACTGATATGGCTTTTTAAGGTTTACACTTTCTATACATCATTTACTTTAATCTTCAGTACAACTCTGTGAAGATGGTAGTATTATTATTGACCCATTTTATAGATATGTTAAGTCTGAAGTAAGTCTGAGGAAGCTTGGGGAAGTGGGTAGAGTCCTGGATTTTGAGTATGAGGACTGGAGTTCAAATCCTTTCATTTCTACTGAATATCTACGTGACTCTGAGTTGCAGTCTCTCTGTATTGCAGTCTCTACATCTGTAAACAAAGCATGGTTGAACTCAATGACTAATAAGGTCCTTTCTAGCTAAGTGTCTTAGTTGATAGAATGGTAGACTTTCAATTTAAAAAAAAAGACCTGAGTTAAAATAGTACCTCAGGCATTTGCTAGTTGTAGGACCCTGGACAAGTCACTTAACCTTTCAGCCTCAGTTGTTGTTAATCATTGCAGTTATGTTTGACTCTTCATGATCCCATTTGGGGTTTTCTTGGCAGATACTGGAGTGGTTTGCCATTTCCTTCTCCTTCTTCAGGCACAGTGACTTCATCTGTAAAATGGGGATAACGATAGCTCCCACCTCAAATGGTGTTGTGAGGATCATGTGACATGGCCTATTTCACATGCTTTGAAAACCTTAAAGCACTTTATAACCACTACCTTTTTGCTATTATTATTAAATCAGTCTGAGTCCTATTTCTACTACCATCTCTATGTGCATCTATACCTATGTAACAGGAGAAATTCTAGTGAGAAAGATGATCATGGGTATTACCAAAAAGCTATGAATTTGTCCCTTTTATTATATGTACATGGTATAATTCATAGTGAATGATCTTTATTTTTTAAACCAGGTCTGTGATTGATTTCAATTATATAGAACCTTCTGTCACCTCTTGGTTTACTTCCAATTTCATCTCAAGACATATTATTAAACACCTGCTATTTAATCCAAGGGATACAAATGACAAAAGTGAACTGTTCACTACCACCTATGGCCTTACATTTTACTGGAATCCTTCCTTACTTCAAAAATGCTACCTGAAATTTTATTATATTATTTCTATTATTATTATTATTATTATTATTATTATTTGGTGAGGCAATCAGGGTTAAGTGACTTGCTCAGGATCACATAGCAAGTAAGTATCAAGTGTCTAAGGCCGAATTTGAACTCCTGACTCCAGGGCCAGTGATGTATCTACTAAGCCACTGAGCTGCCTCTATATTGTTTTTATGGGGAATATTTGCTCTCTTCATCCTTATCTTTAGACAGAAACTTACATATTTTAGGTAAATAATAAAATAAATAAACAAACAAAGAAATGAATGAATGAATGAATGAATAAATAAATAAAGAGGGTCCTCAGTGGACAAACCTTGAAGCATGAACTTTAATGTTTCTACGATTGCTTTTTAACAATCTTTTGGTCTGGCACCATTTTTACCCCTACTGATCTAGAATTCACCATCAAGTTTGAGGCCTTTTCTCAACCTTTACATCACTGAATTCTCAGCTATAAAATTCAAATATAATTCACAACACTTCAGTATCAGAATTCTTAATTTCTCATCCCACAGAAAAGTAAACTTCTTTGAAAGACTTGACTACTATCCCAACCAGTGCTATATGTATGTATATATATATATATATATACACACACACACATATATATATATATATACATGTATGTATGTATGTACGTATGTATTGTTCAGTATCATTTGAGAAATGGGTGGAGGGAGGAATAAGAACCACGCTTGTGATTTCTTTCATTTAGGAAACCTTCATATGAGGAAACTTCTTTTAGCAGAGAAGGTCAAAACGTCTGCTGTGATTTATCATTTTAAAGAGTCATCTTGGGGCCCTCAGAGGTTAAGTGACTTGCCCAGGATCTCATGACAATAACAATATTTTATAGAAAAACGAAGGTTTACAAAATGCTTTCTGTATGTTGTCTCACTTGATCTTCACAACAATTCTGTCAGGTAACTATTATGCCCATTTTCCAGGTGAGGAAAATGAGGTTGAGCAAAGTTAATTGGCCTTCCCATACAGCTACCAAGTATCTGAAACAAAATCTGAATTCAAGTCTTCCTGACTACAAGCTCAAAACAAGGGCACCACCTAGCTGAAACCAAGTGTATAGGCAAATTTGTAGGGTGAGTAAAATCCTTCCCCAACCTCTCTCGATTCCAGTGCCTTCCCTTTGGTAATTATCTCCTATTTATCCTGCAGATCGCTTTCTTCGTATAAATGTGTCTACATGTTGTTATTTCCATTTGATAAAAGACAGCCTTTGCCTTTTGCTTCTTTTTGCATCTCCAGTGCTTAACACAGTGCCTGGCACATAGGAGATGCTTAATACATGTTTGTTGATTGACTGATTTAACTCCATGCCAAAAGGGAACTTGGGACTGCAGACAATATTGACCATGTGATATCCATACCTGAGGTAAAAGAGGGAAAGAAATGTAACGTTAAGTAACAAAGATCTTTAGAAAATGTAGACCTTTTCATAGTCACCAGAAAGGCACATCTTCAATTAGATAATATAGGCTTGAAAAAAATGGCCAAATATTTGCTAAATGAGATGATTTCTAAAAGTGGAAAAGGTAAATTTCTTCTTCATACTTGTGGTATGAAAACAACAAACCTTAGAATTCATTTGTCTAGGTTTCATCCTATGAGGTTTTAAATATGCTACAGGATGGCACTTTCTGCAAAGTGAATTGATTTTGTTGAACAAAAGGATAACAATAATTTGGATGTGAATGACTAATGCTAAATAGTTGCCTTCTAGAAGTACATGGCCTGATGAAAACATAGAACTATCACAAGTAAATTATCCTTAGAGAGTGTCAGCCTCACATTAGTGATAAAGTAGGACATGGATTCTTTTTATTTTCCATGTAGCATCCATGTTCCTTGTGTAACATCTATGTCGGTGAGTGTGTGAGCTGGTTTTCTCCTTCTCTAGGACAGTTATGAACATGCTAGGGCTCTGTGTGGTTGGGGCACCTGGATTCAAACGATGACTCTGTCACTTACCATCTGTGTGACCCTGGGTCATTCCCCTGGCCTCTCTGAGTCTCAAGTTACTCATCTATAAAATGAGAGGGGGTTAGAAAACCCTAAGGATCCAGCCAACTCTAAATCTATGATTCTATGATCCTCTAAAAATGATTAAAATCATACATGTCAATTGAAATGAATCACAGAATCACAAAACTCAGATGTGCATGGAAGCTCAAAAGCCACCTGGTCTAACCTGTTTCTCATTCACAACAGGACTTGGAAAGATGATAGTCCCAATCATATCCCAATTTTCTTATTCCCAGTACTCTTGGTTAGAATACATGCATTCCCAATGTCATTTTTGCCATAAACTACAACTCCGCTTTCCACCCAACCTTTCATCAAAATGGCTATAAAAATTAAAATGTACTGACTTTGTCTTCACTTCTTTATTCTTTCCCTGCCCACTGTTTGGTGTATGGACCAGTGCCTGAAACCGTTGCCAAAAGGCAGGCAGCAGGAGGGACAGTTACAAGCAAAAGCCTGGGATCAACTCCAGGTTTGGCATGGTGGTAAATTCACCTCTCCCACTGAGAATCCTGCCTCCAATAACTGAAATTTGATTGTAATGGGATCATTAATATTATACTGCTTTTCAATGGCTTAGGACTTAATACTGTGCTATTGCTTCAAGAAGAATACAAGCAAAGAACAAAAAGCAGCAACTTGCCACAAATCCTCATTTTCAACTATTCTCCTTTGGGATGGCTCCTGGAGGGCTATTTAATTTTTACTTATGACTGTTTTTTGTCTGTAATTTCATGTCCAATTTCAAAGTAATTGCAAGTTAAAATGTGTGGAGTTAGGCAAACTCTGTGTAGGCAATAGTCTCATGCATGCTTCACACAGGGCAAGGCAGCTGGCAGGGAGATCGACTGCTCACAGACCTCACATACATACGTGGAACATCAGCTCATATGGCATGAGTCCTCAGAAACAAGCATTGAACATTTGGGGGGTTCCCAGAAATCACAGCATAACTCAGCCTAAGCGGCTGGCTGTGGCACAGTCTTTCCAACTTGTTTAGCAAAGGCCAGAACATTTAGAGTTTTTTAAAAATACCAGGAACCAAAAAACATAGATTCTTAGAAAAAATGGCTCACAGTTATCTTTCTACCATTTATTTTCCCTTCTGCTGCTTTCAGTAGCTGGCCTTGTGTTTTATGAAATATGATTTGCTACTTCAATGGAAAATTATGCAATGATTGTGTGCTATTGACTGATGTTGGAGTGAGGATAATTTTTCCACTCCCACGTTGGCACAATTATCAACATCATAAACATCAACTCCCTCAAGTACCTTCACTTCATTCATCATTCATTTATTCATTCAACAAGTACTTATTAAGCACCTACTATGTGCCAGGTACTGTGCTGGAGATACAAAGACAAAATGAAAAACATCCTGCCCTCAGGAAGTTTACTTTCAATTGGGAGTATGCAACATGTAAACAGATAAATCAAGACATGACAATTTGATGGGGAAAAGAACACTGACAGCAAGTGGATGAGGAAAGACTTCCTTTAAGAGTTGAGTCATAAAATTAAGGTTTCCTAGAGTCAAAACTGAGGAAGTTTTGCATTCTAGGCATTCAAGACAGTCCTAAAGCAGTCAATGGAAGGTTAAGTTCAAGGAAGATCAGCAAGTGGGTCACTTGAACTGGAATAGAGACTTTTAAGGGGAGAAATGTGAGCTGAACATGGAAAAATCTGTTAAGAGTTAGACTGTGAAAACCTTTAAACACCAACCTAAAGAATATGAATGTCATCCTAGAAGGAATAGGGAATGAATAAAGATTCCTGACAAAGAACTGATAGGAGCATACCAGTATTTTAGATAATCTTCCCAGTTGTTTAGAAAATGGATTAGAGAAAAGAGATTTAGAGGCTATCGTCCAGGAGAGAAATGATGGAGGCTTAAACCAGATATTTCAACTTAGAATGTCTAGGATCTTCCCCTATTTAGGGCTTGTCCAAACACTTCTTCACTTTGCTCTTCACTCTACTTGTGGTAACATGAAATGTGGTTCAACATCACCCTAAATTTACCCATTTGCAGTAGATTGATAGCAGGATACTAACACGTAACAGTGACTTGAAGGCTAATTTTTAAAATATTATTGATAACTCTTGTTAGAAGTTATTGATTATTGATAAATCTTGTCTTTAATCACAGTCATTTTCTACCTAATCCCTCCAGACTGAACCCTCCCTTTTGCAAAGATAATTAATTAGAACCATCAACTACATACGCTCAGTCTGACAGTACATAAAATATTATTCTTTTGGCCTAAAGCAGAACGTATGTGTTTCATGATTGCGTAAATGAATTCTAATTTCTTGAAAGCAAGACACTTGCCACTATCAACAAAAACTCTCACCATTAGACACCCTGAAAATTTATTGGCATAATTAGCACATAAACATAAGATATTCAGTCATTCAATAATGATTTACTGAGTGCTTACTATTTGCAAGGCACTGTGCTAAATCCTAAGTTTGTTAAGTTTAGTCCATTGATTTTCACCCTACTGGTTAGCAAGAAGTAATTTTTTTTAATTCTAAATTTAATATTTCATTTTCCCCAAATGCATATAAAAACAATTTTAACACTGAAAGAAGTAAATTCCAAATAGAGAAGTTCAACAGCAGAACCATCAAATTATAGAACCAGAAGGTATCACTAAGTGTCATTTAGATCAGTTTGTATCTTTGGGCCACAGATTGACTCAGAAAACCACAAATTAACATTATCTATGTTGTACTGTATTTTGATTTTTTTTGTTAAAAGTATTTCCCAATTCCATTTTAATCTGGTTGTACTTGGGAGTTTGCAAACTGCTTATGGCATGGCCACAAGTTTGACACATCTGAATTTTAGACCATCCCTCTTCATAAAAAATGTCTCTTGGATAGAATCATAAGACTTTGTACAGTACATGCTAGTATGCTATATGTTACTATGAATATGTTAAAAAGATAAAACAAATATGAAAAAGACAGTAAAGCACCAAAATTGGCAATACACTGGCATCCACTATAAACTTGTGATCCAAAGAGGTACAAATGAGCAATTTAAGTAGGGCTCAAGGGGATTCTATAAAATCAGATGTCATATCCACATGAAGTTTTTGTGGGATGTTTGGGAAACATTCCTGATCTCTTAAAGCTGACATCAAGTGTAACAGTATACTGGGTCAGGTCTGACTGAGGTCAGTTTGGTATTTAGGCTCAGAACTGGAAATGAGTCAGAGTCATAGATTCTTTTGCCTTTAACAAAAGTTGACATAACAATAGAAACAAAAAGGTATTTAGTAAAGATGCAGCATTAGTCCAGGGAAATGCAGCTCCCCTCAATTGCAATTTGCCATGTTGACTCAGACAGGAAATCCATCAAACTTGATAAGGGAGTGAACTGGTGGTCTGGGATTTATGCCTTCAACCACTGCGAGGTTATGTCAATAGTTTGAGCTTTAGTATCCTGAGCCAATTAAATCTCAGGGTCAGTCTTTTTAGGGAGGAAATAGCCTCTGTGGCAGGGAACTTGCAATCTTACTGTCACAGATGTTACTTACAGTACAAATAGCAATTTAATTAAATTATTATTTTTAAAAAATTGTTAGCCACATGCTTTGTACAAGGTAATGTGTAAGGCTCTGAGATGACAAAGAAAAATGAAATAGCCCCTGACCTTGATGAGCTGATATTATTCTAGAATATTTTCTCTTAGACACAGTCTCAGCCAGTTATCTTTAAAAAAAAATCAAATACCACTGGGGTAGGGAACTCTCAACAAAGAAACTCCTTCTTACAAAGGAGGTCAGCATTTGTTCCACAACTTAAAGATTTGCTTGGGGACACAGGTTAAATGATTTGTCCAGGGCCTCACAGCCAGTATGTGTCACAAGCAGGACTGGAATCTTAATTTAATTACAGTCCTTCAGACATCATGAAACATTCCCTCCCCCATTCTCTCTTCCACTCAAGTTATTTACATTTGGGATTTTTTAAAGTGCAATTTCATTTATAATTTCAGATTCAGTTTGGCCTTTAAATTCATCACTTCAACAAGAACCAATTTTTAAATGGAACATCTCCAGTGAGCTTCCTCTGGATTTTCAGAAAAGCCACCCTCTACTAGTACAAGCTGCACTACATTCCCCCTTAAGCCAAAGCTCTCCTTTCTACTTGTTTTTCTCTACAGTGATTTCCTAGAGAAGCATTTGTGTAAGAATCTCCTCTGAGCTGCCTCCTCCATCGAGTGACTCCTAGCCCTATGACCCTGATCTTCCTCAATCAGCTCAGAGTTCTTCACCTGGTTTAATCTTTATGTTCATCCAACTCCACTTTCCTCAAATTTTTCTGCCTTCTTGGATTTGTCCTATGGGCCTGGCATGATGTAATTGGCCCAGCTATTTCCAATCAATTTCCTGAGTTGGAGCTGGCAAGTGCCACCATGAGAAATCTCTTTTAAAGGATCAGGTCAGTCTGGGCACACAATAAACTATGTTAGGCACAAGACTACCAGAAGCAACTATATTTACAAGTCAAACAAAATATGTGCTCAAATCTGGACCCGGCATGATTTTACTGGAGATTAATTAAGTGAAGTAATATTCAATTCAGTTTAATTCAAGAAGCATTAATTAAGCACCTCCTATGTATCAGGTACTATGCTGAGTTGTGAGGATACAAAGATAAAGATAAAACAGTCCCTGCCTTTAGGAAACCTAAATTATATTGCCCATACTCCCAACACACACAAATAATATAAAGCATAAATAAAGGAAATACTTAGTAATTGAGTGATTAACTGAGATAACACTTGTGAAATGCTAATCATTTTACAATGTCCAGCACATAGTGGGTACTTTATAAAAGCTTGTTTTTTAAAAATTGTTGTGGAGGGGGAGCACTGATAGCACAGAAAATCAAAAAAGGCTTCTTATAGGAAGTATCACTAGAGCTGAGTCATTAAGGTAGCCAGTGATCCCAAAAGGGAATGGAAGAAGGAAACTGTTAGTCAGTACAAAGATAGGAAGCAGGAAATAACACGTCATGTTTAGGGAACAACATGAGAATATAGAATGCATGAAGGGAAAGATATGAATCTGGAAGGAGGATGGTGCAGGATTGTGAAGGGCTTTAAATACCAAAGGGAGGAGGAGTTTGCAGTTTACCTGAGAGAAAAAAGGTTGCCACTGATGCTTCTTGAGAAGTGGAGTGACATAGTTAGAATATCAATTAGGGAGCTGTGCAGATGGTTTGGAGAAGGACTGGAGGCATGGAGAGCAATTGTGAGTCTATAGGAATAGTCTAGGCAAGAGGTAATGGGGACCTCAGATAGTCATGTGGGTAGAGGGAAAGGGATAGATGACAGATGTGAGATAGATTTGAAAGGACTTGGCAGTGATGCGATATGAAGACTGAGGAAGACTAGGGAGTGGAGGATATTGTAAAACTGGGTGATTAGAAAAAGGGTGGCACCCTCAACAGAAGTAGAAAATAATATGGAAGTGTAGGCTTAGGATAAAAGATAAAAAGTTCCATTTTGGATATACTGAATTTGAGATGCCTTTGAGAGATGCAGGTAAAAACGCGCAGTTGATGGTTGATGATGTCAGACTAGAATGCAAAATGCAGAGGACTAAGTGGATTTGGGAGTCATCTACATACATGACAGATGAACTCACAAGAGTTCATGAGATCACCAAGGGAGACAGTGTAGAAAGACAGGAGGGTCAGGAGCTATCAGGTACACCCACATGTGGGAGAGAGAACATAGATCATGAGTCTAAAAATAGACTGAGAAAAAAAAAACAGTCAGAATTAGAAGAACCAGGGGAGAGTGGTGTCACAAAAACCAGGGAGGAGGCTGCATCAATGTCTGAGTGGTCAACATTGTCCTATGCTGAAGAGTCATCAAGGTGGATGAGGACTAAGAAAGAGTCTTTTGACTTACCAGTTAAGAGAGTATTTAGTAACCTTGAAGAGAGTTATTTCAGTTGAGTAGTGGGGTTGGAAGAAAGATTGCAAGAGGGTGAGAAGTGCGTGGGAGATTAGCAAAAGGAGACATCAAACATGGAAAACTTTTTTGGTTTGTTTGTTTGTTCTTTGGTATGTTTTTGTGTTTTTTTTTTCCCTTCTAGGACTTTGTCAATGAAAAAGAAGAGAGACTTAGGACAAAAACTTAATAAGAATAATTGAAATTTATATATTACTTTTCATATAAATTAAATCCAGACTCTCATAACACTATGAAATATGTGTGACAAGTATTTTTATTATTATTTCTATTTTATAGAAAAGAAAGCTATGACTCATGGGACTGCCTTATTTATGATCACACATTTAGGCTGTGACAGAAGTGGGGTTTGAACTCAGGCTTTCTTGTTTCTAATTCAACTGCTTTATCTGCTAGACCACCTTGCTTTTCAGCTGATGTGACTCATAATGAGAACATCCAGAAAATATCAGCACTCTCTTAAGAGAAGAGAAGAGAAGAGAAGAGAAGAGAAGAGAATTGACTTATGTGAACTGAAATGAGAAGGCACCATATGCTAGCCATAGAGATACAAGCCTAACAATAGTTGAAACTAATAGCTCATAAAGGATCTCTAAAATGATGTACGTACTGGGTGAGGAGCTCATGCCCAGGCTCTTTATCTGTGTGAATATTTTGGTTAAGCAACTGTTTTAATAGCAACTATCTTACTGGACAAGTGTGAACCTGCTCTTAAGACTCAGAGGACTTAGCTCAATTCTAACTCTGGTTGCTGCCACATCTATTAACAAGATTTGATGAATGTGAGGTTTTGAAGGGGAGAAATCCTGGCAAAATGAAGCAATGGCAGCAAATACTTTTAAGCTTTGTATAAAACAATGAAGTAAGGCATAGATCTGTCCCCAAAGGAGCTTACAGTCTAACTGGGAAGCTAAGGTATCTACTCAAATAACAATGACCTAAGGTAAAAAAAAAAAGTTAAGTATAAAGGAGAGGCTCAAATAAAGTTTTAGGAAGAATTTGAAAAAGAAAATATCACTTTCATCTAAGAGTTAATGACTGGATGACCAGGTGCACCTGGCCAATTGAAAAAAAATATCCTTTTATCTACAATTTGCAGACCCATTAGATACATAGAACCAGAAACAAAAATTAGTCTGCCTGTTAAGTGGAGAATGAAAGGGAAAAAAAATCTCATTTCAGATCCCATATCAGGAGATACACACCAATGATTGATTGGAGCAGTCACTAAACCTTCATTTGCAGGAGGTAATAGGTAACAATGATCCAAGACATTTAGATTTGTATTTGTCCCTAAAACGGGCAAAAGCAGAGTTTGGGGGCTCAAAACAATCAAACAAACAAGCCCTTGCATTGGCTTATGAATCCCCTGCCAGGGCATTGGAGAATCTGGGTATCCCAGAAGTATAGAAGAGATTATCTCTTAAAATTATAACATTATAAGGTTAGATGGGACTTAGAAGGTTATAAAGTTTATGCCACTCCCTGAGCAATTTTGCTTGGTGAACAAGGTAAGTACTGTATCAAACCATTCTTGGCTGATCCCACCCCAAGGGAGGGTTGTGTGGAAAATATGGGGCCTTGTACTAAAATGGAAGTCTCTTCAAACTTGTGATGGAATCTCAGGATACGCCGGCTTTGGACTCAGGACATGGGTTCAGCTTGTCTCTAATGCTTGCTGCCTGTGCAACATTAGACAAGTCACTTCAATTCTCTAGTCTCATTTTCCTCATCTATAAAATAAGGAGTGCTAGTTGGCTTCTAAAGGTCTGCTCCACTCATAGATCTATGCTGATCCTCGCCAAGTTCAGCCCATCTTGTTGCCATGCTCTCCTGTCTTCATCAGCAGATCGTCCCCCCTACCACATTCCCTCTCCCACTTCTAATCTTTGGTCTCTCCCTCTTCACTAGTGCCTTCCCTGCTGCCTACAAATTCATGTCTCCTTCCATTTAAAAACAAACAAACAAAAAACTATAATGGGTTCCTTCCATGCCTATTATCCTATAGCTCTCCTCCTATTCTCAGCTTTTGTTGTTGTTTAGTCATTTTGGTGATGTCTCTTTCTGATCCCGTTTGCAGTTTTCTTGGCGAAGACGCTGGAATGGTTTGCCATTCCCGTTTCCAGCTCATTTTACAGATGAGGACCTGAGGCAAACAGAGTTAAGTGACTTGCCTAGGGTCATACAGCTAGTAAGTATCTGAGACCAGATTTAACTCAGGAAGATAGTCTTCCTGAATCCAAGCCTGACACTCTATCCACTGTGTCACCTAGCTACCCTCTCCCCTGACCCCAGCTAAACTCCTGGGGAAAAAGCCATGTATTTTCAAATTCATTTCATGTCCTCTCACTGTCTTCTAAACCCTCCACAATCTCATCTCTGACCTTATCGTTCAACTGAAACTTTTCTCTCTAGAGTTACCAATGACCTCTTGAATGCCAACTCTAATGACCTTTTCTCTTAACCTTATCTAATATCTTGACCTTTTCTAATGACCTTCACTATTCTCAACCTCTGCGCAGTATTTGACACAGGTAGCCACCTTCTCCTCTTGGAGACTCCTTTTTTGACACTTTGCTTGCTTAGGTCTTCTCCTGCCTATGTCACCAATCCTTTCCACAAATCCTCCTTTTTTCTGGATCTTCAGCCATGTCATGCCCACTAAATATGAATATACTTCAAGGCCCTGGGTCATCTTTTGCTTTCTTTTTATACTCTTTCACTTGTTGGTCTCATCAGTTACCATGAGTAAATTACCATCCCCTAGATGATTCCCAGATCTCTATTTCCAGCTCCAGTCATTACAATCTAGCAGCACAAATTTCTTATTGGACACTTTAAAGCAAATGACATCTCAAACTCATGTCCAAAAGAGAACTCAATGTCCTTTTTCTCAAAACCCATTAATCAATCAGTAAACATTTATTAAGTGCTTACTACATGCCAGACCCTGAGTTAAGCACTGGAAAACTTATCTTTCTTATGAGCCCAGAGACAAAAAGAGGGTCAAGGGCAGAACCTTGAAAAACATTCATATAAAAATATTCAAAATATGAACAATTTGCCAGCACAGAAAACATTAGAAAGACAGGAGAACAACCTAGGAAATGAAGCCAAGGGAAAAATAATAGAATAATGTGACTATTAGTATCAAAAACTATGTAGAAATCAAAGATGACTTTAAAAGTAATGGCATGCCTTATCTACATGATATGAGACTCAGTTGAAAATGAGAATGCTTAGCTTATCAGTTGATCATTTTGTCCATATATACACTGCCCAAAACACTGTTGAATAGATGTTTTCTCAGGATCGACCCAGTTTGTCATTGTGCAGACACAGACATTTTCTAAATTATTCGTTATCATTTTTATGGGGATGGCAAGGAAGTAAAGACCTTTTTATTGATTTCTATTTACTCAGTATGCATAGTTTATATCAGGAACAGGACTGACTGGAAGAAAAAATGCATGCCAAAAGAAACCTAAAAAGAAACTTAGAGACACAATTTTATTGTGACTGATGGTTTAAAAATAACAATAATAATAAAAATGGGGCAGACACAGAGAAATGTTGAGAAAAGCTGGTGTTTTTCTGCCAATTGTCTTACTTGCAATAAAAAAAAGTCTCTTCCCCGCCCCCCCACCCGTTTACTGCATTACGGAAAAAGAAAGGACCCGGTTTTATTGTCGACTTGTGCTAATTATCCTCCCTCAGATTTTATCTTCAGTCATCATTTCTTCTCTCCTCACTAACTGAGATGTCTATACACAATGTACTTCACAAACATTGAAATTCTATATAAATATCATTTATTATTTCTGTTGTTACTTGTTTTATTCTTAAGAAGCTGTTTCTCCACATTGAGTCACAGGCCTTAAGCAACGTCAGAACACAGCCAAGGATGTTCAGCATAAAGC
Organism: Vombatus ursinus; assembly: GCF_900497805.2. Taxonomy (NCBI): domain Eukaryota; kingdom Metazoa; phylum Chordata; class Mammalia; order Diprotodontia; family Vombatidae; genus Vombatus; species Vombatus ursinus. The sequence goes on along the minus strand of NW_020954551.1, from coordinate 31,219,330 downwards.
CGTGTCTCACTTTGCCTGACTGCTCCTTCTTCGTTTGCTCTGTTGATTCATCTTCTTCCTATCACCTCCACCTCCACTCAGTGTAATCTACACCAGTGACTCCAGGCCCAGCCTCAATCTCTCCTCTGCTCCAAACCTGGAGTTTAGACTGATTACTGGATGTCTTCACATATTCACAAATGAATTCTGTTTCTGCAACCAAAAACCTCTCCCCTCCTGACACGCTCTTATCTCTGCTGCTGGCTTTCTCATTCTCCTAGGCACCCAAGATGAAACATCAGTTGCCTTTGACCCTTATATCTTTTGCACTAATAGTCTGTTGAGTCCTATCTATTCTGCCTCCATAATTTCTCATGTATCTGCCCCTTCCTCTGCCCTCGCCATTCTCACAGACATTACCATGAGATCATGAGCTTAGAGCTGCAAAGGATCTCCAAAATAGCCAACCTTCTTATTCTGCAGATGAGAAAAACAAGGTCCAGACAAAGTAACTGATTTGCCAAAGTATAATAAGCAGCAGAACTGCTTTGGATTTTTGTGCTCTTTCTACTACACCTTTACTAGTGAAAGCCCTCATCATCTCTTGCCTGGATCACTATGAGAACCTCCTGACTTGTGGTCCTGCTTCCAGGCTGAAGCCATGTTCACATGAATGAATAAAGGATCTACATTTTTGTCAGTTTAGACAGCTCCCAGTGTAGGCCTCCCAAATGGCCATGACTTAATAGATAAGTCCTGGAGATATGCCTGAGGTAGATACAAGTCAATGACTTGCCTGGGGCCACATAGCTAGGAAGTGTCATGGATTTGGATTGGATGGTATCAGATTAAAAAAGGCTTCAAAAGCCAAACAGAGGAGCTCATTTTTTTGTTCTCAATAGCAAGGAGAGCCACCTAAACTTCTTAAGGGGATTTAGGGATATCAATTTTTTAGCTGTGTAGAGGATGGATTGCCAAGAGGAGAATCCTGGCATAGGGAAACCAATCAGGAAACTACTGCAATTGTACAGGTAGGAGGTGAAGAGGGCCTGGAATATGCTGGTTTTAGGATCAATAAAGAGATGGGGAAAGATGTGAGGTGTGTCCAGGGCAAATCATAAAGTGTGATTGAGCATATTTTCAGAGTGTTTGCTTTGTCCCTATCAAACTCTCTTTTCTGTATCATGTTCACATGAATGTTGTATCCCCTCTGCCCCTCTTATTATTTATTAGACGGCAATATCTTTGAAGATAGTGACTTTGTCATATTTCACCTATAAATCCTCAACACCTAGAACAAAGCTTTACATACAAGAGGTACAGTAACTTAAGCACATATAAATATGAAAAAGATAAAACTTATGTTCAAATAAACTTGCAAGCTTCCTAAGGAAGAAAATTGTAATGGAGAAAATAAGGGTAAAAAAAATCAGTCTTTTTTCAAGAATATATAATACCTGTGTGACTGGATTCTTTTGTAACAACAGATGTAGTACAAGGGGAAAAATACTCAATTGGGGATTAAATCTTGGAATTCATTCCTGGTTCTATTAATCTTTTGCTGTGTGATCTTACATAAATCACTTGGCAGCTCTGATCTTCATTTTCCTCATCTATAAAGTAAAAATTCTCTAAATTCTCATTCTTCTCTAACTGTCCACTATTCATTTAGGTTGCATTCATATTTGTATCTCTATAGTAAAAATTATAATTTTCAGTTTGAAGCATTGTCATTTAAATTTTAGTTTTTCTCAGTGTGAAAAAAAAACAATATTTTTCTCAGCTATGGGAAAAATAAAAGTAACCTGAAAATTCTAGAATGTTATGGTCACATGGAACCTTAAAGATGATGCAATAGAACCCTTTTATTTTCAAATTGAGGAAACTGGCACCCAGGCAGTATGAATATGTAGTTCCATCATTTACTAGTGTATAAATCTGGGCAAGTTTAAATTCTCTGAATCTTAGTTACTCATATGTACAAGTACAGAGTTGAAGAGGAAGAATTTTAACCAACTTACAGAATAATTTAAATTTTCCACAATTCTATAACTTGTCCAAAGTCAGAGAAATAAAGGAAAGGATTTTATCAAAGTTAGTACATCCCTAAGTTTCAGGTTCTCTTTGGTTTTTTGTGAAGGAAGATCCAATGCATTCAAAGCAATTGAATAAAGTGTAGGATTAGTACATGAAACACATACAATAACTCAGAAGTTCACAACAATATTTTTAGTATCTTGAAGAAGATCCAGTTAACAGTTCAAGTCAAAAGGGGATTTCCTATAGTTAGTGATATCCTACAGATACTTCTGTATCTGTAGATGACATTTTCCTGATTGCATCCAGCATCAGGACATCTCAGTCTTCTAAATGAGGTCCATAATCATCCAAAAGAGGTTGGCCTAACCTAACAATCCATTCATGAAAAACTAAGTGGATGATGAATGCCTATCTTCCAAGCAATGATAGGAATGGATAGCTCATGGAGTTTGTCAATCAGCTAACACACATGGATACACACACACACACACACACACACACACACACACAAATACCTGTATGGATGCATACACATAGGTCATATCTTGTACAAATGTAGATGTATAAAATGGGCAATCATTTAGGTCCCAAACTGAACAGAATAAAGAGATCTAGAATGCCTCTAAAATGAGAGGATTGAACTAGATGATCTATAAGATCCCTTCTGGTTCTAAATCTATGATCTTATAATCCCTTCAAAAATGGCAAAGTTCTTCCAATTTTCTTGGTGATAATGCATGGTTGTGAGGCATAGAACACTATATTCTCTGAAGAATTCGACTTGGGGATGAACCAAAGGGTAATAGAGAGGTGCATGGTGTGCATCAACAAACAAATAACTATGTGGGAGAAGTAATATAAAAATTATGCTTTAAAAAAGTATATTTAAAAAAGAAAATGGGCTGATGATAAGGCAAGAGAGAAGAATAACCACTAGATGGGCTTCATTTTTTATTGATACTCTCATGATGTCAAGATAATAAGAAGGAGAGGCCACAGCACGCTGAATGTGCCCCCAGGAATTACACAGAATGAGCAAACACAAGTGGGTTGTATTTTGCATCACTGTGGGAAAAACCTCAATCAACAAGATTACAGATTTATTAGAGTATTAATGCATCTTATAGAAAATAGATTTAGGACACCCAGCTAAAGCAGAATAAAAACCTACAAAGCATATGATACAAATCATGTTTCAAAGCTATTTCTGTAAATGATGTTGAGCACTTGCAAACATTGACAAGGATGGAAACTGGACCCGTGATTTTATTGACATATCAATCGTTATACTAAATTATATACTTTAAAGAGACAGAAAGGCTTGTGGAAGATCAACAATAGTCATTGTTATATTACTTTTAGAGAGTTTTTTTTGGGGGGGGATATTTGAGTGTGTGTGTGTGTCTGTGTGTGTTTATGTGTTTAAATACAAAAAAGATAGATAACATTCATAGCTCTGCTGAAATCTGCCTTGGTATTCCAGTCTCTGAAAGGTACAACCGATGAGAATAGTGATCTCAAACCTAGAAGAATTCTAAAAATTCAATAATGCCTCCTGCGTTTACAGAACCTGTCCATGGATGGAATGAATCTATCTAAATTTAGTCCTTGCTGAAGACGTGATTTACGGGGAAATGTTAACAGTCAAGGTGTCAGACATTAGAAGTCAGACAAATATCAGTGCTAATGGTTTTCATACCCTTGGGTCCATGGAGTTGGAATTCTTTGGGATTTAGTTCCCGTAGCTATTCTGCTGTTCTGTTGGTTGCTTTAAAGTTCTAGAACTTGGCCATTTGTTACAAACTTGCCTGAAACTTGTCAGCAAATCACAGTTGCGTTTTTCTTGAATGATATACTGAGACTTTCTTGCAATTTAACTTTTCCCTTTTGTAGTAAATTGCACACTTCTGGTAGTGCATTCGCCTGCTTTGGTAGCTCAGTTTATAACTGATCCTCCAATATCTTTAGGTTTCTCCTTTAAAGTGTTATTTTGCACATCTTAGATTTCTTATTCTCTCAGTCCTTTCTACCTATTTCCAAATGGTACAGCATGTTGCTTATCCTGGCCTCAAAGGCCAGAGAACCTCAGGGGACAAGTTACATACTGAGAGAGTCTAATAACCACAGCTGCACCTCCCCAGCTACCTAATTATGCTGCCTATAAGCCAAGTGTTTGAATCCTGGCTTCTTTTCCCTGATTTGTACCAGTTACTAGATTTTCACAGATATAATAAAGTCAGTACGTAAACTGGAAAATTCTGCCCTATTTTGAGTTCAGGAAAGGAGAGGAAAAAAAATGAGGTCAACTTTCTCCCACACTGCGGCAGTTCGTGAGCACAGTGCAAAAAGCATAACTCCAGGATCCTTGTCAGAGAATATCTATTAAATGCCCTTCTGGGCACATATGGCTCAGATGTGAACATATGCAACACAAATAGCAAGGGGAAGTTGCCCCCAAAGTGGGGAGTCCTTTTCCATTGCAGCTTCTATTTTTTTAAAAGCAACATATGAGAAATTCTTTTCTCTACTTTATTCATTCTTTTAATCACAAATCCTAATTTATTAAGCACCTACTATGTGCTAGAAGCTTGGGATACAAGGATATAGCTAGAATAAGAATTACTCTCAGTGAAATTACAAATTAACAGGGGAAAGACATGTGCTTGAATAGCCACGATATGAGGGTAGAGGGGAGAGAGTCATAAACATAGGACCAATGAGGGAAAGGACCCCATTGAGGCAAGAAGGAGGGATGTGTCGGTTTTTACTGATTTATCACAGAGAAGCTTTCTCAGGTTTTAGTTCAGAGCCCAACCACCATTCATCCTTTGCATCAAACACAATCCAGCTGATGAATTTTATAAATGAATAGCCACCCATTGGTGGAGGCTTAAATAGGCATTAGTGTAATACTTTCACTGAGGCATTCATTCCTGGAATCCTGGTGAGCCTTGTGGCGTAGGTTAAAGAACACTAGATTTTATGCCAGAGACCAGGGGTTCAAATGTTATCTCTGCTTTTTTTTTCCTTTTTTGTGGTATCTTAAGCAATTCCTTTCACATTTCGGAGCCATGGTCTCCTCTTGGGAAAAGTAAGTCATTTGACTTGATGAGCTCCAAGGTCTCTTACAGCTCTAAGTTTTATAATTCCTATGAACCTGGTTTGGGATGAGTGGTGGTAAACAATTGTCATTTCATGTTTTGAAGCTGCTAGGAGGTTTGGAGATCATCTGGACAGTGGACTTCCTGGCTATGAAAAGGCATCAGCCCATACAGACAATAATTTACTGAGGCCCTTCCAAGGCATATTATTCATGTTACCAAATTCACAAGATAATACGTTTGGAAAAGTACTATGTGTTTTCCTTATGAAAACACATTCAATTTAACAACACAAAAGATTGAGAATCTACTATGTGTTCAATCTACTATATGTAATGAATTTGTTTGTATATGAGAGGCAACATGACTTAGTGGACACATATTGTACCTCTGAATCAGGAAGATCTGTGTTTTCTCTGACACATAATCACACATAATCCTAGGTAAATCACTGATCTAGAAAGTTGTGAAACAGTTATCTGCCTTGGTCAAGGAGATTTTTCTCACTGGAAGTTCCATACCCACCTACCCATTTGTATTAAATTTAAGTAGAAACAGAATACTGCAGATGACAGAGTGACTTAGAAAACCATAAATTAACATTACCTAGTTTGTACTGTATTTTTATTTATTTTGTTAAACATTTCCCAATTATATTTTAATCTGGTTCAGGCAACACTCTAAAGTTTTACAGGCCAAGAGTTTGACACCTCTGCTGAAATCACAAGTCAAGAACACAATGCCCCCCCCCCCAAAAAAAAAACATTGAAAAGAAAGGGAGAAAATCAATCTGCAAATAACTGTACTGGATGTTATGGCAGGGTAGAGAAGTGAAATTGTCCCTGCCCTTAAGGAAGCTCTATAATTCAGGTAGGTACTTTGAGTGTGAAGGAATTTAAGAGAAGGAAAAAGGCGCGGAGTGAGCTGAAAGAGGGGAAAAGTTGGTGAGCAAACAGAAATGGGCAAAAGGGCAGGGATCATGTTGGAGAGGCCTAGTGAGGACAGAGCATATGTAAAGGAAGAGAAGGGACTTCAGAGACACTGAGTAAAGGTACAGTACAGCACAGTGTAATAGGAAAAAAAAATTGGGTTTTGAGGCAAAAGAGCATGTTTGGTCAGTCAGTCAATAAGCATTTATTAAGCTCCTTCTGTATGCCAGGCACTATGTTAAGCTTCAAGCCCTAGCTGGTTCACATGGCATGAGTCAGTAAAATGAAGATAATTTAAAAAGAAAAAGCAGTTGGCATTTATATAGCACTTTAAGGGCTCCTTTGATTCTCACTGCAATGTTGTGATGGAGGACTGCAGGTATGATAATTCTCCAATTCATAAAAGACAGTGAGGCTGAGAAATTTTAAGTCATTTGTCCATGATCACACAGCTAGTAGGTATCAGAGATTTGAACCCAAGTTTCTCTTGACCCCAATTCCAACATTTTTACATTATACTGTGCAATTTTGTACTAATACTTAAAAGAGTTTATGAAGCTCTAGGCTTTAAATAACAGTTACATACCTGGATGTTTTTCACTACCCTTCATCTTGGCTTGCTGTCTTCATCTCTTTCCACAATGCTTTTTGCACATAAACTAAATACATTTCAAGCTGAAGTGATCCCACAAGCAGAACTGAAAGGTGACCTATGTCCTAATGTTAATTACAGAACATCTTGCACATTCCCAAGCTCTTTTCCTTTTAAAAATAATCAGCATTTCTCTCCAGGGATTCATACAAAAACCTCAGAGGTCATCTAATCCAATTCATTGCTGAGAAAGAGTCCTCTGTACACAACATATGACAGGGAGTCTGCCTACAACACTTGAACATGAAATGGATTTAGAAGTCATCCAATCCAATCCTTTTGTTGTACAAGCGAGGAAACTGAGGACTAGATGGGGAAGAAATCTATCCCCTATCACCCAGGTAGGGAGTAGTAGAATCCTCCTCTTCTACCTTATAAGAAGCTCTCCAGAACAAGCTTTCATGAAACTCCAGACTCCTCTAATTAACATTCTATGTCCTGCTTTTATTTCACAGATACATGCTTTAAAACAGGAATCTCTTCATTCTTACCATAATTTCACTACCATTGTCTTCATCAAACTGGAACGATTTTACTTGATAATAATGACATAACTAATATTTATTGTGAACTTGATCATCAACAAACAACTATTTTACTATATAAAGTAGAACGTTAAAATTATTCTATAAGAAGGAATGTACCCTTTATCCCCCATTGCTGTTTCCAAGTTCCTCTCCATCTTTAAAACCTCCCTTTCAAGAGTATCTGTATCTGTATCAACCACCCAATCAAAATTCTGGTAGCCATTTTCTATTGACATCCAAGAGACTTGTCTTCTTTCTGCAGTAAGTTCATTGCATGACTTTTTTTTTCCCTCTTCCCCGATAACTGTCCTCATGCTTAGGGAAAACAAGAAGCATATTAATACTCCCTCAAACACATTTACCTCCCAGCTCCTCAACTTGCTCATTTCACATTGGTAATTTTGCCAACCCTGATAAATGTGTCATTTCCATGTCCATGAACTCTGAAATTCACATCTCTGATCACAATCTATTATTATTCCACCTCTCTCTCTGCCTTGCAACCCCAAAATTTGTTATTCATCTTCATCATCATCTTCAATCTCTCAATCAGTTCTTAATACTTTTTCAAGCCATTACCCCTATACATTCTCTATCCTTCTTGATACTTTGGTCAGTCAGTTTAAATTTATACTCTTTTCCTTTTTGATTCCCTTCCCCCATCTGATTTTCACCTGCAGAATCTCAGCCATGGATTACTCCAACTGTTAGCTGTGTTTAGTCATCTCAAAGCTGAAGAAAATCACAAAATTGTGCTGAGTCTTCTCCAAATTTATGTTACAAAAACTCAACTGAGTTGTCACTGCAGCAAGGTGATCTTTTTACACTTCCTTAGTTAACACACTGACCCATCCATCACATCTTTTCCCAATATTTTCATCCTTCCTCAAACCTCCCATGACCCCCCTCACTTAACCTTCTTAACTGAAAAACTTGTGTCATATTTCATTGAAAAAAATGAATTCATTTGCTGTGAGTTTCCTCTTCTAGCCTCATTTCACCTTACCAAGATGCTTTCTTTCACTATTTTCACCTTCACCGCTTTTCACATGAAGGGATAAGCCTTCTCCATGCTCAGAACCCTCTACATGCATGTGATCCCATTCTATCCCACCTTCTCCAATAGACTGTTATCTCTATAATGGCCACTGTTTCACTTACATTCAACCTCTCCCTATCTACTGGCTACTTCCTTACTGCCTACAAACATGCCCATGTATCCCTCATCCTAAAAAAAAAAAATCCTCACTTGATCCATCCATCTTCAATAGCTGGCATCCAGTATTTCTTCTTCCTTCTGTGGCTAAAATCCTTTTGAAGGCCTTCTGCATTCGGTGCTTCCCCTACCTTTCTGGTTGTTTTTGTTGTTTGATCATTTCAGTCATGTCCAACTCTCCATGACCCTATTTGTGGTTTTCGTGGCAGGGTAATGGAGATAATTTCCTACTTCAGCTCATTTTACAGATGAGTAAACTGAGGCAAATAAGGTTAAGTGATTGGCCCAGGGTCATATTACATGGCTAGTAATCGTCTGAAGCAAGATTTGAACTCTAGTTTTTCTTACTCCAGGCCTGATGCTTCATCCACTGTGTCAACCAGTTGCCCTGCTCCTCATTTTCTTCTTAACTCTCTAATATATGGCTTCTAACTTCATCATTCAACTACAACTGCTCTTTCCAAATCTATTAATCTTTTTTTTTCTTTTTTAAGTAACTAATTTATTTTTAGTTTCCAACATTCACTTCCACAAGATTTTGAATTCCAAATTTTTCCCATCTCTTCCCTCCTCCCACCCCGAGATGGCATGTATTCTGACTACCCCTTCCCTGAATCTGCCCTCCCTTCTATCACACCCCACTTCTCTTATCCCCTTCTCCTTCTATTTTCCTGTAAGGCAAGATAGAGTCCTATACCTCTTCCCAGTTGCATGTAAAAGCAATTTTTAACACTCAATTTTAAAACTTTGAGTTCCAATTTTTTTCCCTTCCTCCTTCCCCACCCACTACCACTGAGAAGTAAAACAATTTGATATAGGTTATACAAGTGTAGTCATGCAAAACACTCTATTACCCTCCATCCTATCCCGCCCCACATTTATTCTATTCTCTCTTTTGACCCTGTTCCTCCTCAAAAGTGTTTGCTTCTGATTACCCCCTCCCCCAATCTGCCCTTCCTTTTATCATCCCTCGCTCTCTTATTCCCTTCCCCCCTGCTTTCCTATAGGGTAAGATAGATTATCATACCCAATTGAGTGTGTATGTTATTTCCTCCTTAAGCCAAATCTGATGAGAGTAAGATTCACTCATTCCCTCTCATCTCACCCCTCGTCCCCTCCACTGTAAAAGTGAGAAGGGGAAGAGAGGAAGAGAAGGGGGGTTGAGTGATAGAAGAGATGGCAGATTGGGGAAAGGGGTATTTAGAATGCATGCCATCATGGTGTGGAGGGAGGGGAGATATGGGGAGAAAATTTAGAACTCTTAATCTTGTGGAAGTGAATGTTGAAAACTAAAAATAAATAAATGAATTAAAAAAAAGAATGCTTGAAAGTCCTCTATTTCAACAAATTTCCATTTTTTCCCCTGAAGGATTATACTCAGTTTTGCTGGGTAGGTGATTCTTGGTTTTAATCCTACCTTCTTTGATGTCCAGAATATTATATTCCATGCCCTTTGATCCCCTAATATAGAAGCTGCTAAATCTTGTGTTATCCTGATTATGTTTCCACAATACTTGAATTGTTTCTTTCTGGCTGCTTGCAATATTTTCTCCTTGACCTGGGAACTCTGGAATTTGGCTATAATATTCCTAGGAGTTTTCCTTTTGAGATCTCTTTCAGGAGGTGATCAGTGGATTCTTTCAATTTCGATTTTACCCTCTGGTGCAAGAATATCTGGGCAGTTTTCCTTAAGTCTCCTGGCTTCCATGATTTCCTTCAAATCTCAAATATAAATCCAACTTCTGTAGGAAGCCTGCCTTAATCCCCCTTAATTTTATTAATTTCCCTCTGTAGATTTCTATGTATCTATTTATCTATCTATCTATCTATCTATCTATCTATCTATCTATCTATCTAT